>NC_072800.1:66422500-67047500 GCF_028583425.1 Eublepharis macularius | reverse complement strand
ATATCATTTGTAGCAATGGAATTGGATGCCATCAATATGCAGATGACACCCAGCTCTGTACATCTCACTATCCAAATCACTGCAGAATGCAGTAGAGACCTTGGGTCACTGCCTGACAGCTGTGGTCAAATGGCTGAAAGTGAACAAATTGAAACTGTACCCAGACTGGATGGAAGTAATGGCAGTTGGGAAGGCAGAAATCTTGAAAGGCCGTTGTGCTCCTCATGTTTAACTGAGTTTGACCCTCATAGACTCAGTTAAGAGCCTATTGGATCCAGTGCTACTACTAGAAAAGCAAGTTAAGAAAGCTGCAAAAAATGCTTTCGACAAACTCAGCAGTGGCAGAGAGGGTAATTATGATTCTGATATGGAAGAGAAAACATATCTAAGACATGTGGAATCTCCATTGACAGTGGGAGTTTAGTAACTTTAGCACCAACAAGATAATAACCATGCTGCAATTTCCTAGTGTGGAAACAGCCTAACATGATAAAAGAAATACAGGACAGAAAGGCAATACAATAAAATTAATTATTTAAAGCCATTGAGGGAAAAAATAAAGTTTTAAAATATGCATAGCTGTAATATGGTCCAGATCAACAGCGACTAAAATTCTTCCTGCGGCATTCTGTGGGACTGGACCGTCCCATCAGACTGTAGTCTTGCAAATAATCATTCACCCTATTTTCAAGTAGCATGGAGCTTCCATGATGTGTACATGAAAATCATATAGATTCTTTTAAAGACTCCACATTAGCAAGCAGAAACAAAATCCAAATTAAATACATTGCAGGCATGACATGAAGTCCCCATTCAGATGTATGGAGTCAGGGGAGGGGTCTTTAAAGTTAAGTTTAAGGTAATGTAAGGAGAAGCTGGACTAAAGATCCAATGGCAAAGTTTTAAAAAGGTTTAAAATAAAAAAGCAACAAGTCATTACCACTATTGAAAAAAAAATCTGGAAGATCCATTCATGGATCATTCAGTGTCATGTCTGTTTTTCCCCTTATAGCCCTAGAATTTTCAGGGAAATTTCTCTGAGAATTGTTTAAAATAGGGAAACATCCACAGATTGCATCAGTGTAAATTGGTGGTGGCGGTGGGGAGGAAAATATCTTAATCTCTATCAAAGTATAATAAATCAAAGTATAGTGAATCTGCTATCATATGCTATAAGACATCCTATGGCTAGAACTATTTGAGGCCGAAGAATGGTAAACTTAGGGACCTGTCTTTCTTTTAAATAACATAAGAGCCATGAGATGAAAAATGAGATATGATCTAAGCAAATATGATGAAAAGTAAAGCAATTAATTTTAATTCAGTGTTTCAAAGTTAAGAGTGTTGACTTTAGAGTCAACATAATTTTTTATCAGGTTTTCGATGATGCCAAAAACAAAGCCAATTTTTCATTTTAACACAGTAGCCGCTGTATTAGAGTCTTTTGTATTAGAACTAATTAGAAATGGACTTCTTCTGCCACAGTTTGGGTAATAATTTTAAAAGGGTTTTGTTGAACTCATTACATATTGTGGCAGAGATGACTCTCTCAATGCCCCCATTTTACTGGCAGTCCTCAGATGTGTGCCTAACATCAGAGTGCCTTAATTGGTATCCTAGGGCTCTCAACTTGGGCATTGCTTTTCTCACTATATGCTTAAAGGCTTTTTGCTTATTGTACAAAAGTTAGAAAAAAACACAAAATATCTGAAAAAAGTACTATAAAAAGAAATGCCATACTCCATCCTGAGTGAAAATTGCATCCGGTATTGATTTTCCACTGAGAACAAAAACTGTATATATCATCAATGTAAGTGAACATCACTGGCCAGTACAGCTATTTCAAACATCTTTTATATGGAAAACAGGAAACTGCATTGCTACAGGCTAATTCTACAGGCTCGGATCAGGCAACAAGATAGATAGCTATTAGGGATCAAAATAACTGTAACTACCCTTAACAATTTAAGGGACAGGGAATAAATTCTGAGGTCCAGTTCACACAATACATTTTTTTTGTCCATAAAAGCAATTCAGACTATGTCTAGCATCGGGTGATCATGGATATGGCAGGCAACAATTTCAGGAAGAACCGGAAAAGGTGTTTCTTCATTCATGGGAATTATTGTTATTCACATCAATTCACACATCACGTTTTTCTACACGGCATGCTGAATGTATAATACCTCCTTTCAGTGTTAGTTTTTCTAACATAATTTACATACCACTTTTAGCTGGACTTTTGGGTGTTATCATAGTGGCTAAAAAGCAACTGAACTGTGAATCGGGAAGCCAACTTACCTATGCTTTTAATTCATTGTGTAGCTGTAAGCAAGCTGCCATCTTTCTTTCCAAAAGTGCCATCTTAAGCAGTGTTACACTACTGACCACATGGGACTTAATCTGACCTCATTTACTTGGCTGTTGTGAAACAGTCTTACAGCATTGCGCAACATATATCAGAAATTAGACATTGTCAGAGTTTTCTAAAATTACAGCTGGAGGGCAGAAGTCAGTATCCCACAATCTACAATATAGATCTACAATAAAGAAAGCAGTAGTTAGCTATTCCAACATACATTGATGCTGTTGGTTGGGTCTGGAGCTGCTTGGCCACATCTGAACTGACTTAGAATTGCTCAGCTTAGCATGTCCAGATGTTTAAAGGCCCAGTCTGCACCTGTGGCTACCAAGCTCTATGGTAATAAGTGTAGAAGTTTGAAATCTAAGCCATTTTGATATCGTATGTAGAAGCTTGTGTTTGAATGCACAAAAGCTCCAGTTAAGGGCATTTGAAAGTTTTCATATCTGCTAATCATTTAGGAAATGGCTACTATGAAGTTCCCTCATCCTTACACCACAGAAATGACACCTGAGGCATTTTTAAAATTCCAAAAATAACTAAGTTGTTTATTTACATTAGAAGAGAAAGGTTGGATGAAGTTGGGGGTTGGGAATTTCTGACGTAAAATTCAGAACATGTATAGACTTCTGTTCTTATGCTCTTTGCTGTTACTTAAGGCTTATGTTTTGAGGCTTTGGTTCCGTTGTTTTCCCCCAAGCAATCTAGTATACTTTCTTTCAGTATTCTCTTTCTCTCCTGAGGTTAGGAAGGCTTGTCCCCGCTTTCTAGTACCCAAAGCCTTCTCTCTTCATACACCAGTGCTTTCCTTAAGTCATTAACTAAATCTGAAGGTCTCCACAAACAGTTTCCAATGACACCCAAACAGGATCTTTCGACTTTCCAGACCTATTTCCCTGTTTGACTGGGTAGGGAAAATCACCACTCCTTTTCTTTGGCCCATTTGGAGTCTGCACCTACTTCCCAAACATCCTTGTCAATTTTCCCAGTTTTCCTGCTGGTGATGAAACTGCTCTCCATGAGGACTCTGTCTCTCAACTCCTTCACACTGGCTCTCTCTCTCTGCTAGGACTGAAAAAAGACCATCCTCTTTCCTGCCCTGGCTTCCCAAACTGAAGCCTTGGAGAAGCCTGCTCAAAGCTTTCTGATTCTGAGAGGGAGTAATTCTTAACAGTCTTGCAAATGTATGTGTACTAGAGATGGGCACAAACTGAAATATGAACCAAAGTTGGTGACGAACTGGGCCAGTTCATGATTTGCGAATCAGTGGTTCATCAGAGCCCATTTCTCACGAACCACCATGAACTTTAGGCTGGTTTGTTTGGTTCATTTTTTGGTTCATCACTGCAGACAGCCTGGCACCGATCAATCAGTTTCCTAGGCAACAGGGGGGTGGGGGGTGGATTGTATCTGCACAGTTCATTTTTTTTGTAGTTCGTGCCCATCTCTAATGTGTACAGCCCTTCCAGGCTTCTTTAAGACATGCAGACCATCATAGCTACATATTTTGAAAAAAACAGGGTAACCTCTTCCTCATCCTAAATACCCATTTGACCCAGAAATAGGTACGGAGAAAAATATCACCATTCTCTAAGCACAAAAACTTCAAAGAGAGACTCCATTAAGAAGGACTTAATAAGGGCTTGGGAATTCACCATCATAACAGGTCTTAAGCTACACAACAAAACTGAGAAGATTTCTAATTACTGGTTTTGTGAATGTTCTCTGTACTTTTCTTGATTGCAGTTACATCTCATCCTCTATTTCCTGCATTTTATGCCCCTTTGATCCTGCTCTTTATAATTATTTTGGTTTGATTATTTACTTCATTAATACCACACCTCTTTCCCCAATGGGGACACAAAACATCTTACATAATTCTCCTCTCCTTCATTTCATCCTCACAAAACCCTTGTGAGGTAGGCTAGGCTGAGAGTGTGTGAGTGGCCCAAGGTCACTCAGCAAGCTTCCATGCCAGAGTGAGGATTTGAACATGGGTCTTCCAGGTCCTAGTCCAATAATCTAACCACTACACCATGCTATAACTATATATAATGTGGACCAACAACATAAATCTGGTAAAGTACTCTCTACTTCACAAAAGCTTATGTTAAAATAAGAATTTGTTAATCTGGAGTCCATGACCCCTCTTTTATTTTTGTTACAACAGGCTAAAATGGCTACTCCTCTAGAACAGCAAATTCTAGCAGAATATAAAATCCTATTTATTTATTTAGGTCAAAATGATACCTTTTGAAGCTGTACTTCAGCCAAGGGTGTCTGAATAGGATTTACTTAAGAAAGAGAACTGTTTCAAAGATCATGTGATCAAGCTTCCCTTATTGTTTATAAAAACGATGAAAAAAACCTTATGTTCTCTCTCATTCTTCCATTCCTCTCTAAGCATGCAGATCAAAGACTAAAATGACCATACAATGACCATACCTGAAATGGCTCAGAACTCATAATGTAAAGGATTTTCCGTATCCATCTGTTCCCTTGATTACCAAATGTTTGCCACAGCAGATGTCCTCTTGTGTTGCTCGCTGTTCTCTGGAAAACTGCCAGTCTGTAAATATGTTTTCCAAACATATGATAATGGAAGCGAAAAATGCAGCTTTTGTTGTACTGTGCAAAGGTAGAATTAAAGACTGGGCTCAGTAGAGCAGCTCTGTTTTGGAACTCTTGTGGCTCTGAAGACTCTATGTACAGGTAGTGCCCTTTGACTGTTCCCAGAGTATGATCTTTCATTGGTCCTGTGTTCAGAGTAGGAGTTGGTCCTTGGTTCCTAGTCCAGTCAAAGTCATCATCTATATCTTGTTCCCAACTGCAGAGTCCAACCTCAAAGTTGCACTGCAGCCCAGCTACTGAAACCAGGGAATTAAAAACAGCCATGTTACTGAATTCAATCATCATCAAGTTTAAACTGGATTATACAAGAATAAAAGAAACTGATCCTTTCCATGGAGATTTTAGGCTGTAGAAGCTTTAGCCAATAGGTGTTATGTTTTAGTACTCAAAAGACAACATACGTTCCGATTTTGTTTCTTTTTTCAAAATGCCACATGGCACAGCAGCACTGAGGGGCATGTAAAGGACTAGTGGCTTTCCATACTTATTGTATAGCAGGCCAATTTGGCTGAGTAGTGTATGTGATTTATATTCCTTCCCTACATTTGGGAACTCAGGAAAGAATTTCATACTTTTGGGGAGGAAAACATTCCTCTATAACTCTGTTCTCCCTGCTTTCCAATCCCCATGACACAAAACATAAACATGGTGCTTAAACTGTAGATTGGGGAAAGAACAAGCGGCAGTGGGTGAAAAAAGAAGTAAACTAACATGTTTTGAGAAAGTTTCCCTCCCCAAAGACTTCCTTTTTTGCACTGAACATTTTTGTTAGAAAACATTCAGGATAACTTTTTTAAAAGCTACCATAGCAGAAAGCTACCATAGCAGATGGCTTTGGCCATCAGTATTTCTTCGCTATAAAGTCCCATTTGCAGTTAGAAGTTCAGCATAGAATGTTTAATGTACTTTGAAATTCTTCCACAGGGGAATTTTGAAAACAGACACATAGAACTGATAGTCCCTACATCACTGTTCTACCTCACCAAAAGGAGACGTTATATGTTTCTGTTACATGTGTCTGTTACGTGTAAATTATAAAAATTCTCCAGAACAAGAATATTGAAAGGCATCAAGAATTTTGTGTTCCAGGAATTCAGCTTTCTTTTTCACTACTTCTCAGGTGCTTTACGCCCTTTATCTTTTGGTCATAAGCTTTAGTGAACGTATTTGCTTAAGGCAGGGGTCTCCTACCAGTAGTTTGTAAGCTACAGAATAGCTCATGTAGCCTCTAGATGACCCAGGAAAAAACTGAGAAAAGATCTGCTCTATGCTTTTTTATTTAAGCTTTTATTTCATGGGATATTTTCAATGTGCTGCTTAGCTGATAGCTTCATGTCTGGAGATCTTCCAAATATTCTGTTTGTAGGACAGAATGAAACTTGGTAGTGTGGGAGGATGGATCAGGAGGGAGTAGCTCATGAATATTTTATTACTCAGAAGTAACTTTCATTAACAAAAAGTGTGGTGGTAACCTCTGATTTAAGACATGATCTTTCCTTCTTTACATTCACTGGGTTAAACCAACTGACCTGCTGTCTAAGCTATTTCAAAGATTTACATACTGGCTGAAACTTGTCCAATATTATAATTTAAGGAAAAATGATTAAATGTCTTACTGCAGTTGTCTTCATCAGATCCATCTCCACAGTTATCAACAAGATCGCACACTAATAAACTGTCTATGCAAGCTTTAGAGTCTTGGCACCAGAAACGATCAGGACTTTCACAGTTTAATGCTGGAGGTGGCAATCCACAGTTCTCAAATCTGATATCATCAATTGCTGAGATGCCATAATAAAATCCAAGGCTGACTTTATTTAGAGATAACTGAAAAGGCTGTTGGAGGCGGCCAAGCTGAATGAAAGCCTTTAGCCACTGATCTCCTTGATTGTAGTATATCCTCCAGAGGACTGTTGGATCTTTGAGTCCATCAACAAGCAGTTGCATTTCTGCTGCTCCAACTGATTCACCATAGTTGTAATACCTAACAAGAGTATGGAAGTCAGAAATTAAACTCATAAAAATTCAAGATGCAGAGGAGTTAGCCGTGTTAGTATGTAGTAGCAAAATCAAAAAGAGTCCAGTAGCACCTTTAAGACTAACCAACTTTATTGTAGCATAAGCTTTCGAGAATCACAGTTCTCTTTGTCAGATGCATCTGACGAGGAGAACTGTGATTCTCGAAAGCTTATGCTGCAATAAAGTTGCATCTGACGAAGAGAACAGTGATTCTCGAAAGCTTATGCTACAATAAAGTTGGTTAGTCTTAAAGGTGCTACTGGACTCTTTTTGATAAAAATTCAAGACTACTCGATCTATGGAATGGCTTTAAACCAAGTCGACCATTGGTCTATTCAGTTCTGTATTTTTAGACAGGGTCCAAGGATCTTTCAATGCCCTGCTACCCTAAGTCCCTTTTAACTGATGATGCAGAAAATATTTGTCATTATGTATACAAAGCACGTGCTCTACTACTGAGCAATCTGAGTCCCATTGGCTGGGATCCAGAACATAGAAACATAGAACTGGAAGGTACCTCAAGAGTCATCTAGTCAACCCCTGCACAATGCAAGAAATTCACAGCTATATCCCCCCTCCTTCCCTCCAATGACCTCTGGTCTATTCCCAGAGGAAGGCAGAAAACCAGGATCTCTGATCAACCTGGCCTGGAGGAAAATTCCTTCCTGATCCCAAAGTGGTGATTGGCATTACCCTGGGCATATAAAAAAGGGTCACAAAAGCCTAGCACCAGATTATCCCTTCATGCACTGCCTCTCCTGATCTGTGCACATATTAAATGAATCATCATAGCTGACAGGTAATCATCTAGCCTCTTAAATACCTCGAAGGACAGCCCACCACCTCTCAAAGAGCGGTCCACTGAGGAACTGCTCTATCAGGAAGTTCTTCCTAATGTTTAGCCAAAAACTATTTTGCTTTAATTTTAACCTGTTGATTCTGGTCCAACTCTCTGGGGCAATGTGTGTACATTTCATAGATTATCAATGCAATTTAGGAGGCTGTAAGTTCACCATACACTAAACTGTAACCACTAAATTACAGTATATATTCATATTTATGTGCCTATATTCATTGTTTTAAACTTTCTTTAAAATGATCAGAGATTAGCACAGTTTTAGAGAAGAAATGTTGAGATACATGAAGTTTTATCACATGGCTGGAAGTGGATCAGAGCAAGCTGGTTAGCAGTTCAGAAATGTTAGTCTGGATCCATCTCATGATCCGTTAACTAGCCTGTTCTAATCCCCTTTTTATTTCCTGCTTGGAGATCGGAGCTAATAAGAACAAACACAAATGTATCTAAGTCAAGTTAATGAAAATCAGTTGTGTAAAACTGGGAACTAATTTCCTGTGAAAAGGCCACAATAAAGTTAAAAGCCACAAAGTGAAAAAGATGTTGCTATTCATATTACTAAAATTATCATCCAGAAAAGTACATTTAGATGCTAGATATGTATTGAATGCACATTTCAACTGATTCTAGGAATTACTGTATCAGCATGTATTTAGGATATGATAAAATGAATGACCATGAAAGTATATCAGAAATAGTTAAACTGGAGCAAATGTTTAATTCAGTTTAATTAATACAGTAGTAATCCTGTGAGTCCTCCCCACTCCCCCCCTCTCTCTTGCTTTTCCTCTTTGCCTCCCACTACAAGTGCCTGTAGGCTCTTCTTTCCTTCTCTGCAACCCACTCACCTACCTTCTTCTTTTTCTGCCCCTCATTCACTTGCTCACTTTCCCCTCATTCACTTGCTCATCTTTATCTGTCCCCTTTCTCTATTTTTGCTTTTCCCCTTCCCCCTTTTTTCTCTTCCTGCTCCAGCTTGATGTTTCCTCCCACATCCTTTACCATTTTCAGTCTGCCTCTCTTCCCCATAGTGACACTAGACATGGGCACGGATCAGAATACAAAGCAAATTTTGTCATGAAAGAGGCTGTTTGTGTGTCACAAAACTGCGTTTTGTGGGGCCGTGGTTATCATGAAATTATCACAAAATTCACAACTTTTGGGCCTGTTTCATTTGCTTCATGATTTCAGACAGGCTGGCACCGATCCACTGATTCTCTAGGCAACAATGGGCCCAGACCTTTCGTTGCCATTGGAAACTCCAATCATAGCCCACTTACCCTTGATTGGCAGCTCTCCTAGCCATCTGGAGAGCTTCCATTCTGTCCTATACAGCCAGGAGCTGGGAGTCAATCCCATAGGCAACCAAGGAGGTGGGCCTTCTGTAGCCATGGGCACACCAATCTCACCCCTCCAAACCCTGTTATGCAGGTCTGTCAGCCAACCACAGACCTCCTGTTCTGCTCTATGTCAGCGTTTTTTATAAAAGGCACCTCTCTCTGCCTCGTGTTTCAGTCCCAGTAGACAGAGGGAGAAGCAGGAGGACCTGTTGCTGGGACTGGAGTAAGAGAGTGTGTGGAAGGATTTGGGATTGTGCTTTTGGCTGCTGCTGCTTTAAAAGCTCTTGGCCTTGCTGTGGGAAGGTCTTTGGGTGAGGGTGCCTCTGATCCAGCAACTTCCAGTCCCCATTTCAGTCATGCACTCTGGCAGCACTTCCCTTTCCACCTTTCCCGTTGACCTTCCCAATCAATGTACTGCAAATTGGGAGGGTGGGTGGAGTAGAGCCTGCTGAAGTCTCCCTGCAAGTTTGGCATCTCCAGGTATGAAGGGGGCCATTGAAATGCCCTAGGTTCTGATGAATCACAAAACTAACAAATCATTTTGGCAAACGTGTCAATTTCATGAATTTGCGATTTGCGATTTGTGGATTGTGATGAAACAGGAAACTCTCATTTTGGGTTCTTTCCTTCTCGTGCCCATATCTAACTGACACTATATGCCCTAATCCCTAAAAACTAACAATACCTACTTGCAAGACATTCAAAAAGCAGCCATTGCTTCTGTGAGTTAGGATTTTTAACCCTCCAGTGTGTGTGTTGTTTGTTTGTATTTACTTTTGTATTTTTTTACAAACCTGGTGCTTCCTCAGACCTACAAAACTGACTAGGGCAGGTCTCATACAAACAGAAAACCAAAAAGGATAACAAGTCCTAAGAGACCCAGATGAAATATATATTTATAAATATTATAATGGTTTTTTATTTTAATTTTTAGAAAGTACAAAGTGTGTAAACAAAGTTTATAATCCTGTTTTACATATCATTTCAAGGTCCCCCAAACAATCACAAATAGGTCAATACCATACATGTTCAATTCAATCCAAACCAATTCTTGTCAATAAGTAAGTATCACAGGTCATCAGGTAAGTATCAAAGTTTATCCAAAAATCAGTCAATTATATTTGAGCAGAATCAACAACGGGGAGAAATATCTCTGGAAAGATAGCAACAGGGAAGAATGCTCCCAGGTAGTTGGCAACAGGTGCGCAAGCCCTTAGAACATCCCATTTCGCTCCGCTTCTTCAAGTCAATCCTTACAACTGCTCATTTACTTCAGAGCCATTCCTAACATGCATTGGTATTTTTTCTGGTAATTTCCTCAGACCTACAAAACAATATCCCCTATATGTATATGGCCCCACTGTGCGGATTTTTTGATCCACACTCTGGAGCTATTGTTTAGAATGGGGAGGGTGGTGAGGGAGCTCAATGGGGCTGTAATTCCATAATGTTCACCCTCCAAAGTTGCCATGTCCTCCTGGGGAATGGATCTTATAGGCTGGAGATCAGTTGTAATTCTGGGCAAACTATAGACCCCCACCTTGATGTTGATAACCCTAGGAATAGGTATGGTCTGAGTCTGCCCAGGCACAGGCCTCATGCCCAGGAAGTGGTTCTTTTGGTTGATGGAAATTGCAAATGTGACTCTCTGTGAGCTGTAGAGTGAGCATTACACTATGCTCACTATCAATCAATGACAGCCATGTGTTTCTGTAAACTTGAAAAAATAAAACTTCATACCAGAAAGTCATGGTGCATTCTGATCCAGCCTGGCTGAATTTGTGGCTTTGCAGCTGTGCAATCTGTGAGATACTGCTGCTATTTCTCAGAATGAACATAAAATGACCTGTCAAGAGCAAAATAGAAAATGAAGTACCATTTCATGTACATGGGCAAAACAAAGGGAGGAGAGACACATGTTATGCATGCCTGTCACTCATTTAAAAGTGATCTATGCATTATTTGTAGCAAAATTACTCCCTGGGAACTTTACCTTCAGATTTGTTATAGGTATGATCCTGTGGTGGACTTTGTTTCTGGAATTGAAGAGGTAAGCCACTTCTGGAGCTCCGTACCCAGTTAAATGCATCAGCACTGACTGTTTCCTGCCAGCCACAGCTGTCAGTTTCAAAGTCACACGTAGAAGCTGAAATATCCATACAAGATTTTATATTCACTGCATCACTTTTCCCAACAGCAGCCCAATATACCTAACATCATCTCAATCAAAGTTCAGTGTACAACTTTTTAATTTCTTTTTGTTTTCATCTGTTGCCATTATGAGGCTTTTCACTCCAACCATTTTTTATATCAGTGTTGAAGATTGGTATGTTCCGCTTCCATCATTTCTACATTATATGCCATTTATAAGCAAATTGCTACAAAAATAACGTAGAAAATATGTTCACTTAAATGGGAAATTTTGCATGAGGAAACTGAGAAAATGGTACAAAAGTAAACATTCTTGCATTCAATTTGCAAAAGGAAAATGCAAAGTTGAAACAGGGGTTTTAAGTCCAGCTAGCAGGAATGAGAAAATTGAAAGCATACCTCATTATAACTCATCAATCCATACAGTGATATAAATGGACTAGATCGAACAGAAAAAAAGGCACAAGCTCCACACATCATTTATTTATTATTTATTTTGTTTACAAGAGTTATTCCCTGCCTTTCTGCCATCCTCAGAGCCATCAAAGTAGCTAACAGATTATTTCTGCTGTCAAAATGAACATATTTACCAAAGTTGAATTTTCGGTTTCAAATGTTACCAATTCATATAGATGAAAATACCGTTAAAAATGGCAGAAAACGATACATAACTTTGTATGGAGTGGGAGGAAACCAAGAATAAGATATAAAATTTTACAAAATAAAAAAAGAGGAGGCTTAGCTATACCATGTATCATCAAGCAGACACTTTAGTTTGGATATCTGATTGGATTATAAATCTAAAGAGAAGGAATATTAAATTGAAGATAACTTATACTTATGATCTATGGATCAAGAAATCATTAAAAACCATTCAAAGATAAGATGGTTCTCTTATCTTGAGAGATGGACTATTAAAAATATGGTTTCAGTGCAGAAACAAAATAAGTCCACCAACCTCGCCGCTGATATCTCCAATAGATGCCTACTGTGATGCTAGTATAAGAAATAAAATTGACTACATAAATTATGAATATATGATGGATAAACAAAGGAAAATAAAACTCTGGTAGGAAATTCAAGGTAAAGGAAAAAACATTCCGTGGTTGCTGTGTTATCAAATGGTGTCTAAAGAACAAATAGCTAAAGAAGGATGCTGGCTCAGAGAGAAAATGGCTTTTGAACAATTAATTATTGGAGACTCGAAAGTATCTATTAGGAAAAATACATAAAGTGTTATTGCAATATGACACAGAAACAGAGCAAGTAAAAATTGTATGACAAAATGGATGCAAAATTTTGGAGAAAATATATCTATGAGCCAGTGGGAAAATCTATGGACTAAATAAATCAAATGTCAAGTACTAAGGGAGAACTGGTATAAAATGTTGATCTTAGTTTTAGATCCGTTGAGTCCATGTTCCTCGGTGGACTATTAGAGTGAATAATTACTATAGCACAATGATATTGCAACTTCCAACAATGTATGGAAATAGACAGTTCTAAAAATGTAAAACTGAATTCGCTTTTTGAAATTTCAGACTCTAAATGTATTTTTGCAGGGATATCCGTGTTATTCTGACAAATCATTTCCAACTTTACTTTTAATGTGACATGTAGCTGCAACACTCTGAGAAAAATAGTCAATACAGACTCA
Source organism: Eublepharis macularius (assembly GCF_028583425.1). Lineage (NCBI taxonomy): Eukaryota > Metazoa > Chordata > Lepidosauria > Squamata > Eublepharidae > Eublepharis > Eublepharis macularius. The sequence goes on along the minus strand of NC_072800.1, from coordinate 67,034,484 downwards.
GAGTGAAAAGTGCTTCACTTTCTGAGTGTTTCATCTTAATAAACGAACTCCCCTAATGAAATAACAGAAACCAAGTTATAATGCTATTGATGCGTACATTTAATGATCCTTAAAGCATGAGTTACAGATCAGTCTGCTTTCACTTACGGCACATGGCTTCATCGCTGCCATCTGGGCAATCAGGTGTGAAATCACAAAAATTGTCCAATGAAACACAGACTCCATTGTCACATGGCAAATATCCAGGTGGGCAATAAAGCGATAAAGAATCACTGGGTGACAATTTTGTTTCTCCTTTTAAAAATATATAAATTATAAATCAATTGTTAAATACAAAGAAAATAATTCATACCTCTACGGATAAAAAAGACTATTAGACATTTTTCCCTATGGTCCCATTCCAGAGATAGTAGCAAAGAAAACAAATTTCCATACATGGACCTTGCTAAAGCATGAAATATCAGATGCTGCTTAATATGGAATTTGCAGCGCATTACTAAACAGGGTCACCCTTCTAAGTCTATTGAAATCAGTGGATTACGCTTCCAAAAACCTAACCAGTGTGGTGTAGTGATTAGAGTGTTGGACAAGAGTTGGGGGACCCAGGTTCAAATCCCCACTCTGGGTCACTCTAGACGTTACTTCTTTTACAAGTTTGCAATACAGCCAACTCATGCTCCATGCAGTCACACAGCAGCTCCAGGGAATGGCTTCTATTTAAAAAAGAGAACACAAATGGGCTCAGAAAGCTGCCACTGGGGGAGGGAGAGCTCCTGCCTTTCTCCCAAGCTTTTCCCCCCATGCAAAAACAGTGCGTGGGGGGAGAGTTTCTCCATTTCTGCTATCCAGAGGAGTTAGCCGTGTTAGTCTGTAGTAGCAAAATAGTAAAAAGTCCAGTAGCACCTTTAAGACTAACCAACTTTACTGTAGCATAAGCTTTCAAGAACCACAGTTCTCTTTGTCAGATGCATGGATAATGAGATCAGTTTGCTTCGGATAATGAAATCAGTTACTTCTGATAATGATATATCCATTCATAGTCTCTATTCAATCCAAGTCTGACAGTCAAATTTACATATGAATTCCAATTCAGCAGCTTCCCGTTGGATTTTGTTTTTGAACGGTTCCTGTTGAACTATGGTGACCTTTAAGTCTTTGATGGAATGTCCTGGAAGATTGAAGTGTTCCATTTCTGCTGACACATGAGCATATAATACCTCTACATGGAGCAGCAGAAATGGGGGAATGTCTCCCTTCAGCACTGTTTTTGCATGGGGAAAAAAGAAAAGCAAGAGCTCTCCCTCCCCCAGTGGCAGCTTTCCAGGACCATTTGCACTCTCTTTTTTTCAGAGAAGCCAGCCACCAGAGCTGACGTGTGTTTACAGGAGCATGGGTTGGCTTCATGGAGCATTTGTAAAAGAAATCTATAGTGACCCCGTGTCATGGAAGCTTACTGGATGACTTTGTGCCAGTCAACTTAACCTACCTCACAAGGTTTTTGTGAGGATAAAATGGAGGCAAGGAGGCTGCTTTGGGTCCCCACTGGGGAGAAAGATGGGGTATAAAAGAAGTCATAAATAAACCTTCCTTCCGAGAGAGGCTACACATAAGAGTCAATGTCAGAGATAGTTATCTTGGAGCAGCTGTAAAGGGCTTCTCCAGTGTTACAAAGCCAGTGATTGCAGCCTCTGAAGTTTCTCTGAGTGATGGAAATAGTGGTGCTGGCCCCAGGGTTTGTCCATCTCTCCCTGCACTCTTTAAACACACACAAGCACTACACATGGAGGCAGCAACTGCTGTCTTCTTCCTCTGCCCGACAGTCAGAATTACAGCAGCAGGGGCTCCTGCACGCTGAAGTCCAGTTTACTTTCCCTTGTCTGAGCAAGCAGCAATGACTGCAAGAAACACCGCAGGGAAAGCCAAACAGAAGGAGAAAACAAGCAAGCAAGTGACAAAGTAGCAGCTGCTGCTTATCTACCTGGGAAGGTGAGCGAGAAGCAACAGTGACCAAGAACAGAAGCTTTCCAAACTACAAAACATCATACTCTCATCATAATATAAATCTTGAATCATGCCTGAATAATATTTTTTTCTGGAAACAAACAAGCTAAGAGTATTTTTTTTAAAAAAATAGTTGAAACTGAAAAATCAGTTCAACAAATTGACCACACGAATATGGACACACCCACGAATATGGACACACCCACACTAGTTCAGGTCATTGGTCTATCAACATCATTATTGTCTATTCTGAATGGTAATAGCCTTCTAGAGTCTTAGGGGGGAAAGTGATTCATATCACCCATTGCCTAATTCTTTTAAACTGGAGATGTCCAGGATTGAATTTGGGACTTTCCGCATGCACAATCTACAATCTCTCTCCACAAGAGCAACAGGAAATGGTTCTTTATCCTTACCTTCCATGTAGATATTTGAAAGTGAATTATTCGTAGCCTCACAGGCTTTTGTTATGCTGATGTCATCTATAGCAACAACAGCTTTTGCTGATCGAACTGTAGCTTGCAGAATGATCTGTGATGCCAAAGAAACAATCTCATTGAATGCTACATTGTGTGTATTGTCACAAATGTCCTCGTCTGTTCAGAGAATCCTTGCAGGTTCCCTGTTCAGAATATCAAACTTGCAACAGTAACAAAAAATACCAGTAGAGCACCAGCAGCCATGGGAGTGGAGTGTCTGAATTATATATTGCTTAGTGGAGAAATGGTGGTAGTTGGCAACAGTTTAATTTACTCATGGGTTCATTTTTGCCATTTATGCTGAAGCCAGCAGGGCATTTTCACATAAGAAATATTATCCAGTGTGATATTTGTGTGTAAATGTGTAAGGGCTGCCAACAAACAAACAAAGGCTTATTTTATTGCAAGGGTCACTGGAGGGCTCTGCATTGAGTGACTAAGAAATAGCTGTTTGTGTAAGGATCTCATAGAGAAGAAGTATAACTGAAAACAATGCTTAAAAACAGAAGCTTCTGTTGTGCTATAAATATTTATGGTGTCCCGGATGAAGTAGGATTGGATAGTAATCCAACTTTTTGTTTTAGAGACGCTTTTTATGGTGTATTTGATCAGCTGCAGGCTCCATGTCAGACTCACAGCAAAAATAAACTCCTACAAAAAAATCTCTATAGCCACCAGAAATTTGTGACACAGGCCACAGGATTAGGGTTCTCAAATTTCCCACAGAGGATTCTCCCTGGCTCCTGTTTCCCATCTAGACATGGGCACGAACAGCATTACGAACAGAAAAAAACCCACAAACAGCCCGATCTGCTGTTTGCCAGCAAGCTGTTTGTGAGGACCCATCCTAAATGGACAGGTGGTCATTAAAAGCCTTGTTCATTGCCTTCGGCAGCTGTTCAACAAGCCAGTCTGGCTGTCACTATATTAGGCATCTACCAAGGCCTCAGCGCTTGGTAGATCCCCGTCAACTAGATCCTCTTGCTGCTTCTCCTTATGGACACTACCATTTTCTAATGCATTTGACTGGGAACTTCCTCTTGGCACTGATGAAGAGTTGTTCCATTTTTTCTCTTTAACAACATGGTAAAATAAAAGCCCTGCCTCTTAATAGTAGTTTAATGAGATGCTATTTACCAGGTGGTGTCCATGCCATGAAAAGTTTCACCTGCCAATTCCCACCCAGTAAGCTTTTGTTCATTTCTTCCTCCACTCCTCCTCAGTGCAGCCTCCTTGCCTGTTCACCCATTGGGACTTGAGGCAAGTGAGTGGCTGATGATGACAACCAAGAACTACTGCTGCTTTGTGTGTACTGGCAGCAAGCAAGATTTCAGGAAAGAGGGAGCAGCCCCTTGAAGAAGGCTCCTTGAGGACTTCTTGACTAAGGAACTCCTTCTCAGCTGGAACTAATTTTGTACTTTAACGTGCACCCTTTAATGTGCAAGAGGAAGTGCCCAATCAATATCTTTATTCATATTTTGGACATAGTATTCTTTCCAAAAATTTGGCCATCACTTATAACATTCCTTATCACAAATTCTTCTGAACGATCCGCCTATTTAATATATTTCTATCCCACCCTTTCTTGAAGGTGCTCAGGTCAGCATACATGATTCTCCTGTCCCTTTTTCCCCACATAACAACCATATAAGGCAAGCAAGTCTAGGAGAGAGTGACTGACCCAAAGTCAACCAGTGAACTTACTGGTAGAATATGAATTTGAACCCAAGACTCCTAGACGCTAGTCTAAAACTCTAACCACTAACTGGATGTCTGAACTGAAGCAACTGCCAGCCCAGCATCACCTTTTCCAAACAATAGCATCAGTTCTGCAACTTTGTCTCCTTCCCAATACTGAAGAGAATAGCAAAATGAAATTTTAAAAAATTCTGCCAGAGGAATGTCCAGTTAAATTGCAGGAAGACTCTTTACACTTGTGGAGGGCTTAAAACTTTGCTGAGCTAAGAGGTAAGATACATGCTGTTCTTTTTTTTTTTAACAGAAAAGACTAGACTGGATGTTTGCTTACCTGAAAAGGTCCTGCCATTTCTCCAGTGGTGTTTTTTATATATACAATTGCCTTTGTCCATTGCATCTTCCTCTTGAAAAAATTTGGGTCAAGTAAAGTTTCTACATTACCAGGAGTTCTAATGAAAACAGTCAGCTGGGAATCCTGAGACAGCTGATACCAAAATCTCACCTGTTGTAAAGATTTTTGAAAACTAACATTATTGACCCTCTAGTCAATAAAGCACCATAAAACAATTGCTGGTACCTATCTGAGGAATTCTGTGTCTTTAACATATCTTCTTAGAGTATTCTTACAGATACTCTTTCAGACAGTACCAAAGACTTCAACTGTATTGTTGCAACATGGTTTCTAAGGATAAGGCTCCCCCATAGCTAATTTGGAGTGTGTGGGGGGGGTGGGGGGGATGGAAAGCTGATTATATCTCAGCAAGACTCATGCACTTTTCCATTCCTCCCCACAGGTCCCCTAGGAAAAAAAAGTGGATGTGCAGAATACTTGGCCATGAACTATTTCCTCTCCATCTTTTGAACCTAAGAAAACTGCATACTTCCTAGCTTCCTTGGAAAAAAATATTATTCTAGTATCATATTTGCATGTAAACTTCTACATCTGGTAGGTCACTAGTGGACTGAGCTGCGTAGACATTTGTTTCAACATACTGATAAAATAAAGAGACAATAACTATTTTTGCACAGGAAGGCAGTGAGTGTTGTAAAAAAATTACCTGACAACGTGCAGTATCAGTAGATAATTCTGTAAAGATTGGACTGCAGAGATGAGAAAGGGCAGGCTTTGTGTGTGTTGGTGAGCCTGTCACATAAATAAATTTTCCTGAAAATTAATAATAAGAGAGCTGTTAGGAATGTTTTGGTGCCAGAAAAAAAAGTAGTAACACATATTTGCCATTCAATTCTTCTTGTGATATTCTCACAAGAATAGTTGCATTCTTCCCAATTTAAGCCCAGCAGATAAACGTGACTATTTTTTTGACATAAGGCGGAGCGAGATCTTATTCATGATCATTTATGTCACAGTCACACTATTCAATAACCCCTGTACTGCATTACTGCATATATATTGCCACATTGCGGATGGGAACTAGTCTCAGCTTCTCCTAAGAACCTGCTAAAGCAATAAGAAGCCTTAAAAGAAAACATTTGAGACAAAAGAAATTCAGGTGCTATGGTCAATAACATATCTTAGTTACTGCTTCCCAGTTTCCAAAAAGCCATCTGTTCTCAGTCAAAATGAAGCATCTATATACACTATTTCAGCTTCCTTCTCAAACTGCCAGCATAGTCTACCAATTTATAATATGTTAATATTTATAAAAATCATGGAAGATAACAATAGAAGGTACATTTTCCTCAAAAGACCCATAGGCTTGACATTGTTATTTGAGCTTGTGGGGGAGAAACTATAATTAAAGATTTAATCAGAACAGTGTCAAACTATCTGCCTTTAGTTTTGAACCACCACAGAGATGTTCTAGGTGGGGAAGGAGAACTTCTTAGAAACCAGGGAATATGAGAAGCTGTTGGTGTTACCTTAGTGAAAATGCAACCAAACTTTCATGAATTCTTAGTCTAGTTTATTATTACTTAGAGAAACCAGACAGTATTACAGAAATACAGATAATATTGGGGGGAAGGAGCATTTTGTATGCATGGTAGTATGCATACAAGGTAATATGCATTTTAAGGTAGTATGCATGGAGAGAAAAGACTTTCTCAGACCCTGAAGAGCCACTACTAGTCAAAGGAGACAGAAACTGACCTGGATGGACCAGTGGCCAGAACAGATATAAGACAGCTTCCAGTATTTACGTGTACCAAACTCCAATTGATTTCAATGAGTCAGGAGGACTGCATATGACCCAGAAATCTAGCTACCTCTACCTCAAGAATAAAAATGTTAAGAACAACTCTTATATGTGGTACTAAGACATTTACAGCTCAGTCCTAAGTAGAGTTACATCCTTCTAAATCCATTAAAATCAATGGGTTTAGAATAGTGTGATTCTGCTTAGGATTGCACTGTTAGTTGTGGCTTATGGCAAAGTATCTCTTAGAGGTGTAGACATATTAGTCTGTTGCAGCAAAATTAAACAGAATTCCAGAGGCACCTTGGAGAATAACAAAACTTATTGAGGCATGAGGTTCTGTGTACTTTATTCATCAGATGCATAGAGTGCATGCTCTAAGGAGCTAATATTTATAAACAAAGTTCCAAGCAACAGAAAAGTAGGAATGGGGATATGTTATAAAAAGAGGCTAGTTAAAAACAATAACCTATGCAACAGAATTCAATTTATCCAGAGTGGGTGAGGACCAGTCCCAACTGTAGATTGATGGGCAGAGGAGGATAAACATAGGATTAAACGTAATCAAGAAAGTGCAAAGGTGAGACATGAACATCTGCAAAGGGTAGGTCATGCTGCAGTATTAACATCTACAGTAAAAGTCCAACACATGGTCACTGATGCTTTTTTAAAGAAGATTGCCGCCTATGCTGAGAGTGAGGAGGGCGGCGCGCAGAATGACCAAGACCACACCAGAGTTGGGGTAAAACAGGCCACAACTTTATTAACATAACAATAGGAGCATTGGCGCAGCATGAGGGGCAGATCCCAAAGCGCATCGGCTGGCCCGCCTGCCAGCCGGAACCCACCCCCCTCAGCCATGCTGAGGGGGGGACCCAAGGAGTGGCATATGGGGGGAGTCACTTGGGTGTGCACCCCTGAGTGGCCTCCCCTGCCACCTGGGAGTGAGCTCTCCTGGCCGCCCCCGAGCTGGGCAGGCCCTTCCCTAGCTCACCCCCAAGATCCCTTATGGGAATCCCCTTAGAGGGCCTGGGCGCGCAGGCCCTGGCCCCCCCGAACGAGATCTGCCCCGATGCCCACCGCCTACATCGTTGTGACGAGAGAATAAATGAACTCAACCTAATGGGAGAGGTGGGTGGGTGATCGGACTCCGCCGGCGACTGGAGAGGAGCCGATGCGGCCGCGGGGCTAAATAGGGAGGGGCCGGACCAGAGGGAAGACTGCGAGCCTGCCGTCCGTTGCCCGGCCCCTCCCTTCGGGCCAACCCCCCGGCCGCCCTGATTGGGCGGCCGAGGTTTGAATCGATTGGCCGGGGCTCGCCGGGGCAGCCCGACGAACCCCGCAGCCCGGCAGCCACCGCGCGCCGCCCTCCCGAGCGACGGCAGCAACCCCAGGCCCAGGTAAGTCTGAGCCCACCGATTGCCGCCTATGCTGAGAGTGAGGAGGGCGGCGCGCAGAATGACCAAGACCACACCAGAGTTGGGGTAAAACAGGCCACAACTTTATTAACATAACAATAGGAGCATTGGCGCAGCATGAGGGGCAGATCCCAAAGCGCATCGGCTGGCCCGCCTGCCAGCCGGAACCCACCCCCCTCAGCCATGCTGAGGGGGGGACCCAAGGAGTGGCATATGGGGGGAGTCACTTGGGTGTGCACCCCTGAGTGGCCTCCCCTGCCACCTGGGAGTGAGCTCTCCTGGCCGCCCCCGAGCTGGGCAGGCCCTTCCCTAGCTCACCCCCAAGATCCCTTATGGGAATCCCCTTAGAGGGCCTGGGCGCGCAGGCCCTGGCCCCCCCGAACGAGATCTGCCCCGATGCCCACCGCCACAGGAGCCCCTAGGGGCTCCCCGCCAACGCTCCTACCTGGAGCCAGGATAACAGGCCATCCCTGATATCTTGCAGCCAGATGTCGTGGCCCCAACTGGAGAGATGAACACCGTCGGGACGAAAAAGTGGCTCCAAGCGGTGTGAAATGTCCGGGTGACCGATGAAGAAGCCCCCTTGGGCCGTGATGAATTGCTCCATGGCTCGAGCAAGCCTCTGCCTGATGCCATCAACCTTCCTGGGGCAGCGCGCCCCCCGCCAAACCCGCCGCTGTAGAAGGTCCGACCAGATGAAGGACGTACGTGGGAATATCCGAAACAAGTGGACCAGGTCAGCACATAGCGACCGCTTCAGCTCAGGGCACTCTCGTTTCCCAATGTCATTCTCGCCGAGCTGGATCACGATGGCGTCTGGGGGGTCCTGGAGCTGGGCCTGGCGCGTCAGCATGGGAACGAGGGCATCCCACAGCATGCCCCGGACGCCCATCCAGCTGATTCGGAGCCGGTCTTCCAAACCAAGGTGTTGACCCCAACCGGAGGCCGCCGCATAGTCGCCTGCCCAGTGGACGATGCTGTGGCCGCACACCCACACAGTCTTCCCCCTGCCTGGAACAGCAAGAAACCATTAGCAAGAAACCTCCCCCGAGGGACGGATATAGGAGCGATACGCGCTGGAACGCCAGCGGCCAATGGACTGTATGATGGGCGTGGGGAGCCCCAGCCCTGCGGCCACAGTGGCGGCCCCAATGCGGAAGGAGTGAGTGCCAAACTGCATGGGGGGAAGCCCTGCGTGGCGCAGGCATGCCCTGAGGACCGAGGAAAACTGGTACCGAGTGAGGGGCGAGCTGTCCATGTGGATGAAAAGTGGGCCTGGGCGGGGCGGGCGTGCGGCCAGATATGCCTTAACGGCCCGCACCGGGCAGTGGTGCCGGCCCTTGGATGCCCGAAGCGAGACCAAGATCCCCCGGCCACGCTGATCGGTCTTGGAACGCCGCAGGAGAATAGTCACCCTGCGGGGGGAGCAGGAGACATCGGAGACAGCAATGGCCCGTCCTGACAAGTCGGACCGGGATCCCGCGGCCACCTCGCTGACGCGGAATGCACCGAAAAAAGTGAGCAGGAAGGCGGAGCGGAAAAGCCGCTCCTCGGCAGTGGACCAGCACAGGCTAGGGAGTGCATGAAGCACCTGGTCTAGAATGGCCATGGTAATGGGGCGCCGGGGGTCCGGGGGTGGGGGGGCGAGCCTGGCCCATCCTTCGAGAGCCCGGCGAGCGAGGAAGCCGTTGCAAGGGTCGGGGAGGCCTTGCGCCTTGCTAAAAAATGAAATGGCCGCCAGGTCCCGCCTCATGGTCCGGGGGGCAAGCCCCAGGCCTCTGAGGTGTGCCAGGTACTGTAGCACTGTGTCCTGAGACGCGGGCCAAGGGGCCTGGCCGACCCGACCCGCGACGAAGGCCTGAAAGCGGGCGACGGCTGCTGAGTAAGCACGGAGAGTGGAAGGGGCCACTGAGCCTAGTACTCCCTGCATCACTGAGTCCCTCCAATCGACCACAGGTCCTCTGGGAAGGGGTCGGGGGTGCGATGAGCCTCTGGAGCCAGCGCGAAGAACCTCTCCATCTGGAAGCGAGATAATGCGTCGGCCAAGCTGTTTTCTACACCTGCAACGTGGCGGGCTAAGAAAGTAATGTTAGCGGCGAGACAGGTTAACACAAAGCGGCGGACAAGGCGCATGACCCGCTCAGAGCGAGAGGACTGCCGGTTGATGACTTTTACTGTGGCCAGGTTGTCGCACCAAAAGGTGACCCGCTTGTCGCGGAGCAGGGGGCCCCAAATAACTACCGCTACCACGATGGGAAAGAGTTCAAGGAAAGTGAGGTCCCTGAGGATACCTGAGCCCACCCAGGTGGAGGGCCATCGCTGGGCGCACCAGCGCCCCTTAAAGTAAACCCCGAATCCCAGGCTGCCCGCTGCGTCGGAGTGAATCTGCAAGTCCGGGCCCAAATCCAGGGGGTCCTGCCAGAGGGAGACCCCGTTGAATTCCGCTAGAAAATCCAACCACACCCGTAGGTCGGCTTTGATGCCCTTGTTAAGCCGGATGCGGTGGTGGGGAGCAGAGATCCCCCGGCAGGCCGTGGACAGCCGGGAGCAGAAGGCACGCCCTGGGGAGACGACCCTGCAAGCAAAATTGAGGTGGCCGATGATGGCCTGGAGCTCCCTGAGTGTGCACTTCTCCCGGAGGAGGGTGGCGGAGATGAGGGCCTGAAGCTGGGCGAGCTTGCCTGCCGGGAGCCTGGATCTGCCAGCCACAGAATCTAGCTCAATGCCCAGGTAGGTGAGGCAAGAAGAGGGGCCTTCCGTCTTTTCCCGTGCGAGAGGCACCCCCAGCTCGCTGGCCAGAGCCTGAAAGGAGCTGAGGCGGGCAGCGCAAACCGAGCCGCCCGGGGGGGTCATTATCAAGAAATCATCTAAATAATGACAGATAAAGGGGGACCCCATGCGGTCCTTGGCCGCCCACTCAAGGAATGTGCTGAATGTTTCGAAGGCCGCACAGGCGACGGAACATCCCATGGGCATGGCCTTGTCGACGTACCACTTGTCCCGGAACTTAAAGCCCAGTAAACAGTGGTCGAGTGGGTGAACAGGAAGCAGGCGGAAGGCCGACTGGACATCGCACTTGGCCATGAGGGCACCCCTCCCGCATGCCCTGACCAGGCGCACGGCCTGGTCGAACGACGCGTACCTGACTGAACAGTACTCGGGGGGGATCAAATCATTCACCGACGAGCCCTTGGGATAGGACAGGTGGTGTATCAGGCGAAATTCGCCAGGAGTCTTTTTCGGAACGACCCCCAGGGGTGAAATCCTGAGGTTGGGGAGAGGGGGTTGATCGAAAGGGCCCGCCACCCGGCCAGCCCCAACCTCCTTGGCCACCTTGGCTGCGACCACCTCGGGAAAGTCCCGAGCGGACTTGAGATTGCCTGCCGTTGTGGCGACGCGGGGACCGGTGAAGGGGATCCGAAAGCCCACTGAGAAGCCCTCCCACAGGTATTTGGCGGCCTGCCTATTCGGGTAGCGGGCCAAGAGGGGGAGGAGGGCCGCTAGGCGGACGGGGGTTCTGGCAAGGCAGAACGCTGCCTGGCCAGGATCAGTTGCCACCGGTGGCGGCCTGGGACCCGGAGGCGGCCGGTCCCCCGTCCTTCCGTGTAGCTGTGGCGGAGGACCGGCCCCCTCGAAAGGGCTGGGAGGGGGCGGGGCCCCGGGTACATGCTGGGCGGGGGTGAGGACCGCCGCAGGAGTCGCAGTTGTGGTCGAACCGACACTTGGGGCGAAAGCACTTGCCCTGATTGTACTCCCAGCAGGGGCCCCTGGACCTGTCCCGGCGAAAGGACCAACGTGCACCGCGGGAACCATCGCCCTTGCTCCTCATGTGGGGGCCCACCAACCAAAGCCAAAGCTTTTGGCTGATCAGGTCCCACCGGGCCCGGGGGTTGTGAGAGGCCCTCTTACGGAAGGCCTCATCATAATCCATGGCAGCCTGCTCCCCAGCCAGGGCGCGGGCCCGGAGGACATTGCTGAGGTGATTGGACAGGTGCCAGCCCCGGTCAGGGTATGCCACCTGCACCACCCCCATGTATACGGAGAACCCTTCCAACCAGTTGGCGAACGTCCGCTCGGCTGCGGGCTTCCTTCCCTTTCTGTCCCGCTTGGAAGAGGGGGCAGATCTGCCGTCCTCCGCCTCCGGTTTTAACAGGGAAAAGACATCCATGTAATATCCGTCAAGGATACGCTCCCGCACTCTGCGAGCTAGGTGGAGGCCCGGGGGATCCTCGTCATCTTTAAAAGAAGCCCCCCGGGGAGAGGGCTCCCTCATGCCCCAGACTTCCCGGGGGTCCTCCCCACCCTTGAGGCCCCTCGCCCGCCGCCGCTGGGCCCATGCTGGCAAGCCTGGCACCCCTGCAGCCTCTGCCCAATAATCCTCCCAAGGGGACCCCTCCTCTGATGATGAGGACTCACCTGTGGTCTCCCCGCTGTCCGAGTCCTCCCGGTGACGCCGGCTCCTTTTCTTCCGTGCCTTCCTTCCTTTCTTCGCTGGCCTCTGGCGTTCCCCGCTGCTTGAATCCGTTGAGCTGGCTGAAGGAGACCGCGCTGTCCTGTAGCCTGGGGCAGCGCGCTTCCTTCCGCCTTTGGCAACCCTGCCGGGTAAGGAGACCTCGACAGGCCCAGGAGCAGGAAGCCCTGCCCCGAGCCCGGAGTTCCCCAACTGGTCAACCCGGGCCGTCAGGAGTTCCAAGGCCCGGCTGATGCTGCTTAGTGACCCTGGTGCTGAGTCCCGGGGGGGGGGAAGCCTGGCCAGTGGCTGCTATCCCTGAAGCCCGCCCCTCGTTCCTCCCCCTTTTTTGCCGGGAGGCAAGCTTGGGCCTGCGAGGCTCGCTCACCCCCCCTGCAGGGCCCCTGCTGCCAGGGCTGCCACTGAGACCCCCGGCCTCCGATGAAGGAGGCGAGGCCCGCCGGGTGGGGCGAGTCCCGCCGTACCGTGTGCGGGCCGGGGCAGGAGTTTTGCTGCTGCTGCGAGAGGGAGCTGGGCGTCTGGCCGCACGGGTGCTAGCAGGGGGGGGCGCCCTTGCTCGCAGATCGAGAGCCTTTGCTCCCGCGGCCGCCGCTGGGCTGTGCTGGCTGCGTGTTACTGCCCCCGGCCCTGGTCCGCTTAGAAGGGGCCATGCTGCCCCGCCGCCCCAGCTCGACCTGCCCGGCCCGCCCCAAAGAGAGAAAAACGAAGCCGGTGTCCCCCGATGTCCAGCCTTCCGCTGCAGCGCCGCTTCCGCTTCCCGAGGCTCTGCTTCGCCCTCAGGACTCCGTGCTCTTCAGGCGCTTGCCGCTGCGGGGGTTTCTGCCGAGCCTGGGCTGGCGCCGCTCCTCCGGCTGGGCTGGGGCGTGAGGCTCAGCTCCGACCTCGCGCCTCCAATCCGTGCCCGCTCGGTCTTCCGCTGCCCGTCGTCACCGTTCGCCGCCGTCGAGATCCTTGCTGATCGGACTCCGCCGGCGACTGGAGAGGAGCCGATGCGGCCGCGGGGCTAAATAGGGAGGGGCCGGACCAGAGGGAAGACTGCGAGCCTGCCGTCCGTTGCCCGGCCCCTCCCTTCGGGCCAACCCCCCGGCCGCCCTGATTGGGCGGCCGAGGTTTGAATCGATTGGCCGGGGCTCGCCGGGGCAGCCCGACGAACCCCGCAGCCTGGCAGCCACCGCGCGCCGCCCTCCCGAGCGACGGCAGCAACCCCGGGCCCAGGTAAGTCTGAGCCCACCGAATCTGGCTATTTAAAAAGTGCTGCAAGGGCCCAATATTGATTGGGCCTGTAGCACTGAAGGTCCAGGCAATTTTGTCCCACCCCCACTTACCTTTTTCAAGAGTTGAAACAGCTGTAAGGCACTTTTTAAAAGGCTATTTTCTTCTCTAAAATGGCATCAGTGACTATGGATAGGATCCACGGCCACTGTAATGTCTAGTTTGGCTCTGTGTGAGGAAACCCATGTCCCTATTTAAGCCTGGTGGAGAGATCATGGTGGAGAGATCATGTTAAATCTCCTGATGAATCCTAATTCAGAATTTTTGCATTATATTTGCCCTTTGAAGTTCTTTTTTAAGAGAACACTATCATGACAGAAATAACTTTCTTTATTCCTTAACAAGTTTCAGAGTAGTTCTAAGGCATGTTGCTGCATCAGAAGAAACAAAAACAGGAGGATACAATCTGTCAAAAAATTCTTTGGCATTATAAACCTCAACAGATTTAGAAGTAGAAACTCCCTTGCCCCATATTCTCTTCATTTACTTTTTTTCAAATGAACTGTAAAGTTCATTAAATCCATACGTTGTAACTAGAGATGGGCACAAACTGGGAAAATTCCGAACCATGTGGTTCGTGGTTCATTGTGTTTCACAAATCAAGAACCACAAACTTTCATAAACTTGCCCCGGTTCGCGAAACAGTTTGTTCGGTTCATAAAAATGTCACTTCCAGGTCAGTAGAAGGTCTTCAGAGAGCCCATCCCCCCGTTGCCTAGGAAACTGATCGATCAGCACCAGGCTGTCTGCAGTGATGAACCAAAATACAAACCAAACGAACCAGGCTAAAATTCATCATGGTTTGTGAGAAATGAGCTCCAACAACCAACAGTTGGTGAACCATGAACCAGCCCAGTTTGTGATGAACTTTGGTTCATATTTCAGTTCGTGCCCACCTCTAATTGTAAAACAATTGTGTTACAGATCACACTGAAAGCAGTACAGAATTTTGATACCTATAATAAACTAATTGTACCACCAAGGCCACTTTATTCAGATTGTCTCTAAAACATTCCAATTATTCGAAACATGTTTAAATGATAAGAGCATGACCTATGAAATGGGATCTGAATGGTGGAGTCCTCCATAGAAACAGAGAATTTAGGTTGTACATTTGTATACTTTAAAAAACCCTGGCATTTCCAAACAGAGGGGAAAGTGCCACATCTAGACTCACCCTTATCACTATTAGTTGTGTGATCTCTTGTAGGAAGATCAAGATCCCTGGAGTTTTGTCCTTTCATCATGGCCCAAAGTATATCCTTGTTGCTTAATGTCGTCCATTCACATAGCTGCTCTGAGTCAAAGTCACACACTGTGTAATTTACTATTGAGAAGAGAAGGACAAAGAGAGAGGCGGGATGCTTATAGAAAAGAGAGCCAGTTTGGTGTAGTGGTTAAGAGCACGGGACTCTAATCTGGAGAGCCGGGTTTGATTCCCCACTCCTCCACAAAGCCAGCTGGGTGACCTTGGGCGAGTCACAGTTCTCTTGAGCTCTCTTAGCCCCACCCACCTCACAGGGTGATTGTTGTGGGGTAATAATAACACTTTGTAAACCGCTCTGAGTGGGCATTAAGTTGTCCTGAAGGGCGGTATATAAATCGAATGTTATTATTATTATTAAAAATGTATCCTGGAAATGCCCCTGTGCTGTTATCTAAATTCATCTGCCTCTGAATAAAACAGCCATTGGTGTTTTCCATTCAAATCCTTTGAACTGAATATAACCAATGTCCTAAAATCCATATTTTCTTGACTGCAGCATGCAATTCTGATAGTCTTTATTTATTACGAAGATCTTAACTTTAAATGTAAAATCTGAGAGCAGACCTCCCAACCAATAAGCTATTTGGTAACTCTACACAATTACCTTTCTGACAACTGCAAAAAGCACATTTTTACCAAGGCAAAAAATCATTAGGAATGACACATAAAAAGCAATTTAAATTGCAGTCAGGTTATATCTGAAGAACAGGGGATTAGTCCAGTGTTGGTTGTATAACATTGCAGCATTCTCTCTTCCAGTTCACTAGTTCAGACTCAGGAATACACAGCATCCTGAATTACTGCCAAAATAAGACCCAAATCTTAAATCCCCCACAGCAGAGAAAACTGTGGAGGTTTTAATTAGAGGTGGGCATGATCCAAAAAAAATTACCGATCAAGCTGATCGTGGATCCGTGCCGGCGACGACCCCAAATCACTGATCCACACCGATCATCTCCCGTTTCCGATCTGTGAATTGGATCGGAGAGTGGGAAGGTGGGTGGTGGCGGCGACTGCCAGGCCCGGTGGGCATGGGGAGGAGACGTTCACACACACACACACACACACTTAGAGCAGGGGGGAGTTTTTAACCCGGCGACGAGCTGCCTCCCCTCAGGGAGGGGACGTTCACACACACACACACACACACACACACACACACACACACACACACACACACACACACACACTTAGAGCAGGGGGGAGTTTTTAACCTGTCCCTGCCTCTCCAAATAGAGAGAGAGAGAGACACCCCGCCAACATGTTTCAGCCAGCTTGTAAAAAAAAGCAGGGACAGAATCCTCCATTCCTCCCCACCCAATTTTAAAAGCAAACAGCCAGTCTTCCAAAAGCATATTTTAAACATACACACAGAGCCGTGAATGAGGTTTTCCCACAAAATACAGTGTTTTAAAAGCAGGTTAAAAACAGAGAGTGACAGACAGAAAAACAGCCATTCCTCCTACAAAGCCCCGTTTTTTTAAAAAGCAAAAAATGTTTGGAACACCTCCTTCCCCCTCCCTCCCCTGGGTCTCTTCTCCCAACTGGTGGTGAGTGTGTTGCTGCTCCGTGGTTGGAAGGAAGCCCTGCTGATCAAGGAAAGCTGGGCTTCCATTCGGGTTTCCAGGGCAACAGAAGGAGGGCAAACACAGCTCAGACATTCCCCTGGCTCCGTTGTCCCGGGAATAGATTACTGGTGCCTGATTGTCTGCATCCCTGATCAGATCCCGATGGTCTGATTCAAGCCCCGATGAAGCCCCTCCCGAATGCTGGATCGGTCGCCGTGGACGGCACTGATCCGCTGGGTCCCGATCGCGCAAACGCCATTATCGTGGGTATTTTTCTATTGTAATGCTGATTGTGCCCATCTCTAGTTTTAATCACCAGAAAGTTTCACACTTTGCTGTGGGAGCTCTGCCTCCTAATTTCAATAAAGACTTTAGGTTGAGTTTTCTAATAACGTACTATGGACACACTCAACAATAATTGCCTCTCATTTCTTTACACGTATTACAGAAAATCCCTGGCACTAAATATAGGTTCTGGGGATGGATTAGACTACATGGAATCCTCATGTTGACACGTGCAGAATCCCTGCAACCATCTGATACATCCCCTTACATCACAAGTTTGAGGAATCTTATCCCGATTACATATGTTCCATGTGGTTTGGTTCACATCGTCTCTGTCAGTCACAAACAGGGAACTGATTTTCCCATGGACTGTTTATTTATTTACCCATTCATGCCTGTCCACAGATTGCTTTAATTATTCCTTCCTAAGAGGATAGCACAGCACTGCACAATGGGCTTTTAATGCATGCTTAAGAAAGCATTGCTATAAAGGGACTAGAGCTGTAGTTTATGGCAGTGTTTATTGTATTTATTATCTTATTCTTACTGTATTTTTTCTAATATTGCATTGTTTTCTAATTTTATAACACAGCATGATTGCATTGTATATATCATATGGTTTCAATTGTATTGTTTTTAAATTTTGTAATCTGCCTTGTGTTTCAGTGGGAAAGGCCGACTATAAATAAAATAAATAAATGTGCATCCTGTACAGCTTGCTGGAGCGCTACTCCCCCGTGCTGCACTGCACTTGTGCTTGGGAGATAATTGTTTAAATAAATTAGAAATCATATATATCAATCTGAAATAAATGCTTTGTTTTCTTTAAAAAATCCTACTGTTTGGTGTTTGTATATACAGTCCTGAGTGAGGTTAATTGCTATCTACCTGTTTGGATTGCAGAATTTTTACACAGTAGACATGGGCACAAACTAAAAAAACCCAAACCATGTGATTTGTGGTTCATAGCATTCCACGGAACCTCGAACCACGAAATTCCAACCTTTTCTCAGTTTGTGGTTCATTGTTCTGTCGCATTTCAACTGCCCTGCACCAGCTGCTGAAGCCGGTGAGGGGCATTGGAAACAGACATACCCTTTCTTCTGCTACCCGGGCAGCGGGAGAACTGGGCTATCAGTTTCACAGAACCCGCGGTAGTTTCAGCCAATGGGCTGAACCCAGCCAGAGCAGCAGGAGAAAGGGGCTGTCAGTTTCACAGACCCTGCATTGGGTTCAGCTGCGGGTTCTGTGAAACTGACAGCCTTTTCCTGCTGCCCGGGCTGTCAGTTTCACATACCCCACACTGGAACCAATGCAGGGTCTGTAAAACTGACAGCCAGAGCAGCAGGAGAAAGGGGCTGTCAGTTTCACAGACTCTGCACTGAGTTCAGCCATTGGGCTGAAACTGGTGTGGGGTCTGTGAAATTCTGAACTGGCCATGGAATGGCTGGAAAAATTTGTTTGTTCCAGAAAAACACATTCACACGTGTTTCGGAGCAAACAAACCGGCCATTCCATACGGAATTTTGTTCTGTGGTTTGTTTTGTGCCCATCTCTAATGCACAGTTCTGCAAACCTAATTAGCTGTTTAAGTCACTTACACTGGACTCCTAAGCAGAGTTACTCCATTCTAAGACCATTGAAATCAATTGGCTTAGACTGGAATAACTGCTTAGGGTATCATTGTTTCTGTTGAACCAAACAGATCCAGTTATCTGTTCATATCTGACACAGTCTGTCAATAGACACAATAAGACCGGTGATTGAACATGGTCACTGCAAAATTTATAGTATCCCTACCTCTGATATCTGACGTATTTTGCTTGCAAAGATTGGAACTTCTCTCATGGTAAAATTTCCCCAGTGAAAACACAGCATTTCACCCTCTAGAAACATCTCAAGTGTTTGTTCTTGAGCCCTTAGTGTCACTTACTTTCCCAGCTTCTCCACTGCAATCCAATTTCTGCCTCCTTCATCCTCACTGCTTATTGCTCTATTATTGCAATTCCTGTATTTCTGTCCTTCTTAGCATTCACCAATTTTAAATCAAGAACCTCGAGTCAGCAGCAGTCATCATCTCCCCTGTGACTGCAACACATCTTTAGTTCTGCTGCATGAAACTCTCCTTCCCATATAGTTCATTGGCTCTTATTTTCCTGAGACTGTCATAAGCACTTCCTGTTCATCCACTTCTCTGTGCATAAAGATCTCTGGTCTGCATTGTTGCTGGGCTTTGATTGGTTACATCCACCATTCTACAGGACAGGTCCATGAATCATAATATTCCTGAATGCAGAAGGTAGGATGAAGAGAAACTACCCTTCACTTTCAATGGATAGTTTGAAAGATCCGACAGTGTATTGGGATGGGGGGAGTATTTCTTTTATTTAAATTAGAATATTAGTACATTTAGATAGGGAACCATAATCAATAATCAAAGATTAAACAGCTCAGAAGAGTACAGTTTGATTACTCATTTTGCAGGCAAATAAGATGCACAGATGGTACAGCATATGCTTGGTTGCTGGGAGTTTTCCCCCTCACTATAGCTGCTGCCAGTAAGACATAGACTGTGTGTTTCCAAGGGAATCATTTCATGCGATGCAAACTAAGCAGCTTAATACAAATCTTGAAATGGAAAACTTCCACATCTTCCAGTTATCTGACTACTAAAAATGGCTTTCCCACTGTTTGTATTTATCAGAGATTTCAGCTAACAAAACACCTGTGGTTTAGCCCAACAGTCCTAATGATGACTAGTATTTAGAAGCTGTATTGAGAAGGTGGGCGGGCACAGAAAGAGTTTAAAATAAGGAAGCCTTTGAATGTATGATCCCTGGTGTTGCAACCCTTAAAACCAGCTATTCCGCATTTTGTTCCATTTCTGTTTACTTATACACAATTCCCCCCATATAACATACAACAACAACATTCAATTTATATACTGCCCTTCAGGACAACTTAATACCCACTCAGAGCAGTTTACAAAGTGTGTTGCTATTATCCTTACAACAATCACCCTGTTAGGTAGATGGGACTGAGAGAGCTCTGGAAGAGCTGTGACTGACCCAAGGTCACCCAGCTGGCTTCAAGTGGAGATGGGGGGAAACAAACCCAGTTCTCCAGATTAGAGTACTAACACGTCTTAACCACATGATTTGTTCTTCAATAAACCATAATTATACATTAAATGGATATTTTGTGTAACTAATGTATATTGTATGTATGAATATGGTATAAATTGTGTATAAAAATAGACAATAAGCACACACAATACAAATAAATCTACAAAACCAGAAGTAGAGAATTGAACATCTTGGCAGATTGAGAGAGAAAGAATAGGGAACAGTCATTCATACTCAGATACAAGGTTGCTATCCAGGCATGTATCTTGAAGACAAGACAGCCACAACTTCTTCTGTTTCTGCCTTCCCCCATTCTGTCACCCCCTCAGGGACAGCTGTGTGCCACATGTGGAATTGAACTCATTATAAAAAATAAGGAATGATAGAAAGACCTGGAAGACAGCATCTTTTCGCACAAAATCACACCAGGAAGAAGCTGTTATCTGGGAGATTTTCACGATTTCGCACGAGAAGACGCTGTCTTCCGGGTGTTTCGCGCGATGTTCCGCAGGCAGGTAAGATGTGTGGAAATGACCAAGGTTAATCCTGCTGCCTCCAATCACTTAAAAGATACAGTGCTGATGTCCTGATTGGCAGTTAGCAATCCTAGGAAGAGGGAATTCTAGGGCCTGCCTTTTCTGGGACCTCTCAGAAGTAGGTTTTCCATTTTAACCCAGAAAATTACAGACAGACCAGCCAGTTAACACATCAGTGAGCAAAATGATTATACCTTTAAGGAGGTTGTTTGTGACCAAATACAATAATAAAAGGTCTTTTTTAATTATGCTTGCTATTCGCTATGGCAATTGTATAACCATGGGTGTGTAGAACATTTTATTTTAGTTATTAAACACAGAGCTGGAAACGGCTCACAGTTGCCTAATAGTGATTAGAATCCTTTCTATGTGCATGTGGCAAATACAAATACTATTTTTGTAAGATGAATGATTTAGCCCTGCATTTTAAATGCTGCAATTCCCGCCCCCCCCCCCTTTCCTGCTGGTAGAAACTTTTTTCTCCCCATAAGCCCATGTTTTTGAAACAAAAAACAGGATTGGTTGACATTTGTTTGGACACACTCTTCTGCTTACACCCTTTTGCTCAGTCCACAGGTTTCTTCTTATTATGAAAAGAGCTCCCCAAATATAACAACATTTTCAACATTTTTGAATGAGTGCCAAGCCTGCTGACAACTAATTGGAGACTTCTCCTTGTCTGCTTTCTTCAGCCTGCCAGTCAGGAATGCTTGTTGACCATAAAGCAATGGTGGAGGGCTTGGTGATCAATGGCTGATCTGCTTGGACACACAAATAGTTGGGATGTACACAATATTTCCTTTGTTTTTGTTAGTTTTTCTTTTACTTGATTCAGTTTTCAATCAACTTGATTTTTGTTTCCATTAATTTTAAGCACCTTATTTTTTTTCTTCATTCCCCTGGGATTAAATTCTCAAGAATCACATTCCTTGGCTGTGCCACAGTCTTGATGGATCCAGTGGGCACGCCATCCTGTGTGTGGCACTCATTCACACCATTTGATGATTTCTAAAGGAATGGGCTTTTTTTCTTAAAAGAATGGGCTTTAAGGGCCCTGCCATGGCAGAGCCCTTTAAACTATCAGCTGGCAGGCAGCGGGGGGGGGGGGAATACCCCCTGCTGCCTGCCCACTGATAGTTTAAAGGGCCATGCTGTGGCACGGCCCTTACAGGGGCAGTTTAAATGGACATTTCCCTGGGGCATTTCCCTGGGGAAATGCCCATTTAAACTGCCTCTGTAAATACGACCCAATGAACCAGAATGGAAAGGAGCTTCCACGAACCCTGTTTTTTTTGGGTCATATTTAGGTTCATGCCCATTTCTAATGCTTACTAAAGTGGCTGCCATCCAGGCCAAAGACATACTATCCTAACGGAATGCCAATGGAGGTGCTGTCATCTCAGTTTGCAGCAAGCTGCACAGGCAGGCTGGTTGTCCAGGCAACTGCTGTGTACTCCTTGAAGACTTGAGGCTGGAAGGGCCTCAAGCCAGTTGTTGAGGTAACTAGGGCAAGCTCTCTTGCTGCTGATTGACCTGGTGAGTTGGGAACATTAGAAACCTCAGAGAATTTCAAAGGGAACTTTTAAATGAATTGTGGACAAAGGCAAGCAAATGGTTTAAGTAAACACATACCAGCTGAATTAAACAGGAGTCCAGTAGTACTTGAAAAGCAAATAACATTTATTATGGAAGCAGATTTTGTGAGTGAACTTACTTCCTCTGATATATGTATTTTCTTCATCGTAGCTATTTTTGTCAAGTAAATCAGTTAAATTGGAAGGGGGGGTTGTCTTTGCTTCCTTGTTACCAAAAATGTGAGGAACAAGAAATGAATAACACTATGTATTACCAAACAACTTCTACAGTCATTCAGAATGGAGTGTCAAATTTACTACAGCAGAGCATCCTGTGAAAGGGAAAGTAGCAAGGAAAGCTGTCTGTGAATAGCTCACAAACTATATATCAGCGCACTTGAAAAGGACTTCAATTAGATACTTTTTTTAAAAAATTCTAAGTCATCAAGTTTTGCATAGGAAACTTCCATGAATAGTGTGAAGCTCTGGATGGGATGGATGAGGAAAGACCAGATGGAATGCATTCATTAGATTTTTGAGGTGAACATGTAAGCTGTCAAAGAAGATTTATTTGGAAAGTATAATCAAATGACAAGTGCTAATGACAGATTTCCTTCAGCGATTGTCATAAAGCAAATATTTCTGTGGATTACCTTTTTATCCTGCCCCTCCCTCCCACGAGTTCAAGACTGCATTCAAGATTTTCCTCTTTTCTGGTTTATCTTGTGAGATAGGTTAGGCTCAGAGAAAGAGAGTGAGTGACTGGCACAAAGTCATCCAGTGAGCTTCCCAGTTGAGCAGGCATGTGAATCTAGGTCTCTCCAGTCCTGGTCTGACATTCTAACCACTTCCCCTCCTTGATCTTTATTGTATTTATACTGTACCTTTTCCCTCATTGGAACCCAGAGTGCTACATTATTCTTCTCTCCACCATTTTATCCTCACAACAACTCTATGAGGTAGATTAAGCCAAGACAGAATGACTGGCCCAAGGTCACCCAGGAAGCTTCCATGAAACAGTGGGGATTTGAACTTACTTCTCCCAGATCTTAGGCAGACACTCTAACCACTACACAACACTATCTCTCATCAGGTTCTATAGTTCACTCAAGAGAGGTGACCAGCACCATATTCTCCTTACTGCCGCAGCAACAATCCAACAATCCAGCTATAGATTATAGCTTATCTTTAAAAATCTGGGGACTGTCTAAACAAGCTCATATGAATTTGCAAATTGCTCTGAAAACAATGCATGTGAATTTTAACTGGATTTGCATCTGAGGAATTTGCAAAGCCTAACCAGTTTTGATGAGACTAATGAAATTTGTAAAGGGGCTTCTGCCTAGCTCTAGAGAGCTAAACAGAAACTTCCGGTAGTTTTCAGAATGCTTTTAGCACTAGTAACCCCCCTCCCCCTCCCCACTTTCCACCTACTGCTTGTCATTCATAAGAAGATCCATTCATTTATTTAAATTATCTTCACTCTAATTGTCCCACAGTAACAGATTCACACAGGCAATTAATTGTCTATGATTGGCTCTGTAGCATTGTGACATCACTCTGTTTAGAATGTGGTGTGACCAATCCTGGAAAGAAAAACCAACAGCACCAATGGGAATAGAGCATTAAATAGGATGTAAAGGAGTATATATTTTCAGTACTGAAGTGGATTAAATGCTAGTTTCCCCCCAAAAAATCTAAGCTAGAGTATTCATTGAAGCTCTAACAATTATTGCTTTGTAAATAATTTTATTTAACTTATCTTTGCCTCTCTAAAACATTCATCAGTAGTTCAAATGTCTTTTTAAACCATTACCTGGCAACTTGAAACAAGCAAATTAACTTACCGCAAGCTGCTGGATTCTCATCACTTCCATCCAAGCAGTCCAACTGGTAATCACAGGCCAAGCTACTATTAATGCACTGGCCATTGGAACAGGTGAATTCTCCGGGAGAACAAGCCACAGGCATATCAGGTATCTTCTCATCCATAAAATGGAAGCTATCCAGACAGACAGAGCTCATCTTGCTTTGAGTTGTTCCTTCCAACAGAAGCTGGGAGAATTGTTAATATTTTATGAAAACAGAACTATCTAAACAGAGTGAAAATACTGATGAATTAATAGGACTAGTTAGTGCCTTTGTGTTTGTTTAATTTGTCTTGTCTCATCAGTCATTATAAATAATGAACACAGGACACAGGACACTGGCAAATGTTAATGTGCACAACCCATGTTTAAATTTATATACTGGAGATTATTTATCCTGCCTTTCTCTGAGGCAGCATAAATTGATCTGTATGACTCTTCTGTGCCCCCAGTTCTATCCTCACCACCCTGGGATGTAGTTTTTACAGGTGAAATCTATTCAATTCATGTTGCCAGATCAAACCTTTTGAGCCTACAATCCTCTGTATGCTCCTTGGAATAAATTCCATTGTACTCTGCCAGACTTACATCCACGTAAACATACATATGATTGGGCTTCACGTTCATAAAGACCAAATATTGCCATTTCATAACATGAGTTTCGTTTCTTTAATCCCTATTCATAAATCAGTAATTCATTCAAATAAGGTTAATTGGGGGGAAATCTCTAGTATTCTAACAATTGTAGTGTTATCTTTTGCAAACAGAAAGGAGAAGTTAGCACACCAAAGCCATGAGCATCAGGGAAAATGTGGCTACACAACTCTCCCACCCATAAAATCTCTTTTTTTCATATGAGATGATATATCTCACTTTGCTGAAAAGCACAACCAGGCTATTCTCAGAAACATGTCTGCATCCCAGATCTTTTTTTTTTTTTTGGTTATAATTATGTTGATGGAGTCAGAGGTCGAATCCACATTACTCATTCTAAGTCGCATGTTCCCCGCATTCCCCACGCAATCCCGAGTGCCAGTCACATTACCTCATTAAACAGACGCATTTCATTCGCATTTCTCCCGAATATGTGGTCACAGGTTTTCAACGGGAGTTTCACGGTGGCCGTGAACAGGCCAATGTGTAATTTACGCGGTTTTTTTAAAAACCACCCCCCTTCCTGTCTCTCCGGACGTTCCAAGAGTTCCTATTGGCTGATTCAACTTGCAAGTGCTCCGTAGTCTGCAAAAGACTGTTTTTGACTTCATAGCATTGGATTTATTGATTATGCTGTTTCCGAATCAAATCTGGTAGTTTGAAAAATCATTTTGGGGTGAATCCATCCTCAGAACGGACTCGCGAAACTTCCTTTTTAACTGTTTTTTATTTTTTTTATTTTATATTACTGTAATATCGAAATTACGAAATATCGAAATAATGACACTCCAAGGAAGTGAAACTTCAGTAAAATTCAGGCACTGAACTGTCCTGCATAGGAAATGCCCACGAAAGCTTCCCACATGCTTCCAAATTTCCAAAAAAGAAACGGGAGAGAGCCATCAGTGCTGTCAGTGGGGGAAAGAGAGGCATCATTATCTTCAATGATGTTTCTTTATAAGGCAAGATCGAAATAACGGAAAAGTGCGCTCAAAAAATAAAAAAAATGGGCGGGAAAAAAAGGTCCCACCCAAAAAAGCGGTTTTCGAGTGGCTGTGTGACCGGAGGGACGCGCGAGAAAGACGGATTGGAAGCAGGAATGTGAACGAAGAGGAAAAAATCGCGGATTGGAGGCAAACGGAAGATATCCAATAAACATGCGGGTAATGGGTGAATGTGGATTCGACCAGAGTGAGTGAGTCATTAAACATGAACGTAAATAAGACTAATACATTACAAAGCTGATTTCAGTTTGTACACTGTCCACAAGAGTCCTCTCACATCACTATCTCTTCCTCAGAATCTAAGTTGTGTTTCTGAGAATAGCCTGGTTGTGCTTCTCAGTAAAATAAAATAAGTTTCTCACTCCATTCTTTTACCACCGCCTTTTCACTCACTTTCAGCACCTGCCTATTTTAGCTAAGTCTCCAGTTTTACCCACTGCAGTTAGGGTGCATTAGAGGAATGGGGTGGAAGACCCAAATGCTGCAACTTTCCTGCTCTCTGAAAATGTTTAAATGTCTCTAGACTGGGTCTTTGGGTTGCAATCTGATAACCCTGACATAAAGAAGGAAGTCTCACTATTATTTAACACAACAATGTAACACTAAAACAAGAGTGAGATATGGTGAGATCTCTGACAATTTTTGTGCCCTGAATAGCCAATCTTCTAATCAGTTCTGCTAAAGTATATGCTTAATCAGCTTTAATATGTATCTCAACACCCCAGGATTTTTGCAAGCAATTAGCATTTCTCTATATATATATTCACACATTTCACCGTTGTCAGAAAGGAAAAACAGAGGGGAATTAACAGCATCTTACATTTTTGTAACGCTAGACACTGTTTGTGACAGGGACAAGCCAGGAGAGAAAGTTGCCTGCAGCATGTTACAAAAGCACCAGGTGTGCTCATAGTTTCTGAAATGCCATTTTCTCCTCCTAACGGAGAGCTTAATCCTGCTGCGGAACTGGCACGCTTGCCCAGCGGCAGCTGGTTGAAAGCCGTTAAAAGGGGAAAGAAAGTGGAGCTGCTGCTGGCAGATTTTGCTGGCTGTCCCAGTTGTCATCTCACTCTAGATAACTGTATACTTCAGGGACAATAAGAAGAGGGAGAGGTCTGAGCTGGAGCTGAAGAGAAATGGGATGCATGGGGTGAGCTCATTCACTCCAAAAGGGCACAAGATCACTTTCTCAAGGGACAAGATGTTTTATATATCTTGGTACTATTCCCATGTTATAAAGAACCTTGATTGGCTCATGGATAGGCTTTTCCCCATGGACTTTTGACTTATGGCCAACAAGGAAAAGAGAACGCCAGCTCCTATTCCAGCTGTCAAGCAATGGGTGGACACTGGAGGGGTTTAGAAGACTGAAAGCTGCACATTCAATTTATGTGACCCAAAGCACTTTTGCACACAGGGAGTTTCTTCATTCTCTGAAACTAGAAACATAGTATCACACATGCATGGACATTCTTCAGTCCAAGTAAAGAAAAAACAAACAGAGGAAACTTAGTACATGCAACTGATCCTCTACATTTCTTTCTCAGAATGCTTGCATTCTTCTTTTACCTTTCCTTTTTCAATCCCTGCCGGAAATTGTATTTCTGTTTTCACCCATTCGTTGTTAGTTGATGCATTGGCTTTCCATAGCAGCAATGGTTCAGCCTGACAGTAACAGAACATCGCATTTTAATTTTTAAAAGCAAAGGCATATCTGTGGTTCCTATAAAAAAGCTTTCCTCATCTTTCCAAACCATAATCAAAACAGGCCTTCTAACCCCTCACTGGTAGCTAAAGATATTTGGTTATCTGTTGTTCTTTGCAGTATTTACTGCTCTGCTTGCACAGGCTCTAGGGAAGACAACACATTAGTAATTAGGCATAATAATAAAGCAATTATCAAGAGATATTGATGTAAATGTAAAATGAAACACAATGCAGAGCATACAAAAAAGATCCCTCTCCCCCAAGGCATGAGGTTAATAGAAATTACGCTTCACTCTACCGATACTTCTAAAAAATTATTTAGAATTGTTTTTCTGAATGAATAGACTACAGAGACATCAAGCTTGGTTCCAAGTTCTTGAGACCCACTCATGAGAATACAAGTTCTAAACCTACCCTTGCTTATTATTACAACCTTATCAGACACTTATAATTGTGGGACATTCTCAATTTCAAGACAAGGTGAACAGGTAATAGATTCGCAGTGCCATTCAAACCAAAGTTATGCCCTTCTAAGACCATTGAAGTCAATGGGCTTAATAGCATGTGCCTCTGCTTAGGATGGCCCTGTTAGACGATTGTGAGAGTGGGAATAAAGGCATTATTTTAAAAGCAATTCACACTGCAAGTAAAAGGGGAGTAGGTTAAAATGTCAGAATCTTGGAAGAGCTCAGCTCCAGGTTCTAAATTAGACTTACAATTTATAAATGTAGTTGACACCCATTTAAATCAAACTATGTATATAGGTAGGTTTAGACACATCAAAACAACTAATTCATGGAGTTGGAAGCAGTAGTCATCATAATAAATTGATCCCTACATTCAGAACCAATCTACCAAATCCCACATATCTTAGATAAACAGGAAACTGACAACAAAGCCTTTTCTGTTATCTTTCAGTTGTTGAAAATAGAATGCTGAATTACATGGGTCTGGCACCCATTCTTATATTTAACCAAATAGAATTGGTTAAAGGGTTCTGGTGCACCTAATTTTTATGGTCTGACCAATACTTTGCTACTTTATCCTGGTCCAAACCACAGCACAGTCACCATCCTTGGTCTTGCTGGCACAACCAAATATGTGACTCCTTCCTCAGCTCCTGCAATAAACATCTTCAATAGTTAAATCTATTGAAAGGTGTATTGGGGGGATACTTCCATCCCTAGCTTCCTACATTGTGCCATTCCTTGTGCCAAAATTCAGAACAGACAACTAACTGCTTTTATGTCTCTTCCCATAATTATAGTAAGCATTTTCATCATGAACTAGATGATACCGGCAAAGTTGGGACTGGCCTCAGGAATTTGGCTAGGATGCCTATCTCCTTTTTCTTGAGCAATCCTAAGAAGAATTGTCTCCTTCTAAGCCCGTTGACTTCAGTGGATTTAGCAGGGTATAACTCCATTTAGGAATGGATTGTACTGACATTCAGTTAACCTCATCTACAGTATATCTGTTTCTTCATTCCTTATCAATAATCTTTGTAAAATATAAATCCTGATCACAGTAATATACAGGTTAAAATATTATAAGTCATCATAGCTGCAAGCAGCATTATCAGCATCAAGGACAGGGAAATACATCTTGGCATGATCAGGTCTAGTGTTGAATAAGGTCCATGGCAGTAACAAGACAGCAGTCTGCTCCTGCTTCCTTTTGTACTGGCTAGAAGAAAAATGAGGACCAAAGAAGCCAGCAGAGCCAGTAGTTCTAGCTGTACTTCCTTCCAGGTAAATCATGATGTAGAAAGAGTCTCAACAAATTGCACAAAACATAAACAAGACAAACAAAACTCCAAGGTAGAGAAGCTCATTTCAGGACCTGGTTGGCGCCATAGGCACAATGGATCCATGGTGGGTCTTTTTAGGTCACTGGCTTAAGCTTAAAGTTTGAGCAAGCAAAAGACATTGACAAGCTCTTATTAGTTTTTACCAGGCTTGGCAGATCCAGAGGCTACATCCTCTCGGGCGGTCACAAGGTCTAATGCTGTATAATGGTGTTCTTTTGTTCACCTAAATGGAACTCTGATCTTGAGTCTGCGCAGTCTGTCACTTAGCTAAATCCCATTCCTAAAAGTTCCCCATTCAGGCCTCTCTCTCTCTCTCTCTCTCTCTCTGCATTGTTCTATCAAACATACATGTATCCATCTGTAATGCACAGGGGAGAAGATACAAATGAACTCAAGGAACTTCAAAGCTGTGTACTTTGAGTATGATATTCATTTATGTTTATAAATGATTGCAATGGTTACTAACTGCAATAAACTGATGAGTGAACTCAAAGAACTAAAAGCTGCATCCAACTGTGCTTGCTCCAAGTAGATGCTTAGTTAAAACAGAATTGGACACAGCACACAGGGGACCCATAAATTAATAGAATGGGGAGGGAGAACCTGCTCACACCTATTCAAGCACCAGAGTTGCTGACAACTCAGATAGGAGAAGTTTTATCACCTCATCACTTAAAGCATTGCAGTTGGATCAGTGTGCACACAGGGCAGAAAATGAGTTCTCTCTGTGCCCTGATAGTTACTCCAATTTGTCTGTGTTCTCACTTCTCAGATTCATTTGCAGCTTGAAAAATCAGCTCTGCCTCAGTGTGTCCATGAAAGCCAAAACCAGGCAACTTCCAAGGCTTGCTAGCAGGTGCAAGTTTGAGTAATAAACAGACCGATACTCTAGGAATTGGGATTAACCCAAATTATTGCATTTTGAAGCTAAAAAGTCATTGGAAGGAATGAAGTTATTCAGTAGTGAGATAGTGCCCCATTAAGGCAGATTCAAGAGGTGAGAGACCCTTTGCTCTCTCTTGTAATAGCTCCAGGTCAGAAAGCCTCATTTAGTCTCATTTCTAATCACAGCTTCTTGGATAACGCTCTTCACACCTTCTGGGAAGAAACAGTAAATAATTTGGTAATAGATCATCTAAGTGCCAGTGTGTTCAGAGCACTGCCCTGCCCTCCCTCATTTCCACTCGCTTCCATCCTCAAACGCCTTTGCGAATCAAAATTTTGAGCTGATTTTTTAAAGTTTTGCTCATTCATCATCAAGAGGTCAGTGTCCTCAGTTGTAGGTTATATATATTCTTTTCTCCAGTTTAAAGTTTTAAAACAGCAAGGTAGCAAGCAAGTTATTTCTCTGGAGTGTTTTGCATCCATGATTGACTGCTTATGGCAACTCTACCTAAACCCATTAAATAATTCTACCGGGACTGTCAGAAGAGCACCATGACTGAAAACAGAAACGGGAGGCTAGAAGGCTGCCAAGGACTAAGACTTCAGAACATCGACTGTCAAATGATGAGACTTCTCATCATTTCAGCTAATTCATAATCTTTCCCACTATGCCAGTCTCAGCTTTCTGTCTCTTGCCGCTTTTACTCACTACTCTTTTAGGGTATTGAGTTTTGACTTGAACAGCAATATTTGATTAATCGTTTATACTTCTTAATCGAATTTTGCATTGGTGCTACAAGATATGTTAAACTGATTTCTCTTGGATAGACAAGATGGTGACTGAGGAAGTGTTTAATTTGTCATTCAAAAGTTAAGATAGTAATGTTATTTGGAAGCCATAGCCCCCCTAGCTACAGTTGCTAATTATTTTTTCTGGCAGCATTCCTATGTTGGCCAAGTTTTTTCTGTCACAGTGTAAATGCCAGTAAAAGCTCCATGCTGTGGAACTCCCAGACTTGCCACAGACTAAAAATCTAAGGCTACGTCCATTCATCCTTGGATAGTACACAGCCATTGCCTGTCCATTGTGTGGACAAGACAATCCAGTAGAAAATGACTGGTATAGTGCAATGCAAGTGCAATATCAAGCCTTGTGTGCGCACAGTGTAAGAGAAATCTACAAGTTGTAGGCACCCTTAGAGGTTGCTAGAAAAAAAAACATTTCTGCACAAGGGATGTAATAATGTGTAACAGAATTCTCTGCCTGTGGAGAGTGCCCATATTAATGTCACATACTCCTGGCAGCATCAAGCACAAATGAAGTGCAAAGGATCCACGTTGGCAGTGGAGTCGTTGCTAATGAAACAAGAAAGTGGCTGGAAGAACCTTCCTTTCTTCCTTCTCTTCACCCTCATTCTGCAGAGGAAAACAATGAAAATTCTGACTATAGATATTCTTCTACCACTGCTAATGGTGTTATTTTTTATTGTCATTCTGGGAGTGCACAAAGCGTTCTTCAAGGTACCATCGAGAGTTTTTTCCTCACTCTGAAGTTCACAGAAAATAAATCCTGTAAAAAAGAGAGAAGCATGTGGTCCCAGCTCCTGAAGCCCACCAATTCCATTTTTTCAAGTTTCTTCCATGTTTAAATGCAGAAAGAACTGGTTCCACAGAACATGCTGGGAGTTTAACCTCTTCTTTTAAAAGTCACATTCCCCACTCTTGGGGATGAAACAGGATGAAGAGAAAGAGATGTGCCTCACAAGAACATACCTGTTTTTTTCTTTGGAAGAGGACATATAACTGTGAATTTTCTTACCTTAGTAGAATAAAGTACTGCTTTGAGAACGCCGCTCTCTTCCAGCAAATAATGAAACCAAAAATGGCAGTTTTTACCAAAGCAACGACACATGGAGCCATTCAGGTGTATGTTTATGTGTACTGTGCTATCGTTGGCTTTAATCCATTTATATTGACCTGAAAAGAAAGTCTCTGCTATGGAATTATTGGTTTCCTGTAATTACATAGAAAAACAACTATTCTGAATGCTATTGCTTCAATAGAACTTCTGTGAGCAATGTTCTTTGAGGGCCCAGACTGCCTGGACTTTAAAGAATTACAGAGCTGGAATGTCCGTGTGACATTTACCTCATGATCCTGGGGAAGGAGACTGGCCTGGCTCTAAGAGCAAGAAGATGACAACAATCCTAAGGACACTTTCCTGGGAGTAAGCCCCATTGAATAACATGGTTCTTACTTCCAAGTAAACTTGTTTGGGGGGTTACATATAATTAGGGCCGACACACCCATTGAGGCAGGTCCATCCCCCGGCTCAAGCACTGAGGCGCCGAAGGGGGCACGGGAGGGGATGCTGGGGGTGGGGGGGCATGCTGTGGAGCTGGCAGTGGCAGTGCTGGTGGCTGAGTGGGAGGGATGGGAAGCCACTTGTGCGCTGCCCCAGCCACCTGCCATGCCTGGCCCACAGCTGCAGCAGCCTGCCAGCCCTACTACCCATGCTGCTGCCACTGCCAACATACGCTCCTGGCTTGGCACAGCAGCCGCAGGCTAGGCATGGCAGACATCCAGAGCAGCATCCAGAACAATGGAGCAGGAGGGCTGGGAGGACGCACATGCACCTCCCCAGCCACCCTCCGCGCCCAACTGGGAGCGCAGGCAGCCTCTGCGTGCCATCACAGCCGCCCGCCGCACCAATGGGGCTGGCTTGCTGCTTGATGATGTCACACACAGTGACGTCATCACGCAGTCTGGGGCGCACATGCATGCACTCTGTGTGCATGCATAGGGGCAGCAACAGACCTGCCATTGCCCCCAGCCTCGGACGCCAGAAACCCTGGTGTCGCCCCTGCATCTAATGACATCTTCCCAGCCCACAGAGCACTTTCAGCTCCAGGAGCCAGTCAAGTTCCTTCTCCCCCCAAATGCCCATTTTGAATTAGAATGGGCCACACATTTTAGAATCCAGTGCTCCGAATACATCAATTTGCTTCTAGGCATTTTGTTCCTCTCTTTACTTCAGGAAACATGACACACCTTGACAGAGATAGGGTGGTTCTGTCCTATGTTTGTTTTTCTAAATGGTTACTTCAGCTCTTAATGGTCTAAAGGCATAAAGCATCATAACTTTGATGGGTACTGCCTGTCATTTCCTTTAAAATCCAACTATTTTCATTCCCACTGTCCTCCATATATAATCTGCAAACACTCACCCCCCCCAATGCTAAAACTTTTATAGCACCTAAGGGAATAAATAAAGAAAGTTCTTAATTTCTGCAGAACAATCAAGGTAACAGGCTTTCTGAGCAGTATGAGATCTATATTGCAGTCCCCCAGCAAGACATTAGCTAGAATATTGTGCAACCAAGTTGCCAAAGCACATTGGTTTACAACTAAAACTAGAAACCAATTTTTACTCATCTTCACCTTTTGATCCTGATAAAAAGCATTTCTATGGAGGCCTAAAAGAATGACTTATGTCTTTCATATTCTTTTTTATCTTTCAGAAATAAAAAGAGTAGACAACTGTTCTTTATACCATCATATTTTACTCCTGAATCATTTGGCTACCTAGTTCTTTTCAGCAGATATCACTTAAATTTTCTAAGAACCATTTGTCATTATTAGCAAGTCTTATGGTTCACCCTTCATTGAATATTATCCTGGATACTAAATTCCGAGCTCATTATACGAGGAACATTTTATATCAAAGAGGAAAGAAGATGGCACTGTAGACAAAGGGGCAATAGCAAGGTCAGGCATTTCAGTCTGGGCTGCTTATATGCCGTGCATGTTATTCAGTTCCCCATTTTGCTGGCCTCTACATTCTGTCTTTCCTAATGCCACTTGACCTTGGCAATAAAGGATACTTGCAGTGCATGCTAATTTAAGTTGATTGGCAGGGCAGCAGAAACGTAGTACAAGAATCACTTTGATATCGGGGTGTTTTTGATCATGTAAAAGCCATGGCTCTTTGACCTTTCCTTCACCTCACTTAGGATTCAAAAGGAAATTCTGGGACTTTTCTTCTCCAGAGGACAAAAGTATTAGGAAGGAAAGTACTAGGAAAGATTAATATGGAATATGCTAGTGGAAATTCAAGTTTATTAATATGAAGTCTGAGTTATTGTTAACCACAAAGACTTAAGACCTAGCAATTCCTCTTGTATAAAACAAATGGCCCTTGGTGCTTTATATGCCTTTTATGAACCTCAATGGCCAGATGCAATAGCAGCTCTTGGAGGCCAATGAGAGGGTGAGACTGGCCTCTGCTGCCATAATTTTAGGCCTTCCAGGTGTGGTTTCCAGGTTTTGATAGACACACATTTGGCCATGGGCAGGGCCACCCAGAAGCAGAACCTGGCCCAGAGCTAACACATCCTGGGGCAAGGCAAGTGGCATCAAAGAGTGCATGGACTATGTTCTCAAAAGTGAAGGTAGAAGCTTACAGACATCAAAATTCACTCTCATTATCGAAGATGCATAGCTGTTTCCAGGTATATCCAGCCATCTACCCATTTATGATGAGATGACAAAAAAGACAGCTATACTGAATGATTACTGTTAAATCCATGGCAGGATATTCAAGTAGTGAAAATAATAACATTAATAATAATAACATTTGATTTATATACCGCCTTTCAGGACAACTTAATGCCCACTCAGAGCGGTTTACAAAGTATGTCATTATTATCCCTACAACAAAACACCCTGTGAGGTAGGTGGGGCTGAGAGAGCTCCTGAGAACTGTGACTAGCCCAAGGTCACCGAGCTGGCTTCAAGTGGAGGAGTGGGGAATCAAACCCAGCTCTCCAGATTAGAGTCACGCCCTCTTAACCACTACACCAAACTGGCTCCATAGCACAGAGAATCAAAACCTAATCAGGCACTCATACATATGTGCATAGTCTCTCTCCTCTCCCTTGACACTCAACTGGCTACTTGTTCTCCTGGCCTACATTTTAAACTGTACATTTAAAATCTATTTATTATTAATTTACTTATAAAATTTATGTTCCGCATTTCTCCCCTTATCAGGGACACCAAGGTAGTTAACAAATTAAAAACATATATAATAAAAGCCATTAAACCCAGCTAAAATACGCATACATAAACATAAAAACAACAATTAAAACATAGGCCAGAAAGGTGTGATCACTGAGAGAAGGCCAGATGTAGGAAAAAATTCTCACTCCTTTGCTGAAGGGAGACAGGCAAAAAAAAAAGTCAGTGTAGAGTTTGATTTCTGAGGAATCTTGGACATTTAAATTAAAGCTAGTGTGAAATTCTTCTGCATTCAAAGTTAGAACATAAACTGACCAATGTATGTCCTAATTCTTCTGTGCTCACCATTAGGATGTGACCTAACCAGTACTGTGATATAACTTCTGTCATACCATAAAACTGGTCATCTTATTGCCCAAGTCACTAATGGTCACCATTACTAGCAGGATTCCCTTTTTCAGCAACTTGCAATAAAGCAGGTCACTGACTGTTTACGAGGGGAAAAAATCATATTCAACTCAGCTAGGTTTTCTAATCTCATGCATTTGTATGTCAAAAACTCTCACTAGAGACTTCTTCCACCTTGAGATAGCTATATCCTTGAAGCTAACTCTGAGCATCTCATTTTGGACAACTTTCAGGACAACTTAATGCCCACTCAGAGTGGTTTACAAAGTATGTCATTATTATCCCTACAACAAAACACCCTGTGAGGTAGGTGGGGCTGAGAGAGCTCCTGAGAACTGTGACTAGCCCAAGGTCACCGAGCTGGCTTCAAGTGGAGGAGTGGGGAATCAAACCCAGCTCTCCAGATTAGAGTCACGCCCTCTTAACCACTACACCAAACTGGCTCCATAGCACAGAGAATCAAAACCTAATCAGGCACTCATACATATGTGCATAGTCTCTCTCCTCTCCCTTGACACTCAACTGGCTACTTGTTCTCCTGGCCTACATTTTAAACTGTACATTTAAAATCTATTTATTATTAATTTACTTATAAAATTTATGTTCCGCATTTCTCCCCTTATCAGGGACACCAAGGTAGTTAACAAATTAAAAACATATATAATAAAAGCCATTAAACCCAGCTAAAATACGCATACATAAACATAAAAACAACAATTAAAACATAGGCCAGAAAGGTGTGATCACTGAGAGAAGGCCAGATGTAGGAAAAAATTCTCACTCCTTTGCTGAAGGGAGACAGGCAAAAAAAAAAGGGAACAGGTGAGTCTCTCTGGGGAGAGAGTTCCAGAGTTTTGGTATCACAACCAAGAAGGCCCTCTCGCAGGTTGGCCTAATCCCAGAGGATGGAGGCACCTCAAGCAGGGTCTGAAAAGATTTTAGTGGTCAGGAAGGGTCATGAGTAGAGATGGGCACGATCCGCGTTACGATTGAAAAAACCCCACAATAATGGTGATTGCGCAATCGGGATCCGGCGGATCGTGCTTGGGCAAGGCCAACGATCCAGTGGTCGGGAAGGGGCTGGATCAAGGCTTGATTGGGGCGGTCATGCTCGGATCAGGAAGCCAGACACTCAGGCACCAGCAATCTATTCCCCTGGCAACGGAGCCAGGGTAATGCCTGAGCTCTGTTTGCCCTCCTTCTGTCGCCCTGGAAACCTGAATGGAAGCCCAGCTTGCCTTGATCAGCAGGGCTTCCTTCCAACCATGGAGCAGCAAAGCAGTCACCAGCTGGGAGAAGACACCCAAGGGAGGGAGGGGGAAGGGGGTGTTCTGTAGCCATGGGCACTCAATCTCATCCTTGCAAATCCTGATAGGCAGCTCTGACAGCCAAACACAGACAGCCAAACACAAACACAGATGCCGCTGGCATCAGCCACCGTTCCTGTATCGCTGGGAACAGTGGGGTGCCCCTCCGCTTTTGCCTCCATTATCCACGGATCGGAAACGGGAGATGATCGGTGTGGATCGTTAATTCGG
This sequence comes from Eublepharis macularius, assembly GCF_028583425.1. NCBI lineage: Eukaryota > Metazoa > Chordata > Lepidosauria > Squamata > Eublepharidae > Eublepharis > Eublepharis macularius. Next base: position 66,997,741 of record NC_072800.1, on the reverse strand, counting down.
GATCGTCGCCGGCGCCAATCCATGCTTGATCAGTATTTTGGGGGGGATCATGCCCACCTCTAGTCATGAGGGAGTAGGCGTTATTCAGGTATGGTGGACCCCAGCCATACAGGGCTTTAAAGGTCAACATCAGCACCCTGAATTATGCCTAGAAACAAATTGGGAGCCTATGTAGACAGGCTAAAACTTGAATGACATGGTTCCTAAAATCCACTCCAGTCAACAACCTGACTGCAGCATTCTGCACTGACTGAAGTTTTCTGAACACTTTTCAATGGCAGCACCACATAAAGTGCTGCATTGCTGTAATCTGATCTAGATGTAGCCAGGGCATGTACCACAGCAGGCGGCTCTTTTCTGCCCAGGAGAGGCTGCGGCTGGATAATCAGTCGAAGCTGATAAAAGTCACTGTTGGCCACAGCTGCCACCTGCTTATCCAGCAGTAGGCCTGAGCCCAAAAAGCACCCCGAAACTACGGACTTCTTCTTCCTTCAAGGAGAAATCAAACCCATTCAGAACAGGTGACACTTTAAGTCCCAGCTCAGACTTTTTACCCACCAGTAATGCTTCCTGTCTTGTCAGGACTGATAACTTCAATTGATAACTTTCGTAGGGAAATTATCCTCTCTGTGTGTGCAGAGTACATATGGGAACATAATAGTAATGGAAACAGCTGGATTTTTTTTTTTAAAAAAGACAGGCACATCCATATCTTATGTCTTTCAGGTGTTAAGAAGCGGCCATTTAGAAAAGCAATCAAAGGGCAAAACTAGCATACCTCTGTAGAGGATCGTCATGTTTGCTGAAGTCAAGTGAGGATCAAGTTGTAGGGGACCCACTATAAACCCTCCTTAATGAGCACCTGAGCCCCAACCTTCTGCCTCCATCCCCTTCATCTGAAAGTTGCCTGCCAAAAGTTATGCAAGGCATCGGAGCTGATCTACATCATCTACAGATTAGTGATAAATATTTGTACTAGCTAGGGATGACTTCATGTCAGTGTAGAGTTTGATTTCTGAGGAATCTTGGACATTTAAATTAAAGCTAGTGTGAAATTCTTCTGCATTCAAAGTTAGAACATAAACTGACCAATGTATGTCCTAATTCTTCTGTGCTCACCATTAGGATGTGACCTAACCAGTACTGTGATATAACTTCTGTCATACCATAAAACTGGTCATCTTATTGCCCAAGTCACTAATGGTCACCATTACTAGCAGGATTCCCTTTTTCAGCAACTTGCAATAAAGCAGGTCACTGACTGTTTACGAGGGGAAAAAATCATATTCAACTCAGCTAGGTTTTCTAATCTCATGCATTTGTATGTCAAAAACTCTCACTAGAGACTTCTTCCACCTTGAGATAGCTATATCCTTGAAGCTAACTCTGAGCATCTCATTTTGGAGATGTCAGTAAACTTTCCCTTGATGCTGATTACCATTTTTATCAAGGCTGAGTTTATAGGTCAGTCTGTGATGAATAGATACTATGATAAAGCAACTTACATGCCCAAAAGGTAGCATTCTGGGCAGGATAAAATGAGTTTAATTAGTTGGTGCTCTTATAGCTAGGCATTCAACTGGAGTTATTTCCCACATTACAGCAGCTATGTTGAGACTGCAGTTAGACTGCATTGCAAAAACTTTGGTTTGAGTCAGATAGTGCTTTTTCACAGTTCCTGTTTGCCTTATGAGAAACAAAACCATGAGTCTTTCTTTTTGCACCAGTTTTCTTTCCCTATAACAGAAGTCCCCAACATGGTGCCCATGAGTGTCACGGTACCCACCATCTTTCCTGGTACCCAACAAGTGTTTTTAGAAAGGGGTGTGTGTGGATCTTTTGCCCAGCAAGGCTTCTGATTGGCACTGGAGATTGGCTATGCAGATTTTTTTAAACGTTGCTTTGGCAGCAGCTGCCATCACAGCACAAGGATCTTTGACTATGCCAGATCTTGCCAGATCTTTCTAGCTGGCAATAGAAACCACGCAACTATGGATGAAGAATACAACAGTAGTCCCCATTGTCATCATGGCGCTGAGAACTATTTCAAAAAACTTCACAGCTTATATGGAAAAACTGCAACTTTCTAATATAACACCTACAAAACTGCAAAAATTGGTGTTTCTTGGAACAGCGTACATTTTAACCGATACCTGGCTGATACTTAGGACTCTGGTGGAAACTTGTATCAGCTCAGCAAGGCCAATCAATAATAACATGTGATCTTTATTTATTATTGATTGTGTTGTGTGAAATTTGAACAACAACAACAACAACAAACAGTTTTGAGTTGGAAACCACCTTTCCATGTTCAGAATGAATACTTTGGAGACAACCAAAGTTGGTTTAGGTGCAACCCACAAATTCTAGACACAAGTATTACACGAGGGAGCAAATGGACAAGACAGCAAAATTCCAGGGACAGGGATGGTTGCTTAAAATGATACGGAAGCAGAAAATTTGAAAACAAGCATAAAGCTTTGCACAGAGATAAAATCTTTCGAAACAAAGAGCCACTTGGAAGAAGGCTCCTTAGGTTGTAGGAAGGCTACTTGGTGATTAGATCCACCCCATTTTCTTCTTTGCTTCATCCATTTGAGAAATTTTGTGTGCATCGCTCTCCCCTTTCTGTGTCTAAAGACACCAGATATACATATAAAATACATAGAGCAAACATGACTGTCAATTAATGTGTGGATCACCAGAATAATTTAAGAATATAGAGATTTCATTCTGTGATTCTTTTCTCAATAGGTTTTCTGCACATTGTACAGCAACTATGATTTCCTGTTCTGGAGGGGAGGGGAATTGAGCTATACTTTTCCTGAGGCTATTAGATTATCAGTTGTACATAGTCTAAATTATATACCAAGTCTCAGTAGAATGTGTCACTGGAGAGAGATTTTGATAGAAAAAAGTTTCTGTAATATAAAACACTGTCTTACAACTTCTACTGCTGTGACAAAAGACCCAAGATAGTATATTCCAGGAATCTCAAATCTTCAGGACAGCAAGATAAAATTTCTTCCCAAATGTAATAAAAATGAATTAAAATTTTACCAATTAAAATGAAACATGGAAACTGGGAGAAAAGAACCTTTAGTTGGCACAGCTCGCACTCTGAATGTATTCCTTTCATTGACATTTCTTACCTTTTATCTAAAAAGTATGCAGTTTTTCATCATAATTCATGATAATTCTTCTTTAATACATTTCCAAAATAATTACCACTAGGCTGACAGATGCATATAAATTTAATTTTATTACCATTAGTGTCATTGCTTCCATCTTTCAGATGAACCAAGTTTAAACCAAGATCATATGATTCTTTCGTAAGCCTCTCTGATGAGTCACCAGAAGTCCAACTGCATACATGAATCTTAAAATGGCAGGTGTCCTGAACTGAAGTAGAGAAACAATGTTCTAATCACTTGTGAAGTTAACATTTCTGAAACTACATTCATTATCCATACCATAACTCCTATTTCTTGTCACCAACTCTCTCCCCACTTCCTTGAGCATCTCCTTTTCCCAACCTTCTTTCCCCTTTTAAATTTCCTTTTTCTAGAGCAACAAGTTTTCTAAATTTCAGGAGCTGTCTCAAGAAAGTAAAACTCACAAATATCATCCTCAATGCTTTGTAAGGACAAAGTATACAAATATTTTATATTTTATATAGTACAGTAAATAAAATATTTTATAAAAGAGATTTAAAGAGAAAAGGGCATTCTAGTTTTCCCTCTACAAAGCAGTCATAAATAACTTTAATAAAATGCTATGTTTGGTATATCTTACAACAGAATCCTCCATTTGTGGCTCTAGAGGAGATGCTTGACACATTATAGCAGTTCTCTTCCTCTGGAACGCAGGTCTCATTATGAGCATGATGCTGCTCCTTACGTAGTGAAGCTTTGTGGGCTTAGAGAAATATTGACGAATATATAACTGCAATGGCTTGACACAGACCGTAGTTGAAGTAGGGAACATTTGTGATAATTACTGTGTTTAATGGGCAAAAATGGTCTCACAAATAGACAACAGCTGCTCTTTGCCTGACTTTCCTAAATCATTTCAGACAGCTACGTGTATCTTTCCTCCACCTTTTTTCTTAACAAAAAGAAGGCTCAGGGCCAAGCCACAAGTGACGAATGACACTTGAACAGCAAGTGTATTTCTCCCTGTTCACTTGCCCTCCACTCAATCCACTTGCCATTCAAGTGTTATTCATCACTTGTAGCTTGGCCCTCAGAAGGCTGCAAGGGATGGGGGAGAAAGTTTTATCTACTTCCCCTCTGGACTTTATCCCACACGATATCTCCCTGCACTTGCTTTTCCTCAGTGGGTGGGAAAGCAGCTGGGGGAATAACTAGAACATAAAAACAGTCCGAGGCAAAAGGCATCAGCAGCCTCTTCCCCAAATAATGTCTCCACTCAACTTGTTAGCCTGCTTTTAACCAGGTTGTAAGCATATTAAAGGGATCATCAGAAGAGCCAATCTAAGAGGAAGAAAGCTGAGTTCCTCTAGGATGTTTCCATAGCGCCACTTCTGAAGTCCTTGTCTCCCATTTCACCAGAAATAAATGACATGTTGCGGAGCAGAAGCCTATTACTCTAAAATCACTGAAACACAAGGCTTCATTTTGGAGTATCTGTTTCTATCTCCCAAAGGATAAATGTCTTAATCCTCTTTTCTAACTTATACCTTGGAAGGATATCAGTCTCTAGATTAGTTCTAGTATCTCTCTCCTATTTTCAAAGGAGAGTGTTTCTCAGGACATGGTTTCTTGGGACTGCAAAAGGGGAGAAGAGAGAGGGCTGGATTGCATTTCCTGCATCCTAGCAGAATCACTGAGGTATGCATGAAAATTGTAAAATGGGCCCTTGCCCTCCAACAGGTCCCTCCAAATGCCTGGCAAAAGCACAAGCTTGCAAAGGCACAGGCTAAGATGAAACAATGATTTACTTCCTCCCCCTTTACAACGTGAAGGAACTGGAATTATGCAGAAAAAGGTGATATTTTTAACTAATTATTTGCTTATATGTTTATGCACATGAATGTATGAAACAAGTAGTTTGGGGGAAAATATTGCCTTTTCAGACACAGAGCATATCACCATCAGTCTGAACAGGGGCCAGAAGGAACTTGGTAGACACATTTCCTCCTCCCCTCCCCCTCCCCTCCCCATCCCTTCAGTCATTTATACAAAAACATTTATTTTTAATCTGTTGGGTTATGGATATATGCACATGTGCACAGGAAGTATATAGCATGAAAAATAAAATGAATTGATTCCCTCCATAGTGTTAATTGGACTTGAACAACACCTGCTGCCTCTGAGCCCATTTTCTTCTCTCACCCAAAGGATCCTTTAAACTGTGACTATTCCTCCCTGGCTCCTTCAAGCTCAACTGAAGCAGCATTATTTGATAGAGAGAAAAGTGGAAGAAGCTCTGTGATAAAAATGCAATGGGAAAGAAGATAATATTCTGTTTATTAAAATATACAATATTCTGCTTCAGATGTCCCTCTGCTCCTCATTTTCCCCAAATTTCAAGACACTGAAAAATGGTCTTTCTGTTTCAGTAAATTCAGCCAGTCTGGTGTGGTGGTTAAGAGTGGCAAGACTCTAATCTGGAGAGCTGGGTTTGATTCCCCACTCTTCCGCTTGAAGCCAGCTGGGTGACCTTGGGTCAGTCACAGCTCTCTCAGCCCCACCCATCTCAGAGTAATTGTTGTAAGGATAGGAATAACACACTTTGCAAACAGTTCTGAGTGTGGCATTAAGTTGTCCTGAAGGGCAGTTTATAAACTGAATGTTGTTGTTGTTGTACATGGGCTGGACTCTAAGAGCTATGAACAGATCAGGGTTTTCCCATCTTCCATTTGCAGCTCTTTGTGTTCCCAGAAAAGCCATTCCTGTTGGTTGGAAGGTTCTTCGGACTAGCCTAGGATGTGGTACAGGGGAATACAGCCTATGATTGGGAATTGATCATTATCTCCCTCCTTCCGTTTGCAAAAACAAAACTGCCTTTTACTTGTAGAAGTCCTCTTTTGGTTCCAACCTAATATATCAATGTGTTGAGGATCTGAGGGACTCTAGTGCTCCCTGGCACAAAAGGGAGTCAAGGAGCTCCCTCAGTGTCCACTCACCAAGTCAGCAACTCATGCAATGCCTTTAAGGTAACTTCTGAAGGCCAGCTGGTTGGCAGAAAATGGCCTTTCTAACAACCTGTCACCAAGGGCTGCCATTTACCAGGTAGAGATCAGAGTCCCCCCACCCATACCTCCTGTTGCCCATTCTCAATCCAGCAAGTGGTGTGGGCAGAGAATGGAGGCCGGAACAGCATTCCTTGATGTCATGATGTCATTTCCAGTTGTGTAACTAGAAGTGATGCCACCATGTTGCTGGCTGCTCTAGCAATCACTCAAACTCTGTGATAGATTTTCAAGGGAATGCTAGAGTGGCAGGTGACACAATGATGTCACTTCTAGTTAGGCAGCCATTCTGATATCAATGGGATGCCATCCTAGTAAGTCTCCACTCCTCAAAGTCTCCTAGCCTTTTTATTGGTGCCTGGCAGTCAGCTGGGATGCAACCTTGCTTTAGAGATGGGGAAAAGAGAGGATAAAGCCAGCTTAAATGTGAGAGCAATGGCAGCTTCCTGCAGGAACTGCTCAGATCTCCTAGGATATCTTGAGGGTCAGAGCCACCAAAGAGAAAGGCCTCAGGGAGGGCTAGGCCATTCATAATAAGCCAAACAGAAATGAGCAGAAGGGAACCCACCAGCTCTTCTTCATCATCATGAAACTCCAGGCCACACCATACCCCTGCAACCTTATCAGGGAAAGACAGTTTGAGATGGCAGTTTTTGAGACAAAAAATAGCTAACAGAGAAAATTATGCATTGCTATCTTTTCCCTCAAAATAAGATCCTTCTTTGACTGCACTTTTAAAAGAGCCAGGGCTCCATTCCTTGCATTTTCATGTGATGTGCCATTTGCCTCTTAAATGCGAACATTTGTACAAAAAGAAACAAACTAAACAGAACTGCCCTTCACTTTTTTCCTGCCAATTTCCTTGACGACGCTTGTTGAACTACTACAAATTAATTTGGGCAACTGGTTAAGCCAGGGTGAATCATTTTCTTAATTTTTTTTAGAAGGAAAAAAAAAGACTTGGATTTATATGTAAAACCTTTGGAATGAAATACCCTTTGGAAATAAATCAGCATTAGAAATGGAGTGATTATAATGGATCTATAAATTTATACAATGGGAACAGTCTTCTTATAAACCAGTCAGAGCAGCTGCAAACCCTTTGGGGATCTACAATTAAGCACTGACTGGCCACGGGCTAATATTAAGTCCCATCTTCTCTAAGGCTATGACCAAGTCCAATTTGACTGCTTTGAAAGAATCAACATGTCATTTGCCAGTACCCATGGAAAATACGAACTCACTGTGCATGCCAAGCATTTCGATGTACACCCTACAGAGAAGATTCAAAATGTAGAGAGGTCCGTCTGATAGAAAAGTTAACAAGAACTAAGCTTCCTTTTGCATTACTGTAAGATGAACATGCCTTTGAAAGGATGATGCAGCTGTTGTGAGTGTGTGCATGCCTGTGTGTGTGTGTATCAGAATTTCCTGAATTCCAGTTTTAATAACGAAATGTGTTTGTTTGATGAGGGAAATCCTTTAACAGCTGCGGTACAGCTCAGGGAACTTCTTGAGTGCTGACAACAAAGGAGGGGTGTAATCCTTCCCTGTATTTGTCAGACTCATTAAGTGAAGCTCTTCTTTTCTTCCTTGAGATTAGGAGCTTCCCTGAGCCATAGCCTGTGACAAGGCCAACATCAAATGTTGATGTGGTTAGACTCCTGCCAGGACCATGCCTGATAGAAGTCCAAACACCAATTAGAAAGCCTCTCCATGCCCACCAGAAATGAAAGATGACACCAAAGTAGGTGTGTGATGTCTTACCCTCTGCTGTCCTGGAAGGCAAATATAAGAAATGAAAAATGTTTGCACCCATGTGGAGATGGGAGTGTCGAGTCCCTATTACATGTTTTCTTTGAGTGTAAAATATATGATCATATTAGGGAAATATATATCAAACCTATAATTGATGGTCTTCCGGAGAAAGAGAGAAAAAATTATATTACAATCATGTTAGCAGACAGGAATAAGGAAATGACGCTCCAAGTGGCAAAATATGGTTGGATGGTCATTAATAGGAGGAAATCCTGGCTTAGTGTGCAGAATCCTAGATAAGTATTGTTATAATTTAATAATATAAGGTAATTTGAATTTTAGGTATTTATAGTATGTAAATTATAGTAAGCTACAATTTTAATGATTGCTTGGATATTTTAAGTTTATATTGTTGCCAAATAATTATGCTTTTAGGACTGATCAATTTTATAAGTAAATTTTTAAAGGTGGTAATTTGTTGAAATATGTACCTTTTAAATATTTATTTTAAAATGGCATGTGTCTCACTGATGTGCAATCATGTAATTTTGAATTGATTTCAAGAATGTGATGGCCTCTGGCTAATAAACTTTGTTGTTGTTGTTGGGTTTATGTTTAATTTTTTTAAAAAAAAATAACTGGGATTCCTGAAATCCAAATCAGATTCCCTGATCCGGGTTAGAGAATTCCTGATTTACTAGCCATTATTCCCTATGGGGAACAATGTCCAGGGGCGTCATTTTAGAAACAATCCCCCCAAAATTTGCAGGGAACTGACTCCTGACTGTCCCCTAAAGTCACCCCAAATTTCAGGAGAATTGGACCCCAGGGTCCAATACTGTGGGCCCCTGAACAAGGTGCCTAATATGCAGGAAACATTTCCAAACCTTTTAAACTCTGCTCCCCCGCCCCGCCCCGTCCTTTGCTTGGGAAGGGATTTTCTTGTTCAACATTAACTCTTTTGCAAGTTTATTTTTGAACCAGAGAATCTCTAGGGAGAGTCCCTTTACTGAAGGGAAGCCACTTAGTTTAAAAGGCAGCTGTCTGTGGCAGCTTGAAGGGGTTCATTTGGAGGGCAGGTGAAGGGCAGGGGCAGAATGGGACAGGAATCCACTTTGCCTGCTGCCTTTTTCCCTACCCCACCAGCCGCATGCCATTATCCTGCCACAGCATAGAGCTCTGCTCAGGTTCAATTTTCACCGCTGGCTTCTCACTCACTGCCTGAAGCTGCTTGAGACAGGTGCCTATGGCTTCAGCAGAGTTTAGCTGCCTGGACTGGATCTGGGGTTCTTCAGTGGGAACCAAGGAAGCCAGATCAACATAAATCTACGCCCCCCCCCCCCAGTTCCCAGACCTGGATCCTACAACCCTGCACAAAAGTAACCTGCAGTTCTTCAAAGCTGTCTCCCATTTCTTCTTTGGGAGAGGTGCCTGAAGGCAACAGCGATTACACAAGAGGACTATGACTTTCCCTCCTCCTAAACCACAGAAATGGCACCTAAAACAACTAATTGGTTTATTTACATTAGAGAGGAAAAGTCAGGTGAAGTCAGAGGTTGAAAATTTCTGCGGTAAAATTCAACATTTATCATGGAAGTAAAATTCAGAACATACAGAGACTTCCATTCTTATGCTCTTCACTGTTACTTAAGGCTTGTGTTTTGAGGCTTTGGTTGCCTTTCCCCACTAAGCACTCCAGTATACTTTCAGTATTTCCTTTCTCTTATGGGATTAGGAAAGCAGGTACCCACTTTCTAGTACCCCAAGCCTCCTCTTTTCATACACCAGTACTTTCCATCAGTTGTTAACTAAGCCCATTCTGCACAGCACACATTATGCTGTCGATGCTGAGCATTCACGCTGATCAGTACTGAAACAGCTTGGGGTCCCATCATTCTGGACTGTACAACCTTGAGGCAATTTGGTGTTTGCTTTCTTATTCCAGACAAGTTGAGATATGTCTCTTTGGAGCCGCATTTTGTGGGGGCTGGAGCTGACATCATTTGTTAATTTTTTTTTGCATGCATCATAACATTGCAATGTTGGAGTCTATCCCCCCTCCCACCATATTTGCTAATTGGGCTGTCCTGTGCCCACTGCAGAGGCAATTGGTGGTGGTGTTCTGGGGAGGAATGTACTTTTCATGCTTGTTCCACTCTCATTAATTATTTTAAAGCCAAACCAAGAAAGGATTAAAATGCTGCTACTTCATTCCCTTCCAGCAGCTTCCCTGCCACTTTGTTTTGCAAAGGGCTGTGCAAAATTCTCTTTGGCATTAGGAGAAGCCTAAAACAGCCAGCAGGGAGGTAGGGAAAAGCAGCTATTTAACCCTTTCATAGCTTTTAAAGCCAGCAGGGAATAAGCAGCAATATTAGGACTCATTCTTGGCTTTGAAAAACAATAAGAGAGTGTGTGCATACCCAGGAGGAAGGAAGCCAATGGAGAAGCAGCCTTATGACCCTTACCTCGCTTACTGATAAAAATGGTGGAAAAGTTCAGAGAGCTGAGGAGGGTGGGAGTGCTTATCAATGGACAGACCAATCAGCTCCTAGGGGAAAGAAAAAGGGGGCACGAGAAGCAGAATGGGAGTATGGTGTTTCACACAGATATAACACACGGCAGTGTCAACTAGGCATCAGCTTCAAAAATAAAGTGCAGGGGGGAAATATGGGGGAAAGATGGACAAATGTCGTATCTGCATCCCTTGACTACCTTGGACATCTGGAAATGAGGAGAACATGGGAAGCAGAATGGGGCATGATACACTAAAAATGACCATGCAGAAGACACTTAAATCTGAAGGTCTCCACATGCAGTTTTCAATCACAGCCAACTAGGGATCTCTTCTCTCTTCACATCTACCTCCCTGTTTGACTAGGTAGGGAAAAATCTCTTCTCTTCAGAAGATCTACCCCTTTCTTTGGCCCATTTGGGAATCTGCACCTACATCCCAAACCTCCTTGCCAACTTTCCTCAGTTCTCCTGTCAATGGTAAACTGCTTTCCCTTAGGACTCCATCTGTCAACTCCACCCTGGATCTCTCTTTGCTAGGATTCAAAAAATACCCTCCTCTTTCCAACCCAGGCTACTCAATCTGAAGCCTTGGAGTAGCCTGCCACTCAAAGCCCTCTGATTCCGAGAGGGACTAACCCTTAACAGTCCTGCAAGTATATGTGTACAGCCCTTCTAGGCTTCTTTAAGAATGCAGACCATCACAAGGACTATGCTCTCTTGCCTCCCTGAGCATCTCTAATAATGAATCTGATGGACTTTGGGGTCATTTCCCATGGGAGGGATGCCTAAGAAGGTGGTGGAACACAGGTCTCTCACACTTTTTGAATCCCTGTCTGTACTGATGGGGGTTAAGGGAGCATGGGAAAGAGCTGTACTTCACTGTTTCCCCAAGGTACATGCCACCAAGAACTGGGAGATCATCACTGAGGCTCTGAGTTAGAAAGGGAGGCAGAAATTGCATATACATTGATTAGTGGTGAAGAAGAAATTATTGGTTTTCAGTTCAGATGAGCAGGGGTCATTTCGTAGAAAAAGAGCTGGAGGAACTCATTAGCATAACTCATTAGCATGATTCATTAGCATATGCCACACCCCTTGACATCACCGAAAATGTGTCATTAGCACAACTGATTTTCATATGCCACACACACCCTGACATCACCTATCCTGGCTGTTTTGGACCCAATCATGGCCATTCAGGACCGAAATTGGGCCCAAAATAGCAAAAAGGGGCTGAAAATGGCCGAAAAGGGGCCCGCAAAGGATCAGGCCGCTGCTGAACAGGAGAGTGATCCACCACCCGTCAGATGCCTGATCTGGGCCATTTCATCCCCAATCCAGGATGAAACAGGCCCCAAATGGCTCAGAGTCAAGTAGGCAGGAACACCTGACATGTGACCTCTTTGGGGAACTGCCGGAACTGTGTTCTGGCGCATTCCCCCTCAAAATGAGCCCTGCAGATGAGGAAAAAGCAGAAGAAAAAGATGGAAGAAGAAAACCTAAAAGCACAAATAAGACAGCTGAATCTAGAAGTCTGAGGAAAAGGCTAGGACATGGCAAATTGCCATGCCAAAGTATCAAGGCAGGAAAGAGCTATATGGGAGATCAATTATCTGGAGAGAAGCTGATTAAGCTGGCCAGACCTAGAAGAGAATATTAAGGACCCTTGAGAAAGAATAGTGGCTAGAATGGGAAGTAGCTTGATTTAAAAGGAGTCTGGCATCAGCACAAGCCATGTCTTCCAGCTGTGATACTCCACCGCAGTTCCATAGATCTATTTGAAGCCAATGCACACAAATAGCACACAATCTGCTATTTGAAGTCAGTGCACACAAATAGCACACAATCTGCTATTTGAAGCCAGTGCACACAAATGTCTATCATCTGCTGATTATAGTGAAAACTTGCATGTGTGAATCAGTCAATAGGCACAAATAGACCTTTCACATCATTCAGTGTCAACCCGCATACAATGCTTTGCAATGCTGACAATCCATACATTTGGCTGAGAGTCATAAAGTACTAAAGCACTAAAATGCTGCACATATTTGTGCTGATCGATCCTACGCCTCCTGTCTTTGATTGATAAGGAGAAAATGGCCAGCTCTTATAGAGGAAAAGAAGAAAAATGAGATTAAAAGAGATTGTAATTCAGCATGTGCCAAAGGCAGTTTCAAAGCAGGAGTTAAAGGAACAAAATCTGCTTTGAGTTATTTTACCCACTACAGTCCTAGATGAAACTAATGTACACTAATATATTCAAAATTTGACATATTGTACAATAACTAACGAAAATTTAAAAATAACAACAACAACAACAACATTCAATTTAGATACCGCCCTTCAGAACAACTTAACACCCACTGAGAGCGGCTTATAAAGTATGTTATTATCCCCACAACAACCACCCTGTAAGGTGGGTGGGGCTGAGAGAGCTCTGGAAGAACTGTGACTGATCCAAGGTCATCCAGCTGGCTTCAACAAGAGGAGTGAGGAATCATACCTGGTTCTCCAGATTAAGTCTTGCTGCTCTTAACCACTACACCAAACTGGTGTATTTCCAGTCAAATTCTCATTGACAGTTTGAAATTTTACCTAGAAATCCATTGATGACTATGTCTTGAATGTTTTCAAATGTGAAATAAAAGTTAAGACCCATGGTCAAATGCCTCAACAGCCACTGAGAAGTCATGTGTTTCTTAAAGCTACAGGTGTTGCTTCATATTTTTCTGAGAACCAGGGGCTTTTTCAAGTTTATAGGAAGATCTGTCTTGTCTGTACATGGACCCAATCTCCTGATTTAAGTATCCACAGATGGATTAATGTTGAAAATTAGACATATAACTGTGAAACATTAAATACCATTGCACGTCTGCAGCTAAATCCTGCTACATACCACTGCATGTTATCCAATAATGCCAGATAATGAACAACATTACACAATAATAAATATTGTCAAAACATTTCACATCAAAATTCAGAAAGGAGATTTTTCGGGAGAATTTTAGAGAAAAATTCATTCCATTTTATCTGTTGGGAAGGGATTCATTCAGACAGCTTTTTAAAACATATCAGAAACCTGGTGGTTAAATTTTCAGGATAGCTTAGAGCAGCAAGGCAGTGAAGGGAGTATTGATCCCTCTTGAAACAGGGCTTTCATGTAAAACTCAAATTACGTTTAATTCTATGGAAATCTAAAATACCTATTTCAGCACTTTCATACTTTTTATACACTTTCTTTCTATAATCAATCCTCCTCCTCCAAGAAACTTGAGTTTGCTACAAGATAAGGGCTTGAACTGAGCCAAATATTTTTCACCTCCCAACTCTCATTACTTTCCCAAGTGCTAAGTGAGAAGTTGCACACCCATGGAAGCATTTAGCTGGATGGGTGACTATAGATGAACCTTCTCTCACACCAGTAATGCTGTGAAATTGCAAACCTGCACATCAACCAAAACGCCTTCTTCTGTATATCTATAAATGATCCCTGTTGTATGTCGCAAATTGCAACCATTCTTCTCAATTGTTGCAATATTGCAACAGTTGCATGTTTGTAATTGCATCAGTTCTTCCCAATAGCAATGAGTCTGAAGTTCAGTTGTCAAGAACTGCTTCACACTAGATATTTTGTACCATGTTAGAGATATCCAAGTACAAAATATAGGAGTGCTATGTCAGTAGTGCAATCATGAATTTTTAGAGAGAAAATCAGACTGCTTCTTTGGTATTTTAAAGGGACATAATTTCATAACACTTCAAATGTGTCTTTCATTTCAGATGCAGTACACTTTTGTGCTAAAGCACCTGTCAAGTGAAGTGTTTCAGAAACTGAGTTCTCAGAACAAGAACCATTTAAGTCCTGTTCTGGCACAGAATAGATCCAGTCACTACAGGGATAAATCTGGAGAAACAGGACAATTGAACTATGTGTGAATTCTTTAGGATAGTTGTATAAGGGGAGGACACAGGGGGGCTGATAAAAGCTGCAGATATGGATTCTCCTTTCCAATAAAATCATGCTAAAACTTCACATCAGAGGAACAGCCTTTCCCCGCTCTGTATCCATGTGTAGGAATTCTTGTTGAAATTGAGGGTCAGGAGATTTAGAGCAGATGGTATATACACCCTGACTCTAATCAAAAGATTCACCAAGAGCCTTTAAATCAGGGGTTTTCAATCTTGTTGAGACTTGTAGTAAGCACATTTGGGTTTCGAGAACAGAAGATGCCACCATCAAATGGATGTCATGGGGTGACAACTTAATGTCTATCACTGGTGACAACTTAATGTCTAGCATAAACCAGTCAATGACTCAAGGCACCTTCCCTCAGCCTCTCAAGGAAGCAGTCATCCACCCACTACTTAAAAACTCTCATTAGACAAAAATGATGTAGCCAATTATCACCCAGTTTCTAATCTGCCTGTTCTTGGCAAAGTGGTTGAGAGAACAGTAGGTGACCATCTCCATGCCTTCTTGGATAACTCTTGTGCTCTCAACCCTTTTCAGGCTGGTTTTAGGCCAGGCTATTTATTTATTTTTATTTATTTATTTATTTATTCATGTATAGTCTGCCTTTCTCACTGAGATCCAAGGCGGATTACACACTGCAAGTGAGATACAATATAATCAACAGCTAGGACATTCGCTGAGCAAGTACCATAATGAACAACAGTAAGGATATTCATTGAAACAGATACGATATGGTATAGTAGCAGGAAAATTGAAAACAAGCAAAAAGTCAAGCATAAAGATGAAATCTTCTGAAACAATGCATAACTAATTTACATGGCATGTTAAGCAACATGGAAACTCCCTAGTTGTGCTTATCTGCATCAGCAGACAGTACCCAGTAGTGTACCATATAGTCCAAAGCATCTCTGAGCTATTTCTTATGACACAGCCCTCTAATCTGGATAAAAAGCCCTTCTAAATAATTCAGTTTTGCATAGTTTGTGGAGCTTTCCTGACCGTCCAGCTATGGGGCAGAGACAGCTTCGGCAGCTGATGACCTCCGCCTGAATGTAAACAAAGACCATACTTCATTGTTGCTTTTCCTGGCCTTCAGTACAGTAGACCATGCCATCTAGGCAGAAGTAGGTATCGGGAATGTGCCTTGGACTGATTTAAATCTTTCCTTATGAGACAGACTGAACTTGGAGACTCCAAATGGTGCAAAACGTTGCAGCTCATTTACTTTCAGAAGCTAGATAGAGCATGCATAGCACTTCCATTCTGCAGTCACTTTGTTTGCTGTCCATCAGTTACTGGGCTCAATTCAAAGCCAGAAGAACTGCAGGCCCCACTTTGAGGCTGGTAATTCTAATAATGTGTTGCCTAGCTTTGAATCTGTTCAGTTAAAGAATACTTAGATTTAGGAGCTTGGTTTTGAAATCAAATACTAAAGAAATAAATTACAGGGAAAATCTCATGGACAAGTATTCACCTTCCTAGAGGTCTTAAAAGGCATTGATCATAAGCCAAAAGCATTCTTTCAACCTGCATGCAGACAATCAGATTCATGGTCAGGGCTGCAGGAAAAAATGGGCACAGGCAACTGTCAGCTCTGGATAACAAGCAGAGTCCAAAATAACAAGCAAAAACTGGGTTAGGTAATGTCCTCACCAAAGAGACAGGTCACTTGGACTGATGGACATGTTCTGAGTCTAAAGTTTTAGAAGTCAGGCAGAGAAGGACTGGCCTTGAAGACTAGCAAGGCAATTGTCACCTCCAGGTTGGACCTTTCCTTGCCTACAGACAGCCCCCCAATCTTAAACGACTTCTCACTTACAATCATGAATCGGCCAGCAGAGTCACCAGCACAGGGACCAGGCCCTGCAACAGACCCAGATGCCAGCTCTGCCCCTATATCTACCCAGGGAATACAATTACAGGACCCAATGGCATCAACTACACTGTCTCTGGCTCTTACAGCTGCTCATCCTCCAATCTGATATATGCCCTCATGTGCCAACAATGTCCTTCTGCTCTGTACATTGGACAAACCAGCCAACCTCTACGCAAAAGAATAAATGGACACAAATCTGACATTAGAAATGGAAACGTCCAAAAACCAGTGGGAGAACACTTCAATCTACCAGGACATTCCACCAAAGACTTAAAGGTCGCTGTGGTTCAACAGAAACCTTTCAAAAACAAAATCCAACGGGAGGCTGCTGAATTGGAATTCATATGCAAATTTGACTCTGTCAAGCGGGGACTGAATAGAGACTATGAATGGTTATCACATTACCACAGGTAACAGATTCTCTTTACAGAGGCGTGATCTGGGGGAGCCCAGTGACGCCTGGTGTGGGCTTTCGGGGACCACAGTTCTCTTTGTCAGATGCAACTGGCAGGGAGAGCTGTGGTTACCGAAGGCTTATACTACATAGGAATTGGACACCTTCACTGCTACAAACTGACTGTACACCAAAAGGAGATGTTTACATTTCCAAGCAAAGGAATGTTTTGATTGCCTCTATGCTAATTGCATTCTGCCTTCTTGTGATTTATGACCCCTCCCTTTTCTCTCTCTTTCCCCCTCCTCTTCTGTATCTGCCCAGTTTTGATCAGGCATCTGATGAAGAGAACTTGATTCTCGAAAGCTTATGCTATAATAAAATTGGTTAGTCTTAAAGGTGCTACTGGACTCTTTTTGATTTTGCTACTACAGACTAACACGGCTAACTCCTCAGGTTGGACTACTGTAGCTCACTTTATGTTGGGCTGCACTTGAGCCTGCTCCAGAAGCTACAACTGGTTCAGAATGCAGCAGCTCAGCTTTTGACCAGGACCCCATTTCAGGCTCATGTGATATCTGTTCTGCACCAGCTGCATCAGTGGAATTCCAGATCAGGTTCAGGGTTCTGGTTCTGACCTTTAAAGCTCTTAGTGGACTAGGAACAGCATACCTATGGGACTGTCTTTCACCCTATATTCCTCAGAGGACACTTTGCTCAGCAAGGAAACATCTACTGGTGGTCCCCAGCCCCACCTTGCCTCAACTAGGGCCTGGGCCTTTTTGGCCCTGGCCCCAACCTTGTAAGCAGTTGGCCCAGCCTCCGCCATGTTTAATAGCTATTTAATATAGCTACCTGTGATATAAAATCACAAGGCCCCTGGATTAAATGCAGTTTGGTTTGCAAACAGAGGAATTCCAGCTAGCAGTTCTTGAGTCCCGCCTGGGAGATCCAGGCATGAATGGAATGCCAAATTTAAATGCAGAATGACCAGTGGTGATTAGTTTACACTCCTCTCAGCTCCCAATGGAATCCAGTGCAAGAAAGGTCTTGCAGTTTCTTCTCACTTAGCACATTCCTTTCCCTCCTTCCATGATGAGATCCTCAGCCCATGATTGAAGAGAAATCAATTAGTGTTTATACGTTCTTATAATTCATTCCTGGGAAAGGTACATTCCCCAACTTAGCTCTGGTGGAATCCATTAACAAACTGCCCCTTTTGTGCAGTTCCAGGAGAGACTTTGCATTCTCTTTTACACACCCTGGCAGCAAGTAATCAAGGTAATTAAACCTTTGTTATTCCGAGGAACTGACCATTGGAGTCTTTGTTCCAACAGCTGGAAGTGCTTTCCCACCTCAGGGCATGTTTTACCCTATAAGAATAGTGCCCTTTCCCCATTCAAATAGTGCACACTTATTGGATCCAAAGTGCTGCTCCCTTGAGGTTATCCCAAGCCTCTTGCTCACCTGGCCAAGAACGCTGACGTTTGAAACTCTTCCTCCTCTGGACATCCCTGCTCTCCGGATAGGTAATTATCACCTCACAAACCCTCAAATCTATTCCACCTTTACCACTGCTTTTCCTAGGCCTCTTGTGTGCAATCGTGTGTGTGTGTGTGTGTGTGTGTGCGCGTGCATGATTTTTGCCCTTGAATAAAATTACCCTTTAATTAAGAACACCGGCTTTGTGTGTCTCCTTGGGAAAGGATTCTGTAAATTACTGGTGGAGATCCCATTGTTGCCGCCTCTCGTATAGCCATCTTCCTTGCCACTAATTCTCCCACTTACTTGCAAGAAGACCCATTCCCGGTAACAACCTGGTGGAACTCTCTGTCTGAGACAACTCAGGCTCAGTGGGATTTATTATCTTTCTGCCAGGCCTGCAAGACAGAGATATTCCGCCAGACTTTCAGTGGTTGAGGCGGGTGGGCCTCCTCTTCGGCCTCCTACTGTGGGGGGAGTCCCCCTCCCGGCTTCTGTTTTAGCTGCTGTTTGTTATCTGCCACCATGGGCCCAGTGATTATGCATATGGTGCAATGTGCTGCATGTTATTAATTTTTTGCTACCAGTTTTAACTGTTTAAACTTGCACTGTTTACTTAACTGTTATATTGTATTTGTATTGTATTTTAACTTGGATGTGATCTGCTTTGAGCCTGCATGTGGGGACAGTGGATAATCAATTGAATAAATAAATAAATAAATGTGCAATCATAGCTCATGCTGCAGCCTCAATGGTGACCTTGAAACCAGATCTAAGTCTAACTAGTTACGTTCTGATAGGCACTTCTACAAATCCCAAAAGCAGCACAGCATAGCACAAATAAAGAGATGCTAGTTTGGTGTAGTGGTTAAGAACAGCAGGTCTCTAATCTGGAGAAGCAGGTTTGATTCCCTACTCCTCCATTTGAAGCCAGCTGGGTGACCATGGATTAGTCACAGCTTCTCAGAGCTCTTTCAGCGTTAAGTTGTCCTGAAGAGTGGTATATAAGTCAAACGTTGTTGTTATGCTTATTAGTTTAGTTTATTTCATTTTTAGCCTGCCTCCCCACAAGCAGGCTCAGGGCGGGTTACAGTAATAGTAAAAATACATAAAATAAACAATAAAAACAACAAATCTCAAAAGAGTGTAACTTTCAGAGTTGAAAATCAGAATATGGATTCCAATTTTCCAGAATGGGGCCCCTTCACACTTCCCTGCCCACCAAACATAAAAAGAGGGAAGGTGTGAGTTGATGTTGCACAGTGACATCACATGCGTGTGGGGCAAATCACTATACAGATAACTATGTAATCCCCTCCCCAGCTGGCAAGAGACCAGTAGGGAGGCTCCTTTAATGGACCTAATGCCAGCCTCAACCGTATGCCTGGTGGAACATCTATCTTGCAGGCCCACTGAAAGGATACAAGATCTTGGCGGGCCCAAGTATCTTCTGACAGAGTTCCACCAGATTGAGCCAGGGCCAAAAATGCTCAGGCCCTGGTCAAGGCCAGCCGAGCCTCCCTGGGGCCAGGGACCACCAGCAGATGTTTGCTCACTGATCTAAGTGCTCTCTGGGGTACATACAGGGAGAGGCGGTCCCTCAGGTATGCTGGTTCCACTCCATTTAGGTCTTTATAGATTAAAACCAAAACCTTGAACCTGATCTGGAATTCCATGGGGAGCCATGCCTCACAGGTATAGTTTCATTTTTTTTTGTAAAGCTGCCATGTGAAATAGATATCACCCTACTGCCAAATACCTAGGATATTAAAAATGGCTCTATGATTGTAACAACATTGCTTAGTGTCCTAAAATATTTAAGAAATTGCATAATGTACTGTAGAGGTTATTTTTGTTTCCATATAAGAAGACAGCCTTGTTTGTGGAGTCCTGGGCACACACAATTGTTTGCAGAAGCTAAATTTATCTGAGACCATAAATACTGCATTCCAGAATATAACACAAATCATGCAGCAAAATAAACTGAAGGACTGGATTCATGAGACACTTCTAGGACAGCTTTTAATTCTATGACTCCAAGGTCTTGAATGTACTGAGCAACTTTGCTAGTAATTGTGTGGATTTTATGTCTTATCTGGCCACTCAACTAGTTGCCAGTAAGCCCAAACAACAGAGGATATCCTAGTGCTCAAAAACATGCACCGAAAGATTTTACTTGCATGACAAGCTCATTGTGGTTGAGTTTAAAGGGCTGTAGAGAGAATTCCAGGAAATCCTGAGGAGCTGCAGGCTAATCTGTTCCAGGAAAAGCAGGACAAATGGCATTCTGAGTAGAAACAGCAAGTTGTGGTTTGGCTGTATATGCACATGTGGACTCAGAGATATTCAGACCCTATAGCTTGAGCTTTCTGTTGTAAACCTCAAGGCTTGACTCCTGTTCAGTCATTTAAGATGTGTACACTGTATGTGAACAGAGGGAAGTAGCAGCACACCCATTGGTCCCACCCAGATGTCCATGACCAACTGCAAGGAATCCCACTAATCTACATTTTGTGCATGTGATCAGATAACATTCCTAATTGTATGTACAAAACCTATGCATATACAGTTTCCTGAATGCATTCTTCTGTCTGTACAAACTTCCAGAGTGGGCCAGTGGGCACAATCCCACTCCTCTCAGTGCACATAATGTTGTATATGCTTTACATGGCTTCATCAGGGCTTTTGTTCCTGTTATTTCCGAGGTTCCCATTGCACAGAAATATAGCAGTGGTGGTGACCTGTAGGTGTGCAATAGGTGTCACACACACTGAACCAGCTTATTGGGCACACCACTCAAACTAGATTGCCAAGCACCCACCTGAGTAGCATCTGCAGCGCCCAAACAGCTTGTCACAAACCAAGAGCAAATAAATTTAAAAGAGGAACTAAGCCCCTCCGATATTCGTCAGCGGCCCTCGAATGTCCCAAAGTCATTCTTCTACATTTCTTTAAAACTTAATTAGAAATAGAAAAACAATTCAGCCTTGCTAAAAGAAGATATCCTTACCCACAGTTAGAAAACACTCTCTGGTGACTGATATATCATCAATAGCTATAGTTTCACCTGGGGTCCAAGGTTCAAATATTTGTCCTTGAATGACAATCTGTAGAAAATTTAGCAGAAGATTAGGAAGCTATTACTGTTCCTGTATTAATTGTCATAATGTTGGACTTCTGTCTAATATTATAGTGTTTATGTCTGAAGAACTTTACCCTAGGAGTTTGTGGAAGCTCTAGCTTCCTCTGTCCTCTGCTTTACCTTACAATCCATCCCAGATGAATCCTGCATCCTTCTGTTGCCGCTATCAAAAGCATTACCTTGAAGGGACATGGTTGCCAAATATCCTGTTCTTTAGTCACAGGAAAGAGGCTTGTATTAGGGAAACCCTGCTCCAAAACAAAAAGCATGATCGTTTCTGAGTTTCAAAACTTTCTGAAAAATCTTCTTTAAAGAAACTTTGGGCAATGAGTGATTACAAAATGTCATTGTGCCTATATAGCCTAGGAAGGAATATTTATTTCCTCACTGATGCCTGAACATTCAGTCTGGTTAAGCAAGCACTGTAATTTTGGAGTAACATATATATTCTCTTTTCTATTTGTATAAATTATTTAATATAATTTGCTTCGACATAAATAATTGGAGTGGGGGAATATGAGCACAGATTTCTATTAATAACATTCAGATAACAAGAACATTATTTTTGTGGGTTCTTTCAACAAATACATGATATGCAGAAACAAGATTAAGACTATTGCAGATAATGCTAAACGGCATTTCAGTAATAATAAATACACATTATTAGTAATATTCTTGCACACAGTATAAAGTGTATTGCAGTGTTGGTGTTGTTTTTAATTTCTTGTTTATCAGACACAGGATCATTCCAGGATAGCAACTGATGCCACAGGGGCCATACTTTCTAAAAGCACACATAGAAAAATGATACATGAAAATAAGCTGCATAGTTTATATAAGCCAGCTTCAATGTGCTGCTGCATACAGAGGGAGCAGAGAAGAGAAGGGCTTTGCTTGCAGAAGGTCCCAATCCCTGGCACCTCCAAATTAGAAGTATAAAGTAGAAGGAACACAATTTAGAGGTTAACAAGGACACAGTGAAGGATTCTTATTATGCTTCGGTTTCACATCAACTGATAATTCAGAACTTAAAAACGTGAAGAGAACTTTGGAGGAGAAATGTTTCAGAAACATCCTTACACTGGTGTGTTGAATACAAATATAAGACTACGCAAACATGAATGATAAATTATTATAAATTAATAAAAGCACTGCTGAGTAAATCTCAGGCTAAACTGCTCGTGCAAGCCAATTGCAGCCCACCATCTATGCACTGAAGCAGAGGAGATGCATGACATATGCCTGCCTTTTCAGTCCCAGAAAGGCAGCAGAAACAGGATATTTATGAAACTCCTGATGGGCTGCCATTGTTATTATTTAGTACTATATGAAGTCCCCTGGACCCAGGTGCTGCTTCTCCACCTGGGTGTTTCCTCTTTATCCAGCCTTTCCAATAAACAGGCAGACACTAGGAGAACTGACAAGGCTGTGGTTTATTGCAGTTTGTCTGAAATAAGAGTCCTAGGTTCACCTTTCTGATTACAGTATGGAGGTCTACCTATTACTGCCTCCAGCTGTCTCTTTCAAGGATTTGGGCCAGCTTCCAGGGGTTCCTTCCTTGCTGCCTCAAGCTAATGTACCCTTACTACAGGATTAGGCATTGAGATAGATCAAAAGGAATGTGCTTGCACCCAGGTCAGGATGCTGCCTCCTCGGTCCATGGGATGGCCTGTTCCATTCTCTACTCCAAGGTCCCAAGCCAGGGCAGGTGTTTAGCATCTTGGCCAGCTGTCTCTCCCTTTCTTTTTTCAACTCTTGACTTTTATTCCTTTTCCTCCTGTCACTACTAGACATGGGCACGAACAGAAAAAAACCGAACATGGTGTTCATAGTTTGTTGCCATCCATGAACAATGAACATTGACGAACATGACCTGTTCACGAACATGTTTGTTGTTCGTGGGGGCCAGCAGGCCCTTCTCTAGCCATCAAGATCCGTACCACACCACTCCCAGAAACTCTACCTGAGCAGGCAGCAGGAAATGTACCAATAATTAATAATAGCTTGGCCCCAGAGCCTGGCAGCAGCCCTGGAACCTGAAGGGGTAGATCCCTATCCCTCCACACACAGAGAAAATTCAAGCTCCAATGCACTCTCCCTGTCGCTCTCTCAAAATACCAACAGCAACTGTCTCTCCCTCACTGTCCGCAAAATCAGAGCTGGGAGGCCCCCTACTCCCTGCTCTTTGCTTCCTTGTAACAAATTTGGAGCTCCACACTTGAAAGGAAGACCTGACTATGAAGCTAAATTGGGCTTAGATTGGGGTTTCCAGGGCAACAGCAGGAGTTCAGGCAGTCCCTGCCTCCGGTTACCAAGGGAATTGATTGCAGGTGCCAGATTGTCTGGCTTGACGAACAGCAACAAACAACAATGAACGGAGGCTTGCAACGGCCACCTGTTCGTTTAGAATGGGGCCTCAAGAACAGCTTGTTTGCAAACAGCTGATTGGGCTGTTCGTGGCTTTTTAAAGTTCATATTGCTGTTCGTGCCCATCTCTAGTCACAACCATTCCCCGGCTGTCCTGGTCTCTACTTCTGAGGCAGCCTTTACCCTGAGGAGACTGGCATTCTTTGGCCCTGCCTGTTCTTTAGGCACCTTTGGGACCTCTTCCTGCCTTTCTCACCTCCTGATGATTAAAGTGTTCCCTCTTTGGGGACTGTCCTGGTTTCTCCCCATTGCACACTTGAACATGGGTTACCACAGCACGTGCCATACTACTATTACCATTTACGTTTTGCCCTTCCTCCAAGTTGTTTAGCTGGTGAATATTTGGTTTAGTGAGTCACAAGTTGTACAGCTGGTTAACATACTCAAAGCACATAAATGCTGAAGGGAAATATATTTGGCTATTTTGGTACTGTAAGAATAGTTTATTAATATATCCTTCCAGCATATACACTAGCATGCAACAATTCAACTCATTTCAATGTGACTTGCATACATAATTGCCAAATTAGTTATTCCATTAACTCTTGAGATAAGGTCAAGTAATAAGATAATACTTGCCACAAATTTACCATTAAAATCCACATCTCATTCACTCAAATTAACTTCTAGTTCAAGTTCTAGTATACCTTGACATTTCAGTTATCCCATATCAAGCATACCTCAGAGTTCTGAGTACCGTTGAATGCAATTACAGCCTTTTGCCACTGGCTTTTTATCCCTTTTTTCTCCTGCCAGATTGTCTTTAAAGTCTCAGCAGAGTGAGTTTGAAGTCCAACTATAAGAGTCCCATTTATTTGGCCAATCCAATAGTAAAATGAAATCTAAAATTGAGAAATGGTCTATGAGAGTTGGCAAATTGCCATGGCAAAAAATTGTGTGAAAAGAAGATACAGCCAAATACCTGGCAGGTGATTTGATTATTCGCCTTAGACAACACTCTGCTTCTCAGAACTGAAGGGTATGGGACTCGTTCAGAGGGCAATTTCAGGAAAAATGCTATTTATAAGAAGATAAAGAAAGATTATTTAAAAACTTGCTTTCCTAAAACGTATAGAATTCATGTTCTCGAAACACCAAAAGAAACCAATCAACAAAAGAAATAATGGGTTAGGCAGCTGACCTGAAGTCAGCAGAGCTAGTACTGAATCCTATGAAGTTATGGAGATTAAAAGCCACACATTAGAAAAGACAGAAAAACATCTTGCTTTGTATTTTTGAAATAGAGAGATATTGGCTGAAACAATTGTTATGAAGGTTGTTGTGAGTTTTCCGGGCTGTATTGCCGTGGTCTTGGCATCGCCAAGACCACGGCAATACAGCCCGGAAAACCCACAACAACCATCGTTCTCCGGCCGTGAAAGCCTTCGACAATACAATTGTTATGAACTTAGAGGCTTTGGAAGAAGCTGAGACAGTGCAGTCCTAGGTAGGGATGTGCATTCAACTAGTTCTGGTCCAAATATATATTTGAAAAATACATTATCAGTATTTGGGATATATTTACATATCCTAAGCAATATATGGATTATTTTGAAATACTGATAATCCAGTTGCAAAATATTCTGGAATATTCAGGGCTAGAATTTTTAGGTTCCCAGTCCTGTTTTCCTTCATTTTTACAGATTTGGTTGGGCTTGCAATAGTATCCCTTCCTTAATTTGGTTTGGCTTGGATTCTCTTGTTTGACATTGGTTGTGTTGAGCTTGCCATTATGGCCCATTTATCTGTTGGCCCATTTATCTGTTGGGATTCCCTAGTGAGTTCTGGTTGTGCTTGAAGGCTTTGGGTCAGTGGTTGCTCTTGTGTGTTTGGCTTTTGGTGTTTTTTCCCTGGAGAAAGCATGGAGTTTTCCCCCCATAGGAAATAATGGAGAAAATTAGGGGGCACCTTGTTCAAGCAACCATAGAATTGGACCTCTTGAACCAATTTGCTTGAAACTTGAGGGTCTTTTGTGGACAGGCAGGACTATGTTCATAGCAATTTTGATGTCATTTGCTTGAAAAGCAGCCACTCCAGCCCCTGGAAAGTGTCCCCCCATAGGCAATAACAGATTCCAAAAATTTCAGACTTATAAAGTCTTGGGGGCAGGGTCTTATTATACATTCATACATCCAGAGCTAGATTTATGAACAAGCTAAAGAAACTATATTTGGGATTTCAGATTATAAGGGGCTGTTACATAAAAAAGCACTAAAATTACTAATTTACATTTTTTGGTGTAATGTTATTGAACTTCTTCTGCGGCTTCTGTGTGTCTCTCTTCCACTGGTAAAACCATCCCCAGATTCGTCTCTTATTTTTTTCCATTGACAGAGTGGCTACTCTGTTCTCAGTGCATTTTCTAGCTTCACACCTTGAACTTTGAAGTCTAGTAATATATTTTCCTGTCAGAATAAGTCACTCCTTTCTCATCCAATTTCCTGCCTTTGACTGCTCTGACACAAATATAAGGGATGTTTACCCACTCCTTTGCTAGAATAATGGACACCTGGGCCTATAAAGACTCACACTATCCTTGCCCAGTACTGATGCCAAACTGTTTCCCATGCCCATATCCTCTTAGAGAGCTAAGCAGAGTCCATGATGACCACTCTATCTAAATCCAGTCCTATTTGAATAAAAACAATTTCCTAGAATTCCAGCTGGAAATTGACTGCTCATAGGCTGCGGCTGTATTTGAGTCCAATTACTGTTTCTAATGGAGCTACTGATCTCTTTACTTTGATGTCCATTTAAATTCAGTAAAATGACCCCAAAAAAAGGCTTTAGGTAGTTTTATGCTTCTAGAACACTTTCCAGTCTTAAAATTACAGACCTGGAGAACGTTTAAAAGATAATGTTAGAAAGAAATGTGGACTGAAAGGACTCTGTGTTTTTTCCTATCCTTTTTTCTTTCTTTCTTTAATCATTAACTAAGCTTATGATAAACATTTGGCATTATCACATATACAGCTAATGATAAGAAAAAATGGAGCCCTTCCCTTAACATTCTTCACCTCCTTTTTCCCATTCAGTTTCCTTTTCCCAAGTCTTTCAGAGTGGACAGAGAAAAGCAAATTACAAGATATAAGATTGTGTCATGGATGGAGGGCAAGAAAGGGCTACAAGGTAATGAATGATCTTTCAATTAATGGATAACAGTACAATCCTATAGAACATTACTACAGTATAAAGCCATTGATTTTGGTGGGCTTAGACTGGAGTAACTCACCATCACATTGCCCTGTAAAACATTAAAGTTTTTAAGAAGCCAGACTTAATTCTCTCAGAAAATGAGAAGGCAAGTTTGGCCTCTGTGGCAATTCTATTAACTATATATGCTTTGAAATACACTTTATTGTTTCCCTTTTGGGAATGCAAGCCATTGTATTGTGCCTTTCATTATTGTTCTTTTTATTATACACTTATATTTTGTATATCTGTATCTGTGAAAGGGGTTATGAAAAGAGGTCCTCAGAGAGGAACAAAAATTTGTATAAATGGAAACCTATTTTTTTTCTGATGGCATTATTTTTTGTGTGTGTTTGTATTTGGAGGGAAGAAATAATGTTTTATATTTGTACGAATAATCCTATGGCAGTTTCCCCATTTATTTTCTTTCTAAAATATAAGAACCACCCTCCTACAGGATGTCTCAGATCTATATAGAGTGCCTCTTAATATTCCACCGAAGAATTAAGCCTACACAACAAGTGCATTTAAGGAGACATGCATTCCCAGAATTTCCCAGTAGCCAGGATGACATGAGAAGAGCCTTAAATTAAATGGCCAGGAGTTTGTGAAGGTATGATTGTTTGTTCCTTGTAAAGAAACCAGTTATTCTTACCTGAGCTGCTGCTATTGTGGTCAAAGAGAGGAGCTCCTTTGATGCTCAACCCATTTCTCCTTATCCATCCAGAGGGTAATCTTCCATTTTTCAATATATAGCAGCATTCATTCTCAAAGTCACATTTTTCATAATTGGAATCTAATTTTAAAAGGCAAGTTTCATAATGTGCAACTTATAATGAAGACACTCCTTTAAATGAAGTTCACAAACATTGACATATTTATTTCTGTAGATTATCATTTGTTTAATTTTTCAGACTCTCCCAACATATTCACTTTAAAATAAAAAGGTCAACAGGTCTACAATGTTGCAATTCTATTATTTGATGTTACAGTACATTAGGGTAGCCTGAGGGAGTACAGCGTGAGGAGGGTGCAATTTGAGGAAACGGGAGATCAGCAGAGATGTTATGCCATACAGTTTACCCTTCAAAGCTCCAGGGGAACTTCTTTGTAGTCTGGAGATGACTCATAATTCTGGGAGAATTCCAGGCCACATAATTCCAGACCATAACCATGATTGATCCACGAGAACTATGTGCAATAGGATGGATATATGTACAATTCAGTCTATACACAACAAATCTGGAGTGAACACTCATTCGTCTGCTGCCATGTGAGAATAATTTTGCACAGAAACACATGACACAGGATAATTCAACCCTATTTCGGACTACATTGTGGGAAGTTTGGACTAGCAATATAATCCTAAACCTTATTACCGGGCAAAATAATCAGTTCTCTACACAGGGAACACTAGCATACGTCTGCAGTTCAAACTGTTACACTCCCAGAAAAGAGTCTATTTTCTGCCATTTCTATACAACTGAATCAGATGATAGAAGAATAAGCAACATTAATACATTGAAACAGAAAGAGGAGGAGGCTACAAGGCATTTCTCTCCAAAGCTAATTAATTCCATGTCTTTTCCTTTATCTGCATACGTTTATGGAAATTTTAGAGCCTAGCAAAAATAAATATTCAGTAGAAAATCCTTAAGGTGCCACTTAGCACTAATGCTTCAATACACAAGTTTGCAGGTTAAGAAAGCTGTCCATTCTTGTAAAGTAATGAAGATTAAACCCAGAAAATTAAGATTTGATCTAGACATTTGTACCTTCAGCACTGTAATGCATGGCTAAATTGCATTTTCCATGAAATAAGGATTTAAAAAAATAACAATCCAAGGGAGTGGGAACCTCTTGGGCCTGTATCTCTGAGCTTCAGGAGGGCAAGTACTGCTTGAGAATGGAGTGGGTGGAGGAAACCAAAGCCAGCTACCCTTAAAAACTTCCTGCATCAAAATACAGGAAGTGCAACTATGGCCGAATCCACACTACCTATTTGATTCCACGGCTTTTTTGCAAGCGGCGCGCTATTCACGCTTTCCCGTTCCGCGTGTGCCCCGCCATCACTGCGCCACTATTGCGCCTTCCCTCCAAACCACGTGATATTCGCGGAAATCCGTTTTCTTCCCTTTTTTTTAAACAGTGCATAATGGTCAGTATACCAGTAAACCAACCCTAGTGAGCAGCGGTTTGCGCAGGAAAAGAAACGGTCACCAGAGCATGCGCATGTCACACGGGTACCATTTCCCTATTGAGTTCCCCAATTTTCAAGAGTGTGAGGTGCTAAGCTGAGCAATCCTGTATTTCCAACAACGGTCGTCTCCAGTGAACAGCAGATGCGGGAAACAAATTCAAGATATCGGTATACCGGATAATTGACCCCTTTTTTTTAAAAAAAAGGGAAGTGATGTGCGCTGTCAATTCTGACGGCAGAGGATGGAACCACCCACGGTAACGCTGTACTCGGTGGCGTGTGGAGAACTGATTGCACCATGAAGACCTACTGAAAGGGTGGATGTGAGGATGTACAGCCTGGTAGCGGAATAAAGGCAATTGCCATAACAGCGCAAGATAAGCGGAAGATGAGTGAGTGTGGATTTGCCCTATATGGAGGAATATTAGAACCTGTGGAGGTGTTGTGGTTAGAATATCCCACATGCAAACTGCCTCTGCCCCTGCCAATCCGGACTGGTAGATACAAGAAAGCGTGTTCTTTTATATTGTCAGTATTATCAGGAGACTCGAACAAAGTACATTTTACCAATTATTGCCACCTACCCAAGCAGATTAAACAATTTTATTCTGCTCTCCTTCTAGTTCATTGCTGCAATGAAACCACTACCAAGGTAGCAAGATTCTGCACCCTGGCTAGTTTAATCAGATAGAATATTATAAGTTCTTTTAAGAAATCTTAATGATATTTTAATGATTTTATTCATTTTAGTATATAGTTGTATTTAATATTTAGACATGTTTAGATTTGGAGTTAATGTACTTGCTATATATAACTATATATGCCGATCTTAATTTAGTTCTTGGATCATAATAATAAAAATGAATTGAACTGAAATACTTTCAAAGTGTAAATTTTCACAATATGTTAGCTACTATAAATGTTACCTAATGAAATCAGCTTATGAGATAAGTGGCTTGTGAGAAATTTAAAAGAAAGCCCATAGAGTGGTGTTGTTTAGCATACCTTTCCCCCCCCCTCATTGTGTGGTAAGCAGCGCCGGATCTAGGGTTGCCCATGCCTGGGGCAACCCTAGGCTGGTGGCCTTGCGCGCAAGCTCCCCGTGCTGCGTGATGATGTCACTCAGGTGACGTCATCATGCAGGGTGGAACAGAGTCAGCATGCGGGGCTGGGAAGCTGCCCACACCATTCGCCTCCCGACGAATGGTGCAGGTGGCTTCCCAGCCCTCCGCGCTGCTTTCACCTGCCCCGCAGGACAGGGGGAAGCTGGTTTGCTGCGCACCCCCTGCCCTGCAGGGCAGGCAAAAGGCAGCGCAGTGCGGGCGGCCCCGCAGCCCCCCTGCGCTGCCTTTTGCCTGCTCTGCAGGACAGGGGGTGCGCAGCAAGCTGGCCACCCCCTGTCCTGTGGGGCAGGCGAAAGGCAGCGCAGGGGGGCTGCAAGGCTGCCTGTGCCCTCTGGCAGCTGGCAGCTGCTCCCGGCGCCCCCTTCCTGGGGGTGCAGGGGGCAGACAACCCCCCTTCCTCCCCTCGATCCAGCCCTGGTGGTAAGCTGACTTTTCATTATTTCGTAACATTGTACAATTTCTCATTTGTCTTCATCTTCTCATGTGATACTAAAATGGAAACAGTTAAGATATGAAAGATAATTCAAAGAACTAACGCATACATAGCACTTAATTCCATGTACTAAAACCTGAATCATAAACATTAAAATATACATGTATAGTTGTGCTATAATATAATGAAGTACTTCCATAAACCAAGATGCCAACTGTATCCTCATATTCACTCCAACAACACAATCACTGGACCTAACAATGCTTGCTATAACATCTCAGGCGCATTCTCTTGATTATCTTCCAATATTATATATGCCATCAAGTGTCAGCAATACCCTTCAGCTCTCTATATTAGACATACAGGTCAGTCCGTTTGCAAAAGAATAAATGGACATAAATCTGATATTAAAAAATCACAATATTCAAAAACCAGTAGGAGAGTAGTAGTTCAAGTAGAGAAACTTGAAAGGAAAATTAGAACACAATTGCTGAAATTGAGTTTATTTGCAAATTTGGAACAATGGATCCCCCGAGGTTGAATTGGGATATAGGATTTTTCTTGCATTACAGATACTAATTTTCTGTACTTTGCACCCCTGCTCTGTTAAGCTTATTAGAACGTGTATTATAACTTCCTGATGCTCTCAATACCCCTCCCACCCTCTGCCTGTATTATAAAGACTCCTTCATTTTCCCGCTTCTCATATCTAACAAAGGCAGCTTTGACTCTTGAAAGCTCACATCTTGGAAATCTAGTTTGTCTTTAAGGTGCAATTGGACCTGGATCTTGCTTTTTGACTGCAAACCAACACAGCTACCTACCTGAAAGTAACCTCTTAAATTATGTAACTTTTACTTTATCATGTGAATCACATGACTAGGTTTTTTTTGAGATGCAGTCTCAGGTGTTTAAAGACTAACATGACTAACAAGATGTAAGAACCCAGCTCAACCTATAAACTATAGCTTCTGCCACAGTTATACAGCCAGCCTTCCTACTAGGTGGGCCTGCCACTGTTTTAGCTGCGGGTTCAAAGAAATACACAAAAAAGTAATTATTTCCTCACTACTAATATTCTCTTACTTTGGGTCTTCTGAATGCCTTTCCCTAAACTTATCCCTCCTTGCACACACACAATGTTGTACAACAGTAGTTTTTTCAAGATGATCTGAAACAGAAAGTACCCTTGGCTAAACTTGGGTTCTAGAATCACATTTGAGAAACATAGATGTACATGGTAGTTACTCAATTACTATAAAGAAAATGCAGTCAAGTGTAGTGGTATCCACTTACATTCATCACTGCCATCCTTGGATTGGTTGGTGAAACCACACACACCTTTTGATGAAACCAAAGAGCCATCACCGCACTGAAAATCTTCTTCTTTGGAAGGACAAAATACTACCAGACCGAAACACAACAGGGCCCAAAAGTTGCTGATTTTGATCATTGAAAATGCTTCTATAGAAACTTGGTCTTTGTCAAGAGCTACTGCAGCAATCCAGGAAGTTGACTGATGTTCATATAAAATGTCATATCAAAATATAAATGTTCTTAAACATTAATTTAACTCCAGATATCCTGCGACCTCTCATATAATGCTATATGGCATATGAAAAAGCATTTGCTTCTGATATTCATGTAAGTATAACCTTGGAAAATATTTAACTGGATTTTATGGCATGTAGATTTATTTTCTTGCCTTACAGTGTAACTCAATTGCATATCATTAACTTATTGCATAAAGCTATTGCAATATTTACAAAGACCATCAGATAAATTTAATAATGTACTGGATTGTGCATGAGCCAGTATTAAAGGCTATTTCTGTCTGGGACATCCAAAGGCCATAATGCTGAACTAATTTTAAAGACTCTTATGAACTGTTACGATTTTGGCAGAATAATTATATTAACATATTTTATCATTTTTGTGAAAGTGAGTGCCAGTCTTAACCTTAATGGCACAGCTTGAACCATTTTCTCAAATCCCATTGTGATGTAATAGTGACTGGAGTGTAGAACTAGCACTGGAGAGTTGGGTTCAAATCTCTATTCTGCCATAAAAGACCAGCCACATTATTTTAGCTTAACCTTTCTCACAGGATTGCTGTGAATAGGTGGGAAGGAAATACATGGAAGGGTTTGAGAAGGGGATAAGAAAACCATATCTCTTTAAACCATTATTCAAACCTGAGCAACCATTTTTCAAACCCATGAACAACCATTTTACCAGAGGAGTGACTCACTCTAGCAAAAAGGTGGGAAATCAGACTGAGTATGGGAGAGAGAGTATGCTACGGGTGTGGGGGAGAGGAGCATTATGTAAATGCCTGTCCTACAACACCTCCTAAGCAGATGGCTCCTCCTGAGCATAGGGTGAGATCTGATGAAAAGGGAGACAGCCCTGGGCCTTATCACTGTTACCTCAGCAACCAAGAGAACCCATATAGTCCCAGGTGGATGCCAAAGACATACTAAGAGAAATCATATTTATGTAGTATCCAAGTCAGTAGTATGTATGTGGACACAGAACTTAGAGAAAAGGTATAACTAAATGGAGAAAATACCTTAGCCATTTTAGATACTGGATCTTTAGTTACCCTGACAAGAAAAGACCTTGTGAAACTGGAAGATATAATCCCTCAGTCACCACTACATCCTTTTGAACGGGGTTAGAGGGAAACCAGGAGAGATTCCTGTAGCCCTAATGACAATGGGGTGCAGAGGAAAAGAAGGTGTCTATCAGGTGGCTGTGAACACTGATCAGGAAGAACCAGTGAATCTGGGAAGAGATGTAATGGGAGATCAAGCTAAAATCTATATTCTGGTGGACCCTTACACCACCGAAGAAGAAAAGGAGGAGAAAAGTGAAGTTCCTGAAACAGAGATTTTATGTAGGGAGACTTCTGTTTAAAAAGATAAAGTGGGAGGGTAACCTGCCAGAAGTGGGGAAAGCAGCAGCTACCACTCCCCTAAAAGATACCATAGAGGAAGAAGGTAGAAATAGGGCTGAATTCCTGCAGGGTCTCAATCCTGACCCTATCCTAGAACGTTTCAGGATTTCAACAGAGCAAACTGATATGCCCAGATAATTTTGGAAAGATAACTTTTTAGAAATGTATGTGACAAAGGATATACCATGTAAGAATCCTGACTCTTAACTCTCAGAGGAAACCAAAGTTGGAAAAAGTTTTGGTGAATGAAGGAAAACTGTGAATAAGAGTACGTTTCAGAAAGACAGAAACTTTAAAGAAGAGAAGGAACTAAAGTGAAGATGCAGGAAAGGCAAAAGAAAATCCAACAAATAAAAGGTACAAAGTAAATGATAGTTTTAAAAGCTTTAGTACTGTTTAAAGGTATGATGACAAAACTAAAACCAAAGAGAATCCTGACAAGAAGAATGGGCACAAATTTAAAGTTCCACTCAGACTTCTGGCTACTATGTGGAAGTATTGTGGGATGAGGCACTTAAAAATCACTACTTGGCACCAACAAGTGAATGGCCTGTAAGAAATAGTACAAGACAATATAGCAAGGGCCCAAGGAAAACAAAAAAATGGTATCATGTAGGTGGCCCAAAGCAGAGAATTTAAGATGAGGGAATTACAGTGAATTCTTAAGCAGAATTACTCCTGTCTAAGCCCATTAAGAGTGGTGGGACTCTAATCTGGAGAACTGGGTTTAATTCCCCACTCCTCTACTTGAAGCCAGCTAGGTGACCTTGAGTTAGTCACAGTTTCTAGGAGCTCTCTCATCCCCACCCACCTCATAGGGGCATCATTGTGTGGATAATAACAACATACTTTGTAAACTGCACTGAGTGGGCATTAAGTTGTCCTGAAGGGCGGTATATAAATCAAATGTTATTATTATTGTTATTGAAATCAATAGGCTTAAACTGGAGTAACTCGGCTTTTTTCACTGTGGAAGCCAATCAACTAGAAGCAAGCTTGAAAGGACCTTATGCAAACATGGACAAGTGGTCTATACACTTCTCTTAAAACAATTTGTGATGAAAACTCATTGATTGACCTATTACAGGAGGCAAAAGAGGAAAGCAGCATCCAGCAGATCAAATGGCCCCTAAACATAACACTGAGTATTGAAAAAACATTATCATTGAAAGAGAAGCCAAAAGATAAACTGCTGAAAATTCCAGAGGGAGGAGAGAAAGATTTAAAAGGTAAAGAAAAAGACAGATATGAATAATGTAAAGAATGCAAAGAGAAAATGCAGCAAAGTAACTACATTAAGTGAAAGCTTGAAACTGAAAAGCTTAAGGGTAAACCAGCATCAGCACCTAGAGATACTTGGCCTAAATAAAAGATATTATTAAGTGATGATCTGATGCAAGAGAGGGATGACTTAAGACATACAGCAGCTCATCTGAGCCAAATACTAACTGACAGGGAGCAGAACTATTTTGTGCAGAAAGAGTGCCTGGCTGTCATGTGCGCTCTCACCAGGACTCATTTCGAGGGGGAACATGCAGGAACACAGTTCCCAGCAGTTCCCCAAAGAGGTCACGTCAGGTGGCCCCACCCACCTGACTCTCGGCCATTTTGGGCCTGTTTCAGCCTAGATTGGGGCTGAAACGGCCCAGATCAGGCCGTTGATGGGTGGTGGATCACTCTCCTGCTCAGCAGCGGCCTGATCCTGACCATTTTGGGCCCCCTTTCAGCCTCTTTTTGCCATTTTGGGCCCAATTTCTGTTTTGGATTGGGTCCAAAACAGCCAGGATAGGTGATGTCAGGGGGTGTGGCATATGCAAATCAGTTATGCTAATGACACACTTCCAGTGATGTCGAGGGGTGTGGCATATGCTAATAAGTTATGCTAATGAGTTATGCTAATGAGTTCGTCCAGCTCTTTCTCTACGAAATGACCCCTGGCTCTCACCAAGTTAAAAAGCTATATTTTGGGCCAAGCATTCAACTAACAAACCATTACTCTTTGAAATAGCTGCAAACAATGAAAAACACCAACACATTATTGCAGCAGTGGTCCTCCTGGTGTATCCAAGAGTTCAGTTTTAACATCTAGCAATGTGGTTGCAGATGCTTTATCCCAATGTGAGCAGCTGATCAGTGACAAGAAGCAGATACCTAGACCAGGGCAATCAGGGATGACCAATAACCTGAGACAAATGACCTGATCAGAACAGCTGGTGGTGACCAGTGATCTGAGGTGGACATCCAGCCTGGACCAAAGGGGAGCAACCAGCGGCCAGGAAGTCCTGATAAGATCCATGTAAGTTGAAGTCAGACTACAGGACCTGCAGGTGCATCTGGACAGATGTGTACCAGCCAAAAGGTATGAAGAAAAACCTACCTTTGCAGAGGCAATGGCAGAGACAATAGCAGATTTTTTTTCTCCCAGAGATGCTGCACACTGCCATTCTTGAAAAGATACCGTGTTCTGCTATGAAGAAGGGCAGAAAACTGTAATGTTGCATGTAAAAAGGTTTGTGTGTATTAATAGAGGGTTTTACCTATTGGTTACTGTGGGTTTAACTGCAGGCCTCTGAAGTAAGAAGGAGAGGGATTGGCTGGCTGGAGTGTGCTGTGATAGGATGGTAGCTGTAAAAAGAATGAACTGCAGGTTTTAGTCAGAACACTGAGAAAAAAGTGTTCATTCTATAAAGTTGAGTGAATCTGAGTGGAGTTCTGAGAAATTCTAAGTCTGGCAAACTGTGTGAGAGCCTTGGTCAGTCTGTGTGTATCTCAGAGAGAGGTTATTCTGTCTAGGTCAGGCAAGCTGTACAGAAATGCCTGAGTGAATAAGTGGAGTGCAGAAATTCCTGAGTGGATAAGAGGAGTGTTTATTTTGTTAGTGAAGATCCATGTAGAAAATTAACCTTTGTGACTAAGTCTATGAAAATATATTTAAGAATATAACTATTTTTGAAACCCTCAGGCTTATAAACCTATTCTGAAACCAATACTCTGCAACTATCACACTTATGTACTTATAAACAAATTATACTTTTGACTAAGCAAAAAAGGATCCCTTTTTAATCTCTCAAACACCTCCCCCCCTGCACCGACTGTTTTGTCATACTATTATCTATGATTACATATTCCTATAATTCAGGATAACTGAAGAGATCTAAGGTGAAAGCTTTTGATATCAGTGAAAATCTTTTGGGAATACTGAAGAAGTCAAAGAGGACAACATGCCACAGGTGGTTAGTGGTAGGATTCAAACCCCAAAGGAAAAGTGTTCTCAAGGTAGAAACCCTGGGTAGGGAACTAATGAAGCTTTGTGTCTACAGAAATAAAAGGAAATTTGGTTGTGACCCCAGGGCCCTCCTGAGGTAAAAGTTTAAGGTAATATAAGGAGGAGCTGCAAATAAAGGTCTAAGGCAGCTTTAAATAAAGTTAGAAACTAGTTTTAGTCCCAGAAAGTAGGAAAGCCTGCAATCTTTGGGGCAGAGGCTGCCATTAATCCTTCTGCAGATGTGGTAGCTAGAAGTGACTTTAACTTCATAACAAACATGTTTAGCAGGTGACCATAGCCACAATCACTCATCAGATCTCAGATCTCCTTACTTTACCATCATCTAATCTGAACAGCTTTATGGTAGCTGTTGTGGTGAAATTTCATTTTCTCCTGCCTTTTGGCCTCTGTGCAGTAGGTGAACCTGATTCTCCCTTGGGGTCATGGACAGTTGAATCTGGTAGTTAAATGACAGGAGGAACTATGACTTCCATAAGGCTGTGCAAAAATACACATATGTGAAATAACATCAGTAACAAAGAGACGAATACCGTCATTCTTTCAAATAGTCTCTAGTGAGTACCTTGTCCCTTTCTCATATATGCCAACAGCTGCACATCTGGAGTATGACCTTCTTTCCTAGTTCCCTTTTATGTCTCTCAAGTCTTCTGGGTAAGACTTCATAAGTATTGCATAGTCTTTTGCCTGAAGTAATTGGGATGTTAGTAACCTATCTCATATCATCAGATTTTGAATGCTAGAATTTAACTGGATTGAATTTGTGGATTTTTTAAAAAGGAAAGATTGATACTGCATTTTTTCTCATTGTGTTATAAGTAATAAACCCACCATTCTAAAAAAAAAAAAAACACCTAATGCATCTTGTCAAATTACGTCTTACTCATTTCTTAAAGTTGCTCAAAGCAAGGAATATGACAAATAGCATAACTGTTGTACAGTACGTTTCATAGCTGCAAGGAACAGTCCTATATCGTACATCACTGCAAGAACAGGAGCTATATCTCGAAGCACCAATCTAGCACTGCCTGGAAGGCAGATCAGCCAGTGACATCATTCCTCTGCAGACAGGTAGATAGCTGCTGTAAGGATTTGCATTGATAATACGACAGCCTTGCCTTGAGAATGGAAGCAAAGTCATATAATCCTGCATAACTCTGGAAGGAAGACAGGTGGACACATGCAAATCTGAACAGTTCGAAACAGTGCTTTTTTTCTTAAAAAAAGAGAGAGAGGTTCCTATACTCATGATGTTCACTGCCTTGGGGGACCAAGACCAAGACTGGTACAGCACATACCCCCCCCCCAACAAAAAGCCCTGGTGGGCAATGATGGAAGTGTACCCTGGAGGACATTACCCTAGAAAAGTGTACCCAAAGGGCAGGTACCCCGTAATACTCTGTCCTGATGCATGGCTAGGCTGTCAAGATCCCTCTGTGATTGTATCTCATATATTAGCTCAACATTTTACTTTCTGGAAGCAGCATGTAAGACTGGAGGATTTATTTTTAAGGACTTCTGTAATTTAATATTAATGATTGAATAATATTAGAGTAATTTAGTATTCACATATGACACCATTAGGCACAAACTTTTAATAGCTAAATCATCACAAAATATGAATATTTAAGTCAGTCTCAAAGATTCAGATTCTACTTTTCAGATGCTCATTTTCTTTGCTTGTCATACCATGGCTTTTCTTTCTTTACTTTAATCTGATGCAAACTCTTTTCAAGGATTGAATGAATAAACATGAACTTCTTCATATTTGTTCTGCAGTCTTATTACAGCAAATGTTCCATACTGCACACTTTCCCTGACCCACTGTGAATTTGTACACTTTGTGTTGTTGTGCATACAGTGTAGACTGCAATACTTATTTTAAGTATGGGCTATATGTATTAGATACATGCTGCAATCTGTATCCTAAGATATAAAAGGCAAACTGTTTTGCTGATGGTTCACTTTTTATCCTAGCAACACTGCACCTGTGCCAGGATGAGCCCAGAGGAGCAGTGGCTGAGGCCTCCCAAGGGCAGCCTGGCCCTCCAGAAGCCATTTTCTAGAGCCCATTGTTTTTACAATGGGTCTGGTTGCTAGTATCTATAATACTTCCCAGAAGGACAATATCTAAATATGTACATCCCTGCACTTGAAATCTGGATCACCTATGCATATACAGTTCATTTTTAAAGAATGTACAACTTGGATTAGAATGGAATATTCTGGGGGGAAATGTTTTTGAATTCAAAACCACCCATACTCCCTTTTCTCATTAGCTTCATGTGAACATAACGGTATAACGAGCCCTGCTGCATAGGGCCAATGATCCATCTAGTCAAGCATTCCAATTCCTACAGTGCAGAATGAAATGCCCAAGATAGACTCACAGGAGGGACTCCAAGATAAAAGACTCCTCTTATTGCTGCCAATCAGCACTGACATTCAGTGGTATACTACCTCCAAAACAAGAGGTCCTGTTTAACCATCATAGCCACTAAAACCTTTTCTCCATGAACTTAATCACCTTTTAAAGTCCGCTAAACTAGAGATGGGCACGATCCGCATTACAAACGAAAAAAACCCACGATAATGGCGATTACGCGGTCATGACCCGGCAGATCGTGATTGGCCACAGCCAATGATCCAGCGGTTGGGAGAAGCCTGGATCGGGGCATTCAGGCTCGGTTCGGGGATCCAGACACTCAGGCGCCTGCAATCTATTCCCCTGGCAACGGAGCCAGGGGGATGCCTGAGCTCTGTTTGCCCTCCTTCTGTTGCCCTGGAAACCCGAATGGAAGCCCAGCTTTCCTTGATCAGCAGGGCTTCCTTCCAACCATGGAGCAGCAAAGCAGTCACAAGTTGGGAGAAGACACCCAGGGGAGGGAGGGGGAAGGGGGTGTTCTGTAGCCATGGGCACTCCAATCTCATCCCTGCAAACTCTGATAGGCAACTCTGATGGCCAAACACAGATCTCCTGTGTTGCTGAATGGGACCCATGCTTATAAATAGCCGTGGTCTCCCAGGCTGGGTTTCACTTTCTGCTAGCAGTGGAGTGGGACAGAGCTCTTGCTTGCCACTTGCTAGCCTTTGGGGAGAGAGACTGAGAGTGCAATTGAGCTTGGCATCAGCCACCGTTCCTGTATCACTGGGAACAGCGGGGCGCCCCTCCACTGTGGCCTCCATGATCCACAATCTGGTTCAGGAACAGGAGATGGTAGTTGCGGATCGTTTATTCGGGATCGTGGTCTGCACTGAACCACGATCCTCTGGATCGGTAATTTTTTTTGGTTCATGCCCATGTCTACTCTAAACTACTAGTCATATATCACAAAACAGTGAACACCACCAAGACTGTGAAGAGGTGCTTTCCTTCATCTATTCAGAATGTTCTGCCAGTCAATTTCATTTGTTGTCCCAGAGAAAGGAAAGGGAGAAAAGTTAATTTATATTTTTTCTCCAGACCACACACAATTTGATAAAAGCTCTATCATCTTATATACGAATAGTGAAGTGAACTAGGCTGTAGGGCTGTAGGCCGTAGGGGAGAATCTGCCTGGGGTGGAAGGTAGGGATACCAGACCCCCGGTGGGGGTGGGGGATCCCCCCCACTCCCCACACCCCACTCCCACTTACCTAACCAGTGGGGGGTGCGCACGTTTCATGCACACTCCCCCGTGGTGCTGCACACTCCTGTGTGGAGCAGCCACGAGGATCGGGCCCATTTTGGCCCAGATCGGGGCTGCTGCGGAGTGCGGGAGTGCTCCTGCGCTCCACAGCACCTCAAAACAATCCCGTTTCAGCATGGGTCCGTTTTGAGCCCCTGCAGAGCCTGGGCGCGCTCCCAGGGGCCACGTGATGATGTCACTCCCGAAGTGATATGGGGGGCGCGCTTGTGGGGGGGAGTGCATGCTTTGCATGCGCGCCCCCCTCTCACCCAAGGTAAGTGCCAGGCCCCTATCCCCCACCAGGAGGTTGAGGGGGCCTGGCAACCCTAGTGGAAGGGGAAAGGTGAAGACGAGGGGTGGGGGCAAACAAAGGTGAGTGGGAGGAGAAAAGGAAGCAAGGAAAAGGGAGAGACTATGCGGGACAGTGAAAGGAAAGAGGAGATGGTGCAGAAGTAGGGTTGCCAGGTCCCCTTACCCTCCTGGCAGGAGAGGGGGGGTCTGGCACTTAATGGGGGTGATGTCCTTGCAAGCATGCTTTGCATGTATGTGCACCAGAAGTGATGTCATCATGCCCGGAGGCAGGCATGCTCCTGTGCTTCAAAAGTTCTCGAAAGCTTAGACCCTGAAAATCTTGTTGCTCTCTAAGGTGCCTCTGGACTCAAATCCTGATGCTGTACTGGAGACCATCATGTTTGCCCATCTAAAACTATCCTGCAGATCCAGTTCTTTCTTTGCTGCTCACAGAATTTTTTTTTTACCCAAGGAATTATCTGCTAATAAAAATTATGAAGGGCAGATATTCAAATCTCCCAATAACTTACCTTGTATCAGTCAACCACTGATTGAGCAATCAAACTTGCTCTTCTGCCCTCAAGCTGAGTGGTCTAGTTGACATTGAAAGCTGCTGTAGCACAGTGGTTAAGTGGTTCAGCTGCGAATCAGCACGCTACTGGTTTGAATCCCTCTACTGCCATGAGCTCAGTAGGTGGCCTTGGGCAAGCCACTCCTCTCAGCCCAGCTCCTTAGCTGTATCATGGGGATAATAATAACAACACTAACTTGTTCACTGCTCTGGGTGAGGCACTAATCTGTCTAGAAGAGTGGTATATAAGCGCAGTTGTTATTATTATTGTTGATGATGATGATAATACTACATATAGGGTAGGCATTTTGTGTGTGTTCTGATAGACAAGCCCTCCTTCCTCATTTACTTTATAACCTTAATTATGGGTACTGTGAATTCAAACGAATCATATCAGTGAAACATGATCCAGTTAATACTGAAGAAAATAAGAGAAAATAATTTTAAAATACATATTGATAGTTTTAGAAGACAAAATATAATTTTGTAAGAAAAATCCTTCTGGCAGTATAATTTGTTTGCTGGGGGAATACAAATCTCACTTGAGAGAATATAGTTATGGCTTGTAGGGGCTGTAAATCACATTAAGTTTAACACACCCTGCATACCAAAGCTAAAATTCTAACCTGCATGCAGCACGTACTTTCTGCTAAGACATCTGAAAGTGCCTAGCAGCAGTGTCGATATATATATAATATAATAATCCCATTTGGCACTCTACTTAATGCTCATCTTTTATAACCATCATGAATTTTAAAATATGCATTTTCTAAGTGTGTTTATATAAGAACAGTTTACTTGCATATCTGGTGAGGGAGAATAAACAATTCCCGAATAGTTCCCAAGTTCAACTATTGATTCATGCAACTAGCTATGGAGGAGGGCTACAAATACATGTTCATATGATTAGGCAATTTCTTTCCAAGTATCAGCCTAAGAAACAATAAAATCCTGACACAGAAATGGCCACAGCTAAGATCAATGAGCACTTTTAATCTTCCGTAGAGTATCCAGAAAAATAAATAAGTTTTCAAACCTATTGTAGCAAGTTTTCCAGACTTGGCACAGTTCATATAAGAGTGCCTTCTACCAAGTGAGACAATCTGTCCAGCTAGTGCTATCTGTTCTTATGCCCTCCCATAATGCACTCTAAGTTCACAATTTTACACAGTGAACATCACTGAGGGTAAAATAAAATGGGTCTAGATTGGAGCTGTTTACTTGTTGCTTCCATGCCAATTCCTTGAATAAAATCACTACTTTTAATTGCAGTAATAAAAGCCAGAAAACTGGTACCATTCTGGGACCTGTTGTTTCTCCCTACTGCACCTAATAGCTATTTGATTATTTCTACTGGAGAAACAGTGAGGGAGGAAGAAAAGTTAACCATAAGAGTCAATACAATGTCTTTGAGCCAGTTCAGAGGCAGGGTCCCAATCTCTGTTTTCTACTCTTAAAGTAAGTGTATGCGGATTTGATCATGGCTTTCCCACGCTGACCCTGACTTGCCCTGTCCAATGTGTTTGTGGCATTCTGAATGCCATCCTATGATTTCAAGGGT
Source organism: Eublepharis macularius (assembly GCF_028583425.1). Taxonomy (NCBI): domain Eukaryota; kingdom Metazoa; phylum Chordata; class Lepidosauria; order Squamata; family Eublepharidae; genus Eublepharis; species Eublepharis macularius. The sequence continues at coordinate 66,954,676 of NC_072800.1, read as the reverse complement.
CTCCTGCTTGAATGGGATGTCTTGCTCAGTCTAGAAGTGACAAAGTAAAAAGGCTGTAAGAAAGTACTGGCTGTGGTTCCTCTTCCATATCCAGCAATATTCTGGCATCAGAATAATACTGTAGCTTCACAGCAACAAGTCCAGTGACTTTGACAATGAAAGGGAGTACATAAAGCCAATGTAAATTAATAGACAGAAGAGAGTATCTCACCTATACACTCAGTCAGTTTGAATAGTCTCCGAAATCACTATTAAACCACTTGGTTTAACTTGCACTTTCGGATATAGAAACTACTTCCCGCCAGGTCTCCTTGAGCAAAATTCACATGAGCAAACAGCTGTCTCTTGTAATTCCTACCACAAAGAAACTGATCCACATCAAAATCTGTTCTTATGCCATTAGGCTTGCCCTGTGGATCCTCCAAGTTTGCCACTCCAGTGCAAGCCATTCTTTCTGTTTGGCAATTGGAAGTAATGTAGGGGGGAAATGCTGCACTTGTGTTAGCTGTATAGGAGTGTTCATTTTTTATTCTACTTTCATTTTTAATAATTTCTGTTTCAAAAGCTTCATTCATTTATCCACTATGGTATGTGCTTGTAATATTCATTTTTCTTTTGATTCATTTCACTGAGTAACACTTCTTTGTTTTCCATCCAACTTTGTTAAAATCTCTAGCATTGTACCACTCATCCTAGATATCCTCTATGATAAATTTGAGACAGATAGGAGAAAGAATACTAGGCAATTAAAGGCAATTAAAAGTCTAAACACAGGGATTTGAATGAAACAGTCTTCTTACATTTGTTGCAATTCACATTTGTTTCCATAATAAAAGGGACTAAGTATAACAAATGGAATATTTTCGATTTTTTTCCCATTCATTTGGAAGGAATGCAGATTGGAAACAAATCCACCTTCTTGATGCTGCACATAAACAACTTAGTTGTGAATTGATCTCTATGAATGTTGCCCCCATGACTTGTCTTTTTTTGAACCACCAAATCCTCCAGCCTTATGAAATCAGAAGCATGGATGAATCTATCTTTCTGATATCAAATCAGGGTCTCTTGATTAAGATCGGTTCTACACGCTCCAAATTCTTTTCCCCTGTCCCAAAGCCACATCTTCCCAATCTGCTTCAAGAACTCACCTTTCACATGCATCATCTTCATGCGTGTTTTGGAAGTGTTTGTCGTGGGGGAAAAAAGGTCCCAAAACAGAAAGCACATTCTTTATCTGCACCTCATCACAAATGATGTTGGTGCATTCCTGCCAAACTCCCCCCCCTTTTTTTTTAAGTACATGCAGGATTGCACTATACCATTGTCCTGTCTTTCAGCTTCTGTAGAAACTGGGCATGTGTAGTACTCCTTCTCTACCATTGATTTCCTGCTCAAAGTTTTAAATGCAAAAGTGTTTAATAAATGTGCGAACAGTAGAGTAGTGCGATCGTGTGATTCCATATCCTACTATATAAAAAGCAAACCGTGTTCCCCACTACTCACTCCTTATTGCCATGGAGGCACAGTACACAGCAATAAGAAGTGATTCATAGCGGTGAGGTCCTCCCAAGGTCCCACAGCAGCAGGGGCAGAGCTCCCCACCACCTCCACGGGGCCTTGGGAGGGCCATGCACAAGCCAAGCAGTGGACAAGAAGCCAGAGGAGGAGGGAGCCTCTGCTCTCCTCCCCGATCCCCCCCCTTGACTGATGCTGTATTTTCCCAAACAACGGGCCTTATTGATAGATTGAAATAAAATCAGAAATGGCATTCCGTTCTCAATGTTAATCCTAGACTGATACTCTGATTGCTGAGCAATCCAATGTAGCAAGCATTGCAGTATGATTCCTTTTGTATATATAGATATAGCACAAGGACCATTTTAAAAAGTAAAAAAAAGGGGGGGATTATACAATTGTGCATGTAAGCTAGACACGTGTGGGAGGGGTAAAGGTGAGAGGAGGGGTTGGAGATTTGTGGGAGGGCACTTCAAAAGTGCAAAAAGGTCTCCACATGCACTATACTGTAATAATCATGCAGAAAAAGTGACATCAAAAATGAAAATGGAATAAAACAGATCTCACAAAAAAACACTTAAAAACTGGGATCATCACAACCTGCTTGCACATGGGAAACGATGACATGTGTAATGAATGAGATAACCTGCCAAAGTTCTGTTGGCCAGCTGTCTCATTAAGGATGTGTGGAAGCAACCTAAGGCAGCAATTTCTCCAGGTGCTTTCCTAAGGCAGTAGCTTGGCTGCCTGAGAATTCCAGATTTTTATTGACTCAAGCTATTTTTTGTGGCCCTCCAAAGCTCCTTACATCTGGCCAAGAATAACATCCCAAGCTTTCAGGACATCAACTGTGGCTCTCAGAATTTACCTCTGTCTACTTCTTGGAAAATTCAATCGAGCCCAGGAAGGGCCATCAGTCCATCTCCAGGATGTTGTCATGAGGTCTGAGCCATGCCTGCCAGCCAAGTTAACTCAGTCACCACAAGCGGAAACATCTCCCATTCTCTATTACACTTATGTACCCCTTACTACTACCCCACATAGAAGTTTTGGAATGGCCAGAAACAGATGAGATTTTGACCTAACCAACATGGTCTCAAATCCTAAAGTTTCATCTTTCATCATGAAACCCAAATTTCACCAACAGGCAGCTAGATCTTAAAGTCTTGGCCCAATGTCACTCTGGATCCCAGTACTGCACCAAGTTTTGGCCAATATCACTGTTCCCCCAATCACACCCAGATAAATTCAGATGCAGAAAAACAATTATGAAACCCTCCATTTTTATAGGCTATTCTTCTGAACTTTCTTCTACCACTACTGTCACTGACTTCCTCATCAAGACAGCCAGGATATGCCTTACCTCTCTCCCCTTTTGATCCCCTTCTTGAATTGACCTGCTCTCAATCTCTTAGCCTCTCCCTTCTCCATTCTTGGCTGTCCAGCCTTAGAGCTAAGCAGTGTTCTCCCCAGCAGCCTCACCTTGCTAGGAGCTCCTTCCTTACTTTAATGAAAGTCCCTTAGTTCCCTTCATGGGCAAATCCACATCTTTCTGTGCCCTTAGGCTTGGTTTCTCTGGATTAGCTATGTGTGAGGAACATAATCTGGGTTAAAAATAAATTTTATTAAAGTATTATCTTTAAATAATGCATCTGGAATTTTGCAAATGTGAATGGATTTTATTGGATTGCCTCAAGTAAATTTCTTACTGTGTTTGGTTAGGTCATTAAAAGTTTCTTTCTGGTTAAGTATCTGTCCACCTCCTCTTCTTTCCTTCCCTTGGGGAATTATTCATCAGGCTGGAATCTGTGTATGCCCTAAACAATCCCTGTCCTTAGATCGGTGTTCTGAATTTACACATGTAGAGGATGTTCTTAGTGTGGCTACCCTGACAAGGGATTTGAATAACAGTTTCCCTGCATTCCAGGGAGCCAGTGTGGTTTGTCGAAGGCTTTCACGGCCGGAGAACGATGGTTGTTGTGGGTTTTCCGGGCTGTATTGGCTGTAATTGGCTGTATTTCCGGGCTGTATTGGCATTAATGCCAAGACCACGGCAATACAGCCCGGAAAACCCACAACAACCAGTGTGGTTTGTTGCTTTTTGAACTTGGCCCAACTCCAAGTAAATACATTTGCCCCAACTGATTTATTTTGCATACTGTTCCATTCATCATAACGCTGGACTTAGTAGAATCCTTGCCTGTCTCTTCCCCATTGGTTTTCTGCCCCCTTGTTCACTATCTCTTGAGCTGTAAATGTATTTGAGCAAAGCCCCTTCCATTGCTTCTGTAACTGAAGTGTTATTTTCCCCACCTGCATCTTCCAAGACAGCTTCTGAAAATAGCCCTTTTTAGTCATTCTTTTTTACCATGCATATGGGGAGAATGTACTATATCCGTCCCAATACGTATGGTCACCATTTTATCCAAAGGCGGCAACGCATCTTTTCAATGTTATTTCTGTACATGTGTCCTCTCATTAGGAGGTCTGTATCTCATTTGCCAAAGCATTTGGGAATCTAAGTGCTCTTTTATAAATGTAATAAATAAAAAGAACAAAAAACTAATACTAGTCATTACTGTTTTCAAATACATTATTAACTTAGCATCAAATTTTAAGTATTCCATATTATTTCCAAAGAAATATTGAAGTTTAAATTTTTAAAAACCCAATTCTTAGATATTTCTAAAACACTCTTCTTAAATATTTTAGTGTCTGGTTTACATTGGTGTGTGTTCTGCAGAAAGTAACATTTTGTAATGAAACTGAACAATGAGCGTTTGTTTGAAAGACACATGAATAATCGGATCTATTATTGTGTTTAAAGCTATGATTGACTGGGATACTGAAAAGCCTTGCCAAAAAAATGAGGATGTACTAGGGAATAGTACAGAAAATCTCCATTTTATCATGCTTCATGTTCAAAAAGCCTGTTATTAGGATTCATAAAAATATAAAAAGATTTGAGCCATGAAAACAGCTTTAATTGCTTCCACCAGTGTGAAAACAAGGCAATTAAAGCCTATTATGTAAATATGATACTGTTTTAAAATGCTGATGACAAATCACAATTAAGTGGGATGAAGAATTAGAGCATGTTGCACTGATTACCGAAGCCATGGGTCTTAACTTCTACATTTTGCTTTATAATGCAAGAATTTCTTGCTATTCCAAGCTTTACTGATCAGGTACCTGAATTCAGTGTAAAAGCTGAGGATGAATTAAATCTAACTATTAGATTAATTATCACCTCTCCAGGACTACATCCATATGTTTAGTGGGGTTGCATTCAGGGATATCTCACTACAAAAGTGACCCAAGCAGCTGCTTGGGTTGTAAGGAGTTCAGAAAGGCAGCAGTATGGGAAGGAGCCATTGCTCTATCCCAGACCTACTCTGCTGCCATAGCTTCACTGCTGGGGCTTGGTTTTCTTTTGACAGCCATATAAGTGAGGAAGATGATGGCCTGACTCCCCAACTCACAACTCAAACTCCTGGCAAGAAGGTGAGCTCTAGAAACACTGGCAGCATCACTGGGAGAGTCACCTAACCTTGAGACTACAAGAGGTAATAGAGACTTCTTGATTTCCCTACTCCAGACAATCAGTAATGTGTTAAGTCTTTCTTTTATCACAATGCAGACTTCATCATTTTTGAAGCTTAATGCTTAGTGTTAACTAGTTTTGATCAAACAGCTGTTCAGTAGCATCTACCATCTCATGCATGGTGATTTTTCCCCAGTGGAAAAAGAACCATATCTATCTTCTCTGTTTATATGAAAACTCGGGGAGCTTTCACAGCTTGTACCATGCTAAGCCCCTTGCACTGTACTGAAGTTGAAAACTAGGCCATCTTTATGCAATTTACCTGCATTAATATTTCTGCTTTGTAGCAAAAAGAACACGTAGTCACATGTGATGAACGCAATCAGTTGTGCTATCTCAGCAAACAAAACATGACATTTAACTACAAACGATAGGTATACACATTTTCCTACGTAGAATAGTTTCAGATGATTAGCCATGTTGGTCTGCAGTAGACATGCGCACAAACCAAAGAACCCCCAAACCATGAGGTTCGTGGATTTTGACGAATGAAAAACCATGAACTGGCACGGAACTGGGGCCAGTTACGAACCAGTTTGTGGTTCGTGGAGTTTAAATACCCATTTCCAGCCGCTTAGCAGCAGCAGGGAAAAGGGAATTTAACAGTTTAAAGGGCCCTTTCCTGCCTTGCAAGCAGCAGGTCCCTTTAAACTATCAGCTGGCAGGCGGTGGGGGGGATCTCCCCCTCATCACCAGCCAGCTGATAATTTAAAGGGACCTGCTGGGGGCAGGGCCCTTTAAACTGCCTTTAAACCTCAGCCCCCGGCCATTTGAGGGGCAGCAAGGCTGTTTTCGGCCTCCTCCGTACCTCTGCGGGCCTGTGCAGGGGCGGAGGAGGCTGAAAATAGCCTTCCTGCCCCTCGCTGGAGGAGAGGGAGGATGTCGCGCCGCAGGGGAAGGTAACTGTGGGGCTGGGGCTGGGGCTTGCAAGCGGCAGGTTCCTTTAAACTATCAGCTGGCAGGTGGCAATGGGGGGATCCCCCCCACCGCCTGCCAGCTGGTAGTTTAAAGGGACCTGCCACTTGCAAGCTGCAGGAAAAGTTTAAATGGCCATTTCCTCAGGGAAATGACCTTTTAAATTGTCCCTTTCCCAATACGACCCAAACAAACCTGAACCAGTAACCAGTTCATGGAAGTTCATAGAAAGGAGCTTCCATGAGGGGGTGTTAGAGGGAGTAGTGGAGTAGTTCACGAACCACGAACTGGCCTGGTTCGTCCATTTTTTTGGGTCGTAATTGAATTCGTGCCCACCTCTAGTCTGCAGTAGAAGAGCAAGGTTCGGGTCCTATAGCATTTTAAAGATCAACAAGAATGTCCTGGATATCAGCTTTCAAGAGTCAAGATCGCTTTGTCAGATACAGGAAGATCATCATGTGTGAAATGGCTCTTAAAAGAATCCATTTCAGTGCTTCATTTGAGGCAAAACTTTGACCTGTATTTTGGAAACCAAGATCTGACCCTGAAAACAATATCTTCCATATCATACATTCCTTGGTATTTATTTCTTCATGCATATATGTGTTAATGGTCAAGTAAATCAAGTAAAATGTGTTCTGAGTGATTAAAGAGAGTGTCTCAGAATGGGGGGGGTGTTAGAGGGAGTAGTGGAGGAGGAGAGGTGGTCACAGCCTGGAATGTAGCCCTCATATACAAAGTCTCTATGCTTCAGATTGCTACTTTTGTAGGGGTTCATGGTGGGGGCAGCTGTGCCCTTTGTGTGATGTTTGTTGGTTTCTCAAAAACATATGGTAGCCACTGTAGAAAATGGAATGCTGCACTAGATTGTGCTGCACTCATAGTTTACCTATGTGTTAGAAATCCTTGGGCCCTGGATAGGTCAGTGTACCAAGTAAATTGTGGGCCACCATACAAAAAGGTTGGGGAACATTGCTATAGAAGGCCCTTCTCTGGAAAAGTACTGACACTATGACTTTGCAATTCCCAGAGAGATAAGGATGAAATGGAATTGAGGCACAGGTGCAGAGAGATAACTGGAACAGAGGGCTTCAAGGACAGAAACCAAGAGGGAGTTTTGCACTTACATTCCATCTCACTGGAGCAAGGAATCTTGGGTATGGATGAGTTGCTCTGCTTGTGAATATGTGCCAGCTGTAGAGGTACATGTTCACATGCCTCAGCAATACCTCTGATTGGACAATCAGGATCACGCCAGCTACAGACCACTTGGCCATAAAGCAAGGATCTTCATTTTAGTTGACATTCTAGTTGGGCACTGTTGAGGTCTCTGGAGGACTACCAGCTGCTACACACCTTTCTGTACTTCTGGGCCTGACTACTAGGATAGGCGTTGCTCCATGCCATGACTTATGTCTTTGGACTGAATTCTACCTGGACTTTGTGCCTGTAGTTTGACAAGGTAACATCTGTGACAGAGGATTAAAGTCTGTGTAGTATTTGAGGGTAGTAATTTAGTTTTATTATTTTATGTCTTGTTTTTGTACTGCTTCTATACATACAATCTTTTACATATTCTTTAATAAACTTTATTCATTCTACTTCTATCAAGTTATTTGGGTTTTGAGGCTTCAATCTACACTCAGTACCTTGACTTATTTTGACTACAGCTAGCAAATAATTATTTTGTGGAACTCAACCTGTAGGTGTCCTGCCTTGCAGGGATGACTTCTTGATTAATATCCAGTAAGGAGGTAAGAAGCTTTGAGTGTTTGTCTCTTGACCTGCATTTTTGTGGGGCAAGGGGGCTTTGGCAATTATTTAAGCCACTTATCAGGCACATGGGACACATCCTGCCTTTCCTGAGAGACTTTGTACATTCCCAAGTGTATAATACATCAAACAATTCACCGCGCACATTTATGAACAAAGAAAATCCTCATACAAGCAAGTCCTAGTTAGTTCTAAACACTGACATACCTTCAACATGAGCCAGATTTCTATTTAACTATCACTAGTATCGCTTTACTAAGCAACAAAGTCAACCCAATGCTGTATTAGGCCCTCAAGATATGGACATTGCATGGATATCCCATTAGTGAAGCCTAAGCAATCACAACTGGGTCAATGGAAATTAAAATCTGTTGAGAGGATAACGGGACACTTTGTCAATGCCAGAATAAGTCAACTAGCAATTTTCAAGGAAAAGCCATCAGCGTCCATCTGTTAACAGTTAATCTACACCCACAGCAAAATGCATCCTAATTGATTTAATGCCCATTAGAATTCTATTTTGGAAAATAAAACACCAGAAAATATAATAAATAAATGATCAGTAATCTGTCATGGTAAGAAAAATTACATTTATTATGAATTATTTAAACCAGAAATAGTTATTCTCTGAAGATCTGAATATCTTAATGCCAATTAGTGACTCAATAGAGAGGAAAGCAGGGAAATTGGGAAAGCAAGTGGTATTTCATGAGCAGATAGAAATTTCACTTCAATGATCTGTTCGTAATTATTTTTAATAAATTATAAACACAGCTCAGACATTTACAGCCTACCTTGAATATTCAATTGAGGTCATTAGAAAGGAATTAATAAAATTCTCCTCTCCCCCCAACTATAAATGTTAATTGCAAAATCACCGACAGGGCAACTTCATGACTTTGAATAATATCTTCAGCCAATCAAGATTTGGGTACAAAGCAGATGTATAAAAAATGATGCTGCTTTGATCCTAAAGAAAACAATGTTTCTGCTTTGCATCAGCTGGCACACCTTTTACTCATTTTTGTACCAAGTGTCTACTTTAATGACCTTAAACATTCCTGCGTTGATTAGTTGTCAGGTCATGCAAGTATTGCTGCTCTGCTATATAGAAACTTGGACATTACAAGGAGTTAATTGCTATGGTTTTCTCCTCAGTTCCTGAGGGATGGATGCTACAAATTGCACTGGGAATGTGTGCCTCTCCTATGTATGAGTGGCAGAGGGAGGGGGCAACGAAACTGCCCATGAAAGTGTTAGGCTAGCGCTGCTGCCTCTCTCTCTTGCACTGTAGTGTTCCCTGCTGCCTATGTCAGTTGACCAAGGCAAGACTTGGAGCCTGTAATGTGGTCTGAATCAGCATGGTATGGTGTTTCAGGTGCTTCACATGAATGAGATTGCTTTACTAATAGTTTACATGAATGAGCCTGGGAAATCCCTCCTTCTCTTCGGTGTAGCACTCTGGTTCTGCATTTTGTAGCAAATCACAGTTTGCCAGTACATCTGAACAGGCAACACAGACCAGAGAGCAAAAGGTAAACAGAGAAAGAGAAAGCAGGCAAGGACTCTAACTAGCTGAAAGTATAGGGAGCGAGAGCTTGCCAAAAAGGCAAGCCACTAAGTCATTACTGACCCATGGGGGGACATTGCATCACAACGTTTTCTTGGCAGACTTTTTATGGGGTGGTTTGCCATTGCTTAAAAGACTTTTTCCTATTTTAACTCTAATTCTAGTGTGGCACTGCTCTGAGCCAAATAGGCTGTATGAGCTACTGCTCATTAAAGTAAAGGTTTGCCATCGCCTTCCCCAGTCATCTACACTTTACCCCAGGAAACTGGGTACTCATTTTACTGACCTCGGAAGGATGGAAGGCTGAGTCAACCTTGAGCTGGCTATTTGAACCCGGCCTCCACCAGGATCAAACTCAGGTCATGAGTAGAGATGGGCATGAACAGCAATATGAACCCCAAAAGCCACTAACAGCCCAATCTGCTGTTCGCGAACAAGCTGTTTGTGAGGCCTCATTCTAAACAAACAGGTGGTCGTTGCAAGCCTCATTCATTGCTGTTCATCAAGCCAGACAGTCTGGCACCCACAATCAATTCCCTTGGCAACTTAGGCAGGGATTGTCTGAACTCTGTCTGAACTCCTGCTGTTGCCCTGGAAACCGCAATCGAAGCCCAATTTAGCTTGATAGGCAGGTCTTCCTTTCAAGTGTGGAGCTCCAAATTTGTTACAACAGGGGAGTAAAAACTAGGGGGGAGGGGGCCTCTCAGCTCTGACTTTGCAGATAGTGGAAAGACATTTGTTGTTGGCATTTTGATGAGAGAGTGCATTGGAGCTTGAATTTTCTTTGTGTGCGGTGGGATAGGAATCTACCCCTTCAAGTTCCAGGGCTGCTGCCAGGCTCTGAGCCAAGCTATTATTTATTACTGGTACCTTCCCTGCTGCCTGCTCAGGTAAGGTTTCTTGGAGTGGTGCGGTAGGGATCTACCCCTTCAAGTTCCAGGGCTGCTGCCAGGCTCTGGGGCCAAGCTATTATTTATTATTGGTACCTTTCCTGGTGCCTGCTGAGGTCAGGTTTCTGAGAGTGGTGCAGTAGGGATCTTGACTTGGATGATGATTGGAGGAGAACCTGCTGGCCCCCACAAACAGCCAACCATGAACATGTTTGTGAAGAGGATCATGTTCATGGTTGTTTGTGAGTCCCTGTTCGTGGATGCCGATGAACAATGAACATCATGTTCAAGTTTTTTTCTGTTCGTGTGCATCTCTAGTCGTGAGCAGAGTTTGGGCTGCAGTACTGCAGCTTACCACTCTGCACCATGGGGCTCCTTCGATCGAATGTGGAAACCACAAAAATACCTGGTAAATTTGTGCCACAGGAGATATTTCACATGATATTCTATCTGCCTTACATCTTGTGGCTGAAGAAAAGAAAGATTTTAAGGAAGCAAAGGAGGCTTTTAAAACCCATTTTAATAGGGAATGTTTATAGGGAAGTGCTAAATTGATTGGAGATGCTAGGGGTCAAGAGAAACTGTAGAACATATACTAGTTGGACATAAGGAGAAATCAAAAGAGACAGATGTAAATGATACAGCAGCCAAAACTATGCCAGAAGAAATCTTAATAACTAATGAAAATGACTCCGTGTTTCTAGGAACTACATCCTTAACAGAACAGATATCATACAAGCATAAGCCTAAATGAACAATTTTGTAAAATGTAAAGCATTTACTGTTGTCTGGGAGTGGGAGGAGGGTAGAACACCTATAACTTTTACACTGTGATCAATGGGAATATACAAAAACAACAGAATACTAAGTGAAGCCAATATTAATAAACTGGAAGTTTAAGCCTGGATGAAAGGGCCGAGGGGGGAGGGGGGGACAGTGTGAACAATGCTGCTTTGATGGCTGCCTACAATACAACAGCCTTAGATAGTAGAGAAATAAGAATGCATTATGGAAGACAAACCATGCTGTTAACAACTTTTAAAGTTTTACGTTTTTATTATGTTTTATTTAACCTTCTTTGTGAAGGTTTTCTGGAGAGACACCATAGAAATTTCTTCATACGTACTGCCACAAACCCACGTCCAACTCAGGCTTAGGCTGACCTTCCCCTACCCTGAGGTAACACTTCTCCTCTTTAAGCCTATGAAGTTGTATACTGGGCTGGGAAGCCTCTGGTAGCATGGTTGATGGTAAGTTTCAACTGTCCTTCTTGTCCCACCCTTAAGAAATATTAAAAATCGTTACCCAGCCAAGTCTTCGTAGGGGACAGATCAGGGGTTTGTGCTTCTCTTTAGCAGAAACTGGCGCACAAGGCTTGGGGAGGTTCAAAACACAACTGAAGGTTTATTTATAGTAGGTTACAGTCAAAAGGCAGGTAGGCAGGTGTTTGAACTGAAGAAACAGAAACGCTTTTGTACAGGAACTTCACTGGTGAGAGTTGCTGGCTTCATTCAGGGGTTGACACTGCTTCACAGATGTTACACTTTATATACTCAAACACAAACACAGCACGACTTTCCCTCCTCTCCAGACCTCTGGGTGCTCCACTGAGACAAACCCTTCCTAGATACTGGGCAGGCGTTATAGTTATGAGCTCTATCCCTGTTCCTGGCACTGAAGGGGAGACTCCTCTCTACCCACTTCCCTGGCCCTCTATAATTCCCAAATCTCTTGAATCTAAGTAGGAGTTAGTGCTGGTTTCCCCCACTTTAGTCCTAGGACCAAAAGTGTTTCACAAACATTATTTCCTCTCACTGGCTGACCCTCTCTGGTCTAAAGCCAGGCTCCAGCTCTCCTTCACTCTCTTGTTTTCTCTCCAACTCCAACTGACAGCTTCCCCAACATTCCATACCCAACTGCCATTTCAGGCTAGCCCCATGGTGGGGGGGAGGAAACATGTCAGTCATAGCTCACTGACTGGCAATCTCAGCATCTGAAGCTGAGTCCATCACACATACGTATGTGTGTACCAAGTTTTCATAGAATTAGGCAAACCATGACTGACTGTCAGGCATTCTTTTTGCCCTGATGACACCCTGGTATATCCCATTCTTGTAAAGGTTAAATAGTAGAAGATGAATAAGGGCTTAAGGTGATTTGTCCATATGCATACTTACAGGTACACATGAAAATGTCAACCTGTCTGATTAGGCCCAGACCCATTGCTGCCATCAGTGAGCAGAGTGAAATGTCACTCACTGCTATTGCTTTCAATGTCTTTGTACTCATCCCTTTGCTGTCACTGCCCCACTGAGCAGCCCAAATCCCTCTGCTATGCCAGATTTTGCTGGGCTGGACCAGGAGAAGGGCTAGGGATGAGGGAGTGGGGAGGAAGGGGAGGAAGAACAGCAAACAGTCTGTTTCTCTCCTATTACTGGCTCATAGAATAATGGGGTGGAATAGGACAAGAGGATAATCGTAGAAGGGGAGGACTCATAACAGAGACTATAACACTATCACTGTTGTTTTCATAGAGCATATCTTTCTCCACCACTACCACCATACTCTCTGCATTCCCTGCCACACCATGCTATGAGGCAGCCATAAGAGGGGAGCAGCATGAATGCAGCCATCCTTTCCTCTCTCCCAACTCCTTCTCCCCTCCCCAGCTCCTTCTTTCCTTGCCCAGCCCGTCATAGATATGGTAGCAAGATAAGAAAGCAGTGGCAATGATGCTTCACCTTCCTGGCTGCTGATTGTGTCTACATGTTCAATGCCAGCAACAGGTTTATGTCTAACCAAAAAGACATGACCCTTAGAGTACGTAACGTATATAATGTGTCCTTGCAACTATACAAGTGGAAATGGTCATGTCTGTTTAGGCCTTTAGTCAGAAGAAAAGGTGGAGATTATTTCCAAAATAAGTGACTCCACTGGTTCCTGTGGAGGACTACTTCTTGTACCAAGCTTTCAAAAGCTAGATTGGTGTATGAAGCTACATTATACTGAGTTCAAGTCGGATTAGTAGTCTATCAAGGTAGTACTGTCTATGTAAAGGTTGCCAGATCTCCCTGGCAACCAACAGGGGTGTGGGGCTGGCACTTACTAGTTTCAATCTTAGCAAGTAGGGGTGATTCTTTAAGAAGTGGCCTGTTTGGGCCTGCTCATCACTTCCCTTCTGGAAGTGACATCATTGTGCACTAGTCGGGAGCATGCACACCGCTATTTGCCCAGGTTGCCTGCCATTGTTGAGCAATAGCTGTGCAGCTTACCGCTGGCAATTGGCAGGCAGTGTGACAAACCACCAGGAGTTTGCCCACCACTGGCAGGCATCGAATAAACCTAGTTTAGGTACACTGCTTCGAGCTCCTTAGAGGAAGAGTATAATTTTTTTAATGTACTAAATAAAAAATCCAGTTTATATTTATGCGGCATTTAACTAAAGTCTTTTCAGAAGAAGACATAATGCTTATTTCAATCAAACATTAGTTCAGCTATCGGCAGCCAAGGCTTCATTCTACAGCTGGCTGTTGCCAAATAATCTAGACAATCAATTACTTTCTTCATTCAGTTTGGAAAGGACTATTTTAATTGGATGACTTTGGGCTTATTCATCTTCAACACACTTCCAAATGAGAACTTCTAAGTGTCGAGGTTGACCATCCAGTATCCATTGACATGCAGATGGCGTATAGGTTTATGTCCAAGACTGAGAAAAAAATAGTGAGTGATTACATGTAATTCTGAGATGTTCCAAATGAGCTAGACTCAATAAGCTTAGAAAAGCAACACACAAAAATTCTTGAATGCATAATTAGCATGCACATAGGGTTCAAGGAAGGAATTGGCAGAGCAGATCTTTACTTAACTTCCCCTTCCCCAAGCAGCTTGCTAGTTGCTCTGAAAATCCTTTTGGGAGATCCAAACAAAATGCATGACAGTACAGCGAACGAGGGGACCAGGTAAGCTGCTACTTGATTGCCCCTCATGCTATACAGTTTTCCATTTTGTTTGCATGGCTCTCCAAAGTCTCATATAATCAGCATAACAGGGAATCTAACCTGAGTATGTAACAGTCAATTAACCAAGAGAATTTCTCCCAAGTTACTGGGTCAGAGAAAGTCTTAATCAACAGAAGACTAATCAAAGAGAGTCATTGGATCTAACTTGGTGGGAAAGACTCAGTGGATCCAATTCTATGTCGTTTACTTCTGTTGAGGCTTTGGGATTTTTTCTTCTGCAACAAAATAATCCTTAGACTGGCACTGAAGATGAACAAATTCAACTAAATACAGATATTTAGAATTATATACATATCTGATTTTGGCTGAATAGGGAACTATTACTTAATGTCTTCATTTCAAAAATCTGTTGTCAAAATAGATCAGAAGTATTTTCCGTTGTCTGCCTATTCTCCCTTTTTCACTACAGGGCATGCAATATCCAGCAGCTCATTTTATTAAGCTTCTGGCTGGTGGCATAAAAGATGCTCTTTCAGACATCTACCCCAGGGTGACAGTTGTTGAAGATGCTGTAACAGCTAATTCTCTTTATAATTAATGTTAAATTTTTTTTGCTAAACTATACGTAATTTCTTCATGTCTTTAGAGGTGTGCACTGAGGAAATTTCTATTTCAGTTTCAGATCCGGGGCTTCTGAATGAACTCTGTTCTATTATTAGTTTGTTCTGGCTGGACTGGTGCCAGTTTAGATCTAATCCATTTGGGTTTTTCGTTATCAGCTTTTCGTTATCAAGAGTTTTGGTCCATTACATGCACTCAGCTGGGTGCAGGCTGTGCATGCGTGCGCACATGCTGTCCTTTTAAGGTGGGGAATGAGGTACCGGGACAGCTGTAAAATATTTTTTCAAAGAATAGAAAAAAGTTATTAGAATTTGTGTAACTCAGAACCATGCAATCATTGTATAGTGGATAGACAGAGCTTCCTGCAGTTATGTATGATTTCTAAAAACTGTTTGCCTCTGGCCATCCATGATCTGACCTCTCCTTCTTCAGTTTCCTCTTCTGGGAATGTTACCTCAGCAAAGTTTAGACCGTGATAATGCTGTGGAACTGCATGACAGACCTCTTCGCTTTTATGTACTCATAGTGAGTAAAATCAGTTGAGCCCACTATTAAGTAAGAAGTGAGCTAATAAAAGAACGAAGGATAAGAGCTGAGATTCAAGGAATTTAAGCATACAAATCAAGTATGAAAATGTTCCATACAATGCTTCAGAACTTTTACTCTTTTATGGAATATTGGAACTGCATTCATTATTAAAGCTGTACAGAAAATGTTAGCCCAAGTATAGAAACAAACTTCCTGAGACACCATTATTTTGAAATTATGGTAGTTGATCATGTGACTGAATATTTTTCTCCAACTTCTTGTCCATTGAAAACTATCATGTAAGAGACCAGAGTTCAAGAACTGCTAATGTTATGCACATTTTTTAAAAAAATAGACATACGATTACCACGTATTATGAAATGGTTCTGTCATCGAAGTACAATTTTCGTGTGTAAATTTTCCTCCCCTGAACATGAAGATCAACTCCCAGAGAGACAAAGACTGTCTATGTCTTCAGTAAATTGGAAGCCATTCTTGAAAGCGACCTCAACAGACCAGTTATCTAGGGCTGAATATTAATTGGAATAACCCAGGCATCTATAAGGCACCTGATGGGTATGCTCAGGGAGACCTGGGTTTTTCCAGTTCACAATTAGCCCTGAAA
Source organism: Eublepharis macularius (assembly GCF_028583425.1). Classification (NCBI taxonomy): domain Eukaryota; kingdom Metazoa; phylum Chordata; class Lepidosauria; order Squamata; family Eublepharidae; genus Eublepharis; species Eublepharis macularius. The sequence goes on along the minus strand of NC_072800.1, from coordinate 66,938,670 downwards.
CATTTAACCCCCTATTCAGCTTGAGTTACCTTGGGGCAGTCACCTTCTTTTACCCTAACCCACCTTGTAGGGATCTGGTGAAGATAAAATGGAGAAAAGAGATATTCTTAAACACCCTCAATAAATCTACAAATATTACATGGGATATTTCAGTTCTCTTCTGCTTCATCTCCAATCCAGGGTTGTTTGTTATGAGGATAAAATGAAGCAAGAGAAAGCCTTGTGAGGAAGACTGGAATAAAAAAATAGTAACGGGGGAAAAAACCTTGTCCCAATTTTCCAGTCCCATTTTTCTAATCAGGAATGTGATAACTAAAACTATGGTAAGAATCTGTCATGCTCTGAAATATGTGGTTTCTGTTTTAGAACAACTTGTACCAAAGTATTTTGTTTTATTCTGATTTATACACGTATTTTTATCTCTGGTTTTTAATTGGTCTTATGTGGTAATTTATTATGCTGTTTTAATTGTTAGCTGCCTTGGTGGCCCTAATTGGCAGAAAGATGAGATATAAATGCTGTAAATAATAAAAAAAACCCAAATATATGTATTGATGAATTAATTTTCAAAGAGATGTACAATTAATGTTGGAAGAGACCTGACAGAAGACAGGGTGAAAAACCATAGAATGACCATAATTTCACATCACATGTCTGCAAACCTTTCTTTTTAAATCTCCCTCAAAATTGTGTTATCCTTTGGGTGATAAGCTCCCATACTCAGCACAATGAAACAAACTGTGTCCTGTTGAGTTGTTCTACTTGTGATGGCTCATCTCTCCCATTTTCATTTTGCCTTATTTCATCTCGCCCCACTATGTCCAAATTGTTGCATGGTCTTTTTATGTGCCTCCTTTATTGGTTTTACATAGACATGGGCATGAATTGAAATATGAATCAAATTTCATGTGTCCGGGGTCTGAGCCCCAGCCCCCAGACTTGCCAGAAGGGAACAGTGGGAAGCAACCAGGAGGCAGCAACCCTGCCGCCCCAGCCAGCAACCAGGTCCAGAACCTGCCTACTCCAGGGGGAAGGGGCAAAAGGCCAGAGCCTCAGAGGGCTGGAGGGAGCAGGGAGAGACCAGCTAGTCCCACCCTCCAGGGGGAGGAGAGGGGGCTAAGCAGGCCAGAAGAAAAGGGCCAAGGCAGAGGGAATAGGGGCCCAGCAGCAGCCCAAACAGAGCTCATACCTGGCAGGGAAGAGAAGCAGCCACAGCAACTCAGAGCCACGTCCCAGCCTCCACCTCAGCTTGAAGTCAGCAGCCTGGCTCAGGAGATGCTCACAACCAAGCCCCTCCAGGTGGAGCTGCTGAAGGCATTCTGTGGGAAGAGCTGGGCAGCCAGCCAAGGGGCCACAGCTGGGCCTACCTTCAGTAATCGGCTCAGCCAGAGAGGCCTGGCAGCCAGCCAACCTAACGTAGCTGTTGCTGATCCAGGCAGCCCAGCCAGCTACCCCAGCTGTAGCAACTTGAGAGAGCCCAGGCCAATGCTGGGAGGCCAAGGAGGGGCGTGGCCTGGCAGGCAGGACTTGCAAGGAGGGCGGGGTGCTGAGAGAAGGCCCTATAAAAGCTGGCTGGGAAGAGCTCTGGGGTGGTTGGGTGTGAGTAAGGAGTGATGGTGTGGAAGCAGAGCAGTGTGAGAGCAAAGGTTAGGAGAAGAGTGGGTGAAGGAGGAGGAGATGACAGAGACCAAAGTGGGTGAGTGGCACAGGTTGAGCAGGCCAGCGAGTGGACTGAGAGGGAGTCTGGTTGAGGTATACTGCCCCTCCTTCCACAGAGCAGGGTCCTGCAGAATCCCTGGCCCCCCTTTGATGTCAGGAGCAGACCGCCCAGTGCCCTGCCCAGTGGTGGCTGCTGCTAGCCCTGACATCATGATCAGGCTGATTTGTGTATCATTAAAACATGTTTTGTGGGGCTGCATTTTTCATGAAATCCATGACTTTTGGGGCCAATTCGTTCGATTCATGAATGCTTCATGATGCCAGACAGGCTGGCACCAATCCATTGATTCTCTAGGCAACATAGGCCCAGAATGGAAACCCTAATCTTAGCCCACATAACCTTGATAGGCAGCTCTCCTTACCAACCTGAGATCTCCCATTCTGTTCTATGAGAACAACAAGCAGGAGGGAGATGGGCCTTCTGTACCCATGAGAACACCAATCTCATCCCTCCAAACCCTGTTAGGCAGGTCTGTATGCCAACCAGAGAGCTCCTGTTCCGCTCTGTGTGAGCATTTCTTATATAAGGCACAGCTCTGTGCTTCCTGCTTTTAATTCCAGTAGACAGAGGGAGAGGGAGGAGCTGTTGCTGGGATTTGGAGTGAGAAAGAGTGGATTTGGGAGCTTTTGGCTGGATTTGCTGCTGCTTCAAAAGAGATTGAGCAGACTCATTTTCTGCTCTTGTCCTTACTGGGAAGGTTGTTGGGTGAGGGTGCCTTTGAAGTCTCCCTGCAAGTTTGGTATCTCTGAGTATGAAGGGGGCCATGGTAGGGCCCCGGGATATGACAAATCATGAACCTAATGAATCGTTTTGTGAAACGGGACAATTTTGTGAAAGTTTGTGGTTCATGGAACACGATGACCCACGAAACTCAGGGTTCATTTTTTCCCATTTTGTACCCATTTCTAGTTTTACATTTTCTCCTTACTTTTTTATTATTATCTTATTCCAGCTATAACAGTTTTATTGAATTTTGTGTTGGCCAATATTATGTAATTGCTATTATGGTTGTATTAATTTTAGTGCTTGTATTATTATGTTATCCTTGTTCTTGTTTAAAAGTGCTTTCTTGTTATATTGTATATCTCTTTTAAAACAATTATTCCCCACCCCATTTACAATAGGCACAAAGGTTGGATGTAAATATCTCAAATAAACAAGTTTAGGTTTCAATCTATGACTGATTCCACACAAGAGTCCCTCCCCCCAATTTGTTAAGTGTATTTGGATACCACTGTTCCACTATAGGTAAAAGGTAAAGGTAGTCCCATATGCAAACACCGAGTCATCACTGACCCATGGGGGGATGTCACATCACAATGTTTTCTTGGCAGACTTTTTGTTGTTGTTACAGGGTGGTTTGCCATTGCCTTCCCCAGTCATCTACACTTTATCCCCAGGAAACAGTGTACTCCAGTATACTGCAACATTTTAATCTTTTGGTAATGCTAATTGCTGGAAGGTACTAGGAGACCCTCTGTGATCTTTTGCACTGCTTAGAGGAAGTGAAGAGAGCACTTCAGGAACTTTTCAAATGCTAATTGAGAGAGCAAAGATAAACACTTATCACTTGTATTGTCATAATGTAGTAACAGTTGCCCAGATCCTCCAAATATATTTTTAAAATCTGTTTTGTTGGTGTCAGCAATGACACCAAGGCAGTTCACTGTGAAAAAATGGAGGAAGGGGGCATTTCCTTTCATTAAAACACAAGGTGTACCTCCTCTTCCGGACACATGGAAGGAAGATCTGGCAGAAACCACACTTCTCTTACTTAAGCAGCTCTAACCCAATGTGAACTCTTGTGGCGCTTAAATTCCTCAACTTTTAGTAACATAGATTACCTGTAGTCCTTATGGAGAGAATTAGGCCATGTTGATGTCAACATCCTCTTGTATGCAAATGAATCCTTTTTCATCTTCAAGAACTTCATCTCGAGGACTTTCTCTTACACAACATAATAAGGAGAAGTTTCATCTCCATCATCCTCCACAGAACTAAAATCCTTTCAGAAGGAAGCAGAATTAAGGCATGAATATAATTATGACAATAAACATTAAGCTTTAAACCAGAAAAGCCTTTTTCCCCTGACGCTACATAAAATATGAATGAATGTGACTTAAATTGGAAAATCATCCACTGTGTAATAGAAGTACCAAATAGGTTTATATATAGGAAGTAAATGAGTTGGAAATGAAAGAGCAAGCAAACAGGGAACAGAGTGCTGTTTTTCATGTTCTACATTCCATGAGTCCAAGATGATCTTTGCTGACCAGCTCCTTTTCTCCATTTGTGGAGGAAGTAGATTTTATCTTTACTGCAGATTGATGTGACACACCCCTATACATTGGAAACCAAGCCTCAGGTGGGTTTGTAATTGGGTTTGGAGAACCTGGGGGGTCAATTAAGAGCATGTTAGGGAATAATTTTCTAATTTGGTACATTTTTTCTTTAGAGTGCAACAATAAACGAAGAGCAGTGTGTGAATGCAGTCCTGGATCTACTGGAATATTTGTAGTATATCACAGAACACTAGAGGTAAATTCTGATCCAATATTTTACCTAGAATAATTCTAGCACTTAATAATGGACTATATTATATTAAAAAAATTTCCTCACCCCTTCTTCTTTTGTTACATTTCTAGATAAAACACCGGGAGCATTGCATGATTGGTTTCTATATGTGTGGGTGTGTTTGATCATAAATTGTTTACAATTGACCACTGAGGAAGGTCTTAGGGCCGAAACGCGTCTGGTCGGTTTTTACTGTACCTTGGTCTATTTGTGTTGGTCATTGCACTGTACCATCATCTGTATTTTGAGATGTTTTAGCAAGTTTTAGTATGTATATGTAGCCTGCCGTTCATGCCTTATGTTTTAAACTTGTTTTTAATCTATATTGGTGCACATCTATAATAAATACTCTCTAACATATATATATTTAGGTTGTTACTTAACCCCTCTATTTTGGTTCCCTTAAGTCACCATTACCAGTACCACTGATGCAGGATTAGGCTTAGAAAGAAGCCCTGTTCACATATTATATCCATGCAAACTGATGGTTTGCCAACCATGTGTATCAAGTGTGTGTGATCCCCATGCTGCATTTGATACATGCATCTTTTATAGATGTGCACCAGACGTGCACCAGAACCTTGGAAAATCAGGGATCTTGCTCTCCTGCATGGAACAGCAACCACAGTTTCAGCCTTATTTTTTCTCTACATAATTGTATACCTGAAGTAAAAATGTTTATCTTTCTTCAGATCAGTACAGCTAAATGCTGAAGTTTCAAGTAATACATTTTGAAGGACAAAATTTTCCACACAGCAGATGCCCAAGGACCATGTCCATTTTTTTCACCAATAATGTCAATTCCAGATGAATTTACTTCGTTCAGCATTCTGATTTATTGTGCTCCACTGGACTATGCCATGAATGATTTCATGTTCAGCAGGTGTTCAAAAATAAAACTTTGCTTGTAATGCCCATTCTTCATTACGTCAAGCCACCTCATATTGCACTTCCTTGACAGTTTGTTTGCAATTCAAAATGAGAAGCCTTGGGAATAGCTTTGCAGCATGGTACATGGAGTCTAGCTGAGCAGATGCTGCAGATGCATTCTACAATATACTGGCTTGAATAGATCATATCTGTCCTAGCACAAGAATTGGGCTGTTCATGCCTCATTTAAAGTCAACTGTGTTTGTGTGCATGTGCTGATTTTGAGCTTGTACTGTTACCAGAACCAGGGCCGGCGCGCCTATTAAGGCCAGGTAGGCGGTGGCCGCAGGTGCGGGGTGCCGGAGGGAGCACCAGAGGAGGTGCGGCGGGCGGGAGCGCGCGCCACAAAGCACCAGCCTCCTATCCCTCCCACCCCGTGCCGCTGCCGCTGCCACCGCCAGCACAAGCCCCGGGCCAGGCGCAGCCACCGCGGGCAGGCATCTGCGGCGGCGCAGGCAACCGAGCGGGAGAGCTCGGAGGCCGCCCGCCGCGGCAATCATGTGATTGTCATCACGCAGGCCAGTGCGTGCACGGGGGCGCCTGGCCGACCGGCCGCAAGTGTAGCAGACCCTTGCGCCGCCCCTGACCAGAACTGCACTTTTATGGGGAAGTTAGCAAGCAGTTTGGCCAGAGCTAGCGCGGATCCTTAACCAATGTATACCAGAGTCAGTCTTCCAGATTACCCAAACAAGAAAGAGGAGGCCAATATTCAAATAAATAATGTTTACTGAAAGTGTTGCATGTGCCTAATACAGCACTTACATACAACAACCATATAAGAGCTAGGAAACACAGGTCAGAAAGAGTTAAGAGACATTTGCATTAGCAAGTTCCCTCTTGAGATCGATGGGAGAGAGGCAATACGTTACCTGATCACGCCGAGAAGCAGAGATTCCAGCAGTGAGGATGGGGCAGCGAAGTATAGTGCCCGCACTATATGCACAGAGGGTCTATCTGGGTATGGAGAGGGTGGGTGCAGCGCACACACACTGTGTCAGGCAGAGCCAGCTTAAATAGCCAAAATGTGTCCTGAGGTGGGGGCCCCTGGGCTGCCTAGGGAATGGTTCTCAGGATGTTTTCACAAAATATATGATCAGTTTTTGATGGGTCACTTTAGAATTTGATTGTGTGATGGTGACACACTTGGGGATGGTACAAAAGGGAAGGGATGGAGCGCCGGGTGGGTTGATTGAATTTGTCAGGAAGCCAGATTGTTCTTGATGGGATCGGGATCAAGCCCAGTTGGGATCCAATCAGTGTTCTCCTGGCTTGATAGGCCACCCAGAACACCATTCTGTGGCCACAAATCAGGATCCTCTTCTTCCCTTGGCCTGACACGGCACCTAAGGAAATTAGTATGGCCTTTTAAAACTGAGGCAAGGGGCAGATATAAGTCTGAAACGCCCCCAACTGCCACCTGCCCACATGCTGTATTGCCTGGTGAGGGTACCCCATAGCTGCTGCAGTAGAGGCAGCCCCAATCCTGCAGCCCCATCGATCCAGCCCTGATCGGGTTCCAAACCTGCCAATTAAATTGACATATAGGACTGGTTTGCAGCCTAACCACTTAACCAAATATTCACACCAACCTGCTAGATAGCACCACAACCCCCCAGCAGCAGAGGCTTCAAAATTGCCGACGCTGCAATCAGCCACAGCAACCACTAGGTGGCGCCGAGCACAGCCTTGCAAAACCCCAAAAGCCCTGCACAAAATGGCTGAAGCTACAACCAGTCACAAGATGGCCACCAAGCCATACAACAAGCAAGGCAGGCTGTCTCCTAACCACCCACCCCCTTGAGGGCCGACCACCAAAATAGCCACCAGGCCCAAAAGGTGGACTTATAGGAAACACCACCAGAATAGCCACCAGGTCTACCAAAAGGTGGGTATACACGTATCAGCAGAGGGAGAAGGGAACTCTACCCCGTGGCCCAAAGCTGCCCTCAGGCCACAGCAAAAGCCTCAGAAACCTCCCCCAAGGCTATTGAACGCAAAGACTGCTCCCTCTCGCCTAATAAGCCCCAAAAGAACAACCACAACAGGGAAAAGAATCCAGCCAGGGGCCTTCCGAATTGTTGGCCCCCACCCTGCTCTGCGGGTGCACATGCAGCAGGCAAACCGTTCCACTGCAGCCACAGGCATTAAAAGCCAGCGGCCAGAGCAGTGGATGAGCTCCCGCTGAGTATGCCGCTGCTGCCACCACAAAGCTGCTGCTACCGGGAAAAAGGCCACCTGGGAGCTCCACAGTCGAGCACGCTACTGCTGCTGAGCCCAGAATCGGCGTGGCTTGCACTTTGCCGCTCGGAAGGAAGAGGAGAGAAAGTGCTCCTGCTTCATCAGAGCATGCAAAGCAACTGAAGACTGGGGAAAGCGAAGCCGCCTGCAAACGGCACTTGGCTCTGCCCCCAGCCAAAGCCCAGGATTTCCGAGAAGGGAGCCTGTCTCACCCTCCAGGCGGGGCTGCAAAGGATGGCTCCTGGGGTGACAGCTACGCTGCTGCCAGGTAAGCTGAATTGTCATCCAAAATGAATACTGAAGAGGGGTGAAGGGTTTCATCTGCAGTCTCACCTTGATCAATATGGTGCAAGCCCATGAAATAACTTTCTGATGGTAAGAAGGATCTCTGGAGGTAGATTTAGAATTTACTTACTGTAGATATGAATGGATTTATATTTGATTAAATTTTCCATGTTGACATCAGGAATCATCTTGGATAAACTGATTGGGTTAACCATGCTTTGTAACCTTTATGCAAGGGTAATTTTTTTCGGCATGCAAAAAAACTTTAAAAACCCCAGCAAGCTCAAACAAGAAAGAACAGCTTTCCCCTTCATTTCTTATTCCTACATTTCCAGAGGGTTTCGGTTGAATGCCACTGGAAAGAGAATTCTAGAGCTTTGTCAGGTCCACCAAAGCAGTTTTTTAGGTATTTTTTATGTTCTTCCCACTGTAGTCAATTGGACTTACTTCTAAGCAAAGATGTTTAGATGTAAGCTATAGCTGGATCTTTTTACCTCTGTCCATATAATTTTTCCTTTTGATGTTGACTATGTTCCTTTCTTTGACCATCTGAAAACATCTATCCCAAAGGAGTCTTGTCTGTGCTTTGATGCATCTGTCAACACCATTTTCATCCTATGGGTGTCATAATGCAAATTTGATGGTAGTGCTGTGTGACTAATGCATAAGTGCATTCCTGGGTGTGCTGCACTCCATTTCTTCCATCACTGCTTATTAGGTGAGAGCTGATAATGTTTTCAGCCTGACAAACTTAATGATAAATGGATCTTTTATTACTATCAGTGAAGTCATGTTGGCTTTCAAGATGTAGCACTTCAGTAAATTAATAAGCTTCAATGCAGTTATGATCATAAAAGTGGTGGGTATATCATTAGCAGGTCCCAAAATAAAGTGCACTTCTGTAAGTATACTACTTTTATACAATGTTTTCTCCATGTTATCTTTTCCACTGTCAACATTTAGTTTGTATAAGATCTATGAAGTAAAATAATCCAAAATCATATCTAAAAACAGATGTTTAAAATATACAGTGACCAAATGATGACATTAAAAGATATTCAGGGATTTAAAAACTAAAAAAAAAAAAAATCTGAGTAAATTTTTTAAAAGTCTTAACTCATAATCTAAAAACTAAAACAATAGGTGCCATTGGTTCTACCTCCCACACTTTGGAGACATGCAGAGCAAGGTCTTGGAAGAATTTAGGCACTGGAAAGGATGTAATGGGAGAAAGAGTTCCTTCAGAAACAATTTCTGAGAAATTTAAGGTTCTGAAATTAAGAACCGGAACAGTAGATTGTGCCTGGAAACAGGTGGCAGCTAGTGCAAATCTTTCAAAACAAGGATTATATATTCCCCATATTTACAGTCAAAAAGGCATCTATTTTTTTTTTATAACAAGCAAGGTTTGTTTATGAAATATAGTAGAAATGCTCCTTCACAGAGAGACATACAAGCTTCATTGTTGGCCCAGTGTTAACTAGTCGTCGTATTGTGTTAAACTATGATCCTGGCATGTTAAATTGGTACTAGAAAGACACATTTCTATCTGATGAGGAATTAGCATATATGCCGTTAGAAACATCGTTCACTTTATATATTAGACAGAGCCTAACTGGAACAACAAAAATAGTATTAAGCAGATCCCTATGGCAAGGTCCTACTCAGCACGTGTAGGACCTTGTTGAAGCCCAAAAAGCACATATTCATGCTTGGTCTGGTGTGCTCTCTCCCTACCCTCAGAAACTGAAAGTGTGGCTGGATATACACATATGCAGTAGGAAGGAGGTAGACTTCTGAACAGTAAAATGGACTGTACCACCACTTCATAGCAAAGGAAGAGAGCTGATTTGATCAAGCTCCCTTGCAACTACAGAATTAGCACAGCAGAAAGAGGGCATCTCTGTGTGAAGTGCTAGCTACTTGGAGTTCTTTTATACTGTGATAATTTTTTAAAAAAAATATCTTATTAAGCAAGAAATATACTCAGGACAAATCATAAAATCAAATCATAAAAAGCAGTAATCAAAACAGCACTTCATTAGCTCAATAAATCATAAAAAGAAGTAATCAAAATAGCACTTAACAATCTGTTACAGATCCAAGAATCACAATAAACCAACTCCTAAACCAGGTTGTATTAAGGGAATTACATCTTTAGCACTTAGAAAATCCAGGACTGGTTTCCATATTTTATCATAACTGAATGACACAAGTTTACCCGGACAATGTCATTCATAAAAAAAACCAAAAAAGGCATCTATTAGCACAGAAACCTGGATCATGGTGCTTTTTTGGGAAACTGCAGCAGCCACTGACAAAACTGTGCTCCTTTTCAGCAAGTATACATAAGGCAATGCCTTGTAGAGATGCAACAAGGACAGAGAGCAGATTCAGCTCAGAATAATCTGTATTGGGCTTCCTAACGTTCTTTCAGTTACTAGGATTAAAAGGAAAGGAGAAGCAAGACTGTGTGGCTTTTCTTATCTAATAGTCTGGAGGGGGGTAGGTTGCACTTTTAAAGCACATCTATGAGAGCGAGCTGCCAGAGTATTACACAATCCTAAATTTACTAGTACATGTAACCAAATCAGATAAACAAATTCTAAGGTGATGCAGAGGGAGTCTCTTGAGTTTTACAGGCTGCTGTACTGATAAGATTGCTTCAACTATTGGCTGTCTCTCCTTGGAGATAAATTAGAATCAAGTAGTATTCCACAAATTATTACACTACACTCTACTGACTTCAGAGGAGGAATTGCCTGAACACAAGCTCAAAAGCGGGGCCTTAGCCAACCTTGCAATGGGGTTGCCAGTGTGCTAGGAGAGGTTTGTTCAAAGGAAAATTGGTCAGTAATTTCCAGCAGAAGATTCTTGTAACCTCATTGCTAAGAAATGACTGTGTGTTTTAATATCCATAGATTGTTAGTAATGGAAGTGTGCAGTCTCTCAGCAGTGATTAACCATGGTACAGCCACTAGCCCTTGCCCGGCTACCACATTGAAAGAAAGGATACTTGTGTGTATCCAACCATTCATAGACCTCATGGAGCAGGACTTTTGTGCTTCCACCTCCTGTTGCATTTGAACCCCTCAAATGTTGTTCTTGGGAATCTGTGGACCCTCAGGATCAGCATAGCAGGAGATCTACAGTGGAAGGAGACATCAGCAGAAATCTTCTGCAAATGGAAATACCACATGCTGCCATTTTGAAAATGGCTACACGGGCAGATCTTTTGCAAATATTAAGGTAAAGAATATCATAGGAGCTGAATTCATACTCTGTACTTTGGAATTTTTCTTTAAAACCTTGATTCTTTATTAGACTGTGAGTGCAAACATTAAAGCAATGGCAGGCGGGATCGTGAGAGAAAATTTACACTTTTCATCCTTTTCTTAATTATCAAAGCCTTACAGTTAGAGATGGGCAAGATCCCAAAAAAATTAACGATCAAGCTGATTGTGGATCAGCGGCAGCAACAATCGCGATTTAATGATCTGCACCGAGCATCTCCCGTTCCTGATCCGTGGATCGTGGATCGTGGATTGTGGATCGTGGAGGCAAAAGCGGAGGGGTGCCCCGCTGTTCCCAGCGATACAGGAACAGTGGGTGATGCCGGCGGCATCTGTGTTTGTGTTTGGCTGTCTGTGTTTGGCCATCAGAGCTGCCTGTCAGGGTTTGCAGGGATGAGATTGGAGTGCCCATGGCTACAGAACACCCCCTTCCCCCTCCCTCCCCTGGGTGTCTTTTCCCAACTGGTGACTGCTTTGTTGTTCCGTGGTTGGAAGGAAGCCCTGCTGATCAAGCAAAGTTGGGCTTCCATTCGGGTTTCCAGGGCGACAGAAGGAGGGCAAACAGAGCTCAGGCATTCCCCTGGCTCCGTTGCCAGGGGAATAGATTGCTGGTGCCTGAGTGTCTGGATCCCCGATCCGAGACCGATCGCCCCGATCCAGGCCCCTCCCGATCGCTGGATCATTGGCCGTGGACGATAATGATACGCCGGGTCACGATCGCATGATCGCCATTATCGTGGGGGTTTTTTTATCGTAATGCGGATCATGCCTATCTCTACTTACAGTACAATTTTATGTGAGGTTTGCCATAAATAGTAAATAAACCTAGCATTAATCTTCTTGCTCTGAGTGGCAACATGAAAACAGCATAAAAATGGGAATAAAAAGTTGGAGCAATTAAAAAGCCCAGAGTCTTTTTGAATATAAACATTGTTGTGGAAATAAATCAAGATGAATAGCCATGTTAGTCTGTAGCAGTAGAAAAGAGCAAGAGCCCCGTAGCACCTATAAGACTAACAAATTTTGTGGTAGGGTATAAGCTTTCGTGAGCCATAGCTCACTGAAGAAGTAAGCTGTGGCTCACAAAAGGTCATACTCTACCACAAAATCTGTTAGTCTTATAGGTGCTACTGGACTCTTGCTCTTTTCTATCATTGTGGAAAGAATATTTACAATACACTTATTTTTCTTCCATAAGCTAAGAATTCAAGTGGGAATTAGAGCCCGCTCTAAAAGCCAACTCTGTGTGTCATTTTTGAAAGGCATGTTAAAAAAAGTCAGACCCCCTAAGCAGAAAGAGACCAAATGCCATCATAAAAAACAAATACCAAATAGGTTTTCAGTAGCAAGCTAGAGGAAGTAATTAAGACTGTCTGCAAAATATGCGCTAGGGAATTTGAACACTTCTAATAAATGCTGGAAATGTAGGAAGCATGAGGGCTCCCTCTATCATATGTGGTGGTCGTGTGAGGTAGCTAGGCAGCACTGGGGGGAAATAATAAGAGAAATGAGTGAAATTTTACAATTTCAAATAAATAAGAACCCAGAACTCCTGCTACTAAACTTGGGAATGGAGGGAATTCCAGCCCATCATAGGACGTTGATATTTTATATGACAGCAGCAGCTAGACTTTTGTATGCGCAAAAATGGAAAGTACAAGAAGTGCCAACTATTGAAGATTGGACCTACAAATTGCTGTACATGGCAGAAATGGACAAGATGACAAGAAAACTGAGAAATCTGGACTCAGGGCAGTTTAACACAGATTGGGAGAAGCTGAAACAATATCTGGAGAAGAAATGGGAGGTGGGAGGAAAACTGTGGCAGTTTGAGAACTACTGAAGTATAATAAAATGTAGAGGGGGGTGACTTTACCGGGGGGGGGGAAGAGATAAATGTGAATTTATAAGCAGTTAGATTAACAGATTGATATATATATAGATATATATTGGTTAATAAATAGAATATTGATAGAAAATAATTAAGGATAAGGATTAAATATACGGATTGAGTAACCAACAATATTTTCTTTCTTTGATAAGATTTGTATAATGCACCAAACTGAATGTATAGACGAGTCAAATTGATTGACTATGTGACGAGAGTTATATAGAATTACCATAAAAAGATAGAATGAGTAATACATAGAGAATAAGTCAAATTGTTTGATTTAAATGTGTAAGATTTTTATGGTTTATGATATATAGGTTTATGATACAGAAATATAGAAATATTTAAAATTGGAAAAAGGGATAAATTGTTTATCTAAGATGGAAACAAAGACTTACAGTTTGGGTATATAATAAGAAAAGTAGTTAAGGATGTACTGCTTAGTATAATGGAGAATATGTATTTGTTTAGATAGAGAAATTTAATAGAAGTAAGGGAAAAGGGACAAAGGGTTGGAAAACTGTTGGAAGTCAACAAAAGGGGGGGAAAGGGAGGGGGTTAGAAATGAAAAATTTGGGGAAAATTGAATGTAAATGTAAAAATAACGGATTCTAACCCAATAAAAAAATTTTCAAAAAAAAAAAAAGACTGTCTGCAAAATAAGCAATTTGCCTGAGAGAAAATAACATATATTATATATAATTTGCATACAATCTCTAGAAGATGTTAATTTTTTGATATACAGGCATGTTTTAAACTGATATACTGTCAAACACTAAATGATATGCATATACATAAATGCTAACACAGCAACTATTAAGATATTCATATGCTAAGGAAAGCTTGAAGATGGAAGGAAAGTTGGCTGTAGTTCCACAAGATGCAATACACATTGTGAACAATTAAATCCTAATATTTCAGTTTAACCTTTAATTACAGAATAGATCAAATTTGTAGCCTCAAAGAAAGAATCCCGGTTTATTTGGATAGGTTAGGTTCACCAACTAATGCACTTCTAAACTGAAGCAGATACTAGCAAGATACTGAAATTGATACTTAGTAATTCTTCTTTCAGAATTCACCAGTATGATGTCACTTCATGTCTAATCATTTGGAAAAGTTGTTCGTGCCTCTCCAGGTAAAATTCTATATTAACTGCATGGGAGTAAGCTTATCGAAATTAGTGAAGCCATATCTATGATCAAAGATGATTCAATACACGTTTACACTTATACTTGATCATATAACCTGCAAAGAAAATGGGGGGGGGGTGAAGAATGAGAAAGGGTGATGTTTTAATTCTGATGCTTTAAAAACACTAAGAAAGAAATCAAACAGAAGTGGAGTATTTATGAAGCATCATATGATGATAGTACCCTTTAAGTACTGGAACACTGATTAAGAACACAGAACAGCTAGTCTGTTGGTCAGAACTGATAGAATAGAACTGCAATTTTTGCATATAAATAAAATCATGCTTGAAAAGTGCTTTTCCTCACGATCCTTTCATTTATTATTAAGCTCATGTAATCAGAAGTCTTGAGCATAAAACCAGTACCTAACAACAAAACAGACATTGCAAAACATGACAAAACAAATGAAAACAAGATACAAAACAATAAAATACACGTCTCATAGAAATCTAAAACACATTGGATAAAATAAATAAATAGACCCATTCGATTTCTCATATATCAACAGGATAGAATTCACTTTAGCAATATTTTAGAGAGACCACTTTTACCAAATATTTTGCAATGGATCAAAGTATTTCTGGATCAAAGTCTGCTAACAATCAAGATACCACCAGGACTCATCGGGAAGCTAGTATGTAGACAGAACAGGAGCAATCCAAAGAGTCCTGGGGACAGTCCATTGATCACAATATAACAAAACGTAGTCTACAGCCTCTGTTGCACTAGATCCACAAGTGGTCTGAAAATGGAATTTTGGCAAATCATCCTCTCAGTTCTACCATTGGAGAACATTTAATCTGCAAGCGTGAAAGTATGCCTGTGGCTAGAGGTTGTAAAAAATTTCAAGGATAAGGAGAGGGTCATAGAAGGAAGAACCCTAATGCAAAAGTGGAGCATACACATCTTGCCCGGGTTAGTGTGCTGACACGGTCAAGGTTAATCACCGTCATCCTGATCAGCTTTAAAGCTTCTTGGTAATCCATGTTCTTAAGCATTATGAGGGAAAGGCCAAGAAGCTCAAGCCTATTATCTACACATGTCTCCCAGACACTTCTGAAATTGTCTTCCTTTAGAAGGTGCAAAAACACGCCTTGGGCATTAGGGACAAAAAGGGGATCTTCAATCGCAGATTAAAGGCAGCAATCGAAGTCCTGGACTCAAATGAACACTGTGCGAACTCTAAGTACAGTTCCTATGATACAGCCATCCATCGGAGTAACTGAAGAAGTAGATAATCCAAAGATTTAGAGACTCCTTTTATACTCTGTAATCCTCCTTTAGTTTCAGTGAGAAAGGCGGACTATAAATAAATAAATCCAAATGGCTGTCCCAAACAAGACCTGGGGAATTATTTTAGCATTTAAATCCATTAATGGCTGCAGCTATATCTGACCTCCTTTTAAAAGTTGTAAATAGAAAACTCTTGAGAGTGTTTGCATTGGTCCTAGTAATATCTGTTGCTGAGGGGACATGGGTTTTCCAGGTGAGGTTATGGCTGAACATCACTCCCAGATATTTGAAATGAACCATCTGTTCTATTTTCCCTCCCTTAACAGTCCAAGTCTTCTGTCTAGAACAAGGCCTTTTTGAAAATCATTATTTTAGATTAATCATAATTTACAGATAGCCCCTGCTGAATACAATAATCAATAAACACATTTAATACCTTACAAAGGCCAACTTCTGATCTAGATGATAGCATCATGTTGTCTGCATAAAGCAGAACAAAGATTCCGTGGCCAGCCAGTATAGGTACATGAAGTGCTGATTTTTAAAAGTAAGGAATCATGTTATTTACCTAAAGATTAAAAAGTAGAGGGTCTAGAAGGCAGCCTTGTTTAACACCTTTGGATAGGGAAATAGGACCAGTCACTTGGCCCTCTGGTCTACAGCAAATTTGTATTGTTGGATTCTCATACAACTTGAAATTTAACCAGAGAAGCCTTTTATCTATCATTGCTTTAGCCAGTTTAGCCCAAAGATGACATCTTGGCACTGAATCAAAAGCAGTCCTAAGATCCATAAATGCTGCCTAGAAACAGCCTCCTGGAAAGAAGGAATATTTGTCAGCTAAATGATATAGTGAGAGACAATGATCAAGGACTGAAACACCCCTCCTAAATCCTGCTTGTTCAGGATACAATATAGATTCTAAGTCTACCCAGTTCAGAAACTTGGAATATAAAGAGGTTGCATATACCTTACCTAGTGTTGATAAGCTCAGGGCTTTTTTCTGGGAAAAGAGGTGGTGGAACTCAAGTCCACACAGTGACGTCATTTTGGGTCAGCTGGAATGGGGGGGGTAAAGTTTAAATTGCCCTCGGCAAAAATGGTCACATGGCACAGAGGGCAATCTAAACTCCCCTCTGTCTGGCGATCAGGGGGCGGGGCCACCGACCATGTGACCATTTTTAAGAGATGCTGGAACTCTCTTTCACTGTGTTCCCGCTGAAAAAAAGCTCTGGATAAGCTAATAGGACAATAATTTGTAGGATCATTCTTGGCCCCTTTTTATATATAGGAACTATTATTGCATGTTTCCAAGTTACCAGAATAATTCCAGAAATATTAATTTGGGTAAAAAGAGGGGCCAGCAGATTACTCCACCATAAGAAATTTGCTTTCAAGAAATCAACTAGGGGCCTTGCCCAGTTGCATTTGCTTCATTAGAGACCACGCTGTCTCTGGAAGAACCGGATGTCATAAGTCAGTCTGGGGGGGCTCAACTGGAGCCCATTCGTAGTTGAATCCAGTTTTCCTTATAATATAAAAACATGAGCATGAAAAATAGAACAACATCGTACAAGAAGTAAACATAACACTTCATAAAGTCTGATGAGAAACAAAGTGAAAATGCCTGAAAGATGGAGTACTTAGAAATTTAAGCTTGACCTTGATTGCTGTAAATGGGTTAGATGCCAACTAAATTTTTCACTACTGAAAAGCACTTCTGTTGATGGAGAATTTTCTTGCCTTCTCTTGTTAAAGATTTTTCCCCACTCTCTCTTTCTCTTAGTGTAGTCAACTGATCTCTCTGAATTTAAGGTACAGATTGAGATCTGCAATGGAAGAAGTATTCTCAAGATGAATCTGAAAGTGGATGTGAAACATGCGTCATCTTCTGGAAAGCTGAGTCCACATATGCGGCAGTCAGAGATGACCATGAGGCGGTATAATCTTGAGGTGGTAGAATGGACTGTACCACATGAACCTGCAGATAGGGGATTCCTGCTTGGAAGATTTTTTTTCATAAAACGCTGCTTGCAAATAGAAAATGAGCATAGTACGGAGAAAGGTTTGACCTTGTCTTTTTTTACTTGACATACTGGTTTTCAATTTGCAAGATGGTTTTCATATATTATGGAGTATTCCAAAATGTGACCCTCTATGATGTAAGCTTGCCAGGTAGACTGTGGTAGACAAACTCCTGCCCCCTACTGCCCCAACCCTGCTCTCATTCAGTGGAGTGGCAGGAACAAAATGGATGGTGGTATCATCTAGACTGCTGCACGATGCCATGACATCACTCACCCAGAGGTGTCATCACAGCATCATGCAACACCATTTCCTTTGCTTTTCATCCCAAATGTTCCCACTACCCTCTCATAACTTCCTGGCTGGAAACCCTACCTTGATCCTCCAGCCATAGCCTAAAGATTTGCAATCCAGTCTACTTCCTCTGGTCTTTGCCACCTCATTTATGATTTGGACCTATGTGTTTATTGGAAAGCATAGGGAAAGCTGTGAAATGAACTTCCTGAAAAATTCACTGGTCCCAAATGTAAAAGATATACTTCTGCTGAATCTGGGGAACTCCGTTTAACCTGGGGAAACATTCCTAGCCTATGGTTTTGCTTTCTGAAATAATGAGGGCTGCTAATACACCTGGTCACATCTACCAGCTATCATCAGAAAATTGTGAGGCCCAATCTCCCCCCCCCCTTCCATTGCCACTGTCTTGCTCATCACAAACGTCTAGTAAATATATCAATGAAAACTATACATTTCCATGAATCCATGAGAAAGAGATATATCTAAATCCTTACTGCTGAGATTCAAATCCACCATTTTGTTTTCTGCATCAAATAGGCTCTCATTGCTACTTCATGACTGTTTCCTGAGTGACAGGAAGTGTCAAGCGGAACTATGTCAATCTCCTTGTGTTGGATACCTCTTTTGGTCATCTGTTTATTTACAAATATACAAAATGAACCAGACAGCATATATAGGCACAGCTAAAGATTCCAAGTGGCCTGAAGAAAAAATGTCCTGTCTATTTTGTACAGGCATTTAACATGATATTTTTCTCCAGCATAACTGGCCATAACTAGACGTGGGCACGAACAGAAAAAAAAACCGAACATGGTGTTTGTTGTTTGTTGCCATCCACAAACAATGAACATTGATGAACATGACCTGTTCATGAACATGTTAATTGTTCGTTGCTCATGGGGGCCAGCAGGCTCTCCTCCAGCCATCAAGGTCCTTACCACATCACTTCAAGAAACCTTATCTGAGTAGGCACCAGGAAAGGTACCAGTAATAAATAATAGCTTGGTCCAGAGCCTGGTAGCAGCCCTGGAACTTGAAGAGGTAGATCCCTATCCCACCACACACAAAGAAAATTCAAGCTCAAATGCACTCTCCTTGTCTCTCTCTCAAAATGCCAACAGCAACCGTCTCTCCACTGTCTGCAAAACCAGAGCTAGGAGCCCCCCTCCCCCCTGCTCTTTGCTTCCTTGTAACAAATTTGGAGCTCCATACTTGAAAGGAAGACCTGCCTATCAAGCTAAATTGGGCTCAGATTGGGGTTTCCAGGGCAACAGCAGGAGTTCAGACAAAGTTCAGGCAGTCCCTGCCTCCGGTTGCCAAGGGAATTGATTGCAGGTGCCAGACTGTCTGGCGTGATGAACAGCAAGGAATGAGGCTTGCAATGACCACCTGTTTGTTTAGAATGGGGCCTCATGAACAGCTTGTTCGTGAACAGCTGATTGGGCTGTTCGTGGTTTCTTTTCTTTTTGTATTGCTGTTCGTGCCCATCTCTAGCCATAACCCAGACATATAGTGCTGGGCTGATTCTTGCCAAGCAAATGCAAACTCAGACTTGTTCTTCTCCAGTAGCTATATTCAAACCCTCAAACCATGTTTCTTGCTCACTTTTCCCACTCTACACGTAAGCAGAAGGTGTGTATGTAGCAGCAATTAGCCATCATTGCCTACTGACTCAGCCATCAATGCCCATTGCATAATAGAACCCTTATAACTATTAACTGGGCAGAAACTCAGTAGAAAGGTCATTTGCCTCACGAAACAGGATACTTAAACCAACCACATTTCTATTCTCATTGTGCTGAAAAGCAAAGCATACAGATTAAAAAGAAAGGTAAAGCTATAAGCCAGCTAGCCACCATGAAATGTAGCCTTCTCAATTAATAATGTCAAGGGCAGTTGAGCTCAAGTGAATTAGAAACTTCACAAAGAGCACTTCTCTACATTTCACAAACAAAGAAAAAAGAGGGAGGAGTATGACACAGAGAGGCTTATTACTTTGAAGTACAATGAAGCTTGAAGAAAATGTATTTAGTTTGAGCAGCCTTGGCAAGAATGAGATCTAGTCCCCTCATTATGAAATCTGACACCCTCTATCTAGAATCAAATAAGATAATAAATTAAGAGAGATTAGATATATTTTCTGCATAGAGAGCCATAATCCTTTTCTCAACACCATACTAAGTGCTGTATTAATTATTAATATACATATTCAATAACAATAATACCATATGCTTAATTATATGTGTACTAATATTTGGTAATACTCAGGTGGTGTATGTAACACCAAAAACTTATGACTCATAAAGTACTCTTGCCTAAATGCCCTTTTAACGAATCATATTATATCTGCACTCTAAGAATGATCAGAACTGGGTCTTCTAGTAACCTTAGTAACTAACATCTGAATTTGATCTTTATTGCATTGCTCTCTAATATGATAATCCACCTTGAGTCTCAATGAGGGTCTAACTATACATGATGTGACATAACACAACTCACAGTCACACATATATTAAAGAAACCTTAACAACTACGTTGCAAAGGGGAAGGAGGAGCTTCTGCCTTCACTCCTGCACCATTTTCCCCAGTGGAAATTACCATGGGGGTCGTATGTGTCTTTTCCTTGACCACCATGTGACCTGGGATCAGGGATCTGACGGGGATCAGTGATGTCCTGGTATCAGGGATGCAATGACTGCATGTCAGCAGATGCACACACAATTTCTGTGCAATTTCCCAGTAGACAGGTTGGAGCTGTTCACACACACAAGCCAAACAACCCAATGAACATTCATGCAATTATGACATGAGCTGAACTGGTGAGGATGTGAGCATCCCAGGGATCCCATGGGAGTGTCCACTGGTGTGACTATATTTGCTTTTGGTATTGAGGCTACTGTAGTGGTTTGGATTCTGCTGCTGGGAGTATTGCAATTATGGCAACAATTCTATACCTGACATTGCCAATCACCAGGTGGGGCCTGGAGATCTTCCAGAATTATAATTGATCTATAGACTACAGAGATCAGTTCAGCTGGAGAAAATGGCAGCTTTATAGGGTGAACTCTATGGCACTATACCCTGTTGAAGTCCAGCCCCTTCCCAAACCCCACCCTCCCCATACTCCACCTCAAAATCTCCTGGAGTTTTCCTAGCTGGAGTTGGCAACCTCACTACATCAAAATTTGCCCTATCACAGCTGCTATCCAGTATATTGAGAACGTAGGATCAGTCTTCCTGACAATTCATTGCTTAGATTAATTGAATAAAATTTTTGAGAGACTAAAACATGCCCCTGTTTAATCAGACCATTTAAAAATTATATTTTAAATACGGGAACTTTTAAAAAGGCAGGTGCCATCTTAGATACAGAATCCCCCTTCTATCTCACACAGTAGCAAAAAATTCTTCTAAAGTGAGGCCTACTGCAAGTCATGTTGTCATCAGCTAAGGCAAAGGAAGAATGTTTTAAACGTTATAAATATTTACTATAAATAAAACATGCCTTTCCCCCTTCAAAACTATTGCTTTTTTCCATGTTAAATTAATTACAATGATTTCAAAAAGGACATGATCAAGATTTCTTTGTTCAGG
Source organism: Eublepharis macularius (assembly GCF_028583425.1). Taxonomy (NCBI): domain Eukaryota; kingdom Metazoa; phylum Chordata; class Lepidosauria; order Squamata; family Eublepharidae; genus Eublepharis; species Eublepharis macularius. Next base: position 66,917,397 of record NC_072800.1, on the reverse strand, counting down.
CAACAGCTCTCATCATAACAAAATCAACCCTTAAAGCAGAGTATTTGGGATTTGTGTATACATCCATGTTATTATTCTACAAATACCTGCCAATCAAGTTTCATTAAAAAATAGTAAAGCCAATTTACAAATAACACCTCAGCTCCAAACTTGTGTTAAAAAATGGGACTTTAGAGCCCAAGAGAAAAATCTAGTTTAATAATACTTTAAATCCTACCTAGATAAGGAAAAGTATACAGCAACAAAAACGTCAAATCCATTTCTCAGTTTTCTTTTCTCTTTCAAATGAACCTCTAACAAATCAATTCTAATTAAATTTAACAAAATTCTATATAAGCCTAATATTTCACCGCATATAAATCAATGAAAGGTTATGCCCATGCATACTGTTTGGGCTGCAGTCAGCAACCCATTCAAGTTATATTTCCTGAGTTATGAGCTGCATTTTCTTATTATTTTGAAACAAAGTTTGGTAATCAGTCAGTCACAATCTTTTTCTACATGATACACCCTGTTTGTCTTTCGAGATACATTCACCTAAATAATGTGATGTGCAACCAAGGGATCCCAGACCCCCAGTGGGGGCGGGGGATCCCCCACCCCCGCTCCCCCACCCTGCCTCCACTTACCTTCCCTGTGGGCTCCCCTGCGGCGCTGCGTGCTCCCGTGCACAGCAGCCACCGGATTGGGCCCGTTTTGGCCGGGATCAGGGCCACTGTGGTGCACAGGAGTGCTCCTGTGCTCCACAGCACCTGAAAACTGGCCCAATCCATGGCAAAATGGACTTGTTTTTGGGCTCCTGCACTCCGCAGAGCCCCCAAAGGACCTGTTTCGGCATGAATCGGGCCTGTTTTGAGGCACTGTGGAGCACAGGAGTGCTTCTGCGCTCTGCAGCGCCTGAAAACGAGCCCGTTCTGCCACAGATTGGGCCCGTTTTCAGGTGCTATGGAGCACAGGAGCATTCCTGCACTCTGCGGCACCACAAAAACGGGCCAGTTTCAGCATGGTTCGGACCTGTTTTGAGCCCCTGCGGAGCCTGGACATGCTCCCAGGGGCTGTGTGATGATGTCACTTCCGAAGTGACATTATTGCGCCTGTGGGGGTGCGCAGGTGCGCGCTTCATGCACGCGCACCCCCTCTCCCCCAAGGTAAGTGCCAGGCCCCTAGCCCCCACCCAGAGGTTGAGGGGGCCTGGCAACCCTAGTGCAACCCCATCACAGGAATACCTGTAGTCATCAGAATCTATTCCCCTGACTGCTACTCAATCACCCCCAGAGGGTTCTATTGTTTCTTCTTCTATTAGCTACAGACATCTAAGGCCTGAAGGCTACATTTAAAGTATCAACCAGCCCAGTTCACTGAGGTGGGTATGAGGTCTCCCTTCATGAATTACACAAGCAACAGTATCACATCTTCAAACCGCGATTGTTAGAAAATATGGAAGGAAGCACAGAGACAAGGACAGTAATCAGTTCCAACCACTACTCCCTTCCTTGTGCCCGACCCATTTCTCCCACCCCTCACTAGAAAAATCCCCATCTGTTCTTGTAAAGCCTATAGACCATATCATTCAACCTGTCAAGGCTTTTCTCTTTATTTCCTCACATATCACCAGTTCCTATGGCATGACAGCGTGTGGCAGAACTATCTGATAAGGAAAGCCCCACAAAGGCCTGAATCAAGAGGCATGAACTGCCTAATTGTTCTTACATAGAATATCAAACCTGCATACAAACTTCGTATTCAGTTCTTATCCAGATCAGGATCCAGGAATCCATGACTCAACAGTCACCGTCCACTCACCTCCTCCCAGACTGATGTTTACTTTCAATGATCTACCAAATAGGGAGGACTGGCAAACCTTTAGTTTGTTGGAGACCACTTCATCATCCAATGAGTTAGGTGTATTTTGCTACTCAGGCAGACCTCCTCATTAGTATTCACACTTGATAGTGTAGTTGGTGCCATCTGGTAGTAAGATCTCCTTAATTTTTTTAACAAATCTTGATTACAATCTATTAGGGGCACTGAAGACTAGATAAAAGTAAGGAAGTGGGAATTTCATCAACTCCAGTCTAAAGTCCTTGTGTGGATCCTAAGGTATTGAACTTGTGCCCTTTTACTGTTTCTAGACAAAATATTGAAATATGGACAATTTTACTGTAAACCAAACATCTTTTGTCATGAAATAATGCAGCCGTGGCTGTACTTTTTATAAAAGGAATATAAATAAGCCTGGCATTTATTTTATATGTTCATTCAACATGCAGCGCTTGTATTCATTTCTCAGCACTCAATGGTATCAAGAGAAAAATATGTAAACAAATGCATAAAGTGATGGAAAGAGAAGCTTTCTGGAAAATGCTAATGTCACTATAATAAGTCATAAAGACATAAAGAACATCTCTCTTTTCATGATGTGTATACACATTTTATAGAAGAATTATAGATTTCATGATACAAGGCATAAAAAATTTCTCACATTCTCAGCATATGGAAGATATAAATTATCAGTGTGAGATAGCTGCCCTTAGCTACCAGGCTGCAACTTGACAAGGATGTTCCGTAATTCTCACTGAATCCTCACTAGCAGGGTAGACATTTTTGGACTGTCAATCATTGGTTTTATGCCAAAGCCATTATCCAGTAGGCATAACCGCCCAGTGCTAGTCATCTGCTCTTTGCCAGCTAAAACATGCACTATTGTTTTAATTGTGAATTGGCAGCTTCAGTGCTGCACTCTGTGATAGGAAAGCCAGTAAATGTTGGCCCTGAGAGTTAATGTACAGTGCTCAGAGGAGGCATGACAAAGAGTGAAAGAAGGATGCTTTCCCCTGTTGTTTCCTAACTGTTCAGCACAGGGACAAAATTACATTAATTACAGCTAGGCAACTGCTGGAACAAAAGTGCTCCAGAAAGAATTCATTTCAAAAATGAACTTATTATAGTCATGCCTTATCCCATGTCATGCATGCATATCCAGGAAACAAAGCCAATATTAAATCTAGAGCACAGATTTTAAATTTTGCACATACAAAGTTCAAGTAACAGTAACATATGGCATGGAATGCTTGCCAGAAATATATTATCTAATTGTTGAATTAGAAAGAGCTGTTGCCTCATTGTCTGACAAATTAGTGGGACATTGACATCTTCATTGTCTTGGTGAATTACAATAACTGAAATTAGCAGCATTCTGTATTCCCAATGGGATATTGTTTAATGTGCTGGTGGAAGAACAGGTTCAGAGCTGGCCTTAGAACTGATCTACTCTATACTTTTCATGGAAATTGCATCTCAAGGGTACAGCACTATATAAATTGGGATTATAATGGGGTGAGTTTCTTCATCTGTAATGCTGACGGTTTGCAAAGTATGTGTTCATAATACGATTTTTGATGGTTTATAGTACTTGGGCATCCCATCCCAAAACACTTCCTTCACTAGTAATTTGCAGACAGATGTTGAGCTGATGCTTTACCTTGCCAATGCATGGTTGGCAGCATTCATCAGATACAGCAGCTGAGGATGGTAACCATAGCTGGAGCACTCTCTGAACTAGATTAGCTCATTTGCAATGAGAAATTGCCCTTCCTCCGGGTGGTTGAAATTGATTTGAGGGTTTTTTTTTTAAAAAAATTGTGCTGTAATTACAGCACAACTCAACCTAGCTTCAGCCTCAGAATCACCTGGCCCAGCAATTTAATGATCAACAATTGTACAGGTGCTTAGGCAATGTGATGTTGCCTGTCTGGTCTAAACTAAACTTCATAGCAGCATCTGAAGAATGGTAAACCCTCTGGATCATGCTGTCCCGTGACACAAGGCTTGACTTTGTGGAAAAGATTTGTGTGTTTACACTGGTCCCCAGGCCAGTGATGTCGGGGAGAGGTATTAACAGAAGCATCCCATCTGGTATTCCTAATCATCAAACTAAAGCTTCCACACATGATCTGCACAAGTCAAAAGAATACTGAATGGCAGGTGTGAAATTTAAATAAGGATTTTGGGTTTGTTTTGCAATAATATCTCCTATACTTTGCCTATACCTGTAGCTTAGACACCAGCACAAAGAAGGCAGACTGCATAACACCCAAGTAATTATGTTTGCCTTCACAAATGTAGCACTTTGCTTAAGTTACTCAAATGCTTTTTTCCCTCTGTATAAGAGGTTATTCAATAAAGTATGTAACTAGCTAGAAAATGTACAGATCCAGAAGCAAAAGAAAAACAAAATATTTCCAACCATGAAAGAAGGAAAAATGAAGCCAAAACTCCCAGGAAACTGCTTATGTCTGCAGCAAAAGGAATAATATTATCTCCTTTGCCTCCCTTTAGCTGTTTTTTGATACTTTCCTTTTAAAAAAAAACCTAAACATTGTATCTGTTTGCATAAGATGACTGTGAATATTCCTGATTTGTTAGGAATAAGGAATTTAAGCTTTCTGCTGCTTTGCAGGCAGCTACCCTAGAGGGAAATGAATTTATTCTTCTCACAGGTCTCCTAAACAATTTGCACTTTCTAGAAGCATTTTCAGAAGCACAGCTAGGCTGCAGGAAGTCAGAAGCCACTGGAACCATGCACACAAAATAACAACCACAAAACAAATCAATTTCACTGCACATTAAATGTTGCCTACTTATTTAAGGCATTATAGAGCACCTCATAACAGTAAGGTTCTTTAAGTGGTGAACAACTATGCAATCAACAAACAGTTAATTAACAAAAAGTTAATTTAGAAAAAACACAACAAAATTGGCAGCAATAAGGATATTCAAAACAGCAGTAGTTGAAATATAAAAACACTTCAAAACAAAAGCAGATAAAGCAGCAAAATGTTTAAAAAGCACATAGTAGATTGGATGCAAACATGCTCTTCTACACGTGGAATGCACTTCTGGTCACCCGATACCAGCAACTTTTCCATTGGAGTTGCAGGCAGCCCTCCGGAGTGCAACTATAACCATTCCTAAGGGTTTTCTTAACCTCAGGAACCGTTTTTTGGTGGCATTGGGGTAGGAGCTGCAGAAGAGTGGAAGACATGAGAAGGCTCCAATATTCCAGCATTCATGGATATTTGTATCTAATCCAATTTAATTTAATTTAGCAGTACTAAACTCCCAAGGCTTTAATGTTGGGGGAAGACAGTGCCCCACACACATACAATCTGCTCCCCAACAGCCCAGGAGAATTTTTAAAAAGAATGTTCATTTGGTGCTACCTAAAAAGTTAACAAAGAAAGCATCAGAAATAAAGAAGCAGAGAGGGAGTTCCACTACCAAGATGTCAGAACAGAAAAAGCCCTGTCTGTCGAGGCCACCCACCTCGATTTGGTAAAAGGCAGCACTTTCAACATGGAATTTACTTATCTAGAAATTTTTATGCCACCTTTCTAGGGAACCTGCTCAATGCCTATCAAATGTCCACCAGATGCCTATCTTAATGTTTGTGGATATGTAGAAAAAGTCATAGCTAGACATGGGCACGAACAGCAATACGAATGAAAAAAAAACACGAACAGCCCAATTTGCTGTTCACAAACAAGCTGTTCGTGAGGCCCCATTCTAAATGACCAGGTGGTCATTGCAAGCCTCATTCGTTGCTGTTCGTTGCTGTTCGTTAAGCCAGACAGTCTGGCACCTGCAATCAATTCCCTTGGCAACTTAGGCAGGGATTGTCTGAACTCTGTCTGTTGCCCTGGAAACCCCAATCTAAGCCCAATTTAGCTTGATAGGCAGGTCTTTCTTCCAAGTGTGGACTGGAGCTCCAAATTTGTTGCAAGAGGAAAAAAACAGGGGGTAGGGGAGACTCCCAGCTCTAGCTTTCAGGGAGAGACAGCTGCTGTTAGAGAGACAGGGTAAGTGCATTGGAGCTTGAATTTTCCTTGTGTGTGGTGGGATAGGGATCTACCCCTTCAGGTTCCATGTTCGTGACAGGATCATGTTTGTCAGTGTTCATTGTTCATTGTTCGTGGATGGCAACGAACACCATGTTTGTTTGTTTTTCTGTTCGTGTCCATGTCTAGTCATAGCAACCCAACCAAACAGGATAAAATTGGTCAGAGCTGCTGCCTGGCAATCCCTAAAAGCTTCAAAAGGAAATACTTGCTCTTTGAATTGTTCTTGGATATTTTGTTCCTGTTTAACGTTACCTCAGCTCAAATGAGTATTTTATCATATGAAATCACTAGTATTGCTTAAAGCATCCAAGAAGCCATTTCACACATTAGATTTAAAAAGTTTTAGCTGAGTATCTAAACACATAAAATATGAATGGGTGGTGTTTGCAAACTTGTGTATGATGCAGATACACTCCTCAGAGTGCAGAGACTGACTGCAACTCCCCCCCTAAAATGTCCATTCACTTTATCTCAACATAATGGATGAAATTACCTTTAAGTTGTAACAGGTTACAAGAAATTAATAAGGAATTCACAGATGAGTCTGTGGATGCTCCTCTATTTTTATTGTCATGGAGAGGGTTTTTTATTTTTTATAAGCAGCTGTGGGATTTCAGAAAAGCATCCTAAATACATATAATAAAGAGATAGCACTTTAAAAACATGCCTCACTACCACCAATGCAAATGACGGGTCAGAACAGGGAGCTACCAAATATTGGAAGGTTTCCCATGGCCTGATACAAAACCAGAGTGAAATAAGCTGAACATTTTCATGTGCTGAAAGAAAAATTTTGCACACGGTCTACTGAAGGAACAGCAAAATTCGTTGAGCAAATTAACAGCTGTGAAGTATTTGTTTTGCCTTAATATGAATGCAGGTATTGCAGAGCTGGATTCAAAATGTAATTTGGAAATAAAACTTGAATAGTAACAAAAGAATTGCTTTCTTTACAGGAAAGAAAAGGAAATTAGGAGGAGGAGAACTTGGCAGGGATGTCGCAAACATTTTTCCTCACCTGGAACAAAGAGGGACAGGGGAAAGATGTCTCTGTTGGATGTGTGCTCCAAAATATCCTTGAGGGTGTTTTTCCCCCCAAAAAGTTCTGGAGTATACTAACAGCACTCAAGAGAAGCTACCGAAGATCAGACCTGCATAATGGTTTTGGCTTAGCAAACCATGCTCCCTCTATTGTGCCATCATAGCATCTGCCAGTCTTGCTCGTCCTGCTTTGTAATTGTTCTTTGCATTTTCTGGTGATGTTTCCAAACAAAAGGAAATAATTGTATATATTTTCCTTTATGCAGAAAAGACTATTTATGGAAGACTTTTGGAAGTTTTATTGCCCAGTTTATTATTCAGATTATCATTCAGATGTCTTTTTCCATAGGTCAGCAGAAATGCAAGCTTTCCAAAGAGAGAAAGAATGAGCAAGCAAGGTATGGAAGCAAACAAGGCAGGTGAATAACCTTTTATAGCCCTTTGGGGGCTCTAAGAATAGAAATGGTGTAAGGAAAGACCTTTATATTGCCCTTTGGGCATTATTTCATTCCATTCCATCCCATCCCACAGTGGCAAACTAAACAATACATCCTCCATGAGTTTATGCAAGTGTTGCCCAAGTTTAATTTGAATGTGTAGCCATGCCTCTGCTTTTCCATTTGTTCTGCATTGTTGCATGATGCATGGGAACAAGATTCTGGATTTCACATCTGGTCTGAATTTCTTGTATTAGTCCACCAGTTTTCCCATCTACAGAAGCCTATGTTTAACTCTTTCACAATGTGTGAATTAATATGTATGCTTATGCAGAGTTACTCTAGTCTAAACCCATTGATTTCTACACAGAGCCAGTGGGTGTAATGGTTAGAGTGTCAGACAAAGAACTTGGAGGCCCAAGTTCACTCTGCCCCACTCAGTCATACTCCCTCAGTTTAACATCTTACAGGGTTGTTGTGAAGAATAAAACAACCAATGGTAGGTGTCTGTGGTACATCTACCATTGGTACATCACCATTTAATGCCATCTAAGTTAATGGCTGTCACAATTCACATTTCATTTGACCATCAGAAATGATAATATCAAACTGACAGCCCCCGTCTATCAAACTGACAGCCCCCATTTTCCTGCCATGCTCGCTAGCAGCAGGGGAGTGGGGCTGTCAGTTTCATTCACCCCTCAGTGACGCCAGCCTGTCTGGGGTCATGAACTGCTCACGAATCACACGAACCGGGCCAAAAAAGTTGTGGGGATTCGTTAACACATGGTCGCACAAACCGCTTGTTAATGAACCACGAATCGGCCAGGTTTGTGCATTTTTGGTTCATATTGCGGTTTCTGCCCACCTCTAGTCCTGACCACACACTGCCATTGGATAGGTAAAAACAAAGATTGTCCTCATCTACTACACTTTGATGTTCTGCTTTCCTATTTGTTCCTTGGCCCAAAGGCTTTGATGGCAAGCATTTGTCAGTATCATTGGGCACAGTGTGGGAGCTGGCAGGAGATAAAATTTGATTTCATTCATACAATTTGGGAAACAAGACAGGTTCTGTAACAGGACATTTCTATCTCAAAGATGAATCACATTCTTAGCATTTCACTCTTCAACAACAAAGGAAATTGTGTTCTTAAAATTTACTTTCACTGTGTCTCAGCACTTATATTGTCTATGGAAATATATATTGCCTCCAGTCCTGAAGGATAGCTTTTCTAAAAGACAGTCAAAGCAAAAGAAAGACAGACAGGGAAAGCCACCTTTTGACTTTCCGTAAATATCTAAGAGGTGATAGCTTTAGCAGTACTAAGTCCAATATTGACAGGGTTTAGAAAGGTTTGGAGAGTAGAAAACCAAGATGGCCACTTATTTTTATAGGCAAATGACCTGGTTGACTCAGGAGGTGGGGATGCTGTCTAATTAAAGCACACAGCAAATTTGGAAGTTTTCAAATCATTACTTCATTGCACAATAAGTTGGCAGTTGTTACTCAGTAATCATAGGGGTCATTATCTTTGAAGACCCCAGTATAGATAGCCAGACTCAGTGAAGACAGAACTTCTGATTCACTTCAGCCATTGCATAGCTACCTTCAGAGGTCACTAAAGTCTAAATCTGGCTAATGGACATTTGCTTCCCTGGAATTTCCAATGATAAACATTTGATGTGGTGCCATCAAGTGGATCTCCTTACAGAAATTAAGAGAAATCACTGACATATAATCATAATGATCACAATAAATGGAATTTAGAATGGCAAATGAAAACAAAATGGGTGAGTATCCTCATCAATTGTAACAACATGTTATAAGGCAAATGTTGCCCTGAGCAGGCATTTTTTAAAGACAGACTATTTTCTATGTTTCTTCCATTATCCCATTGCTCTGAGTCAGCATTTTAGGAGACATGAATGTAATAAACTTTTGATGAACTAAGATAAGGATGGTTACTTCTAATGAATCGTCGTGACAGAGGTTACTTTCAACAGAAACTATCTTTTTACCATGAAAACGAATTGAGTCAAGGTTCAGACATAATTGTTATTTTTCTCTTTGTGTTTAAAAGAATTATATACCTGATAAACCTGAGCCTAATAAATAAAAAAAAAGAATATGGATTTAGATTTGCGCTCAAGAAACTAAAAGACCTGCTATAATGTAAAGATCATTTTTCTCTTAAGACATACAGGGTCACAGAACTGAAATATCTCTTTGCAGAACACCAAAATATTATTTTCAGCCATGCAGTTGGGGGAGAACATATACTTGGCTCTACCCATATAGTTTTGAGCTTAGAAATTGCTGAGATAATGTCAAAAGTAAGAGCATAGCACCCTTAGGGCAAGATGAGGCAGTTGCCTCAGGGTTTGAGGTCGCACGGGGTGGCTTTTGCAGATTTACTGCTGCACTTAATTTCATGTATCTCCTGCCTAACAGGCAGGAAGAGAAAGAGACCACCCCTCATGGCTCTTTTCTATCTGCAAAAGTGCAATGGGTGGAAATCAGGGACAGATAAAGCTGCTCCCGTCTCCATGCACGCTCCATGACCTTTTCCCTTTCCCCTAACCATTTTGAAGGTGAGTGAGATCACACATTAAATTCAAGTAGAGCTGGAGTTTCCCCCAATCATACACAAGTTTAATGCACGTCACCAAACCTTGATAGGAGATCTGACCCTGCATTAAGTGTCTGTTTCCTGTAGGGTTGCCAGGTATCTGGTTTTCACCTGGGCAGTCTGATATTTTGAGGGACTGTCCAGGGAAAATGTTTCCCAGATACCAGGTCCCTCCCACCCAGCAGCTCCATGACCCGGGCTGGGCATCTGGCTGTCCTTCTCTGCAGCACCAGCGAGAATGGGCTGCCTGGCCTCCTGCAGTTGAATGGTACCAGAGGGAGTGTGCCACCTAATCAGCCTCCTGCAGCTGTGTGGTGCTGCCCAGGAGTGGCCAGCCAGCTTGGGTGCTTTGAAGTGGGTTTGGCTCAATGACATCACTTTTGGTAGTGATGTCATCACGCTGGAGTGGGAACACACAGGCACTGTGCTTTCCTCAGAAAGCAAAGAGGAGACTCCGAATTCAGCTGGTAGGTGTGGTGGCTTGATTAAATCTCACTCCAAGCCTCAAAAATCCTAACAACAACAACAACATTTGATTTATATAACACCCTTCAGGACAACTTAACACCTACTCAGAGTAGTTTACAAAGTATGTCATTTTTATCCCCTGTGAGGGGGATAGGGGCTGAGAGGTGGGTGGGGCTGAGAGAGCTCCTGAGAGGTGGGTGGGGCTGAGAGAGCTCCTAGAAGTGGTGACTGATCCAAGGTCACCCAGCTGGCTTCAAGTGGAGGAGTGGGGAATCAACCCTGGTTCTCCAGATTAGAGTCCTGTGCTCTTAACCACTACACCAAACTGGCTTTCAGACCACTGGACAAGAGAAACTTGTAAAGGTATGGTGTAAACTTTCATTTGATAGAACTACCTCTGGAGGGAAAGTAGCATGGTATAGCCTGATCTTGTCAGATCTCAGAAGCTCTGTAGGATTGGTAGTTGGGTGAGGGAACCACAAAGAAGACTCTGCAGAGAAAGGTAAGGGCAAAACCATCTCTGCTTCTAACTTGCCCCGAAAGCCTCTTGCAGGAGTCTCCATTAATCAGTTGGACTTGATCGCACATATATACCTGTGTAGAACTACTTCTTCCCCTCAGTAATCTGCCTTGTGTGTGTTCCTCAATGCTCTACATTCTGGGAAGCTTCATTTTAGAATCCAGGTGTTCAGGAATTTTCCACAGGACTAATAATTACTTCATTTCCTGTTTGAATTATTGAGAAAAATATGCTAGTGTTTTATTAATGAAACTCTGAAAATTATCACTGATCTATTTTACCTCTGGGGAAAAGCGAGTATGTCTATTTTTCATCTTGTTCATTCTTCAGTACATTTTTTGGTTATGTATGCAGTGAAAAGCAATGAGCTGTGCATTTTAGGACCAGAGCAAAAATAATAATAATGATGAAGGTATCCCAGCTGCTATAAGATGCTAACTGCAGATGTAACAAAATAATTAAAAGTAATTAAGCATCATGTGTGTACAGGGACTGAAGGGGAAAAGAGCGTGCAACTACACTGATTTTATGAGAAGACAGATGTAACTCATGGCTAGGGGGGAGGTAAGGATAAAAAAAGGAATGACTGTGTGCAGGAGTGCCATTGATTCATTAAGACAAAATATCAAATGAACAAGTTTTATTGCAGACACGCACACACATTAGCCCATTTCTGTTTCAGTTGGACAGCCATCATAGAATGAAGTTAATGTGCATCATGTTTAAAATCACATACATCATAGGGTGGATAGGGAATAAAATGATGCAAGGGCAAGCCAAGGTAAACAATGTTGTACGGCAGAGTGGCTTGAACAGATGAGCCTATGTTTGTCTCTGCAACTGCTGGCTGGGTCTGAAGCAAGAGACTTGAATATGCCTCCCAACTGGCATGGCAAAGGTGCCTTCAACCAAGATCAGTAAGGTGGTCAGCACTCCGAGTCCACAGCTGGTGGTAGCCAGGGCAGCTGGCCCAACTACTACCTGCCAATGTGCTGCTTTACTTTTATTGGTGGTATCTTGGTGTCGTGAGCCATTCCACCGCGCTTGCCTTACCATCAGCTGTCACATCTTCCTTGGAGGTTGAGAAATTGGAGGAGCCACTCTTTGCTCCAGAGGAGTCCTCAGTGGAGGATCTGTCACAGCCACAGGAACCACAGGGGAGACCCGCTGGAGAAGCCTCTCGAAGGCTCATTCTGGACTGACAAGAAACCATCACTGAAGGAACCTGTCCCACCAGTCTCCCCCAAGCTGACTGAGAAATGGAGACATTAGGAATGGGCAGCAGCCCGAGAGTGATGTAGGCGTGCCCAGCTGCATGCACAATATTGGGCTGTGCTAGTCTCCGAGGCTGAGGTGCTGGAATCAGAGGAAGAGGCAACACCTGCACCTCAGCCTGTTAATTGATCACGAGGATAAAAGGAGCAACCTTGATTTCCACTCCCTGCAACTTGCATTCCCACAACTGGAATCTCTTGACCCCTACCTGCGCCCCATGAACGGAACTCTCAGCTTTCGATCCTGACCCACCTCTTGGACTTGTGCCTGCCTGACCTGTTCCTGGACTGCCTTGCCTGCGTACTGACTTAGACTGCTCGACTTGTTCTTGGACTGCCTTCTGTGAGTACCGAGTTGACCCAGACTGTGCTACAGACCTACCATGTGCCTTGCCTACCAGTCGCCTCTGCCCAATCCCCTCAGCGGCACAACTTAGCCCTGAGTGTGACACAGCTGTTCACAGACTGTAGTCTGACAGTGGGCAGGTGCAGAAGGTGTCCCAGACTTCTTCCCTCACCCAGCAGATTCACCCTGCCAAAGGCTGACAAGCTGTGCCACAATGGGTTTATATACTGGGTGCATGGGCAGCTGGGAGCAGCCTGGGGGGAGCCAGTACATGGCCCAAAGTAGTTGCCTGATGATTAAGGCCACCCCACTGGATGCTGGACTTGAGCCTGGGAAGGAGGGTTAAGAATTAAGGTTTTTTTCTTATAAACTCAGTCAAGTTTTTGCAGTTGTCCCCCACTCAAAAAAGCCCAATAAAATGGAAACAATGGGGAGGGAATAATGGCCTATTGTAATACAGTGTTGAAGCAGGGGAGGGGGAACAATGAGTAGTATCTGCTGGGGCTGAGACATCCAGGGAAGTCCAGCCTATGTTATCATGATCTATTTATGTTACATTAGAAATAAAACAAAAAACATTTCTCTCTTAACATTATAGGATGGTGATGTGTGAGTATGGGAGCCCACATTACAATAAGAGTCCAGTAGCACCTTTAAGACTAACCAATTTTATTATAGCATAAGCTTTCAAGAATCAAGTTCTCTTCATCAGATGCCTGATCAAAACTGGGCAGATACAGAAGAGGAGGGGGAAAGAGAGAGAAAAGGGAGGGGTCATAAATCACAAGAAGGCAGAATGCAATTAGCGTGGAGGCAATCAAAACATTCTTTTGCTTGGAAATGTAAACATCTCCTTTTGGTGTGCAGTCAGTTTGTAGCAGTGAAGGTGTCCAATTCCTATGTAGTATAAGCCTTCGGTAACCACAGCTCTCCCTGCCAGTTGCATCTGACAAAGAGAACTGTGGTCCCCGAAAGCCCACACCAGGCGTCACTGGGCTCCCCCAGATCATGCCTCTGTAAAGAGAATCTGTTACCTGTGGTAATGTGATAACCATTCATAGTCTCTATTCAGTCCCCGCTTGACAGAGTCAAATTTGCATATGAATTCCAATTCAGCAGCCTCCCGTTGGATTTTGTTTTTGAAAGGTTTCTGTTGAACCACAGCGACCTTTAAGTCTTTGGTGGAATGTCCTGGTAGATTGAAGTGTTCTCCCACTGGTTTTTGGACATTTCCATTTCTAATGTCAGATTTGTGTCCATTTATTCTTTTGCGTAGAGGTTGGCTGGTTTGTCCAATGTACAGAGCAGAAGGACATTGTTGGCACATGAGGGCATATATCAGATTGGAGGATGAGCAGCTGTAAGAGCCAGAGACAGTGTAGTTGATGCCATTGGGTCCTGTAATTGTATTCCCTGGGTAGATATAGGGGCAGAGCTGGCATCTGGGTCTGTTGCAGGGCCTGGTCCCTGTGCTGGTGACTCTGCTGGCCGATTCATGATTGTAAGTGAGAAGTCGTTTAAGATTGGGGGGCTGTCTGTAGGCAAGGAAAGGTCTTCCACCCAGGGCTTCTGAGAGAGAGGTATCATTTTCCAGGATGGGTTGTAGCTCACTGATGATACTCTCGACCGAGACTCACACTTAAGAGATTTACAACAAGCATTTTTGGGACTACAGTACCCACCAAATGAAGTGAAGAAACAAATTAACAGGGCCAGACTAGTACCCAGAAACAGTCTGCTCCAGGACAAACCTAAAGGAACTAACAACAGAACACCACTGGTTGTCACCTATAGCTCCCAGCTCAAACCCATCCAACGTATCATCAGTGAGCTACAACCCATCCTGGAAAATGATACCTCTCTCTCAGAAGCCCTGGGTGGAAGACCTTTCCTTGCCTACAGACAGCCTCCCAATCTTAAACGACTTCTCACTTACAATCATGAATCGGCCAGCAGAGTCACCAGCACAGGGACCAGGCCCTGCAACAGACCCAGATGCCAGCTCTGCTCCTATATCTACCCAGGGAATACAATTACAGGACCCAATGGCATCAACTACACTGTCTCTGGCTCTTACAGCTGCTCATCCTCCAATCTGATATATGCCCTCATGTGCCAACAATGTCCTTCTGCTCTGTACATTGGACAAACCAGCCAACCTCTACGCAAAAGAATAAATGGACACAAATCTGACATTAGAAATGGAAACGTCCAAAAACCAGTGGGAGAACACTTCAATCTACCAGGACATTCCACCAAAGACTTAAAGGTCGCTGTGGTTCAACAGAAACCTTTCAAAAACAAAATCCAACGGGAGGCTGCTGAATTGGAATTCATATGCAAATTTGACTCTGTCAAGCGGGGACTGAATAGAGACTATGAATGGTTATCACATTACCACAGGTAACAGATTCTCTTTACAGAGGCATGATCTGGGGGAGCCCAGTGACGCCTGGTGTGGGCTTTCGGGGACCACAGTTCTCTTTGTCAGATGCAACTGGCAGGGAGAGCTGTGGTTACCGAAGGCTTATACTACATAGGAATTGGACACCTTCACTGCTACAAACTGACTGCACACCAAAAGGAGATGTTTACATTTCCAAGCAAAGGAATGTTTTGATTGCCTCCACGCTAATTGCATTCTGCCTTCTTGTGATTTATGACCCCTCCCTTTTCTCTCTCTTTCCCCCTCCTCTTCTGTATCTGCCCAGTTTTGATCAGGCATCTGATGAAGAGAACTTGATTCTCGAAAGCTTATGCTATAATAAAATTGGTTAGTCTTAAAGGTGCTACTGGACTCTTTTTGATTTTGCTACTACAGACTAACACGGCTAACTCCTCTGGACACATTACAATAGGGATGCTTGGGCCCCTGCATTGCCTGATAATTGCCACAATATGGCACAAGAGACAGGATTATACTGTACTTTGAGATTAAAAGTATTCGCAGAATTTTCTAGCATTCTGACTGGCTAAATGGTCACTGCGCCTGCCAGCTCAAAGAATCAGTCTTTCAATTTGTGCACACGAGAAAAGGAATTCTGCCCTCCCCGCTCCCATTTCTAAGCCCAGTGAAGATGCAGTCTTCTTCCAAAGGAGGGCACAAAACAATTCGCTAAGTTAACTTTGTGCACAAAAAAAGCCTCATGTGACCTAGAAAATCTATGGTAACGGGTGCTGTGCCCTTTTGTTATTTAAAGCCATATCCAAGTCTAAAGAATACCAGCTGATGGAATCTAATTCATTAAGATTTTTTTGTCCCCAAAATCTTGTCTAGTGAAGTCTTTAAAGCCCTTCAGATTTATTCTCCAATGACCATTTGGAATGTGACCCTTATGGCCCCCACTGTCTTCTTCAGTCAGACACATATTTCCTGTTGTCTGCCACCTGTAGGGTCTAGCTAAAGTTAAAGTCATCCTGAACATCTTTGTAGAGAAGAAGGACACTCCCCATTTCCCTTTTTTCTATCCTGGAGCAAAGGGTAGGGAAAGTAGGTATTTCTTGTGACGAACTCCAGATTTTATTCAGTTAGCATAATTCGATGAGATCCATCTTTTTGAAGAACCCAAAGTTTATCCCTGTCATAAATCTATTTACAATGATAATTGGTCAATTACATTTTTTATTTTGAAAAGGCATTTACTTCTTCCCAAACAACTAAAAGTGCAGCTTGGCAACAATGGTACCCAGCAGCTCCTGAAGTCTGCTGCTCATACTTGCGTACAATGCAGAGAGGAGACCTTCACATCACACACTCCTGTTAATTCCCCCACCCCCCGCTTATTAAAGACAGATTTTTTTATCTCACAAAAGTGGAGACGCCCAGATGATTCAAAGTCCTGTTTTCTGTTGAAACTAAGCCTTCAAACTAAGGCTGAACAATCATAGTAACTGTGCTTATATACTACTGTGCTTATATACTACTCTTCTAGACAGATTAGTACCTCACCCAGAGTGGTGAACAAGTTATTGTTGTTATTATCCCCATAATATAGCTGGGGAACTGGGGCTGAGAGGAGTGGCTTACCCAAGGCTATCTACTTAGCTTATGGCAGTAGTGGATTCAAACCAATAGAGTGCTGATTCGCAGCCAAACAACTTAACTTCTGTGCTACACCTGCTTTCACACCAAGGAGGTAATCTAGTTACTACTTTTTCTGCTACACTCTTCTCTAAGTTGCCACAAGACTCAAATCTTGACATTCTACTGCAGACCAACACAGCTACCTACTTGAAACAGATCCTAGTTTAATGCTCTAACCACAACCCCATCCCTGCTCTCATTGGAAATATAGGAAATCCTTGGTATAGAGACAGCACAAGAAAGTTTCCTTACCGTGGCCAGTCCAATAAAGAATTAGCACATCAGGGAGGAAGGCTCTAGCATAGCATGTATAGTTTTCCATTACTGGGAATAATTAATGTGGGGAACATTTGAAAAGAGTAATTCTTCCCCTGCAGTCTGAAATAGTACATGCTGTTCTACTGCCTCAGCATTGCCCCCCATTTTATTACCACCTCACTCTGGTCATCTAGACCTAAAGTAAGCAATAAAAGAGTTAAACAGCTTATTAATGTGAGCTAATATGAACCAGGGAAAAAGCCTCATGCAAACACCTCATCAGCAGGGCAGGTGAGTCCAGGATACACAATTCATTTCTACTCAGAAAGAATTAAGCAGTGTGTTTATTTTGGGAAAGAATTAATGTTATAGAAGAGTATGGTTGAAGAGATCTGTGTATGGGTTAAACTAATATGTCTGGTATTGCTGATTACTGATCAGCAATATATAATCTATTGCGTGGTTATTTCTGCTATGCAGGTTGAAATATTTTCTGATGGAGCATTTGCTCTTTCTTCCTGGATGACAATAAGCTGTTTACCAATTAAGTCACAGTGAGGTTTATTGGCCAATTGTTTAAAAATAGTAAGATGAGAGTGGAATATATGACCACAAGAACTTGGATGTATTCAGCAATCCATAAACTGCTCTATAAGAATGTGCTCGAGGATTTTTTTAAAAATCTGCTTGTTGGTTTGCAACTAGTTTAGTAACTTTTCCTCTAGCATAAAAATAAATTCCCAAATGACATCTCCCTGCTTCCATTTCAGTTCATATTTAAAGAACTTTTCCCAAACAAGTCCCCCATTAATCATCGCTGATACTTAATATAAGATTGACATTGATCTGAGTCCAGTGTTTGAGGATATAATTTAGCTCCAAGCTTTTTACTGCTGCAGCTTGTCCCAGCACCATATGATGAAACCATATCAGGAGACATTAAATGATAAATTAATATGGGTCATCTGCTAATCCATCTGGTACTTAGGAACTAAGATGAGAGACATTTCAGAAAGGCTTTTAGATTTCACAGTTTAGAATTTCTAGAGATTTACGAAGGCAGAGATGGCAATTTAACACTCTAATAAGTCAGGCTTCCAAAATCAATTCAGAGGTTGGAATCAATTCACAGTACAACACTTTTGCCACATAATAGCAATTGCAGCTTCTTCTTTTTTTTTTAGCAGATCCAATGAGTGCCAAAAGTCAGTCTGTGCTAAGTTCAGTATCTGACATCAACCTTCACTCAACCATGGGCTGGAGTTTGCACTTTTTCCCCATAGACATAACATGGTCATGAATTGAAGCAAAATGGAAATCACACTTCTGACTCCAAGACATTAAAAAAAAACCTCTGCTAATCCTGGAAAGTTTATTTCAACGGCCTGCTTAGTTTGTATAGTATAGAAACCTTTCAAGTGGATTTTTAAATTTAAATTTAAAAAAAACAACTCTTAAAAACAAAACTTCACAAGTAAATGAAAATCAGTAGTTTGAAAAGCTTGGTACTCTTTCTGCCCTTTATTTCTTAATAGGGTGTGTATGGAGTCACAGGTGATGAACCAGCGAACACAGAGGATTTGGGGAAAACAGATTACCTAAACTTTCAACATGGCAAGAGTAAATAATTTGCTGATATACTATAAAATGACATCCCTGATTTTTTTAGAGGTGAGATAAACCTGGTATTAGTGTTCGTATAAAATGTAGAAAAGTTGTCTTTCCAAACACCTTTTATCAGACAAGTAAAAAGGAAACTAGTGGCACCTTAAAGACTTACTGATATATCACAGCAACAGCTTTGATGCCACAATAAATATGTTAGTCTTCAAGGTGCCACCACAAGACTCCTTTATCTTCTTGCTGCAGACTAACATGCCTACCAGCTACCATTCTATAGTTCACTCATGAAAGAAAAATAAAACAGGGATTACAAATGTATTTTCCTATTACCACAGGACCCTCTTATTCCTTGAAAGAATTAAAAAGATAAATTTCATTATTCCATGCATACTAGCAAATGGGCCTACAAGCGTTATGAAGGAGGGAAAGGAGAATAAAAGGAATGCGCTAATTCAGTGGTCTCAGAGTAATGATGACTGAATGGAAGTGCTATAGTGAAAAATATCGGACTGGTTTACAGCTTACCAAGGTCTTTTCTGCTTTATAACTTCAAGACACAAATGGTTTCTGATATAATTCATCTCTGTTCTATACAGACTACTGAAATGAAATTACTTCAGAAAACATTTAAAATAGTCATTGTTAGAGGACATGTAAACTATGGTTCATAAGTAGGTTTGCCAGCCTGAGCCTGGCAAATGGCAGGAGGGCTCAGGGCAGGGACATGGGTGGAGGAGGGGTGAAATCAGCGATGCCACTATGTCAGTTCCTCCCCAAAGTGATATAATAACATCACTGATGTCACTGTTTAAAAAAAAATTCTCCCTCCACAGCTCAACGGAACTTGCTCACTATGGCTAGAGGCACTGGCAATCCTATTCATAAGCCATTTATTATGATATAATCTTGAAATCAATAGGTCTTCACCATAAGACATCTGCCAATTAGCAGAACATAAAATGGCTACCCTATTTTTATCACTCCTCTAATATGGTGCCATGGCCCTGGGCCTGCCTGTGCAGGGAGGGCGGAATACAAATCAAAAACAGAGTACTAGGTTTATAAAATGCAGGATCAAAATTATGAAGGTCAATGGCTGGGCCTTGACCAAATTACTTTTCTGCAGTCTAGGTTACTGGAATATTTGCAGCTGCTCTTATCTTTTGATGGGTTGGTTAGGTTATAGTTTGAATCAACTTGTTTGTCTTTTTGTATTTTAAGTATGTCATAAACCACTTTCTGGAAAGCAGAATGAACATATACATTTTATATTACAACAATGTTTCTTTCCTATAGTAGAATATATGACTTTATACTAGACTATTGTATATGCATTAAAAACTGGAACTGTTTTACATCATATTCTTGAAAACAGTTGGAGATTTGTAGATCCTGGCATTTAATATTCTATACAAAACTAGGCATTACGTATTATTTTGTTATGTCATTTATATCCTGACTTCCACCCCAGTGTAGACCCAAGGCAGCTAACATTGTCCTCCTTCGTCTTATCCTAACAAAACCCCAGTGAGCTAGGTTAGGCTGAGTGTGTGTGATTGGCCCAGTGTCACCCAGGAAGCTTCCGCTGCAGAATGAAGATGAGAACCTGGTCTCCAAGATCCTAGCCTGATACTCTAACCATGACACTTATGCAACACTAGCTTTCCAATGGCTCATTTGCCTGATGGCTGCAGAAGTCTCATCGGCCTTTCAAAGTGTGGTACCTCACTGAATACTTTTGGATAAAGTATTTTGGGGTCCCAAACCTGCAGGACATGAAGCACATGAATACTCCCACAGTCTGTGCGATGACATCACTCCTGGAAGTGACATCATCATGCCATGCCAGAAGTGCATACGCAAAGTCCTCCAAAAGGTGAGTGCTGGGTTCTCCACCCTTCCCACCAAGAGGATAAGCGGACCTGCCAACCCTAATTATAACAAGATAGACCTGTTTTTACCAATAAGATTGTACTTCATAATAATTATGCTTAGCAATAGGGTTGTTATGACTGGGAATTTCTTTTTATGAAATTCACTTTTTTAGATGTAAACATTGGTTCCTCTCCTTCTCTTTTTTCTCTTTTCAAAGCAGGATTTCTCTATAATTTCTCTTTCATTTTACTTCAAAGAGAAATCAAGGTACCCTTTTGTATTGTCAGTTCCTGTAATTGTTTTATGTTATACACAAAGTAGACCATGCAGACCACATGGGTGGTGCTCTAGCTCCAAGACAGAAAGACTTGGGAAGACATTGCCTGCCTCTGAGCATCTGCAGAATAAAATTCTGAATTTTTGCAGAACCCCTCCCCCTCCCTTTCCCTCCTCGTTTCACATTTCTCTTTGATCAAAAAAGAATTGATTGATTTCAAATTCCTAAAAGGAAGGAAAGAAAAGTATTGTTGGATTTCCAGGGAGAAACTGGGTAAAAAGGAATAAAGAAAATTTCTCCCAACAACCCTGCCAAAACATAACATGGAATCAACCTCTGTCATTGTAGCCTCTGTGGAAAACAGCGGATAGGAAGTTTACCTTGTATGTCTTTGAAACTAATTGCATTATTTCATTATCTCATCCATGTTCTTGTCCACAGAGTTTCCATCTTTCCAGGAATCGTATGAATTTACAGGATAGTAAATTCAAACAATTTCTGCTTCAGCAACTGCAAAGCTAACATTAGAAGCAACAGTCACATTCAAAGAGACTATTATGCCATTAACCATGGAGAACAAAACATTGTCACTGCCAACTGAATTCTTCAACACTACCTGTTAGAAGCTAATCAGAATGGAACAGAAAGCTATGTTAATTACAAAATAAATTATCTAGCTCCTGACAATGGAGGTAAAGTTAATGAAAAATTCAGTACATTCAAGGAAGGATCGCTCTTAGAAAATGCAATGCTCTTAGTAACCCATCCTTGTTTGCTTGTATACATTTTCACTTACACATAATTAAAGAGATGTCCACATGGTATTGCTCTGTAGCATAATCAGAAACCAACAAACTAGAGAAAAGGAGTTGGGATGGGATAGTATTACACATCAATAACAATTCCCTTGATTTTTTAAATCTCATTCTTCTTCCAAGTTGCTCAAGGAGGTATACATGGCACTTTCCCTCCTCGCAGTTTCATAGTCTCCTCACAGGTTTGGCTGGAAGTTATTAACTTGCCCCAGTGAACGTCCTGGCCCAGTTTTGGTTTGAACTCGGAGTCCTTTATTCTAGTCTGACATGATCACAATTATACTATGCTGACTTGGTAGATGGTGGTACTGATGCTTTGGACCAAACCAAATGCTGTACTGGGGGGAAAGAAGACATTTGATAGACATAAGATAAGCAAATGGATCTGTGTCTTGCTCTGTAGAATATGACTTAACTTCTTTGACAGCTGAAAAGCAACCGTGAAAGGCTTAGACTTTTTAAAAACTGGAGCAGCAGATCTGGGGAAGAAATATTTAGCTGTCTTCCTCCTGTGCCATTTTCTGATCTAAATCCCTCCTTCATTAGTTCCACGATGGAAACAATACAGGTGCTAGATACTGCTTGATACTGTAGGAGTGTTTGCTAAACATAAAGGATCATGGTAATGTGGTCTGCATGGTCTACTTTGGCAACCCTAGTGCTCAAATGCAGTAGGCTGATGATTTGGAGGAAGAACTGTGTTCTGCGCAATTTTGGTGTGACTAAGCGCAAAAACAGCTGCTCCAGATTCTCATTTCCCCAGCCCCACTTGAAAAGAACAGTGTGCATATGCACATGCGCAGCCAGCACCTGTCTTGTGTGTGTGCAACAAGCTGAAACTCATTATAATAATTTAAAAAAACAGATTCTATCTGAATTGGCACTGGCCAATCAGGAAGAAATTAGGAACAGAACGAAGTTTGTTCGGAAGCCTTGGATCTGAAACTGAAACTGAAATTTCCTCAGTGCACATCTCTAGTGCTCAGATTGTGCCTGTATTTTTCTGTTACTCAATTAATAGCTTAATGGAAGAAGGAGTGAGCTTGAGAAAATAGTGCAGATGGAAGAGTAACATGCATGTCCCAAATCCACCATTTCAGTTTTTAATTAATGGATCGTCCCTCGCTACACACACACAATAAATATGCTGATTTCAAGTAACAAAGAAGAAAAGATCAAAAGCTCTAATCATGATTCTTCCATATCTAAGCAATTTCAGTGCTTAATCACTTGGGACCAGGGGAAGACTAGCCATTATGACCACCTGAACATTTCCCAGTAGGCTGGTGGCCTTTCTCCTGAGCTGGGCTATTAACATAAGGGTGGAGCCTGGCCTGCCTGAGCTTCACATGGCAAGACTGAGAACGCCCCTGGCTGGCCAGAGCCTTGCCCAGAGAGTGGAGGCAGCAGTTCAACAGAAATCCTGCTGGCATGCTCAAGAGAGAAAACTTGCTTAAATGTGTGTGTGTTGGGGAAAGGTTTCTGTCAGTTTCCCCTTCTTACAGCATCCTGTGGTGGGCTCCACACTGTTCCTAGGTTCTCTCAGCCCTTGGGAGTTGCTTTTTTACAGGCCAGTGGAAGCTGCATTGAGAAGGAGAAAATAAGAAAGAGGCTTTTTCTGTGTACTGCCTCAATTTCTGAATGGTAAAGGTGTTCCACAGAAAAGGCTTTCACCTTTTGTTTTTTAAAAAACGATTTGGTCTTTGAGGTTACCAGTCTCCAGATGGGGCTTGGAGTTTTTCCCAGAATCACAATGGATCTGCGGATGACAGAGATCAGATCCCCTGGAGGAAACGGCACCTTCGAAGGCATCAACTCACATCTCCACTGAGCTTCCTCCTCCCCGCGAACTCCACATGCCACAGGCAGCACTCCCAATTTCGCAAGCTGGAATTGGCAGCCCCATTTAACTTGCATATTTATTATGTAATCCCCTTTAATGGTTCATAACAATAGTCACTCTGCCTGTTCCACTTAGACTGCCAAGGTATATTAACTACTAAGGAATATCATAAGCAGCAGCCCTGCTGGTGGATTGGGGATAGTACCATGCAGCATTGATCTAAACCTGATGGGAATCTGGGGATCTTCTCTCCCTGTAATCCCATGATTATATCTTCTGTAATCTTTAATTCAACTGCATGATTTTTTTTATTTTACTAATTTATAACTGTAGCATATGAAATCTGTACATTGCCCAAGGACACAAATTTTAATAAACATCTGTTTCACTGTTCTGAGAGATTAGGCTGAGTTTGTTGATGGCAAATAACAGTTTGTGTTTCCAAGACAGAGAGAGACACCTAAGGATCTTCAGAAAAAAGTGGAGAGAGAAAATGAAAAGCATTACAATATTTAACAATTAGAAATTGATTTTTCTGAGCTTGGTTAAATTGTGTTCATTTCAGTATAGGAAATACAGAAAGATCCTCAAAATAACAACTGCATCATTTTTCAGATGTAGGCCACAACCACTGTTTTCAGCACTAAGAACATTCGATTGACATCAGGATGTTATTTAGACATTGAGAGACAACGTTGTATAGTGGTTAGAGTGTTGGACTAGGATCTCGGAGAACCAGTTTTGAATCCTTAAATCTTGCTGGGTGGCCTTGGGCCAGTCACATACTTTCTGCCTGACCTATCTCACAGAGCAGTTGTGGGTATAAAATTGAGGAGAGGAGAATTATCTAAGCCACTTTGAGTTCCCATTGAGGAGGAAAGTGGAGTATAAATACACAAAATAAATACACAACTGATCTCCAGACCACAGAGATCTGTTCCCCTGGGGGGTGGGAAATGTCTGTTTTGCAGATGGACTCTATGTCATTACCCTGTGGAGATAACTTAAACCCTGCCCTCCCCAGGCTCCACACCCAAAATCTCCAGGACTTTCACAACCTGGAGTTGGCAACCCTAGTCAAAGAGTCCCTTGAAACTATAAACAAACATGCAAAACATAGAAATAAATACTAAGCATTGAACAATAAACAAAATAATAAATTCTGCAAACACATGATATGAAAAATATTTTTTAAAGTATGAATCTTGGAGTGACTGACACTCCTTTCCTTAGGTGAGCAGAAAGAAGCAACATTTCCATTTGCAGTAACAAATGAGAGAAACATTCCAAAAACTATGAATTAACTTTTTGGGATTGCTTCTCTGTTCTTTCCCTTCTTGCTTTAAACTTTAAGCGTGGGGAGAAGGATATTTTGGCCAAGCTAGCTAGCGGTAAGTGAAAGGGTATATATGCATATATGTGACAAAGGAAAGAAGTGTTTGGGTACATTTTCTGCTCTGATCCATTTACAGTACAAGATTAGACTGGAGTAACCATTGCATGGGATTGTGTTGTTAATTTCTTACACGTACTGTGCAGGGCAGGGCTTTTTTTCTGGGAAAAGAGGTGGTGGAACTCAGGATCGCACAATGACATCACTTTGGGTCAGCTGGAACAAGGGGGGAGTTTTTTAAAGTTTAAATTGCCCTTGGTGAAAATGGTCACATGGCCGGTGGCCCCGCCCCCTGATCCCCAGACAGAGGGGAGTTTAGATTGCCCTCCATGCTGCTCTGGCGCGAAGGGCAATCTAAACTCCCTCTGTCTGGAGATCAGGGGGCAGGGCCACCAGCCATGTGACCATTTTCAAGAGGTGCCGGAACTCTGTTCCACTGCGTTCCAGCTGAAAAAAGCCGTAGTGCAGGGCCATTTCAATAGGAAGCGCTGTAAGCAGCAGACATGAAACTTTGGCTACATATGCTCTAACGTCTCACTTGCCTATAGGCCCAAGTCATACCTGAATACAGTTTTTGAAGCTAATAATACAGATGCATGTTCCACTAGAGGCTAAAATAGCACATTAACAGTATCTGAGCTACGCTTGCATACAAACATGTGAATCCCTCTTCAATTAAAGCTGCAATCTACCCCTCGGTGCGCTTCATACCCTGCTTCAAGAATTAAATTATATTCTTCAATTAGCTGTATCTTTCTCTCTGCAGTTCTAGTTTCCACTCCATCAAAGAGCTAGTTTACTAAATCAATTTTAGACTCCATTAATTCCAACTTTTTTTTAGCAGACACTTCTGAAGCTTGACCTGTATTCCACCCTCAAAGCTCATCTCAATCTTTCCCCTAAAATCTTGTAAACCAACGTACGGCATACAGGATAAAAGATGTCTAATTGGCCCTAACATTTCATTATCCTTTGCTCGTTGGATTGGATCCAAGGAAGCATTAGCAGAACAAGAATGGATCTCTCTCCCTATTCTCTTTTCCCCTGCAATCTTCTGTGCACCTCCTTCAGTCAGAAGATTCTCTTGAGGATTAGGACTCAGGAGATACACACACACCACGAATAGAGTAGGACAGGGAGCGATCAATAAACAGGACTCACCTCCTTTCCCTCTTGCATGAGCTTCCACATGCTCCTCCAAACATTCCCAACCACACATACAAGACAGCAGGAATAACAGTTTCTATCGATTCCACTTTCTTCTGTAGCGCCCTCACTTCATCCTTCTCTGCATCTATAGTTATCCAATCCCATCTCCCATCCACCTTTGAAAGGCAACAAAGGGCGAGGGGGAGGGGGAATCACCCATTCTGTGAAGTCACTCCAGTCCTAGTTTAGTGGAGATCAACTCACTATGTCCAGGCACTTATAGGAACCAACGTATACCCAAATTGTTCAACTCCACTGCTCTGCAGTCATCTCTCACTAATATATCTTTTTAATAAAGGCAACTTTAGAAACAGAGGGGAAAGAACAAAATGTACCTAACCCAATTAACTTGAATGGGTTTTACAAGTCTGGAGTGTCATTTACTTAGTCCAGATTATGAGTCTGGGGTGTGGATTACTTAGTCCAGATTCCGCATAAAACAAAGTCTAGACTATCAGTTTACACCTAAGAACTCAGGGAGCAGAACAGTGAGAACATGGAGTAGGAAACAGAAGCTGAAGAGGTAGCAAAAAAACTCTGTGAAGTTCTTGCAAGACTCTGATCTACCAACCTGCATGGAAAGAATTAACATGGCTACTTAACTCACTTTGATTGTGAAGGAGGCATCATAAGAGCTTTGTCTCCCTTGGGATTATAATGACTATAAAGGGAAAACAACAGACAGACCGAGACATTGATGGGTTTTAATTAATAACTTTTAACATTTTATTAATAATTTTTATACTAACATTAGATTTATACACTGCCCTTCAGGACAACTTAATGCCCACTCAGAGTAGTTTACGAAGTATGTTATTATTATCCCCACAACAAACACCCTGTGAAATGGGTAAGGCTGAGAGAGCTCCTAGAAGCTGTGACTGACCGAAGGTCACCCAGCTGGCTTCAGGCGGAGGAGTGGGGAATCAAACCCAGTTTTCCTGATTAGAGTCCTGCCACTCTTAACGACTACACCAAACTGGCTTTTTAAAATATGTAATCCACTATGACTCCCATTCACACTACCACCCACCATAAACCTCTCTGCACAGGCTTGGAGCTTTACAGGAAATCCAGAGCAGTCAACATGCGCCATCCATCTGATCCCTAATTATCAGGGAGAGCTCTGCCCCAAATCCACACAGGTTCCCCTCTCCCCTCTTCCCAGGGGCTTCATCAGACAGGCAGTCATTTCACTCTCTTCACTGCCCGTTACCCAGCTACTGCATAGGGCTATTGGAGTCATGGAGCTCAGTATTTTCTTCCCATGTATGCTGCCACCATTTTGTTGTGTTATAGCTGGGATCCCCTATTCAGACAGACAGACATCTTTAGATGCCTATGTAAGCATGAATCAGGCTCAAATGTTGCCAATTAATTAAAAATAATTTCTTAGGAGAAGGAACAGATTAGCAGGATGCTTTTTTCTAAAATATTTACTCCTAAGCTATTACCTCTGATAAGTGCGGAATTGGGTATCCCAAATGTAGAATCTTTACAGTTGTAGCTAGGGTTGCTAGGTTTTCCTGGCGACTGACAGGAGGGGAGGGGGTACTTACTGGTCTTCGTGCAATGACATCACTTCTGGAAGTGATGTCATCACACTGGCCACAGGAGTGCTTCCATGCTTTGCAAAGGTGCCAATTCCTTAAGAATCGACCTATTTGAGGCCAAAGTTCACCCTGTGCAAAGCACAGGAGCACTCCCCTGGCCAGCACAATTATATCACTTCCAGAAGTGACATTATCATGCCTGCTCAGAAGCATACATACCATGTGTTTGCCCAGCTTGCCTGCCAGTGGTAGGTGATCGCCGGGCGACTTGATCAGCAGTGAGGGGGCCAGGCACAGCTCTCTTCGGTTGCTGTTCCATAATCATAGGACTGCCATCAAAAAGTGTCTCTCTCATTTATCCATATTCTGTAAGGGCCACTTCTGCAGGTCAGTTCCAAATCTGATGCATGTCAGTGATCTGTACTACAGGAACACTAACCTTCAGATTTATCTGTGCATGGAGTCAAAACGTAAGTGCAAAAAAGCAAACAAAAGCAATTGTACTCCACTATTTATGCAAAATTTGCACAGCCTATCAAAAGTTCATTATATGGCCAATGAATATTTTATCATAGCAACCGCTACAGCCAGATCTCCATGGCATTTTTGTACATTTCTCCAGTAATTTGTGGATGAAGAGACTATAGCCTTGTTCGCAAGTTAGACTGAACACACATGCACTCTGTGTACCGTGTACTCTTGATTTTCCTTTATATAGGCATTAAGTAATACTCATGTCACATTCCATTCATGTGTGATGAAACTGCATATTTGTTCAGGTATTGTAACCAAGTTTCATTTGTAAAGTGAATGCACATTGGCTCTTTCTTACATAAAGGTGTACAGTGAAAAATAAAGGTACATTCACTGTAATATGTGAACTGGGCTTGGTATGTCCCAATGAAGGCAAAGGAACATAAACCCTCTCCATAATCATCATTGTTGTCAATGGGAAATATAAGCTAGTTGATTCCATAAAATTCTGCACACTACAGTGAGATTGCCGTACTATATAAATCATGCTATGATCTGGTAGTTACTCTAGCTTGTACTCAAGAAGGGGAAACAATCAAAACAATCAAAACGACCCCTTTTTGATATGGCATTTAATGCCTTTTGCTTATTTATTTAAAATACTTGCAGACAGCCTTTCCTCATAGAGTAGTCTCAAGGGAGTTTGCAAGAGTACACATGAATTATGTAAAAAGAATCATTATCATCAATAGATCAGCAGCATCAAATAGTCATCAATAAAAAGAACAGCCTGAATCCAGACTCACTGATCTCACAAATGGCAATAAAATCTATAGAAAGCTTTCTGAATAGTGACATATATTCTCTCCTATATACAGGTAACAAGAAGGCAGTACTAACAGCCCCACTAAACATTCCTTGGAATGGGCCACCACAGACTGAATGGGGGGGGGGGAGAGGAAAGAAATGAGTAGGAAATTGGTACAAATGCAAGATCTCCAGAGTTTGTCAGGAGAACAATTTGGTTAAGTGCATTAATGTCATATCTTGCTTCATTAATGTTTAAAGAAGGATTTCACAGGTTCCTGTGACATAATGATCTATAAATCACAAAAAGATGCATCTGTTCTGTGATTGAAAGGTTTTTGCATTTTGGTTTATTTAAGGGTCAAACCATAAGCAACCATAAGCTTTGACATCAGATTCTTAGACATGTATTTCATCTGCAGAAAGCAGCTGTGGGGGCAGTGATATGGCTTGGGGCCACAACACTGGGGAAAAGTGGGATTAACCTCTCCTAGACCAGGGTCTCTTTGCAGAGGCAGGCAATGGCAAACCTCCTCTGTTAATCTCTTGCCTTAAAAACTCCAGCAGGGGTTACTATAAGTAGAGATGGGCACGAACAGCAATACGAACAAAAAAAAGCCACGAACAGCTGTTCACAAACAAGCTGTTCATGAGGCCCCATTCTAAATGAACAGGTGGTCGTTGCAAGCCTTGTTCATGCTTGTTGCTGTTCATTGCTGTTCGTCAAGTCAGACAATCTGGCACCTGCAATCAATTCCCTTGGCAACTTAGGCAGGGTTTGTCTGAACTCTGTCTGAACTCCTGTTGTTACCCTGGAAACCCAAATCTAAGCCCAATTTAGCTTGATAGGCAGGTCTTCCTTTCAAGTGTGGACTGGAGCTCCAAATTTGTTACAAGGGAACAAAGATCAGGGGGGAGGGGGCTCTCAGTTCTGGCTTTGGAGAGGGAGAGGCAGCTGCTGTTGGCATTTTGAGAGAGAGAGTGCATTGGAGCTTGAATTTTCTTTGTGTGTGATGGGATAGGGATCTACCCCTTCAAGTTCCAGGGCTGCTGCCAGGCTCTGGACCAAGCTATTATTTATTATTGGTACATTTCCTGCTGCCTGCTCAGGTAGGGTTTCTGGGAGTGGTGCAGTAGGGATCTTGATGGCTGGAGGAGAGCCTGCTGACCCCCACGAACAGCCAACCACGAACATGTTCGTGAACAGGGCCATGTTCATGGTTGTTCATGAGTCCCTGTTCGTGGATGGCAACAAACATCATGTTCGGTTTTTTTTCTGTTTGTGCCCATCTCTAACCATAAGTCAGCTGCTGCTTGACAGCATTACACATATACACACCATTTCCCTAATGAAAAGTGTCCTCTCTGGTGGATTTTGTCCCACAGGGGAAAAAAATTGGCACAATACTGTTCTTTTCCTGTCCAGAGCTTATAACGACTTGGGGGGTGCAGGATTTCTAATCAGCAAAATAGCTCAGGAGGAAAAGGTTTAAAAGCTAGTTTTTCCAGCATGCGAGCCTCATTCCATCTCATTCAAGCAACTACTTTGCTAGTTAAAATACACAGATGGGGATCTGATTCTATGTCCCAGCATAATTTGTGGTTTGCCCTAAATTTAAAAAATCCCAGATTTTGAATAGTCATCATATTGTTGCAACTCCCACCCCCAAACAAATCCTAGAATATTTTCTTCTGGCAGATACTACATCTGTACTCATATATGTTCAAGAGCTTTTAATGATTTCACAGTGTACTCAACATGGATTCTAAAGTCAAGCTGTACAAAGGATACTTTTGCTCACTGGAGAAGAGACAAACAAAAAGTGATATTTGTTATTGCAAGGGGTTACTTCTAGTATTAAAGTTAAACTTTGCTTTCTGGTTGTTGCTGCCTGTAGAAACTGGATAAGATTTTGCCTCTTGTCTCTTCTAATTAAATACTATAGAGGTAGAGGAAATATGCTGAATAAGAGGGGGAATTTATGGGTAATTTTAAAGGACAAATAAGCTGCAGAGGATACTTCACTTTAGAAATGCATTTGAGCCAATATTCCTCTCATAAAATGCTCTGAACGGTCCTCTTTTACTTGCCAAAATATACAATGCTTTATTATAGCTCTCAGGAGATTTTTAAATATATTCAAATACCAGTGGAGACTAGACATTACATGGAACCTGCATTTCTTTCTGTTGCATATTTGTATTAAGGCTTACAAAGTCTGAGCTTTTCTGGTATGTGAAATGTGAAGTGTTTGTGATCACAGACAAGAGGCAAGGAAAATCAGGCTAAAACAAACCAAACATTATATTCTTTATGGAAAACCACATCATCAAAACAGGAAGAGGGGCAGGAAACTGCTAAGAACATTTTATTTATTTATTTATGTTAGTTATAGTCCACCTTTCTCACTGAGACTCAAGGTGGATTACACATCGTGAGTCAGTACAGTCAGTTTCAAAGATATTTCAGTAAACCATATAACAGGGTATATCAACGCAATTTGCAAAGATTTAAACTAGAATTATTTTCTTCTTGTGCACTTTGTTTTAATTGAGAATGTGTTACTTTTTTATAAAAAGGTTCTGCCCACCCGACAAGAAACAAGACCTTTTATGACAAGCACCAGACTACCAACGTTGCTATCAGTAACCTCCTAAAATAAAGTAAAATAATGTTCTCTGATTTTACATGTCTCTATTTGCTATTCCCAAGATTAGCCTCTAAGCAACCAATTGGTCTCCTTAATCCAGCGCGGAGGTTGGGGATAATTACCCCTTGAACTAAGAAGAAATTGGCATTCCTAAGCACGTAGGGGGTAATAAAAACGTCCATGTGGTTTACTCCTTCCCTTGAACAACTCTCATGACCCTTTCAGAGGAGGCAAAGATAATGTCTAGATTCAAAGGACTAGATGTGGTGTTGACATTGATTTGAATTGATCTATGGACCACTTAAACCCAGTGGTCACTTGTCTCAACCTCTACATGGATATTACTAAACTGAAATGTGAAGTTTCTTGAAAGCCTCATTTTTAAAAAATAAAAAATGTATTCATCCTCTAAACAAAAGAAATCTCTGAGATGCTTTCCATTCCCCACACAGCAAATCTTATCTTAAGGGGAAACATTTTATTAGAGCAACTGCTTGAGGCAATACAATATATTTTTACTGACAAAAGGAAATCACTTTGATTAAAGTTCAGTTTTTTAAAAAGAAAGTTATTTCAATAGTGCTGTATTTCAGAATGAATGCACTGATACAGATCAAAGCTCTTCCTAGAAATCAGAATTATTTCAATTGCTAGTGGAGCGGACTTCTACATTTGGGTTCCACTTGATTAAAATGACTATCGAAGTGTTTTTTTTTATTTCCTGCTCCCCCCAAAACAGCATAAATGCATTTTTATACCTTAGATGGAAGGAATCTTCTATGCCAATAGGCAAAGTGGAGTCATAGAATGGCAGTTCTTCCACAAAGCTTAAATTACCTGTTCAGTGGTCACTTTAGCATGACATTTGGCTACCAACATTAAAGGAACGTGCTTCTCTTTCATGATTTTTCAGTCTTATATTAGTTAACGGCTATTTCCCCAATTTCTGCTTATATTTATCTCTTATCTCATCCAAATACACTAAACAAATATCAGCCAGATTGGGGCACAGTTTTAATTTTAAGCAATGCAAAAGGCATTGGAAATTGCTTTACATTCAGAACAATATAAAGTGATGTGGAAAAGCAACATGATGTTTGAAAAGCACTACAAGTAGTTAGGATTGCAAACCTCCAGACAGGATCGAGATAGGACTGCCACCCTCTAGATGGGGCTTGAAGATCTCGAAATTACATCTGATCTCCTGACTATAGAGATCAGGTGCCCTGGAGAAAATTGCAGCTTCTGAGGGTGGGCTCTAGAAATGCCAACTCTGGTTTGGAAAATTCCTGAAAATTTTGGGGTGAAGCTTGAGAAGGGCAGAGTTTGAGGGACAGAGGGAGCTCCACAGGGATCTGATACCATACAGACCACCCTTTCAAGCCATTTCTCTATGGGAAATTATCTCGGTAGTTGGAAATAGAGTTGGGCATGAACCAGAAAAAAAGAACCATCAAATTTCACAAACCACAAACCACAAACTTTCACGAACCTGCCCCTGGTTCGCAAAACGGCCCATTTGGTTCCTGGAAACGTTACTTCTGGGTCATAAATCGTCACTTCCGTGTCAGCAGAAGGTCACTTCTGGGCCAGAAGAAGTCCACTTCCGGGTCAGCAGAAGGTCTGCAGGAAGTTCATCCCTTGTTGCCTAGGAAACTGATTGATTAGCACCAGGCTGTCTGCCGTGATGAACCCAAAAATGAACCAAATGAACCAGCCTAAAGTTTGTGGCGGTTCATCAGAAATGGGATCTGATGAACTGTGGTTCGTGAACCACGAACCGGCCTGGTTCATGCTTAATTTTGGTTCGTATTTCGGTTCATGCCCATCTCTAGTCTGAAATTTACTTGTAATTCCTGGATAAGCTCAGGCCTGACCTGGAAGTTGGCAACTCTTGTGGACTCTATGACATCACATCCCAGCTGACCTCCCTCTCCTCTCCTCCCCAAATTCTGCCTTCCCCAGAATCCACCCCTATATCTCCAGAAATTTTCCAATCTAGAGTTGGCAACAGTTTAGCATCCTGTTTCATACAATGTCAATCTAGGAAGCTCATAAAAGCCCTCCTCTGTTGTCCCCAATCAAGAACTAATATTCAGGTAAACTGCCTCTAAACATGAAAGTTCCAATTTGCCAATATGGCTGACATTACTTGATTTACCTATTTCATTTGCCTTTTAAAAGATCATCTAAGATGAAAGAAAGAAAAAGAAGGGTATTTTCTCCTTGTATTAAAAAAAGACTGGTAGCATTTTATTTATTTGTTTATTATTTATTTATACATTAATGAGCATTCTCTGGCCCTCAGTTCATGTCACCTTCACTGAGACAACAGAAAATCCCAATCCTGCTTTATGCGGACAATATGGCCTTAATTTCCTTGACCAAGATTGGTTTGAGGAGATTATTATGTCAACTAGGCCACTACTGTACTGAAGAAGCTTTAAAAGTCAACTATACAAAGACAAAAGTAGTGGTCATTAAAAGAAAGCCAAAAATTTCCTGCTGGAGCATCCTTGGTAACCCAGTCAACCAATGCAGCTCCTTTAAATACCTTGGGGTAACTTTCGAGGAGTTTATGAGCTGGAAGTTCCATTTGGCAACAGTTAGATCCTCAGCACTGAAGATTGTAGGGACAATCCTACATTTTTTTAAACAAAAGGGGGGCAACTAATAGATCCAGTATTGAAATGATTTAGGTACAAGATTGTCCCACATCTCCTATACAGAGCTGAAGTATCGAAGGAAGATCTATTACTTAGCACTGAAGTAATCCAAAATCAATTTTTAAGATGGTTTTTGATCCTTCCCAAATCCACTCCCACTGCCCTGATGAGAGTTGAAGTAGGCCTTCCATCAATAAGGGTGGGGGTACGTCTGGAAGTTAAAGTATTAGAAAATGTTTAAAACATTTAGTTCTGATTCTTTAAGCCATTAATCTGTAAATGACCTTTTAGCCAAAGATGCTACGTGCTCTGGCTTTCTTTGTCCCATCTGCAAAAGGCATACTACTAGGGGCTTATGCTGACAACTCACAACTTAGGGACTGGATCTACAATTTGGATGCAGTTTGGACCAAGTATCAATATCTAAATCTAGGGCAGCCCTCTGGTATAAATTAATAGTTTTACCACTCAAGATCCATGTACCTAGCCAGCATTTCTAACTACCATCTTAGAGCCTCTTTCTGTCATGGGCCAGTCTGGGCTCAGTGAAAATGAGGACTCCTCAAGAGGAGAGGTGCCTTGTGTAGCCAGCCCTGACTCTTCAGGAGAAGAGGATCTCCGTGTAACCCTCTGACTCAGCAGAAGCCGGTGATCAGGAAGAACAGCTGCTGGCTAATCAGAGTCCACAGCCAGCAGCTGAGGCAGAGTCAGGCACCCTCCAGCCCCAACACCACAGAGGAAGTTCAGCCAGGGACTTTCAACACCACAGGTGAAGCCCAGCCAGGGGCTTCCTACCCCTCCCAGGTTCACCCACACCCAAAGAGTGCTGCAGACAAAGGCAGAGAGTGGAACTGCAGGAGAGACGGTGCAATGCTTGCCTCCTGGGCTGACACCAGCTGCTTATGGATAGCAACAGATCCAAGACTTCTTCAAATGGGATATTTCTATGACTGGTATGATCCCTTGTGCAGTTTATTTTAACTTTTTAACTATGATGCTGGATGTAACTGTTTTTAGATGAAGCATGTTTTTTGGTGTTTTTTTTTAAATCTCGGGATCGCCTATGTTTAATGGCAATAAATCTAATCTACAATCTATGTCATTTATAGTCTGCCTTTCTCACTGAAACTCAAGGCGGATTACATGGTGTGAGATTAGCACAGTCATCATCAAGGAAATTTCAATAAACAATGTCATAGGGTAAATAAATGCAAGACTACAAAGACATAACATTAGCAAAAGTCCAATATAAAGTTGAAGAAATGCTGAAACAGAGCATAAGCAATTCTTGAAATATAACTGCCCCTTAAATATACAGCAGCTACAAACCCCAGGATACAGTTACTCCTAAGAATATATTAATTTAAAGCAATAATTTCTCTCCATCAGGAGCTCCAGTTGATTTATTTATTTACTACATTTTTAGCCTGCCTTTCAGTGGTGTCATCTCTACATGTCTGAAAACATCCCAAAGCTGAGTTCTATTGTGTCTCTGTTCTGCTGTAGTTTCACATAAATTCATCTGAGTGGATTTATTGAGCAACTTCTGTAGCACTTCTGTAGCTTCTCAATGCAGAAGCATCCTGGTTTATTTTCCAAATGAAATGAGGGCTTTTATGTACCATGTAAAAATGATCAAAAGGAGCTATCTGCCCTACAGTCATCATAGCCTTGGATGTGGCAGGATACATGGCTGCTGCCTCTTAGCATAGCTGCACAGGCCCTAGGGCACCCTCTTAGCTCATTTATTTCCAAATCAAAATGGTATTCCCTTCACCTGAATCACCAACAAAAAAATTATTTGACAACCCAAGAAGTCCATTTTCTTGGCTATATGCTATATATCCAAAGTTACAAAAAAAGAAGGACCTTCACAAGGAAATATCATAGTAGAGGACAGGGTTAACTGTACATGAAGGAACAAATAAATTAATATATTATTTAATCACACTTCAATGTAAATAGATATAACAGCAAAACAAAGTAAACCAATTCCAAAATATTAAGTCAAGCAAACTTCAACATAGTAATTGAGCAAACAATTCCAGGCACAAGCCACTGTAACTTGACATTTCCATGTCAGTCTAAATGGTCATATAGTCCAACACGTAAAGTCCAATACTTTTAAGTAAGTATAAATCCAAATAGTAAATAATTATTAATACGTAGAACACCTTGCAACATGCTGAGCAATGAAATTTTATTTTTCCTCTTTGTATTATATGTGCAGATGGTACCAAATTGTGGGACGTCCAACCAGACGAGCCCTGCCGCCTGACAATCAGGGCTGGCTGCATCACCTAATGTTTCGTGTAATACCTCTTCAGGGGTGGATATATTTTAATACCTAAGAAATCTAAAAATATGTATCACAAATCCAAACAGTCAAACTCAGCAATTACAAGTCAAAGGTGGCGACCTATTTTGGAATTGGTTTACTTTGTTTTGCTGTTATATCTATTTACATCCAAGTGTGATTAAATAATATATTAATTTATTTGTTCCTTCACGTACAGTTAACCCTGTCCTCTACTACGCTATATCCAAAGTTGCCACCCTAAGCACCCTAAACCCATTTGTTCAAATTAAATCCTAAAACCCATCCAGGTAAGGTAGCCAAATCAAACTTAGGAAATTCCTGGAGATGTAAAGGTGGTGCCAAGGGAAGGGAGGTTGGAGAGGGGAGGGAGCTCAGCACAGATACGATGCCTTCAAGTTCACCCTCTGAGGCTGCCATTTCTTACAGGAGAATTGATCTATGCAGTCTGGAGATCAGTTGCAATTCCAGAAGAACTCTAAATCCCACCAGAAGGCTAGTAACTGTACTTTCAGAACTCCAGTGCCAGCCCAGTTGGCAGCATGCAGAAAAACAGCAATGCCTTCTTTGTTTGTGGAATTGAGCTAAGGGACTAGAAACCTATAAAGCAAATAAGGCTGGATAACAACAGAATAAAATCTCCATGCTGTGTCCAATGCAAAATCCCTTTGAACTTTTAATAAATCTTCACAAAGCACACACACGGCTGCAAACTAGGAGATTTTTCTCTTATAATAAAATGTAGCTGCCCAATTGTATAATGGATATAAATCCATGATAAATAACTTGTAGACTTTGTTGGTCATTTACGTTGCCTCCAGTTGCTACAAATCATTCTTAAAGGTGGAGAAGGAACAGTTAAAACTCCAGCAAAACTTATTTTCTTGACATTATCGCTGAAATCATGTCGACAACCCCTGAGCATTTTTGTTGGGGAGAAGAAAATATCTTTGGAAATGCTGTTTTACCACAGAGGACCTCCTTGAGAATAATATTATATATAAGCTGGCAGGGTAACAGCCTTCTGACTAGGAAGACATTCTATTCTTCTTAGCCCTAGTGAGAATGAAGCATTCCTAGTGTGGTCTATTTTAATCCTAAATCAATGCAAGGTTGGGGGACCCTACACACACTTTGTATTTTTCAAATATATAGCCAAAGGCAAGTTTTCTGGCATGGGCTCTAAACAAAGCACCTAGTTTTTGGCAGGAAAAGTAGGCTGAATGTTTGGCAGTGAACACCGAAGAATCTATTAGGGCAAACTCATTTCATTTCTGTCAGGAGTCAGGACTGACATATTGAATTGAATGACTAGCAGGACGTGCCTGAATAAATATTGGCATAGTACACATGGTGTAGCACACCTGGCATGGTAAATATTCAACCCTGTGTCAGTTGTATGGAGGGGGAATGAAATCAATGCTTGCTTTAATATGTAGCTTTTGAAGACAGTTTTCTCCCACATACAAAATGATTGCAAGACATATAAGGGATAAAATGAAGGCATAAACATGCTTTAACAGCCAGTCTATCTGATATAAAAACATGTTGCATTTATAGATTGTTTTCAATGTTCAATGTGTACATTATCATGTTGTAATCTTTACAAGAGCCCCATAAAGTAGGCTAGTAGTAACAATAAATGGGGGGGGGGAGTTGAGGGTTGATGAGGATCAGTCAAGACAGAATGGCCTATCTAAGGCCCCCTAGTGAAGTTGTGGGTCAGATAAAATTTGAACCAAGGGGATCACAACTAGAGATGGGCACAAACCGCATTACGAACTTCAAAAACCCATGAAATTGGCGATTATGCGATCACGATCCAGCAGTTCGTGATTGTCCTCATCCAACACAAACCTGTGTTGAAAGAAGCCTGGTTCGGTGCTTTCGGCTGCAGTTCGGGAAGCCAGACAGTCAGGCACCAGCAATCAATTCCCCTGGAAATGGAGCCAGGGGAATGCCTGAACTCTGTCTGCACTCCTTCTGTCGCCCTGGAAACCTGAATGGAAGCCCAGCTTACCTTGATCGGCAGGTCTTCCTTCCAACCATGGAACTGCAAAGCGGTTACAAGTTGGGAGGACACCCAGGGGAGGGAGGGGGAAGGGGGTGTTCTGTAGCCATGGGCACTCCAATCTCATCCCTGCAAACCCTGATAGGCAGCTCTGATGGCCAAAGACAGACCTCCTGCATTGCTCAATGGGAACTGTGCTTATAAATAGCCGTGGGCTCCCAGAGTTTCACTTTCAGCGAGCAGTGGAGTGGGACAGAGCTCTTGCTTGCCACTTGCTAGCTTTTGGGGAGAGAGACTGAGAGTATAATTCATCTTGGATTTTTTTGGTAGTTTCCTGGGGGCCTTGGATTGGAGAGGGTATAACGCCAAGATCCCTTTTGCAATCTTGTCCAAACTTGGGTGATGGCTGTAGAAGAGCCTGCAAAACACTCCCCAGGAGTATGGGTTCTCTAAGTGCCACAGGGGCTGTTCCGTGCCCCACGAACCAGTTCAGCAACGGAAAATATTCGTTACGGTTCATGACTTCAGGATCGTCGTCGGCACCAAACCATGAACCGCAGAGTCGTTAAATTTTTTTGGTTCATGCCCATGTCTAATCACAACTCATTTTCTTATTTAGTAAATTTTTATCCCATCTTTCCTACTGTATACATTGTTTTCCTCTCTTTATTTTATCACCACAGCAATCCTGTGAAGTATATGAGGCTGAGAAAGAATTACTGACTTAAGGTCACCCACCAAGCTTTATGGTAGAGTGGGGATATGAACCTGGGTTTTCTAGATGCTATGTCAACGATTGTTGAATAATGCTCAGTTACAAAAAATTGAGCTGGTACTTTAAGCACAAACATAAAACATTGCTGAGTAATATGAATAGGACCAGATGCTTGAAAGAGGTTTAATTTCCAGAGAAATAGCCTTGGCTACACCAACACTGGATTGCTTCCGATTATAGAGTAAATTGGGTTCTGTTTTCTCAACAAGCATTCCGGTATTTGTACCACATATGATGTACTAAATATAATGTAATAATAAAGAATGAGCATCAGATAATGTTTTGCCCCACACACTAAATTTGAAAAGTGAATGTAAATATCCTTCTTAGCTGTCATCACTTGTAGAAATACTTAGGTAGGAGAGTTACTTATAGGAGAGTATGAAAGAAAATTAACAGGCAGAAACAGCACTATCTGAGTAATGGTCCATCCCATAGGCTATTTATACAATCAAATGAAGCACATACCACATGTCCGACCCACTGGAAAACCTTCCTTTTATCTATTTTGACCTTGATTAATTTCCCATAAAATGCTCCTTGACAGCACATGGCCTGACCAATTGGAGTTTATGCGCTGATGTTTCATTAGCCCCAATTTATTATTTCATTTGGGTTTTTTGTTCAGCAGTTATTCATAAGAACTACATTCTTAAAGAAAAAACCAAACTTGATTTCCTATACAGCTGCTACGGATTTACAACAGTCTATCCAAGGGCGTGATGCTATGAATGCTTAGCATCTTGGCCTTTTCACAAACATGACTGCCTCCAGCACAATTTCTTCCAGTGCTCTCATCACAAGGGCTTATGTAGACATTTCTCTCATATTTTGCCAAGTACCTCCTGCAGGTAGCAGCAGCTTAGTCTTCTTTTCTCTTTCCTTATATTAGGTTGTTGAGTAACAGGAACCTCAATATCCCGAGGTAATAAACCCCTGAATACCAGTGCTAGGAGGCAACATCAACTGGAGACCTTGGCATCTGTGCCCTACGTTTGACCCTCTGGAGTAACTGATTGGTGCCACTGTGTGAGACACAATGCTGCTGGACTGGATGTTTCTGTTTCTCACTAAATAGAATCTTCCACTGGAGAAAGAATCCCTCAGCCAATGAAACATTCCTTATATTATAGAAGGGAACCTTTGGAGCTATGATGGTTTGAGGTGGTAGAAGTGGGATAGCGTGCCAGCACTGAGAACTATCTACCCACATCACACTTCCCATCACAATGCCAAGCACACTTGTGAAAGAGGCCAAAGCAGTGTTCACTTACTGGCCTGTGAGTGCTTGGTGCTATTTGCTGCTAGT
Organism: Eublepharis macularius; assembly: GCF_028583425.1. NCBI lineage: Eukaryota > Metazoa > Chordata > Lepidosauria > Squamata > Eublepharidae > Eublepharis > Eublepharis macularius. The sequence continues at coordinate 66,876,838 of NC_072800.1, read as the reverse complement.
AAATTGTGATTGTGTTCCTGAGGTGACACCTCGCCTGTCTTGGTAAACCAGATTACAATTTTCTCCTCCTGTAATGCCAAGGAACAGAACAGAGATTGAACACAACAAGAAAAAGGGTTATTTATGGCCGAGGTGGGGTAGGGGAAGCAGGAGACATTCAGGACCAACTTTATATCCCTCTGAAATGGAATACAAAATTAAAATATGTAGAGTGGAAAGTTCAGTAGTAGTTGCTAAGTTTCCCTCAAGTTTCTTAACCTTTCAGGTGAATACTGTCCTCCACCTGCCGCAATAGGTTTCCAATTACCCAGAAAGACTATGTATGAGATCCTTATACCAGTGCGTACCACACGAGACCACCACACTGTACAGTCTAATTTCATCTGAAGTGAGTAAGTGTCCTATCCTGCTTAAGGAATTTCTATCCAGGGATGCCCTGCCTTCTGTTCCCATTATTATTCAGCTGGGTAGTGGGAGAAAAATAAAGGGGAATGGGGGGGATGATTGCTGGTGCTAATGACACAATGACATCACTTCCAGTGTAACTGGAAGTGTAGTCATCATGTTGTGTTGGGGTGATACTCTAGGATTCGCCCCAAAGAGTTTGAGGTGAATCCCAGAGCATAACCTTGACACGTCACTCAGTTTTGTGCTTGAAATGATGTCACACATAACTGTGATGCTCCAAAATCCCACCCCCATTTTCCCCTTCCTGGCAGGGCACGGGGGTTCAGGCTGGGAAGATTCCCACTATAGCAGGAGACCTGCTCTTCCAGATGCTAGGTGTCACCTGAGCTCACTACTCTTCCCCCAGGGTGGGGGTCCCTAGCTCCTTCTGTGCATCATCTGAGGAATCTGTGATTGGCCCAGAAGGGTCACTCACAACAGATAAAACTATTTCAGCCAAAGTGGTATCTTGTGCAAATCACACATGCCATTAGTACATGCATCTGCATGCATGGGCATACATGCATAAGAATTCATACATATTTGCACATTCAGGCTAAGGGGATCCTGATAAAAATGACAATAGATTAATTCCTTCTGTTAAAGAAATAGTATAATCTTGTGCATTGCTTATGTATGTTCTGTGGTTCTAATATTATTTACTCAGTAGTACCCAGGATTGTGAACAGGATTATAGACTCATTGCTACTCCTATGCATGTTTACTCTGACATAACTCCCACTGCATTTAATTGGGGCAATGCTTCTGTGCATAGGACTAAAGTCTTCATCATATAATGCAGAATGACAGAAATTAAGGGACTGACTCTTAAGTCAGTAACATCTAAGATGATAACACAGGCAAACAACATATTGAAAAACAACAGAAGGTCTTTACCTGTATGGAATTTGCTTTTTCACAGTTGTGATTGGGTCATATTCTCTAGTCAATGAACACTAGCAGCTTCATGGGTTTGATTCTACAGATATAGGCAGTAAAGTAAGTTTCTGATATGAGGCTGTATAAAATCCAAGGTGAACTGTAGCCTTTGTGGCTCCGTTCCATCTTTGTTTGTTTGTTTGTTTGTTTGTTTGTTTGTTTGTTTGTTTGTTTGTTTGTTTGTTTGTTTGTTTGTTTGTTTGTTTGTTTGTTTGTTTGTTTGTTTCAAATTTCTATTCTGCCCTCCCCGCAAGTGGGTTCAGGGCAGATAACAACATATTAAAATACAAAATACAATAAAACAACATATTAAAATACAATAAAATGCATATACATTTAAAACAGGATTGTGGACAGCCTTCACAGGGAGGGTTAAGATTTTATATACCCCTTTTTTTCAGGCCAGTGGAGGCCCAGCCTCAGCCATATGCCTGGCGGAACAACTCTGTCTTGCAGGCCCGGCAGAAGGATAGTAGGTCCTGCCAGGCCCTGATTTCAGTAGACAGAGCGTTCCACCAGGTGGGAGCCAGGACCGAAAAGGCCCTGGCTCTAGTCAAGGCTAGGCAGGCCTCCTTGGGGCCGGGGACCACCAGCAGCTGTTTGTCCCCCGATCGGAGTGTCCTCCAGGGAATATATGGGGAGAAACGGTCACGTAGATACGCTGGTCCCAGTCTGCACAGGGCCTTATAGGTCAATATCAGAACCTTGAATCTAATTCAATACTCCACTGGCAACCAATGCAGCTCGCATAAGAACGGTGTTATATGTGCCTTATTTGGCACTCTGGTAATAACACGCACATCTATCAAAGAACATTCAAAAATGTTTTAACACTTGCTTAGTTATTAATGTTTCTTATTATTTATTTCTGTTGTTCTGTGCTCTGAAGTTTATGCCCTAAATCAATGAAATATTACAAAATGCACGCTGGTTATTACAGTTTGATTCTGGCATACCTCCACTAACTGTTCTGGAGATGGTCCAAATTTACAATAAAAGCAAGTGGTCCATTATTTTCATTTTTGTTAAAGATCCAAAGTGGAACTATTGAGTAATCTTAAAGCATTATCTTTAAAACAGCCACATCCTAAGATGTGATTAACGATTTAATGATCTCCCCAGAAGAATACTTTGCATAGTTTATCCAGCTTCTTTAATTTGAAGCAGAGGCATTAGGTATTTCATGGAATGATGCCGCTTCTCTGCCCTTCGGTGTTTTTATCTACAAACGCAATTTGAGAGATAACAGTTTGTTCCTATTTGGATGGATTGAACATTTCTGAAGAGCTCTTCACAGCTCTAGTTAAAGCAAAGCTGTTACCCTGAACTAAATTTATTCTTCAAAAAACACTACTTTAACCACAGTGATTCAAAGTGAAACTCACTAATAGTTCATTTACACAAACATTATCTATAGCTTCAGCGACAGAGATTGTAAACCAGGCTTGAGTGCTTCTAAACGGAGAGACTCCTTGTGCTCTGCAAGGGGTGACAGAGGTGATTCAAGAGAGAGGTATTTGCTGGAATCAACTGAATCAAAAAAATAGCACAGAAGGAAATGAGTTTTCATGTTCTTCTTTGACATAAAAGGAATCTACAACAGAAAGTATAATCTGCCCAAATTGCAGGGCCCCCAAATCACATGAGGAGTATCAAAAGTGTTTTATGCTATAGCACACAGGGGTCAGATGTCCAACAGGAAAATAAACCAACGCCGCCCCCACCACCCCAACTAGTTGCACTAATCCAGATAGCTTTTTGGTTTCCAGCCACAGGGAATTTTCAAAGTACCATCTTGATGGCCTTATACTATTATCAATTAAAACACCCTTGTAACCTAGGAGTTTGGTTACATGTAAAATATGCTTAAGAATGCTATATTCAGAAAACCGGAGAAGCATGCCTCACTAAACTCAAACTAAACATGATGTTGGAGTTCTGTGATTAGAACTCTAGATAAGAAATCTGGCCCTAACAAAAGGCCATGGTTTGAGTAATGGAGGGTCTGAGAAAGAGGTAAGCTAATTTTTCTCCCTGTTTACCTAGTTGAAAGTTATGATTTATTTAAAATATTTATCTGCCTGCCCATTTTAATCACCCAAGGTAGATTATTTATTTATTTAATTTATATTCCACATCTCCACCATATTTAGTGCTTCACGTGGTTTACAGCATACATATTAAAAACACTTTTAAAAATACAGCATAAATTAACATAACATTCAATTTATCTACTGCCCTTCAGGACAACTTAATGCCCACTCAGAGTGGTTTACAAAGTATGTTGTTATTATCCCCACAACAAACACCCTATGAGGTGGGTGGGGCTGATAGAGCTCCAAAGAGGTGTGACTAGCCCAAGGTCACCCAGCTGGCTTCAAGTGGAAGAATGGGGAATCAAACCTGGCTCTCCAGATTAGAGTCCTGTCGTGCTGTTAAAAACTACACTAAACATCAAAACTGGTAATACAATAGTAAAATAGGAATACAAACATTAAAACCAATGATACAGTAGAATGCAAACGTTAAAACCCAAGGCAGATTAACAATAGATGTAAAAAAGACATTACAACTTTATATTTAAACATTAAATATACAGTTGTAAACGCATTAAACAATAAAATAATAAATACATAAAAACTACATTAAAATAAACAGCATAAAAATAACCTGCCCACAGTCTCATATATGGAAAGCTTCAGGACTGCTCCGCCCCCCCCCCCCACGATGCACGTGTCGGCAGCAGCAGCAGCACAGGAGACCTGGGAGGCTGCAGTAGCTGCGGGCCAGGCATAGTAGGTGGCTGGGGTGGTGTGCTGGCAGCTTCCCATCCCTTCCCGTCAGCCACCTGCACGCTGCCGCCACGAGCTCTGCAGCGCGCACCCCCAGCCCCAGCCCCCGGTGCCCCCTCCAGTGCCTCAGCACTGGAGGCGATTGCTGGGGTTGCCTCAATGGAGGCACCAGCACTGTTTGTAAGCCGCCTTGAACCATGAGAAAAGGTGGGAAATACATAAATAAATAATAGATAAATAAACATGAATGGCCTGACCTGAATAACTAGCCTGATCTCATCAGAGTCAGCCCTGGTTAGTAATTGGATGGAGACCATCAAGGAAGTCTAGGGTTGATAGGCAGAGACAGACAATAGCAAACCACCTCTGAACCATATAGGGTCACCATCAGTTGGATGTATTATGTAGATTGTGGTTTGTATTAAAGTCCTGAGCTGGATGGCCCAGGCTGGCCTGGTCTTGTCAGATCCCAGAAGCTAAGTCGGATTGGTGCTGGTTAGTACTTGAATGGGAAACCACCAAGGAAGACAAGTGCTGCTATGCAACAACATCCTGCCTCTGTTAGTTTGTTGCTTTGAAAACTCCAGCAGGGGTACAAATGAAACTGGAGGCTTTTTTGCTAGAAATAATGGAACTAGAAAATACTCATTGTCAGGGCTCTTCTTAAGCTGGAATACCCCGGAATGGCATTCCAGCACCTCTAAAAATACCCACATTACATGGGTATTTTTAAAATGCCCCAGCCATTTTGGGCCCATTTGAGGCCTGAAACAGCCAGGATCAGGCTGCTGCCAGGCAGGAGAGGGTTCCTCCGCCTGGCAGCAGCCCTTTCCAGACCATTTTGGGCCCGATCTGAGCCATTTCAGGCCTGTTTTGGCCATTTTGGGCCCATTTAGGGCCCATAACGGCCAGAATTGGGCTACTGCTGGGGGGGAAGGGATATGTCCATCATCCTCCCTTCCTGCTGTTGTTTCAGGTCTTTACCTGCCTCTTGCTGGGTTCAGCATTTGGCAATCCCAACATTTTTATGCCGATTCCATCACAGCAGTACTTGTCCACTTGGCCAAAAAAATATACCAAACCTGGAGGTAAATTCTATATGGTTTTATCAACCTAAAAAAGGGCTTCTGATTATATTCTTCATGCCAGATTGTGGGAAAAATTAGCAGTGACCTCTATGGACCATTGGCTTCTTTGGTTAATCTATAAACTTTACCAAAATAATACTGCACAAGTGAGCTGTGGAAACAATGGCCAGTTGTCCAAATAGGTCAATATAAATAGAGGTGTTCGACAGGATTGTCTCTTGACTCCCAGTCCCTACCTTTTTAACCTTTATATAAACAACATCAATAGTCATCTCTCTGGTGATTTCTTTCACTTACCTCACTGGGTTTGAAGACCTACTTAAAACCTATTTTATGCCAATGATGCTGTGTTGTTATCTCAGTCCCATATTGGGCTAAGATGTTTTTTAAATGCTTTTGCTTCCTATCGGCTCCAGAAGATTTTGTGTATAAATTATCAAAAGACAAAAGTGGGGTGCCGGGCATCGATGCGGAGGAGGAAGGATGCTTAATGCAAGAGCTCCGTCCCTCCCCACCCCAACATCCTGTTTAAAATTGTCACAACAAAACAAAATTCGTAGAATATGGGAAAGCAGATGTCAGAGAAAAAGAAGCATCAGGTAAAAGCAGCAAAAAACTTGCAAGAGTTTTTTGCGAACTGGGAAATAGCAAAGGCGTCAGGGAAGACACTGGGAGAGGAAAACAAAATAGCGGGCACTGTTAACATCACCGAAATAAGCTCACTCTCCCAACAAGACAATCTTACTGATTTAATAAAGCAAATGGAACAAGACTTACTTGACAATATGAAAAAGCTATCGCAGCAATTTACAGCACAATTTGCTGAAATGAAAACTGAAATAAATAAGGCAACTCAAAACGCAAGTAAAGCTGTGGAAATCAGTAATGCAGTTCAGACGGAAGTCAGAGAGCTTCAAAGTACACTCATTTTCAGGACAGACTATTAAAATTGGAAATGGCTGTAAGGCAGAGAAATGTTAAATTTAGAGGATTTAAAGAAAATATAGATTTAAATGAAGAGTTGTCAAAATTTCTGGCTTCTTGGCTAACAAAGCAGCTACAGTGGAAAGAGGATGAGGGTCCAAGCATAGAAAATGCTTATAGAGTGGGTCCCCTGGAAAGAGAAAGAAAAAGTTCCCAAGATATCATAGCTACATTTTAGGATGGGAACATTAGAAAAAAGATTCTTGCAGCAGCCAGATCGAGGGGAGCATTGGATTATAATGGAACCCCAATATTGATCCTCACAGACTTACCATCATAAGTAGAGGTGGGCATGATCCAAAAAAAAATACCGATCAAGCCGTTCGTGGATCCGGGCCGCCACCGAACCCAGGTCACCAATTCTAACCGATCAAGTCCCGTTTCCGATCTGGAATCGGGACGGCCAAAGTGGGAGGCATCCTGTTGTTTTCAGCAGCAGCCGCCAGGCCCGGCAGGCACGGGGAGGTGGCGATGAGCCGCCTCCCCTCAGGGAGGGAGGGGACATTCACACACACGCACACACTTAGAGCAGGGGGGATTTTTTAACCTGGCAACGAGCCGCCTCCCCTCAGGGAGGGGACATTCACACCAGGGCCGGATCTACGGTTGCCAGCGCCCGGGGCAACCGTAGGCAGGCTCTTGTGCGCGCATGTGCGTGCGCTCCTGGGTCACTCTCCCCACCCACGCAGCAAGCTGGCGGCAGCGCAAGTGGCTCGGAGGCTGCCCGTGCCATTCACCTGCCCCGCAAGACAAGGGGCAGCCAGCTTGCCAATGCACCCCTTGTCCTGGGGAAAGGCGAATGGTGCAGGTGGCCTCCCAGCGTCCCGCACTGCCTTTTGCCTTTCCCCAGGACAAGGGGCGGTCAGCTTTCCCGCACGCCCCTTGTCCTGGGGAAAGGCGAACAGCGCAGGCAGCCTCCTAGCCACCCGCGGTGCCTTTTGCCTTTCCCCAGGACAAGGGGCGGCTGGCTTGCCTGTGCGCCCCTTGTCCTGGGGAAAGACGAAGGGCGCGGGCGGCCTCCCAGCCACCTGCGCTGCCTTTTGCCTTTCCCCAGGACAAGGGGCAGCTGGCTTGCCCGTGCGCCCCTTGTCTTGTGGAAAGATGAACGGCGCGGGCGGCCTCCCAGCCACCTGCACTGCCTTTTGCTTTTCCCGCAAGCCGGCCACCCCTTGTCCTGAGGGAAAGGCAAAAGGCAGTGTGGGTGGCTGGGAGGCCACCCGCGCCATTCGACTTTCCCCAGGCGCGCTCCTGGGGCTGGCAACTGTGCCCGGCACCCCTTCTTTGGTGGCACTGGGGACAGACTACCCCCCACCCCGTCGATCCGGCCCTGATTCACACACACACTTAAAGCGGGGGGGGATCTATCCCTGCCTCTCCAAATAGAGAGAGACACCCCGTCAACATGTTTCAGCCAGCTTTTTAAAAAAAGCAGGGACAGAATCCTCCGTTCCTCCCCACCCGATTTTAAAAGCAAGCAGCAAGTCTTCAAAAAGCATATTTTAAACACACACACAGAACCGTGAATGAGGTTTTCCCACAAAATACAGTGTTTTAAAAGCAGGTTAAAAACAGAGTGACAGACAGAAAAACACCCATTCCTCCTACAAAGCCCCGTTTTTTTTAAAAGCAAAAAACCTTTGTGCCCATGGCTTCAGAAGACCCCCTTCCCCCTCCCTCCCTCCCCTGGGTTGCTGCTCCGTGGTTGAAAGGAAGCCTGCTAATCAAGGAAAGCTGGGCTTCCATTCGGTTTTCTAGGGTGACAGAAGGAGGGCAAACACAGCTCAGGCATTCCCCTGACTCCGTTGCTAGGGGAATAGATTATTGGCGCCTGAGTGTCTGGCTCTCCGATTAGATCACGATGCCCCCCCCGATCAAGCCCCCCCCCCCCGAACGCTGGATCGGTCACCATGAACGGAACCATTAGCTGAGTCACGATGGCGCAAACGCCATTATCGGTTTTTTTTCACATCGTGAGTCTGATCGTGCCCATCTCTAATCATAAGTACTGAACAAAAGGAGAGAACTGAGAGGAGTAACTGAAGCATTAAGGAATGCCCAAATAAGCTATAAATGGATCAACCTTGTTAACCTAGAAGTCTCCCATCAAGGCAAAAATGTTTAAAGCAACAGACGAAGAATCTGGAGCAGCACTTCTTAGAACTGTAGGAATTGAAACCACAACAGAAGTGGAGAGAAATACACAGAAAAGAAGAATGTCAACTGCTTTATCTCCCTTTAAAAACAGTAAAATACCAGTTCGGTGGAATTAAGTGATTAATCCCAGCATTTAGGACATCATATCTATGTTGTGAAAAGAAAAAAGCATTTAATCAAAACTTCATAGGGAGTTGAGGTGGTGGAGGGATAGGAATTGGTTCTTGGAATTGGTTATTATACCAATAATCTGTGAGGTAACTAACTACAGGTCACTGAGTTCAGAATTGTCTGTATGTTGTGGGGGGAATTGGGGGAAACAAGGGGGAAGGGAGAAGGGAGGGGATTGGAAGGACTTTGGAATTCATGGTTGTAAACTAGCTTTAGCGGAGGAAGAGGTAAGGGGGAAGGAGGGTTTATTCTAGCATAATTGATGTGTTTTAATAAAGTTACAAATTATTGTCTTTTCTAATTATCCTCTCTAAGTATATTGCTAAAGTTTGACTAACAATTTATGAAACACTATTTTAATTATTCAATAGAAAGAAATCTTGTGATATGATAATAATATTTCACTATGAATACTTATTTACTAATATTTGGAATTATCGCAAATATCTTTGTAACTGTTTTTATTTGTTAAGCATTATTACAATAAAAATATTTTTTTAAAAAAGAAGACAAAAGTGGTTGTTTTTTTGTAAAGAGGCACTTTTACGCCATCTATCTTGGTCTATGAATGACCACTCAATTGGTGAACACTTTTCGTTACCTAGGTGTCTTTGTTTTCCTACAATTTGTCCTGGACAAGTCATATCAATAGGGCTAAGAAGCTAGCATCAATACAGTTGTCATCCTTTTAAAGATTTTTTCACACCACAGGACATAATTATGTACCTGCTGCCATTTGTGCCTTTCAGGTGAAGGTAGTACCTATATTATTATATAGTGTGCCACTGACCATAGCTAAGGTCAATGACAATTATGATTCTTGCTTAATTTCCTTCCTTTGTTCACTATGAAATCTTCCTAGGTATGTCTTTGGTTCAGTTATCTGTTTAGAATTTGCGGAATCATTCTTGGAAGCTAAAGCATGGATAGCAACTTTTCTGTTTAGATCGAACATTTTCTACTCTTTGGAGGAGATCTATCTATATTATCTAGCTAAAGATGCCTTCCGAAGTTCATGGCTAAAATAAGTTGATGCCAAGTTACAGAGAATTGGCTTGCCCCTCAAGCTCTTTAACCAAATATATTACCTCTCCGCATATACATTGATTAAATCTAGGGTCTTACACTTTGACAAAGGGAGCACTGGGTGGAGCTCGCAGAGTATGTTCTTTATAGTATCTGGGTCTTTCAATCCCAAAGTCTCTGTCTGCTTATTGTAAGTTTCTAACGGTTCCTAAATATATAACATAGAATACTTTTCTCCAATGTCTTACCATTAGAAGAACTAGCAGGCAGATTCCTAGGAATTCCTTTCTCTGTAAATCCAGTGACGTAGACACTATTTAGCATTTTTAATAGATTGTAATAAGTACAATTTGGCTCGTGACAAATGGCTCAAAAACTCCAAAAATGGAGTTTTGCCACAAAACAAGAAGTTATTATCAGATACTAATCCAAATGTGACTCTGGCAAGTAGTAAAATATTTGTCTATGGCATCAAAGGGCATCACTCTATAATCTAAAATTGCATACTTAAAATTGCACATTTATGCCTTCCATATTGACAATTACGTTTTTCATGGTGTTTGTAGATTAATATAATATTTCCTGTATGTTTATTACCTGTTGGTCTATGAGTATTAATAAAAGACTGAGACTGAAACTGACAGTGGCTGTGTATGGTTTCTAACATAATATTTTAAATATAAAAACCTTGCTTACAGCAAGACCACAAGTCTGTGGTTAACTGTAACGAGTTCCTCAAAGTCTCACAACCTCTGTATTATGTATATACGTTTAAAGTCAAATAATTTTTGTGTATATTTATAGCCTGAAAAGGATGTCATAAATGATACACTGGAATGGTGAATATATATCTCATAGACCAGCAATGTCAGGTTTAATACAGGGATTTCATGTCTACATTCTCAAGATTCTGTCCCACCACACACAAAGAAAATTCAAGCTGAATTCAATGCACTCTCCCTGTCTCTCTCTCAAATGCCAACAGCAACTGTCTCTCCCTCACTGTCTGCAAAACCAGAGCTGGGAGCCCCCCTCCCCCCTGCTCTTTGCTTCCTTGTAACAAATTTGGAGCTCCACACTTGGAAGGAAGACCTGCCTCTCAAGCTAAATTGGGCTTAGATTGGGGTTTCCAGGGCAACAGCCTGAGTTGCCATGGGAATTGATTGCAGGTGCCAGACTGTCTGGCTTGACGAACAGCGACGAACAGCAAAGAACGAGGCTTGCAACAACCACCTGTTCGTTTAGAATGGGGCCTCAGGAACAGCTTGTTCACAAACAGCTGATTGGGCTGTTCATGGCTTTTTTTTAGTTCATATTGCTGTTCATGCCCATCTCTAGTCATTAATATTTTGGCAACATTTTATCTCAGTTATAAGTTTTAATTACATGTGTATATTTTTGTGCCTTTTAAAGCTCTGCTGTAGATAGAAGCTATATGCTGGATATTTACAAATTCTTACTTAGTAGAAAGAAACTATCCATGAAATACACCAATACAATCTAGGTTGCCCATGTCATGGAACAAAATTACATCCAGGTAGATAGCCATTGGTTTGTAGTAGAAGAGCAATATTCGGGTAGCATATAAATAGTGTTCACCATCCCCAAGGTTTTTTCATGTTGCATGTTGTTTGTTCAATTTATTAATTGTGTTAGTTCTATGGTTCCTTTCATCTTCCATATGAACAACCAGGGTTAATGTAGGGCAGCAGTTTATGGGTAATTATTCATGTACCAATTGAGGAGTTAGTTAGTTACAGAGGGAAATAGCCAACACAAGTTTGATGTTAGAGCTTGGATGTGCAGATTCACAGGCCCCTAGTACAGGTTCTGTGGAGAAATCTTGTTCGAATAGAACTCACTTATAATGCTACCAGACAAATTCATTTCAGCAGCATGTCTTGTAGCTTTCTAAGGGATATTGCACATGCTAGAGATATAGTGTGAGCAAACATCCATTAGGATGCTACAAAAAGTGCCATTAGCAGGATGCAGAAGTGATTGTGCGCTTGACTGGCAGCTTTTCTTCAATAATGTCTGAAGCAGCTTTATAGCTTCTCTCCCCTGAGAACACAATGGATGCAAACACACTGATCCGAACTGATGGACATCTCTTTGAAGCAGCAGTGAGCTTTCTTGTCCATTTGAAGATTCACTCAAAACTACTACGGCTTTTGAGCAGCAGTAGCATGAACAACTGAAATATTGCCCCCTACATAAAAACAAAATAAAAATTAAGAGGCAATGCATTGCCACTAAAAAGGAGGCCATCATTTATTAGGAAAAATCTTGCAGAACGGGGATTTCATTAATGGTTTTAAAACTCAAAAGGGAATTGCATCCTAGGAGAGATTACACGTATAATTGTAGTTTTGGTTCTTGTCAGATTCTTCCACTATTGAGCTATCCAGATGATTAGTTCTGTAGTCTTGTCTCTCATGGCACTACGCAACAAGATCATGTATCCCACATGTTCACAGCTTTGAAAACAAAAATCTAGTGTTGTGGATATATTCAGAGCTTCAACAAAAGATATTTTAAAAGCCTAGATCCTGCTAGTGAAAACAACTTTGACAACAATTATACAAGTTAAATGTATTTCCATATATGAGACAAAAACCTTTATGAAACATTAGATTCTCTTCTGCCCTGATAGTGGCTAAAAACAGGAGAGAAGAGACACAAGGCAAGATAACAGGCCAGCGTCACCATGTGTTGGATCAACACCACAGTTAGCTCATGGGCAGTCAGCACTAGACATGGGCACGAACCAAAAAAATGTAATGAACCAGCGGTTCGTGGTTTGGTGCCGCCGATGAACCCGAACGAACAAACCAAAATGAACATTTCCCACTGAGGAACCGGTTCGAGGTTCATGGTTTGTGGGCATCAGAACAGCCCCCGTTGGACTTAGAGAGCCCATATTCCCAGGGAGTGTTTAGCAGGCTCTCCTCCAGCCAGCACCCAAGTTTGGTCAAGATTGCAATAGGGATCTTGGAGTTATACCCTCTCCAATCCAAGGCCCACAGGAAACTCCCATTCGATACAATTAGAGCCACCAGTTGACGTTGGCCCAGTGTACAAGGGGTTGGCCATCAGAACTGCCTACCAGGGTTTGTAGGGATGAGATTGGAGTGCTCATGGCTACAGAACACCCTCTCCCCGGGTGTCTTCTCCCATGTAACCAATTGTAATCAATTTGCAGCTCCATGGTTGGAAGGAAGACCTGCCGATCAAGGTAAGCTGGGCTTCAATTCGGGTTTCCAGGGCAACAGAAGGAGTGCAGACAGAGTTCAGGCATTCCCCTAGCTCCGTTTCCAAGGGAATTGATTGATGGTGCCTGACTGTCTGGCTTCATGAACTGCAGGCGAACGCAACAAACCGGGCTTCCAACGAATGCTGGTTTGTTGGCCATGGACCCTCACGAACCACCGGTTCGCGAACACACGATCAGGTGGTTCATGGGTTTTTTTGGTTCATAATGCAGTTCGTGCCCATGTCTAGTCAGCACCACAGCTATCATTAGCTGTCTTCAGGGCCTCAATTAGTTCACTGCAAGGGCCAATGAAAAGCAGGAAACTTAGAGAGTAGCCCCAGCACTGGCCTAGAGCCACATGGCAGCTTAAGTAGCCCTCCTGGGTTTTGTTCAGCCTAACCCCCAGAGCATCTGCTCAGAATTAAAGGGACCATGGTCTGTTCCACAGTTGTACCTTCAAAGATGATGGAATGCCTTGTGCTATTTCAAGATTCAAGTATTTTCTGGTGCTGTAGATAGGGTGAGGACAGAGTAATCAGAGGCTCAACAAAAAAGAAGGTTGTATCTACAGGAGCAAGAGAAGAAGGTCCTGCTATTTTGTGTGCATCTCTACCTGTAGTGTTGCCAACTGCCTGGAGAAAAAAATGTCCTGTCCCTTTAATACAGACTTAATGAGAGGTTATTTACCTTCATCCTATCTACATGTTAAGCTTCTGTAAAGGGTGGCTTCTTTGGTGATTATTTCGTTGGGTAGATTGAGGTATCAAGCCCCCTTATCCTCCAAGTTTCAGGAGCCACCTTCTAATGGAATGGGTCACAGTCCCTGACAAATTCTTTATGAATGGAAATGCAGCCCAGCCATTTCTGTATTCTGAGTCGCTGCCCACATTTTTTGTGCTAATCTCTACCTACAGGGCTGGAACCATGTTTTACTTTTTAATGCAAATTTAGACTCAGGATGCTAGATTCTGTGCACTATGACAAATTCTCATGTTGTGAAACCACAAAATGCAGGCAGCCACCTTGAGCTATGTAGAAAGGCAGGGTATAAATGTGGAATGAAAAATAAATAAAACTCTTCAAGCTTAGTAATTCAACTCAAAATAATTTTGATAGTATACGAACCCATAGTAAAATTGATAACAATCCAATATGCAGTTTTAAAAGATGGGTTTAAAAAGCCAACCTTAATACTTTGCAAACAAAGGTTTTATGAACACCATACCTGCCAGTACTGATTAAGTATAAGAGCATCCCTACATTTTCAGGCTACTAAATGCTTCACAACAAGGGTTGCCAGCCACTTGGAGGGAAAAGAGTCCTGTTCCTTTAATAGAGGTTTAATGGGGTGTTATTTACCAGGTGATTTAATTTCCCTCCATGCCATGAAAAGCTTCAGCTGCCCATTTCCACACTAGGCCTCTTGGAACTGGACCCCCCCCACCCTGTTGGCAATCTTATTCACAACTCAGAGTCAGATGTTCTTATGTATCCACACCCCAATCCCAGGAAGTTAGCCTGAGATGATAGAGTTCCTTTATATCTTCAAGTTATATTAAAGAGGAAATTGAAGGCAGGTGCAAATGGTCATGTCATAATACTGCATCAGTGGAACGGTATCTGCCAGTATCTCTGCTGCATAACTGTGCCATCATCTTTGCACCTGGTCAGCTTAGCATTTGACTCTCATCATACCTAGTAAACCTGTGCTGGACAACTAATTTTTAATAGAGGTCATATTTCAAACTGAGCAGGGGTTGAAGACTCAGCAGCATTGGTTTTGCCACGTATATTCAGTATGCAGTGGACTCTGATGCTTATTTCTCAAGCATAGATTGCAACAGAGGTGTCATCAGATTCCTTCCCTTGCAAAGTGCCCTTTAACTTTTCATCCTTTGCAAAGAGCAACAGAAGCAGAGGGGCAAGGTCTAGATTTCCAAGGTATGAGATTTCCAAAAGTCAAAACTCTCTCTGTCAGATAGAAGAATTGGGAAAAGGGAGAAGTCCTTATAATCCAGGCAGACAGTGGGAAAGGTATTGTAAATTAGAGTGTCAGGAAGCCAACTATAATATACATTGTAATTAGCTTGATAGAGCAGGGGTGTGAAGTGCAGAAAATTAGCATCCATAATGCAAGAAAAATCTTATGTTCCAATTTAACCCTGGGAGGGTCCATTGTTCCAGATTTGCAAATGAACTCAATTCCAGCAATCATGCATTGTAATTTTCTTTTGAAATTACTCTGCTTGAGAACTGCTGCTCTTAGGTCAGTGATGGAATGTCCTGGAAGATTAAAATATTCTCCCACTGGTTTTTGAATGTTGTGGTTTTTGGAATCAGCTTTATGTCCATTCATTCTTTTGGAAAGGGACTGACCTATTTGTCCAATGTAAAAAGTTGAAGGGCATTGCTGACTTGATGGCATATGTTCCTCTAGGAAGTTCAAGTGAATAAGATGGACATGACCAGCTTTTCTGCTGGTGAAAAAGTGAGGACTTTGACTTCCAAACAGGCCACACTGGAGAGTGTGACACCTGCATGAACAGAAGTCAAATGGGATGGGCGCTATTTGTAAGAGGGGGATTAAGTGAGGTTGAGTGGAAAAGCTGATGGATCCAACTAAATGGGCTTATTCCCAGCAATAAATATTTAAAAGTACTGCTATAAAGAGTTTTCAACTTGCACTCTCTTAGTTCTTGAAACATATTGATAAGCATCATTACCTCTGGTTTTGCACAGGCAGAAAACTGCAGCCATGTTGAGTCAGTAGCTGCTGATGAGTGTGGCCATTAAAAGAGACTGTAAATTTCTAGAGGGCTGCAAATCTCAGTTCTGTTACTCCTTAGAAGTGGTCAAGCAGCTTATTTCAACTTGAAAACAAAACAAATGGAGGTATTAAATATTCTCTTGCTGTAAACAACTTAGTTATCGGCCCAGAGGGAACAAAAAAGAAATATCTTCTTTTATCTCTGCCACTTTGATAGTTATTTTTTCATTGCCAACAACAATTCCTTAGAGCATTACAGAACTGGAGATAAAATCTCTAATGTGACATGACAGGAGATAACACCTGTGCAAGCTCACCCCACATCTTAATTTCTAAAATTACTTGGGCTACATTGAGCCCCAGTCTCTAGCAATGAACTAAAATTCTAAATTGACCTCACAGCTCTTTAAGAGTTTGGTTGTGTAGATTTATTGCAACATGTTTGAAAACATAACTGCCTTCTACCAACTGCCTTCTGTTTTCCTTAGACAAAAATGCTTCAGCCAATTAACACCCAGTCTCCAATCTGCCCTTTCTAGGCAAAGTGATTGAGAGAACAGTAGCTTGAAAGCCATTTTGGTGTAGTGGACTCTAACCTGGAGAGCTGGGTTTAATTCCCCACTCCTCCTCTTGAAGCCAGCTGGGTGACCTTGGGTCAGTCACAGCTTCTAGGAGCTCTCTCAGCCCCACCCACCTCATAGGGGCATCGTTGTGTGGATAATAACAACATACTTTGTAAACCGCTCTGAGTGGGCGTTAAGTTGTCCTGAAGGGTGGTATATAAATTGAATGTTGTTGTTGTTGTTATTTTCCAGGGGTTTTTTTGGAATAACTCTTGTGTTCTAAACTCCTTTCAGTCTAGTTTCAGGTTGGGCTATGGGACAGGGATGGTTCTAGTGGCTTTAACTGATTACTTCCATCTCAATGTAGACAAAGGCCAAGCTTCTTTGTTGCACCTCCTGGATATAACCACAGCCACAGTAGATCATATCCTTTTGAGGTGGTTGGAGGCAGAAGTAGGTGTGAGAGAGATGTGCCTTGGACTGATTTAAATCATTTTTCATGGAACAGATTCAAAAGGTTGCTGTTGGAGATCAGCTATCTTCAGTATGAGAATTGTCTTGTGGGGTTATTCAACTTCTATGTAAAGCCTGTAGAAGAAATCATGTGTAGCTTTGATATTGGATGGCATCAACATGCCAGCTCTATATCTCACTATCCTAATTCTCCTGCTGATGCATTGAGTCATTGGCATTGCCTGGCTGCTACGATCAAATGGCTGAAAGTGAACAAAGACAGAAGTGATGCTGGTTGGGAAGGCAGAGGTCTTAAAGGACATTGTGCTTCCCACTTTCAGTGGAGTTTGACCTTTACATACTTGGTTAAGAACCTAGGGGTTATACTGGATCCATAATTGCTTCTGGAAAATCAAATGAATGCAGCTGCAAAAAAATACTTTCTTCCAATTCAGTCTTGGCCAGGAGATAGCCCTCTACCTTTACATGGCCAATCTGGCGGCCTGGATCCATGGTGCAAGTAAAGGAAAATATTAGTTTATTTCAAGTAAAAATTCCCTATGCATTTCGCAAACGAGCTTTTCAGGGGAATCTGCTGGTCTTTCAACATTCCTTCAATGATAATGCAAGAGCAGTAGTGATTTTTTTTTCTTATTTACATCATTGGTCTTTTTGCCGGTTATGTTCTCTGTGATGGGTACAGCCATTTTGTTTTCTTCCTCACCTGGATCCATGCTAGATTAGACTACTGTAATGCACTCTACATAGGTCTCTCCTTGAAGTCAATTCTGAGATTCCAGTTGGTGTAGAATGCTGCAGCTTGGTTAGTATCAGGAGCTAGGCTGCATTCTGCAGCCACAAACAAATCCCTTCATGGCCTTGGTCCCTGGTATCTCTGAGAGTACCTCTCTCCGTATTCTCTGCTACAGCAGCTTCACTCATCAGCCTCTTGCAGGTGCCACCCTGCAAATGGGCAAAATCAACAAAAGGAAACATGAAGGGTGGGGGGAGGATTTCAACCCAGAAAAAAACAGGTAACCAAATAGGTGGGAGGGGAGAGAAACCTTGGATATCTTTATACTCTTCCTGAATTGGGCAGGGGATTGGACTTGACGGTCTGTAAGACCCCTTCCAACTCTATGATTCTATGATTTGAGAATGTCAATAACAATATCAAAGAAGCTAAAAATATAATAAATAACGAAACCTAGATTAGAGATGTTTTTTATATTGACCTTAATATTCTCATATCCAAGGTGTTTCATTTTCTTGAAAAATCAACAACTGCCTATAAAAACGCATGCTCTTGTGCCCCCCCCCCCAAGCATGCCTAATAAGGTTAGGGAGGCTCCTCCTTTTCTGCAAGCTATGCACAACTGGATTATTCAGGAGGGCCTTTTTTACAGAGGTTAGGTAAGGTAAAGGTAGTCCCCTGTGCCAAGTCATTACTGACCCATGGGGAGATGTCGCATCACGACGTTTTCTTGGCAGGCTTTTTGTTACGGGGTAGTTTGCCATTGCCTTCCCCAGTCATCTACACTTTACCCCCAGGAAACTGGGTACTCATTTTACCGACCTCGGAAGGATGGAAGGATGAGTCAACCTTCAGCCAGCTACCTGAACCCAGCTTTCACCAGGATCGAACTCAGGTCATGAGCAGAACTTGGGCTGCAGTACTGCAGCTTACCACTCTGCACCAAAGCGTTCTTCCTACAGAAGTTAGACTATACTATAAGGAAATTACTCAAGAAGACACTTCGGTAAAAGGACAGGGACTGTAGACTACTTGGTAATATCTGTTGCTATTAAGTATGATATATGCCAATAAAGGCTTGCTTGATTGGACTGGCTATTAAGTATGCTCCTACTAGGAAATTTCTACATCGTTTAACATGTCTTTTTTGATTGCTTAGGCTTTGTTTCTGGACTGTTTCAGCTCTGTATTGGATTTCTGCTTGTTTTCCGATTTCTGCAATCCAAACCCTATTGTGCGATTTGTTAAATATCCCAGCTGTTGATTCTGTTACTTACACTATGTAATCCTCCATGAGTCTCAGTGAGAAATACAAAGTATAAATAATGTAAATAAAATAAATAAATATTCATTATAACTTGTGAACAGGACTAGAGAGAGAAATTCTAGAACATTAAAAATGTAACATTACTTATGTTTTGGTATTTAATGGATTCAGAAATGCCCTATAGTACGTGTGTAAACATATGTACTTATTATTAAGTTCTTGCTGTCTGAGGAATTGCCTTCCTGGTCATTTTGCCATCGGCCTCTGTAATGACTGCAATACTTCCTTATTTCAATTGCTTAAGTCTTGCTTCCAAAGGTCTTCCCCACCTGTTTATTCGAGCAAAGTTGGTCAGTTGAGAGCTCATAATGACCCTGCTTCATTATAGTTCTTCAGTATGAAAGCATCTAAATATCTGTATATTTGTTACAATTATCCACTTGACAACATCTTTCTGGCATGATGGCTATGGTGGGCTCTTGTGAAAGTTGCTCAGAGATAGCTTTGCCTCCCAGGAAGCCGGTGCCAATTTTAAAAAGTGACAGTGCTCTCCATCTTCCTGTAACAAGCTTGTTCCTTATCCCCTGCTTCCATTCTACTTTGTACTCATCCCAGATAATTGAAAAATTAATTGAACTTATTAAAAATAAAACATCAGGGTTAGGGGGTCAGGAATTATGGGATTCTGTGTAAGTGACAATTATAGCACTCAAGCATTTAAAAATAGTAACAGCTACATCTTTTGGAACACTAAGTTCCATTAGTGGTTGAGAGAAGATTCTGTTTTGATATCCAACAACCATTTCCTCTTAAATATGTTCAGTCTTCCTGAATGCCCCTTTCCTGCTCCCCAATGTTTCCCCAATTAAATCCCTTGTTTGGAATCTAATCCTATTTATTATTCATTTCACATATTTATATACTACTACTACTACTACTACTACTAACAATAACAATAACAACAACAACAACTACTACACTTATATACTTCTCTTCTAGACAAATTAGTGACCCACTCAGAGTGGTGAACAAAGTCAGCATTATTATTATCCCTGCAATATATCTGGGGAGCTGGGGCTGATAAGAGTGCCATACCCAAGGCCGCCTGCTGAGCTCATGGCAGAGTGCTAATCTGCAACCCAACCGCTTAACCACTAAGGTTCAGTACCATAAGCTCCCACAGTATTAACCAAATATAGCTCCCAAGATGGCTACCAAAAATATTCAGGATATCTATAAAAAGAAATTAACCAGAAAATGCACCAGCTAATAACCTGAGAAAAACTGCAGCTTGCAGAATATAAAACAAAAATCCAAAAGTCCTCTAAAAGCAGTAGAAACATATAAAAGCTAGAAGAAAACCAGTAGCAGCAGATGTCTTATTAAAGGGCAATTATAAGACCAGAATAATAGTGAGTGCTATTCACAGTCCATAAATTATATACGTATCCCATCCTTTTCCCAAGGAGCTTAGGGTGACATAAAAGGTTCTTCCCACGCCCATTCTAACCTCGTCACAACCCTGTTTGGTAGGTTAGACTGAAACACAGTGATTGGACCATGGTCAACCATGGCTGAACGGGGATTTGAACCCAGATCTTTCAAGTCTTTATTCTGGTATTCTATCACTACAACACGCTGGTTCTCTGTAAGGTGGGGGAATAACCTACACACAGCAATAAGACAACATCAATCAATAACAAATTAACAAAAAAAAAAGCCTGGGAAACCAAATGTCTTCTAGTTTATAAAGCCAAAACAATAGTGAGATAAAAGCAGCACAAGGATGGAGCTGCTATCATATGGCACAAAAGTTTGCTATAATCGTGTATTCTTTAATTTGGGGCATAGATGAAGTATTCTGTTATCTTCAAGTTATGTTTTGGGATGAAAGTTCCTCACACTGAAAGAATTACTCATGAAAAAGGACACAAACAGGTGATAACTGACCTTGACAATTGGAAGTACCTTTGTCTTTTCCTTGGAACGTTTAACTTGCAGATACAGTCAATTACCTTATGGTAATGCTTGCTTCAAGGATTTTATTGCTTGGCTCTTTTGGAATAAAATACATACATTAGCCTAATTTAGGAGTGCTGTGTCTGAAGAGCCAAGGCAGTCTCTCTCGATACAGAAATACTGCTATTCAGACTGCAATTCACTTCAATACTTTCTTCTGTTTGGGAAAAAATGTAAATGTAGTCAATTTCTGTATTTAAACAATAAATGTCTACTCTTTAATCACATCATTCTGGAATAGAATGCATTCATACAGAAAATGAATCATGAACAGCAAAGGAAGAACTGGCTGTACACTCATTTTAGCTTTTTATTCCTGACAGTGTGGAAAGCTTACTTGGATACAGCAAGGGAGATATTTTGAGAGCATTGGTTGCCCAATTGTGTAGCTTCAAGGAACTGTCTCTTCACAGATTATTATTTTTGAGGTACTCCTAGGGTTGCCATCCTCCAGGTAGTAGCTGGAGATCTCCTGGAATTACAACTGATCTCCAGGCCACAGAGATCAATTCACCGGGAGAAAATGGATACTTTGGGGGATGGACTCTATGGAATTATGCCATGCCAAGGTCTTTTCCCTCCCCAAACCCCGCTTTCTCCAGGTTTCACCCCCTAGATCTCCAGGAATTTCCCAACTTGGAGTTGGCAACCTTAGGTACTCCCTACACGTCTCTCTCAGAATCCCAGAACATTGAAGAAGAATCTGGAATTGTTTTAAAGTGTTCACATTGGAGCCAGTTGTTCTTCCGGTACATTCTACAATGCTTGATGCTGGGTGACCTTGGGTCAATCACAGCTTCTAGGAGCTCTCTCAGCCCCACCCACCTCAAAGGGTATTTTGTTGTGGGGATAATAATAGCATTCTTTGTAAACTGCTCTGAGTGGGTTTTAAGTTGTCCTAAAGGGCAGTATATAAATCGAATGTTATTGTTGTTGTTGTTACTACTACTACTATTACCATTACCATCCATACATCATTTTATCTATATTTTGATGCTTGCTGTTTGGTATGGTTGAAGGAATAGTTAATGTTGAGAAATAAAACACTATTGGAGTCTGAAGGTGATGACCTAAGATTCCGATAGCATGCATATTTGTGGTATGATAAGGTTAAAGTTAATGTGGATTTTAAAAATCATTATATTAGATGTGCCATTCTGAGAGTATAGAATAAATATAAATTGAAGCTCTATCCAAAAGTGCCTCTTTGGATTTTACCACAAGAAACCCTTTTCAGATGAGAAATGATATTCAAACGTAAGAGGCTAAGGTATAGAGATATATTAGATTTTTTACAATGTAAATGTAAAATGAAATAAAGAGAAGATTTGATTATACAAGGATACACTTGTCAATGGTTTTTTTATATACAATTAACAGAAAGATTTAAAGCTGACAAAAGGATGTATGGATTTGATCAAACTATGACGGTATTTGAGAAAGAATTATGTATGAATGATGAACATGTTATTGCTAAATTGTATAAACTTTTGTTGAGATTGGAAACAGAAGGAGAACTGGTGAAAATATGTATGATAAAATGGGCAAGGAACTTTGGATCTAATATACAACTTGAACAATGGGAGAATATGTGGTTGAATGGCCTTAAATTTATATTAACTTCACATTTGAAAGAAAACTTTTATAAAATGATTTGTAGATGGTACATGTCACTGGAGAAATTAGCAAAAATGTGTAAGAATGTATACGTAGATAACCCTAGAGGAGGCAGGATTTTGCTTCCCTTCCCAATATGCTCCATTATGCCAGCTTCAGACATGAGCAGGAAGACTCAAATCAATATATGTGGGTCCCTTCTACCACCTCTAGTATAACATTTGTTAAATATATTTATATATTTATACAAAGCAATCAAGCCAGGAGGAAAAAGCATCACTACCATGTGAAACTATGAGCTAATACTGTGCTAATTTAATTTCAGTTAGAGAGTAATTATGAGAGTAATAAGTTCCATTAGCTGCCTGCCTTCCACTTCCCATATTCCACTGTACACATATGCATGAAGTTGCCTTAAACTGAGGGCCAAGCTACACATGACGAATGATACTTGAACAGCAAGTGGATTGAGTGGAGGGCAAGTGAACAGGGAGAAATACACTTGCCGTTCAAGTGTCATTCGTCACTTGTAGCTTGGCCCTGAGTCACACCACTGGTCTATCAGTATCTTCTACTCTGACTGGTGACAGCAGTTCAAGGTCTCAGGCAGAGATCTTTCACACCAGCTATGACCTGAGTATTTAACTAGATATGCTGGGGGTTGAACGTTGAATGTTCTACATGCAACACAGATGCTCTACCACTAAGCTACGGCTCCTCCCCTTATCCTATCTTGGTTTGTTTCTGAAACAGCTTGATAAATTGCATGATTTTCCTATAACACAACAGCAAAATGAAAATTAGTCCCAAAAAGAAAATTCAAGAAAGTAGGTTTATTCAGGGCTTTTTTTCTGGGAAGAGGTGGTGGAACTCAGTGGTGGAACTCAAGACCACACAATGACATCACTTTGGGTCAGCTGGAACAAGGGGGTTGTTTTTAAAGTTTAAATTGCCCGCCACGAAAATGGTCACATGGCCAGTGGCCCTGCCCCCTGATCTCCAGACAGAGAGGAGTTTCGATTGCCTTCCACACCGCCGCGCGGTGTGGAGGGCAATTGAAACTCCCCTCTGTCTGGAGATCAGGGGGCGGGGCCACTGGCCATGTGACCATCTTTAAGAGGTGCCGGAACTCCATTCCACCGCATTCCCACTGAAAAAAAGGCCTGGGTTTTTTTTAAGTGCTTTTACTTTGCTTTTCTCCACAAATGGACTCAAAGTGCTAATCGCTGTGCCTTTATTTTTTTAATGTAGGCAGAAGCCTTGCATCAGATTTAGAAAGATGGTGAGAAATGTCAAGAAAAGTGAATTAATTTACAAACAAATTTTTAAAATTCATTACTACCCCTGTATACTTTCCACAAATTAGCTTGGGAGTTCTTTTTTTTTAAAAAAAAAGAATTACAAAATGCAGAGATCAGGCAGAGACCAGGGACAGTGCTGTGATTAGAAAGGTTTCCATTTCCCCATCTTTACTTTTGAAGATTTGTTGCTTTGTGAATATATTTCTCCTAATTGGTTCCACTGGACAACACTTCTCTGAAGAGGACACATGTGAATAAGTCATAGAGCTCTGCTAATGATACCATTACTTCCTTCTAAATCTACATAGGCTTCCAATTAATACCACTTATATGAAAAAGATATTCACGAATGTCAGCCAGCTACTGCCCATCACCTGCGCAAAACACACATTTATTTTTCTTTTCATTTTTAGACATAGAAAGATTGAGAGATACTAGCCTGTGTCCAAAAAAGGATCTATGTATTTCCTTCTTTCCAACCAAGGAGTTCAGGGCAGCATACAGCAGTAATGTGAGGCAGATTAGGACAGAATGACTGGTCCAAGGTCACTCAACAAGGTCTTCCTTGGCTGACATGGAACTGGAATCAGAGACCCCAGATCTTAGTGTAACACCCTAAGTACCGCACCATACTGGCTGTTCAGCACTAAAGCCAGGAAAGAACTGGGGCCACTCCCTCATCTCATTACTCTCCTAGGAACTAGAGCAGTCTACATAGAAACTTTCCCCATACCTACTCCTCAAGGTATTAATAAAGATTTATCAGTAATTAATCAGAGTACAGTTAGTACAAAGAATCTGGTCACTCTAGCACTCAAGCCCTACAAGGATTCAGCCAACACGAATGTTCCCACTATGAAATGCTTAGCCCAGAGAGATTTAATTTGGATTGAAGTGTTATCTCTTATCAGAACTCCATGTCCACACACCTCCTTTCTACTATGAGAACTGTCCACTGTTTCCTTATGGGAAGAGTTTGGGGGTTTGGCTTGATTCTAAGCTTTTTGTGGACAAACACATGTCTGTGGTGGCTAGAATGGCTTTTTCCCATCTTTGCCATGCCCAACAACTCTCCCCATCTCTATCTCATGCCGACATTACCACATTGATCCATATGATGCTTTAGACTACTGCAACTCACTCTACATAGGGCTGTGCTTGAAGAAGCTCCAGAGACTTCAGGTGGTGCAGAATGTGGCTGATGGTTGCTGACCAAGTCACCATGGCCAGCTCATATAACAGCAATTTTGAAGCAGCTGCACTGTTACCAATTAGTCTCCGGATCCAATTCAAGGTGTTGGTCCTCACCTTTAAGGCCCCTCATGGTCTGGGTCCCTCATACCTTTGGGTCCACCTCTCCTATCATGACCCCCCCCCCCCCCACACACACACCTGCTTCATTCAATCTTCTCAGGGCTTGTTGGTGTTTCCTACTCCTGGGGTGGCATGACTTTCTTCCACCACGAAGAAGTCTTTACAATTGTGGTATCCTCCCTTTGGAACACACTGTTAGAAGGCACTTGTGACCAGTGGAACCTGTTGATATTTTGGAAACTCTGCAAGGCAGAACTATTCCGGTGTGCTTTTGGTATCTAATATTCTACTGTGAGGCAGAGCAAATTGCTGTGCATTTTATCTACCTGCAATGTTATATCATTCAGAATGGTTTATAGGCTGGGGCTGGAACTAGAGCGGTTTTTAATTATTTGTATTATGCTGTTTTATTGTGATTTTATTGAATATATTATATTTTGTATTGGTTAACTGTTGTAATTGTTGTGAACCACTTAGAGATCTTAACTGAAGAGAAGTGGTATAAAAATCGAATAAATAAATAAGTTTGCAGGACTTAGAGCCTCTATCCTTTGCAAAGAGTGCAAACAATTTAGCTCACTTGGCTTCTTTTCCCTTTACCAAACCCCTTGGAAATTGATTCCTCTGGCCTTGCAACCAGACCTAGAAGCTGCCCAAAAGCATGTGCTCTTGCCAGCTTTACCATTATATGGTACTACCTTCCTGCTGGCTCATGGCATCTGAGGGTGGGCTGATCCTGGACTCCTCCCCCCTCAATGCTTTCACTTCAGGGGCAGGCCCAAAGTGAGTGAAAGGAATCTGGGCCAACAGCCCCCGTCTGGACCCTTCCTTCTCCTGCCCTGCTCTCCTCTGAGGATATAAGAGGTTGCACTGCCTGCCTGCCTGGGTCTCAGCTTTTGCTCTCTTTCTCTGGCCTATTTCCAGGTACAACTTACTGCTTGAGCCTTGCCTCCCTTCTGAGGTGTGTGTGCTGGACCTACAAGGGTCTGAGGCTACTGCTGGTGTACCTCAGCACAGCCTCACCCTTGTTCCTTTCCACACAGCCCCTGGTCGAGCTGATTGCCTCTGTGGTGTCTGTGTGAAGCTTCCTCCACGCTAGAGGCTCCTCTGGAGTAGGTGCATGGGGAGGCACCACCCCTGAACAGTGTAGAAATGGATGTGAAACTTTTCATGGTGCAGAGGTAAATAACATCAACCTCTCTTAAACCTCTCTTTTCTCCAGGCAACCCCATTTTCATGGCAAATCCTTTTCAAAGTAGAATGTGGTCATTTGTCCCTGAATTTACATACTAAAATTCAACACAGTGGAAATAAGAGAAAGAATATAGAAACAAGGGGAAACAATGTATGTTCATTTTGGATACATGTAACTAGACTTACTTTTGAGAGGGATACAGCGGCTCGGCCAAGACCTTCACAGAATAGGCAGGTTTTGAGGAAGATCTGAAGGGGAAATGAGAAGAGGGAGGGGAGGTAGCAGGTTGGTAATGCCTTTAAGAGAAAATGCTCATCACAGTCAAACAAAAAGTTACTAGCAATCTAGAAGCAGCTTCCTATAGAGGTACAATTTGTTATATTTTCATTCTATTTTATGGAGTTTGGAGAAGCATGGGGAGTGCTCTGAGACAACTGACTGACAAGGAAGAAGAGACTCATGATGCAGAAAAAAAATATATATAATAGAGATTTGTTTTGTCTTGGATGCTGGAAAAACAAAACTATAAATGTTTTTTATTTACATTTATATTGTGTTTTTCTTGGGAAATTGTTTTGCATATAATTAATTATAATTCTGCTCATAAGCTTCTAAGTGAAAATTGTATACTGTCAGTGTCTGGAAATACTACTGCCTCTTGCAAGAGAATGTTGTCATTGGGGGAATCCCCTAGCTAAAACACTGTCTTTTTATATTATAAAAAAGGCACTATCTACAAGCACTGTGAAGATCCTGCACCATTTTTTCTTTGCTTTCATTTCCACCTTTCAACTTCTTACCGCCTGCACTACCCGATCAATTCTGCTTTTTACAGAGCAAAGGATAATTGCTTTAATTTGGGAGAACCTCGTGGTCTCTAGAGTGGGAGTCCAGTCAGGTGTTGAGAAAAAGGAGTCAGGGTCAGAGAGAAAAAGAGTGATAAGGAGGCTCAAAGAGAAGTACAGAGTGAGAAAGCAGCTACCAGTGAATGGCAAGAGATGAAAAGGCAAAGAGCAAAGGACATGTACTGACTCGTCCCACACACTTCCTTAATCCTTCATTTTGCTGTCATCTTATTAGTGTTGTCTCAAACTCGTTTCTAATAACTGCACTGTTGCTTGTACTCTTTGCCCCGGTTCACTCTGAACCTCTCTGCATAGCACACATTGTGAATTAGCTGCTCTCCTCATGGTCAGCAAGTTGCCTGACCTGATGGAGATAGAAAAATGATCACATGGAAAAATGACCACGTTTGAGGAATCTTTTGATTCTATTAGTCAGTCAGCAACATTTCTTAGAATGGACTGTGTTCTCTGTTGCATTGTTTGCAATTGTGTGCCTTTAACAATATTTTTAGTTTCTATTGTTTTGGAAGCTGCCTTGAGCTATTCAGGGGGTGGAGGAAGGATAGAGAAATGTTTTACTAAACAGTAACCCTCCCTGGATGTAACAACATAAAGGAAATAATGCCTAGCCTGGTGAGACATACAGAGAAGGCATCAATTTGCATGATCAATGTGAATCACTGGTAGGAAGTGATGCCTGTCCAATGGGAAAGGCAGATCAAAGGTTATTTCTGCCATGCAGTTGTGTCCAGGAAGGCAAACTCCACATGTAAATCATCTCTAAGCTAACAAAAAAGAAATTCCAGTTCCTTTAGTATCTTGCTAATTGAATTTGCCGTCTATCAATTCAAGTTATGCTCTGAAGAACTCTTTCTTCCTGGTACCCAGAGCTATACAATAATAGTAATATCTGATGAAGGAATCTCCGACTCTCAAAATCTCATACCCTGGAAATCTAGATGGTCTTTAAGGTGCTACTAGACCTGAATCTTCCACTTCTATTGCAGACCAACACAGCTACCCACCTGAAGTATTAGAAATTGTGCTCTAGATTGCCCTCCCTGGTACCTGGCTAATTCCTCTTTTCTGACCTACATTGATGCTGCTACTGATGATTGATTCACATTAGTGCCAACAGTAGCTGTTGCAATTTCCCTTGAAATTGCTGTCACAATTGACTCATGATGACCCTGGTTGATATCATAACAACATCTTCATATAGTGGTCTGGAGTTTTAGCATGCCACCACAATTCATAGGTGCTAATGGGATGGTGTGTATACGTTGCAGTCAAATGCCTGCTATATTGTCAAGTTGCCTTCCCCCATGCCTGGAGAGTTGTGCAAATAACCTTAACTGCTGTTTTGATACTTTCAGGTAGATACCTGTGTTGTTCTGCAATAGAGCAGCAAGATTCAAGAGCACTTGCATCTTAAAGACCAGCGAGAGTTTCAGGGTGTAAGCTTTCAAGAGTCAAGCTTTAAGGTGCTACTGGACTCTAATCTTGCAGGTATGATATCTAACCGCATCATGTCTCAAGTCTAGGTCTTGTGACTTCATATGTTAACGTTTATTTGTGAGCAATTGTTTCCTCTGTGTGTATGAAGCTGTATCTTACATTTTCTTATCCAGGTCTAATTTTGGGGGGGTCATTCCTATATAACCAGAAGATTAAAACTGCTCTAGAAAAAAATGTCAAACAGTAGATTAAAGCTCATTACATGCATTCCAAATCAGTTTATGCTACATTTTCCACTATAACAACAACAACAACCTTGTGTTCATATACTGTTTTTCAGGAGAGATTAGTACCACACTCAGAGCGGTTAACAAGCCAGTGTTATTATTATCCCCACAACGGATACCCTGTGAGGTAGGTGGGGTTGAGAGAGCTCTGAGAGAGCTGTAACTGACCCAAGGTCCCCCTGCTGGTTTCAAGTAGAGGAGCGGGGAATCAAACTCAGCTCTCCAGATTACAGTCCTGCTACTCTTAGCCATGACACCAAACTGGCCCTCAAACAAGTACTGGTGTAAAAGTTCGTCTTTTTGCATTCGTGTCAGGCATTGTCTCTATTCATTCTATAAATACCTTCTTGACCCTATAACCCACACACATATCTACATGGAACAGAACATTGTGCATGCTCCTTGTGCATGAATCTGCTGAATGGTGCCATTTCCATGAAGTTCCAGCAGAGAGGTGCCCAGGACAGGAGGAAGTCACGGGAATGGACCAAACTGCTCCTTTATTCTAATTAAGTGATCTTCCTTCAGCAGAAGGAGCCATGGTATGGCAGAGGAAGAGACAAACGACTCGTTACATTTTCCACATGGTAGCCAGGGGGGCATGCAGCAGTAAGATGCCAGCTGCAAGTTCCCCAGCAACACTATTTAGAAGCCCTGCAAGGGGTGTGATTCTGATCTGGAACTTGGTGTGGGGAGTAGAGGCTCCGGTCTTCCTCCTTCTGTGATGTTTTCCCAACAGGGTTGCCAGCTTCCTGGAATTACATCCTCCTGGAATAACAACTGATCTCCAGGACACAGAGATGAGTTCCCCTGGAGAAAATGGATGCTTTGGAGAATGGACTGTATAGTATTATACCCACTGAGCTCCCTCCCTTCCCCAAACCCCTCCTGTTCTAGGCTCCACCCCCCAAATCTTCAGGAATTTCCCAAAATGGAGCTGACAACCCTACCTGAAATTGTGCTGGGCATATTATTTGCCCCGTCAGGGGTCTGAACACACCAATAATACCCTGAGGTGCCATTTCAGGAGAGGAAACTGGCATGGGGGGAAGCAGGAACCCCTTCTCCCTACCATGCCATGATCCAGGCCAGAACTGGGCCTCTGTGGCACTTAGTTTCCATGGGGCACTTGCAGCTGGAGTCCCGCTGAAAGTTCCCATAGCACCCACCTGGAAAAGTACCATGTCATTTGGCCAGTAGTCTTACTTTACTTTTGTCTTAGCAAAAAGATGATACTGGATCCAACTCAACTGTTCCACTCACTGCATCTAAGGAAATAGAGACCAGAAAAATGCGCTAATTTGCACAAAAGGGACAAGCTCTTGGTTTGGCAAAGTAAGAACATGTATGAGATGACCTTCGTGCCCATAAGCCATAGCCTTTTCTTGCGATTTGTTGTTTTCACAAGCCTTCTGTTACACAAAACACTGTATTTGGTCTCCTGAATTTGTGTTCTGAAACACTGAACACTCTCCTCTCAATCTCTCACTGTAAATACTATTGACGAAGACTACTGCTTAATGATAAATTAGCAGTGTTTGGCACCACTAGAACAGCAGCGCATAGTGCTAATGCATTGTCTAGACCAGTCAAGGAAAATTTTCGCTACAAATTGCAACCGAAATTAGGGAGCTAATTAACTGACGCTAGTTCTCAGAATTGCTGCTGTTCTAAGCATTCTTTTTCAGTTGATAATTTATTTTACTGGTTTCACTGAGTGGCATATGCCACAGAATTTTAATCAGAGGTATGCGAAATAATTGACCTTCTGATAACATCTCTATTTATGGCTTAATATGCAAGGAAACAAAATATCCAGCTGTAGCTAGCAGGGGGTGATATGTACAGCCTGGCCTAACAACATTAATATGGCTACACCTATTTTCCTTTACCTAAATCTGTGAGGTTCAGTGTGAAGCAATAAGCAGAAGAGCAGGGAATTGCCCAAATTTGATTATGAAACATACAATTGAACCCTTGTGTGATATAATAATGGATGACAGGTGATTCCATGACCCCATGACCTGGGGTGACAGGTGATTCCATGATGACATTTCTTAGATCAGGCACACCTACTCCATGGCTTTCAGGCAATACCGAGTTTTTAAGAAGCCCTGATTTGAGCATGGTGGAAAGCAAGCTTCAAACTTCACTTCTGACACAACATCTCAAGCAGCCCTAGCCTGATTCTTAGAAATTCTGAGTTGTTAATCCTTTAGGTAATCACAATTATCACACTGTCACTGCGTGGAAGCAATCACAGTCTTTTTAGATTCTGTGCTTGAACCTGTATGTACCTCCCTGAGTGTTAACATCAGCGGGAGAAGCCCTGCTCTGCCTACCTTCTGCCTGCGAAGCGAGAAATGCGGGAAGCATTGTTAGGCCTCTGATGATAAGAGGACGCAAATCTATATCTGGGGTCATGGTTCTGATGGACTCTGGCTCATGAAAACTTATGCCACAATAAATATGATAGTCTTCAGGCTGCATCAGGCTAACACTGCCAACTTGAGCAGAGTCACACCCGTCTAAGCTTGTTGACTTCAGTGCAACTTAGAAGGGTGTAACTCTGCTCATGTTAGCACTGTGAAACAGCTGTCCCTCTGGAATTTGTTTGGGCTGCTATACATCAAGCTTGGCGGGGAGGGGCTGATATATTACCATATTTTTCTTCCTACAACAAAATTATAAATGGAGAATGGAATAGAAATGATATCTCAATTTGAATAGAGGAACATCTGGGCATATGAGCTCCTGCAGTGATACAGCCCAGACACTTGCTTGGAGAGCCAGTTTGGTGTAGCGAATAAGAGCGGCAAGACTCTGATCTGAAGAACCGGGGTCAGTTACAGCTCTCTCAGTCCCACCCACCTCACAGGGTGATTGTTGTGGGGATAATAATTGCATACTTTGTAAACCGCTCTGAGTGGGTGTTAAGTTGTCCTGAAGGGCAGTATATACATTTAATGTTATTATTGTTATTATATTATCATTTCATTGTGAAAAGAGAATCAGACCAAATTTTGAAAGCTGGCTGGTTCAGTTCAAATATGCCCATTTTTATTTCTCTCTTGTGAGAAATTAACCACCTTTATTTTTCACAATAGTTACTTTTCCCCTTATGCTGAATTTTTCCAGTTAACATTAACATGTTTCCTGGTGCTATTTTTTCACTAATTGTAGTTAAATAATATGTAATGTAAAATAAAATAGAAGTCCAGAGGTACCTTAGTTTGCCACAACAGATTAACACAGCTATCCCTTTGGAAACGTGAGGTAAAAACAGTGCTGTCACTGATGCTTCTTTTTACACTAAAAGTGAGGCAAACTCAAATCAATTATAACAACGTCTATATGAAATTAAGACCCATTGCCTGAAAAGAGCTATATAGGCCCAGTCCTAATCAGAACCAAGCTTTAATTATACCTGTTTAAGAAAGTCCAGCCAGTCCCACATTATTTACTTTTTGAAGACATGTTAAAATGTTGTTCAAACTCATTTACTTATGAACTGGTTTGTGATGAATGTATTCAAGTTTTAGGGACTTTGGCTATCTGTCATTATGTATTTTTATGAGTTGTATATTGTCATTGTTAGCTACTAAGAATTCCCATATAGAAGAAAAAGTGGGGCATGACGTGTTCAATCAAATTCTGTTCTTCCGTTCCCCCCTTTCTTCTTCTTCTTCTTCTTCTTTTTTGAGTTAACCTTTCCTGTTTGACATCTTTCAATTCTTTTTAACACAATCCTTTCCCCTTTGACAGGAAGTGCTACATTCAACAACACAGAACCAAGTCCTTTACTGCCATCTACAGGTCACAGATTTAATAGCAACTAGCGACTATATACAGTTTAAAAGCATAGAAATTGCGCGTACTTCTGGATTGTGAATACATTTATAGCATAGGCTTGGAGACTTCAAACGTAACCTGAAGATCCTTTAGCCTGAACGCCCACCATGAGAATTCAGACTAAATTTGGATTGGCCCTTATTCTTCCAGGGTCCACAAAGATGTTTCACACCGTCAGTTACTCTCTACTTGACTTCATCTTCTCCACACTGCAGTGTGCCATAAGCCAAGAGCAGGCCTGAACCAGCCACTCTGTGTTAGAGGCTCTCAGCCAGGACAGTGAATGGTTTGTTACAAGAAACAACATGGAGTGAATGTGACCTTTGTGTTGCTAGCTCAGAGGGTGTGAGGGGAAAAAGGAGACAGTCTTCTGTGCGAGTAATATTGGGGGACTAGGGCCAAGCACTGCAAGGCTCATCATGCCGTGCTAGAAGTGGGCAATTCGCACAAATGCAAGGCGGTAAGTTTTGTTAAACTATTTGGACTTCTATAATTTCTTCTGCTGTAATTATGAAAACTGCACCCAGACGAAGCTCGCTCCCGATGCCTGCAAATGGGAATGTGAGTGTGCAAACGAGCACATGGGAGGTCGAAAAGAGGAACATGTGAAGAGGTGCGCGTGAGCTTTCCCAGGTAATCTGTAATGTCTGTTTCCATTCCTGATCATATTAACTGCCAGTGCTCTCCCCATATATATCCAAGGTATGCATCTTGTTGTTTGAAACAGTCTTGGCAGTGAAATAGCTTCACTATCTTTAGATCATGTACTTATCATCAATGACTGGTCTCATCTGGTGCCATTTCCTCAAGCTGCTGCTCCTTCAGTACCAATCCCCACCCTTGTCCACTCCCTGCTTTGTCAATGGGAGAGTCTTTCAAATGAAGACTTGCACCGAACGGGCTGATGACACAGCACTACACAGCAGATCTGGTTTGGCTATGTGATGATGACATTACTAAACGATATTAAAAACAAGGAAAACATTTCACAGGGAACGCTAAAATGGATGTGAAAACGCCTATGAGCCTGTGACAGCCAGCCAGCAGTTCCAGCACAGCCTTAGTTTTAACATTCATGCTGTAACTGAAGAGCAACCTCTGAAGCCTCTAATACTTGCACTGGTTTCAGAATGTATTCAATGGAAACAAAAGCAGCTTTAGCCAAGGATCAGCACAAAGCATCCTGGCCAACCCCACTGACCCCTGAGCACTTCCCCTTCTTGCCTTCAGGAGTGTCTGGGGTTAAACAGTGGCAGTCCAAGTCTCTGCCTGGCACATGCCACCCACTTGGTGCCCCTAACCCTCAAAGGGGCTTCTGCTCCTTCTCTCTTGAACCTGCTGCCGTCGCTTGGCCATTGTGGGCATTGCCCATGAGGAAGGCCAAGGCTCCCTGCTCCTGTGTAGGCTTGCCACTCTGAGCCCTGCTTTGCACCCACGCTCCTGCCACCCAGCACCTGGCTACTGCAAGGACTACTGACTGCACCTGTGCACCACTGGGGGATCGTTCACCCCCACTCACCCACTGCCATAGTCTTAGCGCTGCTGCCTTCTAGGTTTTCTACAGATGAGTTGGGAAAAAATAGTGGAAATTTTCTGGCTATTTTCCCTTAACAGCAGCAGATTTTTATGGACCTTAGAACACTGGATAGCTGTGGGTCCTTCCATCATATAGTTACACCACAGGGAACGGATGGTGACTTTCCTCACACTCCTTTGGACCTCATCAGTGTTCACAGGTCAAAAAAGAGCGAGGGACCTTTATTGCAACATTGCAAGTGGCTGCGGACCAAGCAGAAGAGGGGCCTGAAGAAAGCCTTGCCTTCCAGCCCGCTACTAGTACATTCTGCCAGGGCTGGGTCTTCAGCAGATGCCCACTAGGCCATACCTCCTTGGTATTTTGTGGAAAACTGGTGCCACAGTACTGGCCTTCCTGCAAAATTTCATGCAAACACTAGCAAAAAGTGGGGTTAGAGAGGACAAGTATGTTTTGATGGACACACTGGGAACTCAAAAGCAGTATATGTATATGAAAATATACAAACAAGACACACAGGACAACTTAATATCCCATTATCTGCTGGGAGAGCATCCAAAGTAAATACTTGTCCTGGAAGCATACCTCACACATGGTTGCAGGCAAAATCCCTTCAGTTCATGCCCATGGGTTCCATTATTTTCGTAATGGTCTCCCATCCAAGTACTACGCAGGTTTGGCCCTGCTTAGCTTCTGAAAGCCAACAAGAAAAAGGTGGCCTGGGCTGTCTAGGTCAAGAAACACTTGCATACCTAGTACACTTGAACTGATTGAACAGTTTCCAAGTAATCTTACACACTAGCACTTTCCTAGGCTTGCTTGTCTTAATAAACACTTAAAGAACCACCTCCAAGTGGACGAAGTTGAGCTTTCAAAGTCGCTTTTATTGGAAAGACATCTATGAAATTTCCATGGGTTCCACCACAGAATGTTGTTCCTTCAGTGATATTTGACTATGTATTCTGTTTGCAGCCCCACTAAAACTTCCCCTTTAACAGAGAACTGAGTTTACACAATGCAGAAGAAACTTCGCTCACCTTCAGCACTGGCTTCACTTGCATTAGCAGCAAGGCACATTCTGACTTCCCTTCCATGCACGTTTTGAATTCAAAACATTTTGCCCATCTTTTACTCCTCAGTCACACTCCGTGGCCACAAACAACAAAGCCACAACTAAATACTGTATCTATTAACCTTACTACTTCAGAAAATGGTTTAGTTGAAGTGAAGAGCTATTCCAGTAATGACATCTTGTCTCAGGCACAAGAGGTCTTGTATGGCTGCTCTGCGGGCTAAAAGAAAACTATGGATCAGGGCAGGGAAGGCTCCTTGGATCAAGGGGAAACACCACCACTAGCAGAAAGTATCCACAAGATCCAGCAATTATCTTGGGAAGCTTAACTCTAAGCAGCAAGTTGTTGAAGAGGCAGCACACGAATGTTCTCATGCAGGAACATACTCTGCTCCCAAAACAAGGCAGGGAAAACCAAAACGTGCCCAACTCAGGTTTGACCACACGTTAGGCAAATTTTACATGCCAGGTAAGGACTAAGATTAATGAGCTGGAACAAGCGTACAACAGTTTTGTCCCACATTCTGTATGAATAAAAAAAGTTCAGCTCAAAGTAAAAGCTTCTCAGAGTCTACCATGGCAAGGAATGACAAGATGACGAACCTCTGCAAATTCTATGAGCACATGTAGTCAATGTATCACTCACTACTGTGTCTTTTGACCTAGCAGCAGCTCTCTGGTGCCTCAAGTGTACAATAGCTGGGACACTTCTACTCTGCCATCAAAACACAGCCTTTCCCCAGTGGGCTGGCAACATGTTATTCACATCCACACAGCAAGAATGTCTGTACTGTGAACACAGCTTTGTTAACGCTGGGGGGGGGGTTGACCTCTGTTGGGTTTGATCCAATGAATCCATTTTCCTATGATGGAGCATTTCACCATATGAAGGCTCTGCTCTTAAAGTATAAAAATGGGTCAAGTATAATCCATCAAGTAACAAGCCCTACACGCTTTGGCACAGTCTCATTGTAGACTGCACAGTGTTACCTATGAAGTATAGCGCAAAGTTCAGTATATTAGGTTAATCGGTGCATACAATTGTTCAAACTCATGCCTTCTTTGCAGAATGGGGGAAGAGATGATCACAAGCAGGAGAAGAGTTGCAAGATGCAAAGCAAAAATACCCTCAACGCTAGAAATTCTCCTTACAGCAGCATGGTCTCTGGGTTGCATGGAAGATCATGTCCCAAGTCTGTCAATTTTGTTTGTTATTCAAAGATGGCTGCCAGATATTTGGGCTATAACAGCTGCCCATTGCTACTTCATTTGTCACCCCAATTGTATCATTCTTTTGGAAGACACCAGGCAACAAAGGAAGATTAATGCTTCTGCTTAAAACACTTTGAAACACACTGCTACATTTTCAAACATTTTCATCTGACCAATTCTGACGTACTTCAAAAGGCATTTTTGTCAAGATGGCAAAATGAGAAAATAAGGAGACCAATTTATGAGATTATGAGTAACCATATACGTGTCTGTTAAGGAGAAACACTAATAACTAAGCATAGACTGTTTCCACTTCCACAAGGAAGTGAAGCAGTCTTGCATGATGAAAACTGTGCAACATAAAGAAGCTGGAATGTTGCGACACCACGATCACAAGTGAAAACCAGCTTAAACACAGGCAAGAGATTGTGCAGATAGACTCCCACCCTCCTCCAGAAAAGCTGTTTTGTCACACTGGCCACCTTTCCTCTTTCCCCCCCATCCAACAAGCATCACGTTCATTGTAAATTGTTTTGAAGTTTTGTGTAAGATAAACATTGCTTTGCACAGCCAAGAACTTTAATTCATCCCAACATTTACAATGCAATATAATGCCCATGATTTGGTATAAACGGTGTGTATAAATGGTTAAATGACATGAGCTTAGCCAAAAATGAGCCTTACTTTTCCGATCCCATGGTACAGCAAGAGCTACAGCTTAAACACTGATTTGCCCCAGAGAAAGCAAATGGTAAATTCACAGTACTGCAAAGCTCATGAGCAGAGCCAAAACTCAGAACAGCGGGCAAGGAGAACAGCCTTCTCCAAAAACAGTATTCTTGGGCGATACACTGTACCAGTTATACAAAGAAAACTTCTACAATTGTAAAAATGATGAGTCCTGCTTTAGGAACTACAGTCAAAATTAAGTTGATGACGTATAATTAGATATGCGAACATTCTTAAAAACTCAAAGTGTGTGATTTTTAAGCACAGTTTATATCCAACACTTGTAGCAAGTGGGCTTCAGACACTGTGTGTTTAACTTTACAGTAAGACATGCCTGTGTCCTAGGCTACCAAAGGATTTGATACCACTAGGGAAAAAGATTCACCATCCTAATACATCAGTTTTTATTTCTGAGCAGCCCAGGCTGAGATGTAACTTAGCTATTACCATTCCAATAGTCTAAATGTGACCCCTCCCCATCCCCTTGATAAAATGATTCTCCAACCCAGTATTACCCATAGGCTGCTGCCATATAAAGGAAAGTAATCCATAGTACTAATATAGATTTTCTTCTCTGGATTAGTTATGTTCCAAGAAATGGCTCCCTCACTCAGACAAGAGCTTTGGCCTGATGTCATATAATATAAAATTTATGTTGTAATAAGTCACAGAACAGCCAATATGTGGCTGGCAACTTGCTTTACATTGTTTGGCACTGCAGGAAAATGCTAAATATACATGCTTTCTTATGCAGCATTTGTAAAGCATTTTATACAGCAAGGGCCAAGCCAGTTGTGACCTAGGAGATCTGTCACTGGGTGTTCCTGACCCACCCCCCACTTAAACCAGAGCAGTGCTATAGGGAAGGGAGCCAAAACCTTCCCCATGCCACTTCCTGGGTGCAAATTGCTTCTCAGAAGTTTTCCATAACACTTCGTAGATTGCAGGAGTGCAGGCACAGCATTTTAGTTGTATTCTCTTACTCCCACAGCCAAGCAAGACTTCAGGATTTCTTCCCCATACCTTGCACAGGGATCTAGTTACATTCAAGTACGTCACATTTAGTTTGATTCCATGTACCAGACTAGCATTGCCTTAAGACAGGAAGCCAACCAGTGTTATGACATGCATTTTACAGCCCTGTGGTACAGCCATATGGGCACACTGCTATTGAAAAGTTGCACTTATTTTTGCTACAAAAATAAGGCATTGTTGCCTATGATCTGTAGAAGGAGTACAATCTATCTGGAAAAAAGTATCAAAATCCACCTACCTTTCTATAGTGTCGGACCAATCATGTTGGGAAATACACTTATTTTTCAATAATAGTTTTGCCCTGGTTTTTTCCTCAGACAGACTCCTACGTAGGAGTTATTCAGAATCAGGTTGCAGAACCCAATTACTTTGCAATACAGTAGCAGAACAAGTTTGGCTTTTACTACTGAGTTCTCATACGATGTTCTTGGAGATCCCTATGTGTACCCCACTGTTCTCACGGAGTATACATACCTATAAATTTGCACTGTTAAAACACAGTGCAGTCATATTAGTTTTTCCAACCCACATGCAGCATATTCAGTGTTTTTGTACAAAACTTTTTAGGTAAACTTCAATGTATAAAACATTTAGCAGTTGAACAAAGTTTTTAAAAGTATATATGTTCTCCAAGGCAGAAGTGACAATGACATATAAACAAACAAGCAAAGACTATAAATAAATAATTGTTACAAAGTTATACAGAACTTCTGTAGTGTGTTATCAGCATTTGAATTCAACCTGGAAACAGGCTGGTTTTAATCCCCACCCCTGGGATTGTTAAAGCTTTCATTGCAGCACACACAAAAACGAAAACCAGCCCATTTTACAGAGGCTGTTATTTTAAGTTGCAAGAGTGAAGGCTTTTGTCAATGGCCACTTTTGTTAAAAAGGCAGTCATTTAGCTTATGGAGGCAGGAGAACTGGGAATTCCATTTGTTCATCCATCCAAAATTAGTGCATTTTTAAAAACATTAAAAAATACTTTTACGTTTAAGTTCAGCTGCACTTGATTCAAGTGTTGCTTGTCAGAGGTTTCAGACGTTTTAAGTTAAATGTGTAGCTACATCAGCAGCCTAGTGTACCACAAAGGAGTTTTTTGTCCGCAGCGCAAGTGTAACTTTCTCGCCAGAATAAGTTATCTTACTCCAATTCGGGAAGTCATCCATTCTAGACCTTGACACAATCTGAAATGGGGGGGGGGGTCGGGACGTGGGGGGAAAGAAAAAACACAAATAAAACAAACAGTATATGATATAAAGTTAACAAAAGAACTTCATTGACCTGTTCCCTCTCAATTTATCTTAAAAATAAGTACTTTAAAAAAATGCCACAGCAAAGTTTGCTCTAAATTTTGGATTGCTGTTTTACCCGATTGCTGGAAGCCACATCAAGAACATTTTTGAGCTTGTAGGACACAGGCATTTTAAATAAGGGATATAGTGCATTGCCAAAGACAAACTTTTCCCAATTTTTTTTTTTAAACCTGCACCCAACACACAGTCATACGCTTCAGTTGGCAAAAAAGAAAATCTAGACTAAAAGTCTTCCTGAAAGTGTATGGGATTTCTATTAGAGTAGAATATGGATTAAAGAAGCCATCGAAATATTGTTGTTAAGTAAGAAAGAGAAGTAGGACAGCATATACTTATGCCTCATATTAAAAAAAAATACTAACTCTTCCATAAGCTTAAATCAGAGATGTTCTGGAGAGAAAGATTTCAAATCATTTTACTCTAACTTTCATAGAACACAAAATGTATGATAACACTACATTGTCACAGCACAATACATTTAAGACTTCCTAACTGTTCAGGGCAGGCAAGATCAGCAGAAAGCTGTCTAGACAGCCTAACATGTACTCTAGTTTTAAGAAACTCAGGGTTTTTTCTACAAAAGAGGCAAAGAGCCTGTAAGAATTTGAGATCCCTCGTTCTTCTCCTCCATCTCTCGTATGTGGCACTGGGGCAACTCACAAGAATGAGTCTACATTTTCTAGATAGCAAGATAAAAAATATCCCTAAGGGAATATCTCAGTTGTGTATTTAACATGCTTCGGCTATGACTCAACCGGAAAACAAGAACCTCCAGCCCAACTCCCTGGTGTTGACACTGTTACCAGTTTCAACTTTGCTGCAACCAACCTATCAGCAAAGTAACATAAACAAGCACAGGGTACCTGTCAAACCACTCAGACCTGATATACACAGGATCTGCCCTCACAGACCCCAACCTTAACACAAATCAACATCTTTAGGGCACAGAAATGTATTCTTAATGTTCTTATATGTAAATTGACCATAACTAAAGGATACGTCCGATGTACGTACAGAGCTGTTACTGACCACTGTGACCAGATACTGAAATATGAACTCTGAAGTTCACTCCAGCACTGTTTACACAAGGAGTTCTCTCAGGAATATTATCTTAACACACTGATTTCCATGTACACGAATAAAGATTTCAAATCGGACATAGTACTTTGCTAGGCAAGCTTGTGCCCAACCAGCCTCTTCACTTGGGGTGGGGTGGGGTGTAAAAAGGGACAAGTTCCATCAAGACTCCCCACATTCCATTACGTAA
Source organism: Eublepharis macularius (assembly GCF_028583425.1). NCBI lineage: Eukaryota > Metazoa > Chordata > Lepidosauria > Squamata > Eublepharidae > Eublepharis > Eublepharis macularius. The sequence goes on along the minus strand of NC_072800.1, from coordinate 66,836,124 downwards.
TCATCTCTCCCAGCACGAAGGAAGTTAATCAACAACTTTGATCATGGTGGGCATAGAAAACCCTTGTCTCCTAACTTTCGCCTCTCTGTGGAAGCATCCAAACTGGAATTACATTCATGAGTAGAGGTGTGCACAGACTGGAAAACACACCAAAATGTCACATGGACCGGGTTGGTTCAGTGTTTGCAAACCGGCAGGTCATCGGATGCCCATTTTCCATGGACCCCACGATTTTTCGGCTGGTCTGTTGGTCCATCATCTGTGAATCCAGACATTAGGGGATTTAAAGCGCTCCTGGTATCGTTGGCAAGCATCGCTGGGAGCTCTTTAACGTTTAAATCCTCCCCCTTGCTCCAGCTGACTGGTGGTCCCACCAGTTAGGGGGAGCAAGGGGGGGGGTTAAAGCACTCCTGGCATCGCTAACAAGCAGCTCTGGGGGTGCTTTAACGTTTAAATCCTCCCCCTTAACATTTAAATGCTCCACCTGACTGGCAGAACTACCAGTCAGGTGGTGCAAAGTGGGGTTAAAGCGCTCCCTGAGTCACTGGCAAGAGGCACCGGGAGGGTGTTAATGTTTAAATCCCCCCTCCTTGCTCCAGCAGACTGGCAGGCATGGATCCACGAACCAGTTCTCAAACTGGCGCAGGTCCGTGAAAAGTTCATGGTCCACGAAATGCGACGGACCATAGCTCGATGGCCCGTGGGTTTTTCTGTCTGTGCCCACTTCTATTCACGAGTACTCTCCCAATCATAAGCAGCCTCGTGAATTTAAGATTATTATGCTCTTGCATAACTTCATATCAGAAAGAACAGACACTTCACTGGGGAAGCTCATTTCAGCTGAAACATTCAAAGAGGCTTCATGTTTATAAACCTTGGAGACAGTACCACAATAGGAGTTCCAGCAAGAGGGAAGGAAGAGGCAGAACGCAAAGATGAGGAGATCACTAGGGAATCCTAGAGCTAGTGGGGCCAAAATTACCAGCAAGGAAACTGAGAACTGTAGAAGAGAGCACCTCTCTCCCTGCACAATCTGGCCAGATTTTAGATGAGGGAAAATTAGGTGATATTCAGAAGATGGGAAGAAAATCTAGAATTGTGACTACAATAAAGCAAGTAGCACTTTCAACGTAGAATCAGTATTCTATATCAGAACAGCTGACGTCAGCAATGCAATTGTGAGATCAGGAAGCATGAACTTTACTGAACAACATCGTTTTGCAGTTTCTAGTAAAAACGGCAGTCTCTTATTAGTAAATACCTACCCTTCTCCTGTTAAAGCACAACAGGACTGAATGTGCCATGGGTGATCTTTTATGGAACTAAGGGTGAGGTACTTAGAAATTTCAGCAGCTGACATACAACCTTTCATATCCTGCTTGTTTGCAAAGATGAGAACAGCAGCTTTCCGCAAATCCTGACAGCAAAGGAAAAAATGTGTAGAAAGCTCGTGTTACTAAAGTCTTGATGCGAGAATAATGCCGTATTTTCAGGCTGGTTCAGATATAATATTTGCCAGTTGCCAAACTATGGACTGTATGTTCCCTCCTCCCTCTCCCCTTTCCAGAGCATCACATGCCTTAACTGTATTTTAACATTGTCATGAACAAAGCTAACCAACAGTCCTGCTTAAACAAAAGTAAAGACCAAAATATGTTCAGATGTGCCGGTATGATTTGATCATAGAATCTGGAAGAAAACTGGCTTGAGCCACGGCTCAATTTATGGGGTTTACAAGGCAACCTACAATCCTAAATAAAAAGTACCTCATGAGCTAACATCCTGTAGAGTTCTTCTTTTGTGATAGACAATCTCTCTCTATCGATGCTGTCAACAACAAGGATAATAAACTGTGGAGAGAGAGAAGATTAGAATGTTAGAAAAGCAGCTAAACACGTGTTTCCAAGTATGCAGAGCCTCAGCAAATGGAACAATGGAACAAATATGTTAAACAAAATGCCTGTGTGAAGCACTTGAAATTCCTATTCATAACTGTGGCAGTAGAGAGCAAAAAACCAAAAACCATGCACAGTGCAGAGCAGACAGCATGAACAGTCCAGTCCAGATCCAGTCTGTTTTTCTACAAGCTGTTAGAAACAGCTTAGATTAAAAAAATCTAAGTCATCAAAGTTTACTGGAAAAGTCAACATCAATAAGCTTATTCTTTAGTAGGACATGAAGTCACTTGTAAGGCCTAAAATGTCTTTGAGAGACTTAAAACACAGCAATGTAGCAGATCCCTCATGCCACTGCTAACGCAACTAATCTCTTGAAGTGTGATTAGTTTAGGAATGAGCAAGTAAACATACCTCTGTGTTTGAATAATAGGTATTCCAGGATGATCGCAAAGACTCCTGTCCGCCAATATCCCACATGAGAAAATGTGTGTTTTTCACTACTATTTCTTCAACATTACTTCCTATAGTTGGAGAAGTGTGAACCACCTCATTCATTAGGCTAAAGAGAAGAAAAGAGGGGGAAAACTACATGTAAGGTAACCTTTCTACAGAAATACATTATCACAGAATAATTTCCCCCTTCTGAGTTGAAGTAAACAAAGCTCAACACACACACACACACAAACATTTTGTGTGTAGAGCTTTGTTGTTTAGAATGAGAATTGTCAAGAATGAAAGTTTCATTAAAAATAAGCCTGTCCTTTGGACTAATTTTTTCTGCATGACTGTTTATGCAGGCACACAAATGTATGGGACAAGATCTGCTGCTTATGCGGCAATACAGCAGACATCAGTGAGATTGCAGCCACTCGAAAAGTATAGCCGAGATCAGAAATTGATCTCAGCTCATTAAATTTATAGCCCTAAATTCTGTCCAAGTGGAAGACTACCCATGTACACAATTGTATAGAGGAATTTATATTGTTTATTGTTTATATTCAGAGTTTTTTTTCTGGGAGGGAAAAGAGGTGGTGGAACTCAGTGGGTTGCCCTCAGTGAAAATGGTCACATGGGTGGTGGCCCCGCCCCCTGATCTCCAGACAGAGGGGAGTTTAGCTTGCCCTCTGCGCCACTGTAGTAGCGCGGAGGGCAATCTAAACTCCCCTCTGTCTGGAGATCAGGGGGCGGGGCCACCACCCATGTGACCATTTTCAAGAGGTTCTGGAACTCCGTTCCCCCGCATTCCAGCTGAAAAAAAGCCCTGATTATATTAGAGGATTAGCTGATTGCATGGCCATAAAATACTATAACACAAAACCACCTATGAACAAGAGATAAGATACCATATTTTTTTTATTCAAACACTTTTGTTTCTTCCTGTAAAGAGAGAGACTTTTAAAAAATTTACTATCAGGCCAGTTCCTTAATTACTCATCTACAGCTTTTATAACCAGAGCATCCAACAGTTTCAAAAAACACCAGAAAATGATGAAATTATATTCTCAAGGACATGTGTGATCCTAGGTGATGCTGGATAGGTCATCAAGAAAATTTTACTCTTCTACGGATAATGATAGCCATTAGCAACAGGAATTAATGACGAAGTCTTTTCGTTCATGAACAAATCATATTTACCCTGCATCTGACATACTCAAGAGTTTAATTACAAAATCACTACAATAACTGTCTTCTTAGAAAAGAATTTAGGCAGGGAACAAAGAGGGCAGAGAAGAAAAAAGTAAGACAGCACAACTGTAAGTTCTTTGGACATGCTTAAGATTGGGGGAAAGTTCAGGCTTCAAAGTTATTAGGGTACATAACATTCAGGGTGTGCCATCTTTATTCTCATCATACTTTTAATCCCTGCACACCAAACTAAGTTGTGACTGATGAGCTTCAGATCTGAAGCTGATATCTGGTTCATATACTTACAATTGATACAGAATGGTGGTCTTTCCAGCATTGTCAAGTCCCACAATGATCACTTTGTGTTCTGCAATACATAAAAGCAAACATTTCTGAGCAGCTTTAAATTTAAGGTCATTCCACACGTGTCAGTTACCTACAGTTTCTCTACGAAGTTATATCCTACATTTTATAGCCTCAACAGAACTGCACCCTTCTAAGCCCACTGACATCAATTGACTCAGAATTATAACTGTTTAGGACGGCACTTTTAGTGGAGCAACTTGACCAGCAGGTATCTTATAGAAAGACAGCCATGAAAATATCGATCTGCTAGGCAAGGCATCTTCTTCTATTCATCCTCCCAACTTCTGCAAAGTTGATCTTAGTCCACCACAGATTTATTATTTCCATGTTATCTGCATAAAATTGAGCTTCTCTCCCTCTTTAATATTCTAAATCTGTTTTTAAAAATTTATATCAGTGCAGCCTCCTCACTGCAGATGCTTATTAGTGCTATTTTCTGTGTTGGATTTTTTTAAAATAGCCAGATATTTCTTATATAGCCTTTTACTATCAATCGAGGGGACTGAGAAAAGGCTAACCAAACTATTCACTTACTCAAAGCCAATCTTTTCACTACTATAAAACAATTATAAAAGAGATATGGAGAGGCTGATTCTCTTACAGCCAATTATGGAAAACAATGGTGGCAGCTCCAAGCGAGAACTCTTACATGGAATACAACTATTGAAAGACGCTCCTGCACCAGGATAACATATTTGTGGCTAGCAGTCAGTATCAAGTTCTGCACACTACCAGCAAGCTATGTGATGAGCATGTCTAGCATGGCAACTATTGCCCAGAGCTGCTGCCACACGAAGGTATTTCCAGCAGCTTTCATTCAGGAATCTAAAACAGGAATCTGCGTCAAGATATTCATTAAAATAATGTCTGCCTGGATGGAGTCTTTGTGCAGTAGCTTCAAGGCAGCAGAATCATTTATCATGTTTCATGAAAGGTTAACAGATACTCCATTAAGAATGGAATGCCTCTAGACAGCTTTGCACGGCAGTGCTCTGTTTTGCATCCCCTCACCCCCGCGTAGAGCTGAGGGACTACATGAGAATGGCTGAAGGGCCTCCTTATTCCTGCATCTAATATACCATTTCAGTTCCAAGCATAAAGAATGCCTACTGGCAAGATTGGCTCTATATACATAAGCTAAGGGCCAAAAGTCATGCTGGCTTTTAAATGGGTCCCTCTAGCTGTCCCTTTAACACAAGCGATTTGTAGCAATTATCAGGTAATGTTATTTAGCTCTATGCCACGAAAAGCTTCAAGGGCAGATTTCTGCATATTAAAAAGGTAAAAGGTAGTTCCCTGTGCAAGCACTGAGCCGTTACTGACCCATTGGGGGACGTCGCATCATGATGTTTTCTTGGCAGACTTTGTACAGGGTGGTTTGCCTTTGCCTTCCCCAGTCATCTACACTTTACCCCCAGGAAACTGGGTACTCATTTTACCGACCTCGGAAGGATGGAAGGCTGAGTCAACCTTGAGCCGGCTATCTGAACCCAGCTTCCGCCAGGATTGAACTCAGGTCGTGAGCAGAGGTTGGGATGCACTGCAGTACAGCCGCTTACCACTCTGCACCATGGGGCTCTTAACTTCTGCATATTAAACCTCTATAAAAACGGACAAGACATCTTTTTCTTGACTAGTTGGCAACTTTAACTGGGATCAAGGTGAAAGGGAGGGCTAACCCATTTCCCTGATATTGCTTCACAGATAGCAGCTAAAAAAGAGGTAAGGTTGCCTACTGGTCAGGGGGAAAAGTTTCCTGTCCCTTTAACAGAAGTACGATATGCAGAAATCCTCTGTTAAAGTTTTTCATGGCTTGGAGCTAAATAACATTACCTGATGATTGCTGCAGGAACCATTTTAAAAGCTGGTGACCTTAGGAATAGAATTTCCAGTAGCACCAATAGGGAAAAAACAAGCACAACACAGGGGCCTGGGTCCCCACACCTCCTACTGCTTCTGCATGATAAAATGATTCAGGTGCTGGACTAGTATATGGGAGATCCAAGTTCAAGTCCCCACTGCCCGTGAAGCTCAATGGGTGGCCTTGGGTCAGTCACTCTCTCTCAGCCTAACGTACCTCAAAGGACTCAGGTAAGGAAAAAATGGAAAAATAAAGATCCATCCTGCCCTAAGCTAACTAAATGACTAGGAGCTCAGAGATGTCAGTTTCTATTAGGAACATGAGAAAAGCTTAATCCTTCACTGCCCAGAGCCACAATCATCGCTGAAATAGTTGCCTTCCTCTCACCCTTGTTCATCATTACTGTTAAAGTGCAGGTGGTGAGACCAATGGCAGATATCCCACACGAACATGCATCTTGGCCACAAGTTATTTTAGAATAGCCATTTACAGCATGTTTTGGAAAAGACGGATGTATCTGTTCCACCGGCCTAACTCTGATAGCAACATAAAAACATAGGAGCACTCATACTGAACACTGCACACACCAGCAGCAAGCAACCTCCTTTGCTTTTTGAACTCTATCTTTGTTTTGTGAATGCCAATGCTGTGTTTTTATAGCTGCCTGGATAATGAGTATTTTCACATACAGATGACCCGCAAAACTTACATGAGGGAAATCCCATCCTTCCACACCTGCTTGGTCGTTCATTTGTCAGCCAGCCAGCCAGCCATGCCTCTGCCCCCACCTGCCCATTTCGCAGGGCAGCTGTGAACATGAGGGAGGACCTGTTCCTGCTCCCCCTCCCCTGCTTGCAGTGCCTCCGGCTGCCTAACTCATGTGGTGGCAAGGGGCAGTGGCTCCCACTCTTTCTTGCCTGCCAGTAGTGCTGGTGAGGGAGGGCAGTGGCTCTTGCTCCTCCTCACCCACCTGGCACATTCAGCAGCAGGCAGATGCTCCTCCTTTTTTCAAAATGGTGGCTGGAATCTTGAGATGCAGCCACAAGTCTCACTGGGCTAAACACTCTCTCTGTTAGCCTAACCTACCTTACAGGGCCGTTGTGATGATAAAACGTAAGGGCAGGGTAAAAAAGTAGCAGATAGATTGCTTGGATGGCATACATGGTTCTCAGCTCAAAACACGGATTCCCCCAATGTTCAGCTAGCATACACAGATCTCCCTCTCCCCATTTTAACCTCACAACAATCTTGAAGGGTAATGGAATAGCCCTGCAATGTACTGCGCCCAAAACAGAAAGGAATAATCAACAAAACTTTTATTCCAATGCAAGATTTCATAGACTAGAGCTCATCTCTTTAGATGTATTTTATTTGTTTCATTTATAACCCACCTTCCCCCGCACCCCCAATGGGAACCCAAAGCAGCTTACATGATTCTCCACTTCTCCATTTCATCCTCACAACAACCCTGTGAGGTGTGTGACTGGCCCAGCAAGCTTCCAGGGCAGAGTGCGGATTTGAACCTGGGTCTCCCAGATCCTAGTACAACATGCTAGCTATTACATCACACTGGCAGATGCACTGAGTGGATCTTCACTATACAGATAGCAACATCTACACTGTGAGGATTTACGGACTGAATGAACCAGGGCTTACATAGCAAGGATCCACTCACTGTACCTGTAATAAAAAACATCTTCTGCACAGAGCCACGAGACTCCTTTTTTGTTGTTTTAAGGCAAGTTATGAGGAGCACACATGCAACCAGCCTATTTGTGTCGCCAAGTACCTTCCATCAGGATTTGAGTCTAGTGGCACCACGGAGACCAACAAGATTTTTAGTGTATAAACTTTCTAGAATCAACCCACTTTTCTTCAGATAAATCAAGATATCTTCGGATACCTGAAGAAGGGAGCCTGGACTCTTGAAAGCTCATACCCTAGAGATCTAGCTGGTCGGTAAGGCGCCACTGGACTCAAATCCTACTGCAGATCAACATGGCTACCCACCTGAAACTACCTTCCACCCGCGATTCTCTTTCCCTGTCCCAAGCCCAAACCTCCTAACTCAAGAGCCCCCTAATTTACTCCAGGTCCTTCCCGATGGCCACGTCGCTCCCTCCCCGCCGCCCTCTGTGTCCACAAAGAACTCAAGCCCCGTGGAGACGGTTCCAGCCCTTTCCACAGCTTCCCTCTCCCTCCAGCCCATCTCCTCCGCGGATATCCCGCCGGCCGCTGTACTTCTACTCACCCTGATTACTGAACAGGCTCCAGAGCTTGGCAAAGATCAGCCCCATCCCGAGCCTGAGGCGGAGCGGCGGCGCCGAGCTCTACCACTGAAGGAAGACCTTCCTTTCTTTCCCAGCCTTTGTGGCGGGAGGGACCGAAACCGGCCCGGCTCCGCCTCCTCCTTTCCGCCACACTGGCCGTCACCGCAGCCCTGCCCATCCTTCCCGCTCACGGCTGCCTGTACGTCACCACGTCCGCACGCCGGACGCACGCTTCTGCCTGGAGGTGACGCATCGCGTGACGCAAGGCCGAAACCTCGACCGGGACTTAGAGATACAGGATGAGGCTTGCTGCAAAGTGTTCACTTCAGGTTCCTACATGATATCGCATGCCGGAACTGAGGGGAGTCGCGGTGCTTCTTATGCTCTGTACCTTCCATGGGAAACCGGAAGCGATCAGTCCCTTGGATCAGTCCCTTGTAGTAAGCCCTTTTAGTCGGGGAGGGACGAGGGCAAGGTTGGGCGATTAGTGTCATGGGGGATGAGGGGTGATCTCTCGACAGGGGCGCAGCTGCTCTTCTCCGGTTTTGAATGTTGCCTTTTAGAGGAAAAAGGAGGCTGAAAAAAGGTGATTTGCAAACTTGTGATATGCAAATACTCTGCTCTTGGTAGTGTTTTCATTATGCCTAGGTATATATGGATTTGACAGCAGAGTATATATTTTTCATGCACTGAGTGAATAGTATAATAATAATAGTAAAAAGACAGTAACGTAATTCCTGTTATTTTTTAAAAAATTAAGATTAATCAAAATATCACAGGAGAGTAAGCATGTTCTTCGGATTTGTTCATCTGGAAGTTCAGTATTCCCAAAATATAATCAAACAAAACTATCCAGCATCATGAATTCTGGGGAATTCAAAAGCTTGCTCGCTAATTTGTAATATTTTGGATGGGCTTTAACAAAAACTAATTACACTCCTTTTTAAAGAATGTTCCTGTGGACCAACACAGCTACACTGCAGCTTGTCATCTCATCAATAGACCATAAACCTAGAAAAAGACCTGTCCTGTTTGAGTTAGGCTATGTTCAGCCACTGCTGATTTTTCAGGATGGCCAAGTCTGCAGTGTCTTTCATGTTCTTTTATTCTTGTCTAGATGCTACGCTTTGTGGTCCTGATGTAAACTTGTCCACAGCTGCAGGGTATACGGTATACTCCTGCAGAGGTGAGGGGGTCTCTACTGTCTTTTGCTGAACATCTGTTGCATCTGTTGTATTTTTCTGGTGGGTCTGAATACTGTTTGTAAGCTGTACTTTTTCATAAGCGTTCCCATCTGATCAGTGATTCCTTTGATATATGGCAAAAACACTTTGTGTAAGTATCGATCACATGGATCGGTACTTACACAAAAACTCCAATCACCACCCTCGACAGAAAAGAGGCATAATAAAAACATTAGTAGACCGTGCAAGACGGATATGTGAACCACACTTTCTCAATGAGGAAATTAATAATCTAAACCACGCACTTCAAGCAAATGGCTACTCCAGAAATGAAATCAGAAGAGCGAATAAACCAAGGATAAACCAAACAATTAAGGAAAAACAGTCTCCCACAGGAAAAGTGTTTTTGCCATATATCAAAGGAATCACTGATCAGATGGGAAAGCTTATGAAAAAGCACAGCTTACAAATGGTATTCAGACCCACCAGAAAAATACAACAGATGCTATGTTCAGCAAAAGACAGTAGAGACCACCTTACCTCTGCAGGAGTATACCGTATACCCTGCAGCTGTGGACAAGTTTACATCGGGACCACAAAGCGTAGCATCCAGACAAGAATAAAGAACATGAAAGACACTGCATGCAGACTTGGCCATCCTGAAAAATCAGCAGTGGCTGAACATAGCCTAACTCAAACAGGACACAGTAACCTATTCCAGGACACTAAAATACTTGATAACACTTCCAACTACTTTGTCAGACTGTACAGGGAAGCCATTGAAATTCTCAAGCATAAGCACAATTTCAACAGGAAAGAAGAGACTTTAAGAATGAATAGATCATGGTTTCCAGTCCTGAAAAACACCAGGCTAACAAAACACTCTATACCCAACAATAGCCCTGCAGAGAAGATTAGCACATCAAGCACCAATCCATATGCAAAAGAACCTCCTCAGGATACAGTGAAGCCTCCCTCCATTAGCATTCCACACCCTGGGAAACTCTTACAGGATGACCCCAACCCTCCTGAGTAGATATAAATGACCTGCCAACATCTTTTCTACACTGTGACACTGAGAGATCTCTGTCTTTTGGTGCTACACCTTTGAAGATGCCAGCCACAGCTGCTGGTGAAACATCAGGAACTACAATGCCAAGACCACGGCTGTACAGCCCGGAAAATCCACAACAACCATTGTTCAAATTTAGTTTGGAACTGCCAGTAAGAACTATGATGGCATTGGCTCTATAGTATATAGTTTTTCGCCAAAGAGATTGAGCAGTTCTGCTTTGCACTTTTAGAGAATTATGGCCAAAGATATTCAGTTGTTTAAGAAGTCCAGATTGTCTAATCTAGACTGAAGTTGCAATTCTGTGCACATTTATAGAAAAGTAAATTCCATAGAAAACAGTGAGATTTTGTTGCTAATAAACATGCATGTGATCAACACAGAAAGCCAGCTACAATTGTAAGATTTAGCTCCTAAGTAATCCCTGCTGAAATTCTTGGTAGTATCTGAGCAAACATGGCTAGATCCAAGCTGTAACGCATGTTCTTTGTCACTATCATCTCCACCTTGTTTTGAAGAAGAATCTTGAAAAGATGCTGGGGAAGATGGATTTTTAAAACCATTATTTATTGGATTTGAGATTATTACATTATCATCATATCTTTCTTCAGATGAGAGGGTCTCCCTGTTTCTATTTATCCTCACAACAACCCTCTGAGGTAAATTAGGCTGAGAGTGATGGCTGGCCCAAACTCAGCCAGGAAATTTTGTGATTCCAGGTGTCCTAGCTCAACATTGTAACTGGTACACCACATGGAGTGTATGACAGGATAGTCAGAAAGGAAATTATTTAAGACAGGACTGACTCATACCTTTTTAAGTAGCCTGTTCTCTTGGGAACCCCCTTCTCTACTGAAGCCTCACAACAACCCTGTAAAGTAAAATAGCCTGAGAGTGTCTGTATCAGCAGGTTTCATGGTTGTCTGCATTATGATCTCTGAAGAACTTTTCTACCAGGAAAACATCAGCACCTGCAAGACCAAGGCTGTAATCCTAAATACCCTTTCCGGGAGTAAACCCACCAGAATAAAATGGGACTTCCCAGTATACCTGTTTAGGATTGCTTCCTAAACATTGCATCCAGTTGTTAGTATGCACAATCACCTGGAGATAGGGTTGCCAGTTCCAAGTTGGGAAATTCCTGGAGATCTGGGTGGGTGAAACCTGGAGAAAGTGGGGTTTGGGGAGGGAAAGGACCCTGGCATGGCATAATTCCATAGAGTCCACCCCCAAAGTAGTCATTTTCTCCAGGTGAACTGATCTCTGTGGCCTGGAGACCGGTTGTAATTCTGGGAGATCTCCAGCCACTACCTGGAGGCTGGCAACCCTACCTGGAGAAGGTAGGGTTGCCAGGTCCAGATTGGGAAATTCCTGGAGATTTGGGGGGTGGGGTGAAGCCTGAAGAGGGTGGATTTGGGGGAAGAGAGAGGCCTCAGTGGGGTATAATGCCACAGAGCTTCAGAGCAGCCATTTTATCCAGGGAACTTGGGCTATGTTTCCTGGAGATAAGGTGCAATTCCGGGAGATCTCAGCTGCCACCTGGAGGCCGGAATCCCTAGAAGGGGATGAGCTTTCTGGTGGGCTTGAAGGATATTATTTGCTATCTCGCCACAAAAACGCCTTGCAGTTGCCAGAGGAGGCGCGTATCTTTTGCTGAGCTGGATTCTTGACGCGTTTCTACTTAACCATCATAACCTCCGAGTCGCCCAAACGCTCCCTGCAGGCCTGCTGAAGCAACGGGACGGCAGGCGCCGCCCTGTCAGGAAGGAGAGGGGCGGGATGTCAAAAGGAGCGACGGCAGACGAGGGCGGGCTGGGAGAAAATTTCCTCGGCCTTCCTCGGGCGATGCTAAGCCGTCCAGCATCAGCAGAAGAAGGTACCGAATGGGTGGAGCGTCTCTGGGCCCTGGAGGAGGGAGAGGAAGCGAAGGCTGCTGGGCCACCCGCCATTGGCTGTAGGCTTTAGAGGGGGTTTAAAGTTCCGCTTGTTCTGTATGGAGACCATCCTAGACAGACACGCTTGTTCCGAGTAGTCGTGTGTGTGATACTCAGAACTGGTGCTGCAGTCATCCAGCGAGGAGGGGAGGTGGGTGGCCTTTTTTGGCGCCTCAACAAGCTTCAGGCGAAAGGAGAAGGGCTAACAAATGGCCGTGTGCGTTTTTTTAAAACCTGTTCTTGCTGGCAAGAGACGTGCGAAGTGGGTCATGTTTCTAACCTTAGAACACCGTAGTCGTGAAAGCAAGCAAGAAAGGACTGGGAAACATTTTGCTACTAGCCATAAATTAGGGGCGTGAGTTGGCGACAGAAAACTTGTGTTCACCCACCACATTTCTCATTGAACTTAATTCTTCCGTGTACAAGTATTTGAAAAATTAACGTCTGTATTCGACCTTAAACGTCTTTACTCTGGCTCCAGGGTCCCATGAAGGGGGTTGCTAGGTCCAGGTTGGGAAATTCCTGGAGATTTGGGGAGTGGAGCCTGGAAAGAGTGGAGTTTGGGAGGAGAGGGGCCTCAATGGGGTATAATATAGAGTCTACCCTCCGAAGCAGCCATTTTCTCCAGGGGAACTGATCTCTGTGGCCTGGAAATCAGTTGTAATTCCGGGAGATCTCCAGCCACCACCTGGAGGCTGAAAAATTACAAAGGGGGGTGAAGAGCTAAACTGCAGTACAACCACGCAACACACCAAAAGAAAGCTCACCCCAGGCGGAAAATATTCAAGGCAATTTAACCACTTCCTGTAAGTTTAGTGTGTAATACAAAAATACAAGGAACATTAAATCCAAAAAACAGTAAATATACAATATTATTGCCAATAATAGCTATAGCTGATATAGTCCCCAGTTACATGAAAAAAGGGGCGATGGCCCCAGCAGACGTGTGTAACTGCCGTGGTCCAACAAGTTGTCCCGATCCAAAGAGTGTAGAAGCCGCTGAAGGTAAGCCAATTAAAGCAACTTGAGGCAGAAAACAGCAAGACGTCCCGGTCCTCGGCTCTCCGTTCCCGCTTACCTTACAGCGGCTCTTACAAGCGTTGGATTGAGACGGCTTGTTGTGTCTGGCTTCAGTGCTTAATTAATTCGCTCCCGCTCATCTCATAGCAGCCTTTTTTTTTTTCAAGCGTCGGACCGGGACGTCTTGCTGTTTTCTGCCTCAAGTTGCTTTAATTGGCTTACCTTCAGCGGCTTCTACACTCTTTGGATCGGGACAACTTGTTGGACCACGGCAGTTACACACGTCTGCTGGGGCCATCGCCCCTTTTTTCATGTAACTGGGGACTATATCAGCTATAGCTATTATTGGCAATAATATTGTATATTTACTGTTTTTTGGATTTAATGTTCCTTGTATTTTTGTATTACACACTAAACTTACAGGAAGTGGTTAAATTGCCTTGAATATTTTCCGCCTGGGGTGAGCTTTCTTTTGGTGTGTTGCGTGGTTGTACCACCTGGAGGCTGGCAACTCACCAAGACAGTGAAGCTCTGTGCAGATTACATAGGACTTATTAAATTAAAGAATTATTAAATTAAGTATTATTACAACTTCAAGCCATCCATTGCATCTTCATTTGAAGGCTGCATTTCCATACGAGTTTGAGAACAAGTTCCATTGAACTCAGAACTTTTGAGTCTTCATGCTTAAGCATGTGCTGTTAAGCTCCCCCTGAATTATAGCAGCTTGGTCAGCAGTTATATAACCTTCAGTTTGAGGTGGAAATCCTTCCAAAGAAATACGGCTTTAGGCATGCTCCATTAAAATACTGAGCAAGGCAAATGGCCTAGAATACATGGTGACTGAAAACAAAGATAAGATTTCTTGGAACTTATGAGTAAGTAAGCCTAGGGCTGAACTAAGATAAAGCTTTTGAAAATAAAGTGTAGTGCAACTGGTCACAATTTTCTTGGTACTGACTGGCCTTTTGAGGACAGTCCTTCAGCTCTATTTTCTGAAGCCTTTGGCAGCATCAGTAGAAAAGATTACATTTTAAAAGACGTATTTTTATCTTGGACATCTGCAATTTAAAACATTGCTATTTTAGCCCATCAGTTGCTGTTCTTGGAACGTACTTGCTGTGCAAAACTTCAGCCTTTAGGTTAGAGATTAGCAATTAGGAACCTCAATTACTGAGAGGCTTCATGTGCGTCTGAGGCAAAAAACAGTCTAGAGGGGAAATAGGATTGTGGATGAAAAGCATCTTTGGTGATGGGATTTTGGGAAGTGGAGCTTGGAATATCTGTTTCCCCCCTTCTTAAAGTCTATTTCCAGCTAAACTAATTATGGGGTAATCCTGACCCAGTCAGGATACTGCGTGAGTGGCAGTAAAATAAAATACAATAACTATATAAAATCACACAATTAAATAATAAGTAAAAATACATTGAATCAGCAGTAAAAGCCACTATTTTAAAACCTCGCTGTGCACATATCCCCTTCAGCCCAAACTGTGGCTGCTCCAATAGCTTTGTGGTATGGTTCTGTTTTACAGTCCTGCCAGAAAGCCAGGGACATAGAAGTCCCCTTGACCATGGGAGACTGTTCCAGAGGCATGGGGAAAACCTGAACTATTACAGAGCGAGCTCTAGACAGTGGCGGCACAGCCCAGAGCTTCTGGAAAGAGAAAAGCTGCTGCATTTAAATAATGTAATTTACCCACACATTATATACTGTACAGTGCAATTGCATAATATAACATGCAAAGTATATGTGTTACTAAACTCATATAATTTGGGAATTTACTGATGGTTAGAAAAGATACCCTGTAGTTTATCCCTATTCGGCTTGGCTTCATGATATATCCGTTCTTTGTGGCATTATAGAAAAAAAGAAAAAGAAAATATATATCACCCTTTGGAGTCTGAGTTCGGTTTATGAATTGTGCATGTTCAAATATGTACTGAAAAAAAATCTTAAAATATAGTTTATTACAGATGTTTTCCAGAGTGAATACTAGACAACAGGGACTATGTCTGTTTTCCCCAAATTCTCACTAAGACCAGAGGTTGAAGAATATCTGCAGGCCACATTTAAAAATGATGAGGTAAATGTTAAAAGTGCTATATAAAATGATTATTTTCTTCTATTTGCTCACTGTCTCCATTGAGTTAATTTTCTGTTTTATATCATGGCTGTCAGAGTTCTTTTTAAATGGGAGAGGGAACTTTGATCTGTTACATGGATTCATGCTACTATAATACCACGCTTCTGTTGAATACAGTATTGTGGCGATAACTATGTTAAAAGGAAAATTATGGATAGTAAATGATAGAGAAATATCATTCTCTATCATCAAATGGCTATACTAAAGTAGGGCCATTTGAAACAGTAACACTTTATGTGTGTTGTTTGTTGCCAAGAATATATTCCAAAGCAGAAACAAAAGTAACACTGCACTAAGATAAAGAATAATGAATAAAACAATTGTGTATCAAATTATGTATTTAAATCTGGGAATGAATCCACTAAATATTAATTATGCACTAACACAAACACACCCTGGTGATGTTACAATTCTGTACAGCAAAGTAAATACAATGAAAACAATACAGACCTCTGTAGAGAAGCTCACAATTCATAATATACATAATGTAATGACTATAATACAAAAAATTCCACTGGTTGGGGCTATTCTGAAACAATAGCCTCCAACCTCACACAAGGGACTGAATCATGAGAAGGGCTGAACAGTAAAAGAAGTTGGTAAACAGAGTAGTACAATAAGCTACTGGCTTAGTCGTGAGTAAAGCCAAGCCATAAATAAAGCTAATAAGCTATATCCCAAGGTGAACTGCTGGTAAGATATATTCCAAGGTGAGCTGCTAACGAGATGCCTAGGTGTGCTCCTGTTTCCGTCAGATTTTAGTCTCACTATCAGTAATACTCATAAAGACAATCTCTTCAGAACTGGAACTATTATTATTTTTAAAAGATTTTTACTGTGAAGCCCAGTAAAAAACAAAGCGACCCTAAAATCTAACTCTGTACAGACATACCCAAAAGTAGATTACTTGTGTCTCAGCCAATTCAGTAACTAGCAAGGACAAAAAACTCTCTCCACACTATCCATAGTTGGCATAAGGTTCTCAATTAGCAGAGAGCTAATCTACTGTTTATAGAATTGAGCTCCCTTGACTGTGTTCAGCTGGGCTTCACACCACAGCAAGTAAAAACACACACTTAAAGAGACTATTTCAATTACACAAAACCAGAAAAAGATTATTATGACTGTTTGGACACATAACAGATACCCCCAAATTATATTTCTTAATATTTAAATAAATCATGACACTTCAGGACTTTGATAGTGTGTGTTTTTAATCTGTATATTCATCGTGCCTCTTGTAATAAAATCTGTTGTATGTTACTCACATTAAAGGGCTGTGCATCATACTTAAAAATTATTTAAAAAAACATATCAGTAGCCAGGTGTTTCTTTTCAATGAAATGGGAGACCAAAGGAGCCTCAATTACTCTGTTGTTAATCCTTGATTTGTGTTCTGATATCCATTGTTTAATTGTCCTAGTGGTGCTGCCCATATAGAATAACTGAAATGGACATACAATAACATAGACCAATCATTTACTGTTGGTAAAATGTGAAAGTGTTATTGAACAAAAACCAAATGAATGCTTGAAGACCTTCAGTTCCAAAGCAAGTGCCCAGACTGAACAGTTACCACATCTGTAATGTCCTTTTACTCTCAAATCTATCTGTGGTCTCCTTAAAAATCAGATTTCACAAGAATATCCCTAATATTTTTAATGTTTAACGCCCACTAAAGGTGTGTTCTGGCAACCTGATAAATCAGAAACCGAATGCCAATGTTTTAAAATTATTTTCTTAATATCATTGGCATATAGAGTATACTCTTAAGGCACAAGAAATTTGAGAAACAGGCTGTGCCGACTTTGGTTAGAATAAGTTCTCTCTTTCAGCATAATAAGTTCTAGATCTTGCTGATTGTACCCCATGTAGGGGATAGCCCCAGTCACAAAATTGTTTTTCCATTTTCTCACTGTCATGAATAAAACCATGTACAGTGGCTGAGTTCCTTCTAAGTAACAGGAATTGCCCATAAGGTTATTCCTTAAGGCTGGGAAGGTTATTCCTTAGGCTGGGAAGTGTGTGCTGTTTGTTGCCAAGAATATATTCCATGTCAGCTCTAAAGTATTTGTCAGATGATACAGCAAGATTGTAGTCCTGTACCATCCTAAAGACTTAACAAAATTTGCAAGGTATAAACTTTCAAGAGTCAAAGCTCCTTTTGTCAGATCTATTATTTCTTAAAATATAGTAATGGAATTTTTTTCATATTTTCTATGCTTGGGTTGAAATATTCTGGAACTGAAGATATTTATAAAAAGTCAGTGAATGTTTATTTGACTTCTAAAACTCATATCACCCCCAAAGACCCTGATGGGTAATAATTGTTTATAATAATATATTTCAGAGTAAAACAAAAGAATGCACTTCAGAACTATTGGAACCATATTTGCTCATCTCCAGCCTTTAAATTATTTTACCAGTTAGGCTTATCGGTTGGTTAAAACTTAATTCTTGAATGTAATTTGATTTCCAGCATGCATAGGTTGCAATCTTAAGGACACTTTCCTGGAATAAGCCCCATTGATAACATGAAATGCTCTCCAAAGTAGACCTTCTTAGGATTGTGCCCACACTTATCATCCAGGTTAAGTATTCTTAGGTTTGCAGCCTTATTTCTCATTGATTTCTGTACATTATCATTTGGAGTTAAGCCTATTTTTCTCTTTCTAAGTTTTAGGTACTCTAATTTAGATTAATTGTAGTTTGAGTTAGATCTGGAACTTCATCATAATTACAGCATGGTATTGTTTGTGCTTTTATTTTAAGCTCGTATCTGCTGTGGGTCCCCTGGAAGTTGAAAGAAAATATGAACATCTGTTAAATAATTTGTCTCATCCGCCTGCTTTCACAACTGTTCGAGTAAACACTCACTTGGCATCTGTTGAACATGTAAGAAGTCTACTGTCTGAAGAGATCTGCAAGGTCTGTGCTGTGCCTCTGTTTGTCTGTCAACCAATTGAAACCACTAGCACGTATAATCCTAAACCCGTTAACATCACTGGATTTAGAAGAGTTTAACTCTGTTTAGCACTGTAAATCAAGGATGGTGTGTGAATAGCAAACAATTGAAATGAAAAAGATGAAATGAAAAGAATAGTACATGATAATACAAAATAGAAAGTAGGTTGATCTGGATCTAGGTTTGCAGGAAACAAACAAGTTCAGTATCCCTGAAATCTGGTTAAGATTCAGCAAAATGGCCCCAAGGACGTTCGCCTAGCCTCAACCAGGGCCAGGGCCTTTTCAGCCCTGTAACCAGCCTGATGGAGTTCCGTCTTCGTCGAGACTAGGGACCTGTAGGAATTCTGCTGGGCCTGTAAGATGGAGTTGTTCGTCCAAGCCTATGGTAGTGGTTGAGGCTTGTGCGGGCTTCTTGACTGGCCTCTCTGCTATGGCCTTGGTTCTCTGTTTAGCTGAGCCATCTGCTACCTGTCCTCTCTACCCTAATAAATTCCTGATGAGGTGTAGTAACATCACACATTGTTGCTTGGATTTGGTTTTAATTTTTATATCTTGTATTATATTATTGATTTTATATTGTATTTTATGTTATTCTAATATTATTAATGTTGTTACCCGCCCTGAGCCCACTTGCGGGGAGGGCAGGCCAGAAATGCAATTAAATTAAATTAAATTAAATTACAGAATCCAGCATTATTCCCTATCTGGAGGGCAACTATGGGGGGGGGGGTCTTATTTTTCAAGCAAACTTCACCAGATTTGCAGGGAACCTATTGCTGACTGTCCACTGAAGACTCGCTAGGTTTCAGGAAGATTGGCCACAGGGTCCAATTCTCTGGGCCCTTAACCAAGGTGCCTCCAGTTGGATCTTAGATGAAAACGCACAGAAGCAAGTCAGCTTTCAGCCAAAGGCACAGTCCCAATGCAAACTGAACCAACAGGCTGAAGCTGTGTTTGCGGGATTAACCCAGATTAATCTGGCTATCTTGATCTGGCATCCTGGTTCTGATTCCGGATTCTCTGATCTGACTTAGTCAGATTTTGCCAAATCGGCATAAATCTGGCTATAAAAGCCAGATCAAAAAGCCAGATCACACACCCCTAGTTAGAAAGTTGCAGCCTTTTTCTGTAATCAGTAATAACATAAGTGAGCAAACTGGTAATGCTTTGAAGATATCACTTATTCCAGGAAAAAAAAATCTGCGTACATAGTAACATCAGGTATTCTTTAGTTTTGAAATAAATTCTATCAACGGTCTACACTGCAGCTATTATAAAAATTCATTAGGACATTGGCTGTCCTGTATTTACTTTTTTCTGAACATTTATATCTATACTAAATAAAAACATACTAATTGTGAACAATAAATTAGCTCTAATACTGTCAACTCCTTTTTAATTATATATTTGGTTTTTGCTTTGGCTTTCCTAATGATGAAAATAAAAAATAAAATTATTCTAATACTACTGGCTACTTGTTATTAAACACATTAAAGCAACGTACTTTTCTCTCTTTTATCTCATAGCAGTATAAAGGTTTCAGTATTCCAATTCTTCAGCACCCAGAACTTTCTGATGTTTTACTTATTCCTATTATTGGGCCCAGGTTTGTAGATTTTTTAAGTTTAATATTACACGTTTTGGCTATAAATCATCTTCAGTCGCTCAGATTATAATTTGCCATAAACAGAAGGAAAAATGTGAATAACATAACTACCAATACAGTTTACTTCCCTTGAAATGCTGGGTGTTTTTATTTTGTTTTTAAAGATGACCTTAGTTTTATGAAACTTGTTTTCAGATTTTAAATATACAACTTGTGAGTGAGACAGAGAAAATGTACAACTGTTTCTCTGCTTAAAAACAGTAGCAGCCACAAAGATCACACCAAGGAAGTACAATGGAAGCAAAAAGAGTGGATATCAGTGGCAGTAGTGGGTGAAGAGGCTCTGGGCAGCAAAGTGGATAGTGCAAACTGAGAGATGGCTGTGGATACAAGGGCAGTTAATGAGTTGCAATTTACACAGCTTTGTTTATCATAGTTATTTTGTAATCTGACCCCATGAATGACATTTAACTTTCATTTAATTTGTTGTCAAACTGCCCTGAGCCCGTCTGACGGGGAGGGCGGTCTAAAAATGTAATTGAATAAATAAATAAATCTAAATATTACTAGATTTTCCTTCATTAAATTCAATTTTCCTTTTCAGAAAGGACCTCCAAGAATTGACAAATCAGGTAATTGTTGGTGCCCAATGTGGGAATGCAGTGCTTCGAGGAGCGCATGTATATGTCCCTGGAATCATATCCACTTCAAACTGTAAGAATTTTTCAATATATTTTTCATAACATTTAAGGAAAAATACTACATAGCTAAGAGCTACTGTCTCTGAATATGTGCCACTCTTTTTTTAGGGCTGCACCAAGTTTTTCTGAGATTTACTTTTGAACATTTCCAATGTCATGTTTAGGCTGTTTCTTTTCTTTGCTGCATTATTGCAAATAAGGAGTTGGAGACTGTCTTAATAGCAGCACCAAGGGCAAACAAAGCCCCCCCCCCATTATTGCATTCACTCTGAATGGGGAAAAGAGGATGCATCCCTTTTGTCTAGTCAACCAGGCAACCTCTCCTGTGTTATGCTCTGCTGGCAGTTTATTTTTATGTATTTATTTCATTTATATTCTGCCTTTCTTCCCAGTGGTGACCCAGAGTGTTTTACATTGTTCTCCCCTCTTTGATCCTTGCAGCCCTGTGAGGCAGGTTAGGCTGAGCGAGTGGGACTGGCTCAAGGTCATACAGCAAGCTTTGCTGGCGGGTTCAATCAGATCCTAGCCCAGCACTCTGCTGACTGCACCACATTGATTCTCTTAGTATCTCCAGTACTGTGGGGTAAGACTTTTTGTCCATATTTAGTTCCTGTTGCATATAGTCAACACAGGACTACTTGCTGCAGAATGTGGGTAAGGACGCATTTTCCATTAACAGAAACGTAGTGCAGATGAACAGCATCTCAGTAAAGATGTCATGCAACTACACTCCTATTTCTTTCAGTGGGACATGCATTTGGATGAACGTCTGAATGCC
This sequence comes from Eublepharis macularius, assembly GCF_028583425.1. NCBI lineage: Eukaryota > Metazoa > Chordata > Lepidosauria > Squamata > Eublepharidae > Eublepharis > Eublepharis macularius. The sequence continues at coordinate 66,814,694 of NC_072800.1, read as the reverse complement.
CATCCACATTCTTCTCCAAGTAGTCAGCTATGTATGTCTCAGTTGGAAGAGGGAAAACCAGCCTTAATACCTTGGAAAAAGAAATATCCCTATGCAAACAATTTCATGCCTCTTTGAAAAGCGGGGTGAGAAACGGCACAAATGAAAAGAGGAACAAAAACTAGTGTAAAAAGGCACAGCAGCACACCAAAATGACAGCAGTGAGGACTGCTGTGGTTCCTAGTGTATTTTAATAATATCCTTATCAAGGACATTGTAAAAACTATCAAAACATACATATTTTTAACATATTTCAAATATTCTATCATATTTAATTCATATTTTTAATATATATAATAAATGTCATTGATAAAACTCTCTGAAGATACTTAAATTAAAAAATAGAAGGGGAAGTAGCACATTATAGTCCAATCTCATCAGGTCTTAGAAGCTAAGCAAGGTTGGTACTTCGGTGGGCAACCGCCAAGGAAGACTCTGCAGAGGAAGGCAATGGCAAACCACCTCCGCTTCTCACTTGCCTTGAAAACCCCTTGCTGGGGTTGCCATAAGTCAATTGCGACTTGATAGCGCATACACACACATGTGCATGCGCGCGCGCACACAGTCACACTTAACCAGAGTAGAATCCTAAAAATGTCCTAACTAATATACCTTATACTATAATACTTAAAACGAATATATGTGTGTGTGTGTGTGTGTGTATACATCCACACACACAAAACTCCATCATAAAGCAGCTTAACATATTACAGTAACTTCAGGCAAACTTGCAGAGCACTCACACATTTATACATTAAAAGAAAGGACCTTCAAGGACTTGGAGAAGAGGGAAAGTCACATTTCCTCCCCTGTAGGCCCTTGCATTAATGATCTCTGTATTTTCTTTACAGACAGTTCATAATCTCTCTCATTTTTAAAAATAATATCTGATAATTAATAGAGACTTCTTTATATTGCCTCTCAAACCTAATGTTAAGACTCAGCTGATCGAAAAAAGAATGGAACCCACTGATGTCACCATTCTAAATCACAAACAAATTAACATTGATGCTTCACCACAATGCACTCATTTTTCAGTTCAGTTCTTTTGTGTTTTTATGTTCTTTGTAATGTTTTCTTGCTTAGATCAGGCCACTTTCTTAGATATACTCCACCAGGCCAAATGCAGCCTTACCAGCTAAGTTTGGGGGCTGGTCAAGTTGCCACCCAAGGACAGGAGAAGAGGCAGGCTTAATGAGCCTCCATTGGGCAGCAGTTTGCTTGGTGTGGTAGAAGTTGTGCAGCACTGGGCTTGTATTACTGTTAATTTAGATGTCTGAATGGATTTCATTCAAAACTTTGGGAACTCATCAGGCTACCAAGAATCTGTTACTTTAGATACTTTTACAGCTGGGTGACCTTGGGTCAGTCACAGCTCTTCCAGAGCCCTCTCAGCCCCACCCACTTCACAGGATGATTGTTGTGGGGATAATAATAACATACTTTATAAACTGCTCTGAGTGGGTGTTAAATTGTTCTGAAGGGCAGTATATAAATTGATTATTATTATTATTGTTGTTGTTGTTGAAAAGAAGTCACAGTAGTTATTTAATTTCAGGGCTGTCTCAAGTAATATTTGCGCCTGTATTGTTTAGTTCCATTGTAGATGGCCTAATTGGGAAATACACAAGAGCGAAAACATTTATGACTTAAATTTGTTTTATATGTTATGGAAGCTTAAAACATTTATTTGTTTATTTCCAAAAAGTCCTTAAAAGGGTTAATGCTACCGTTTAGATATTTCTGATTCCAGCAGCTGTGAGAAGCTGTGCTTCAGGTCAGAAAAAATTAAAAGATGAACTTAAAAGGCTTAAGAGTTTGTGTTAGGGATTCAGAATACATTTTGTAACAAATAAAATTATTTTGTTCTGTATATTTGAAGGAAAAGACAGGCATAAGTTCCTGCTACTTCTTTTCCCTTTCTACTCTAGATCCTCCAATATAAGTCACTTGGTATTAAAATGTGTTTTTTATAGATTGGACATTGGGATTCTTTTTTATTATTTTGAAAGATTGGGACGTGTTCTTTTAAGTCATAGAAAATGCTGCCAAGTGTGCATGTGGAATAGCCATTATTGAAGTTGTTCCAGAGCTATTCCTCCTGACCTGAAATGTTTCTTGCAAGTGCATGGGGCTGGAGTGCGTGTTCTAGCAGATGTCCCTAATGATTTGACCAGTGTTCTTATGCCAAGTAAAATATAATCAGAAATGTTCTCTTTTCTCTCCCCAGTTATGAAAGCTGGTGATGTGGTTTCTGTCTACTCTGATATTGAAGGGAAATGTAAAAGAGGAGCCAAGGAATTTCTGGGAACCAAAGTTTTCCTTGGAAATGGGATTTCTGAAGTGAGACGCAATGACATTTTTAATTCTAATGGCCCACTGAAGTAAGTAAACATGATGGCACTTACTGTTATCACAGTAAATATCAACTGGGGTTGTCAGTGGTGAGATTGGCTCACTTATCCTATTTCTGCATTGAAACCATATTCTTAGTAGGCCATTACCTTTACCAGATGGAAACTATTCTGTTTCCCCATATTCTGTTCTAAAAGTAGCTTCTTGTCCGGTGTACAGGTTGCACATCAAACCAATCTGATGTTGTGGCGCACTCATTCCTTTTAAAAGTATCCATAGTTTTTCATGATTTGCACAGTCAAATCCATTACTGTAATTAAAACAATGGGCAGAAAGAAGAGGTCACTGGGGGAATGCTAGACAAAGCAAATAAGCAGAAGACACTGATGGAAGGGGACAGACATATATCCTGTGGAGGGAGTTCCGTTTTTAACACCACTTGTGAAGATGGATGCAGAATTGTATTGAAGATGGATTGTTGCGTATTATAGATACAGAGATAGTATACGTTATGTGTAATTTCTTCAGAATTAGGACACAGGATAATATACATTAGGAAATATGGTTCATTTATTAAAATCACCTTAGTTGTTAAGCATTTGTCTTTAACTTGGAGCTGAATTTGATTTCCAAGTAGATTTTTTTGAAAATGCAGCATAATGTCATAATCCTGCTAGATGATCAAAGGGAATTATGTGATTCCTGCAGTTCAGACTGCTCCTATTTTTTGCATTGGTTCAGGTTTTGTTTGTCTCATGCAGCATTATCTGCTTTACCCAAGGATAAGCATCTGTTTTTGCTGACAGCAGTTATTTATCATTTTCATTTTCAGCTGTGTTTGTCAGGGGTACACAACTCAAATTACTTTGAGATCTACCTTTACCCTACGTTAACCATGGAAAAGTGTTTAAACTCACTGTGTTAACTGACTTTTCTTATATGTTGTGGTTTTTTCTCCCTCTGTAAGATAGGACTCTCTGAGTGCTTCTTTCTGTTTATGCTGTCTGCTTTTCTGTCTCCAATCTGCTGGTTGCACACTTTCTCTCTGAATCTATGGTGCATCCTTTTCTCTTTCTTAGTTGCAGCAACAGGAGAAGCTCATATGAGAAAATACTAAGCTATGACTTCCAAGTGCACTAACTCTTCATTTCCTGGAAATCAGGTCATGCACTAGTGTGGTTAGGAGCTGTACCATTGGCTTTTTCCATCTGACTCAGGGGTTTTCATGGTTACCTTGGTGGTGCAGGAAGCATCTGTGCTTCAGGGTCTTGCCCAAAGCACTGTTGTTAGGAATGGAGACTTAGTTTTACCCAGAAAGAGGCAGGAAGGTGCTGCAGAGAATTTTCTCAGAGGGCTAAAAATAGGAGAAGATAACTATTACGTGTAACATCAGTGCAAGTTAGGCAACTAAGCATTAACCTGGGTTTACAAAAGAACAGTACCTTTTAGCAGGGCAATCCTAAGCAAAGTTCTGAGTTAATTAACCGGCAGCCCAATCCTAAGGCCTGATCCAGTCCCCCCGCCTGCATGTCAATGTAAAAGCAGCGCATCTCTGCCGCTCCATGTGGACTTTTGCAGGAGAGCCACGCTGGCACCGGAGCTCAGCATGGCAAGGCGTAGGCGCCGCCAAGAGCGCCTACTGTTCCCCTGACAACCCCACCCACACCAGCCAATGGCCGCACTGCTCCCCTGACAGGCAGGTGAGGGGCGAGCACCAGTGCAGCTAATGGGGAGGCCGCGATCCTCGCTGCCCACCAACACCACCTGTCAGAGAGTAGGCATCCCTGCCTGGGGGGCAGGGCGGGGCGGGGAGCAGAGGTAACACTGAAGGTGCGGATAGGGCACCCACCCTCTTGCCCGTCCAACTCCCTTTCCAATGAGGGCCGGGCTGGTGGCTGCAGCTACACGTGCCTGCAAATCCCCCCTGCCACCACTGCCAACATGAGAAACAGGTTTCCCGTCCCTGAAAAGTGGGACCAGAAAGGTGTCAAGACTTGGCAGTGGTCGCATTCACAGCCTGAAGCACTTGGGGTCAGCCATTTACATCTGGCAAGCCTTAGTTTTCTCCCTGTGTGCTTTCCGCACTCCCCCTTAGGATTGCACAATTAAATGCTCTTAGAAGGGTTTAACTCTGCCTGGGATTACATTGTAGATGTTCTAGAGTAGAAAATAATGTATTGTTAAATAGTAAATTAAATTTAAAAAATTGCTCAACTAATACCCATCAGTAAATACAAGTTTTTGCGGATACTGATCCAGATTTATGATTTTTTTCTAGTAATGATCTCAAATATAAAATTAGAATTAATTAAATTACGGGCTTATATTATATGGTAGTACTGGTAACTCATCACCTCTTTTTAAACACAGTTAAAATCAGGACATTTAACACTAGCATAACGTAGCTCTGGAAATGTAGGCGCACCGTTTTTAACAATGAGTTTTGTGCCTTTCAGAGGGTTGGGAGTAAAAATGATAGAGCCAATCTACCTTAGTCCTTCATTTGACAACGTGCTATCCAGTTACATATTTTTGCAGGTAAGCAATTATTAACTGTTGCTATAGTTTTCTGGAGATTAAGCTGTTTCCTGAAAGAAATTCCCAATACAGTGCTGAAACAATACTGACACAGAACACAGGCAATTTGACATGAAATATAAATCATTGCAGAAACTACCCTGTAGGACCATACTTGCAGCAACACACAGTACGAAGTATTATAGTCTACAGTTCCCATTGCTTTACCAAAGAATCTTTCTGAACCAGAAGAGAGAAGCACGCTAAAGTCCTGGGTCCGACTTCCCCCTGCCCCTCCTGCAAATGGCAAAAGGGGGAGCCTCGATGGTGGGCTGCCCCAGAGATCCATCTTATGGGATGTGGTTTCACGACTCCCCCTCTGCTGCATCCAGGGAAAGCAGAGACATGCACTGATGACAAGTTCGCTGCATCTTGGGAGGGTCCATGGTCCCATGAAGGCAGAGGAGGCCTGACTGAGACGGATGCTGCTGGCATCTAAATGACCCTTACCCATCCAGCACCAAAATGCTCTGCAACTGCATTAGATTGATGCTCCCAGGTATCCTGACCCACTGTTGTGCCCTTTCCTCTGCCCAAAGGCGGAGGAGGGGGGATCCAGTCAAGGGAGTCTGTGCAAAGCCCTGTTATGGGATGCAAGCATCTGCTGCCCCCTCCTGTCTGAGTACACTTCCCTGGGGGCTTTCAATGGAGACGTTAAGGTGGCAGCTCTGGAGGTAGGCAAGGCCCTCTGCTGCCCCTGGCACCAAAATTGCTGCCAAGATGGCAGTGCCGGAGGCAGGCCGGTGCCTCCATCGACCCCTGCTCCTGCCAAAATCATTGCTAAGGTGGCAGTGCTGGACGTGGGCAGGATCTTCCTCGGTCTCCCTCCACTGTCCCACCTGCTGCCAAAGCAGCACAGCTGGAGGTGGGCAGCTGGGGGAGGAGGAGGGGGCATTTCCACCCCCCACTGTCCTCCCTCTGTTGCTGGACTCAGGGATGGTGGTGGAGAGGGAGATGGGTGGGCAGGAGGAGAGGGAGACAGCGGAGCAAAATTCTATCCAGGAGTCCTTTGGTGAGGGAAAGGAAGGGAAGAGCAGCAAGCTGTGCAGCAAATGCCTGGACTGGTGAGATGAGTGTGGGAGGAGGGGGAGTCTTGCAGGTTCCCACTTGTAAGTTTTTAATTATATATAAATCATTAATCTTGGAAGATTGAGGAAGGCTGCCATTGTTTTTCTGTGTGTGTGTTTATACATGCAGAGAGATGAAAATGCAAGAAAATGAGGTACAGAGTAAAATGTGAATTAGCCTGAACCTTTGGGATAGTTTGGGAGCATAATACTGTTATAAAATATTAGGTATATTATATATATATATTTATTTGGCTATTTATTTTCTTATTTATAAGATTCATAGCCTGTCCTTCAACTTTAAAAGCACTCAGGGCAGTTTACCAAAAGTATTAAATAATATAAAATAAAAAATAACTAATTGAAATAAGTTTGTTAAACTGCAGCAGTTAAAACTCCCACAGCCCTGCTGAATCTGGCTTTTATACCTCAAAACAATAAAGAGCATCTGTGTGATAACAACTATTGCTTTTGCCCCCCCCCCCCAAAAAGAAATGTATTGTCTCACACACCCACACACTTAGTTAGTGAATTATACCAGTGTGCTTAGGTGGCTCTGCATTTGTCATAACCCCTTCTAGGGTGTGGGTTACCTGAAGGGTGTTCTTACTTTGATGCTGCCAAGCAGGGGCTGATAAGAGATAGAAAGCTGACTGAATAGTGGCTTCTCAGTTGCAGGAACCAGCTGACCAGTCAATCTACCTACCACTTTGTCAAATCCCAAGGATGTGACCTGGAAGTGAATTTCTGTAAAGAGACTGCAGTGACCCTGTTACAGACTTTTCTTTTCATATACTGCTTCAGCCTTGCCCTCCTTTGTAACAGAGTCATCAGCAGCTCCTAGGCAGTTCTGTGTATCCGAAATGGTTATGCACTGGCCTTCAGTGCTCTTAGGAGAGGAACTGTATGTAGCGGTATCAGACTCGGACCAAGGAGATATGAGCTCCAGTCTCTGCTCCACCATAAATCTTCCTTGGTGAATTTGGGCTAGACTTTTCCCTGGGTTTCTCTTCTCTTAAAAGAGTTGCTGTGAGGATAAAATTGGGAGGGTGGGATATGTTCCATCTTTCAAGGAGAACCTTCTAGTCTTGTAATTTCTAATTTTGTAAGATCACAAGCTCCACAATATGCATTTTAATAAAGCTAGCTAGAACCCATTTTGATAGAAAAAGGCATTCCTTAGAAATTAAGCAACCAAGCAAATAGTTACTAATAATATCCTTTTTTCCCACACAGAGATACACAGAGAGAGGTGGGAGGCGAGAGTGCTTAGGCTTTGTGGAACCATCAAATAACAGAACTTAAAATATTTTATAAGCCATTCCTGTACTAATTCCTGCAGCAATCCTAGCGTCCTAATAAGGAAGAGCAAATATGGGCCATTTTCATTTCATTTTTTATTTTAGTTGCTGTCATTATCATCTTTTTCTGTTTACTCACCTCATTGTCACTGCTGTCAATCATTTGTTGTTATTTTTATGCCATTTTAAGATGGCGTTCGTATACTGTGTATAAAAACCGAAGCAAAATTATATTGAAAATGGTGTTGATTTTGGCAGGAAAATTTTGGTGTGAGGGAACAGAAGCTAATGTGAAAATAAAGATTCATGGTTTAATTTCCAGCAGGGGAGAAATGAAATAAAAATGGGGATATTCACATTAAGCCAGATAACTTTAAAGATTCTCTAATTCTTAAGGCCTTGTCTTTTTCTGCTAGAATTTGCCCTCTTCAGTTGTGAGCTATGTTTTAAATCCTCAACCAGGTGAGAGAATTTTGGATATGTGTGCAGCTCCTGGGGGAAAAACAACCCATCTTGCAACACTAATGCGTGATGAGGTAAGTGAAGTGAACATTTTCTGTCTCAGCGAGGAAAGTTTGACCCACAATTCATGAGCATGGCTTGTTTCACTCATCTGCTGAGCTTCACAGATAACTCATAGCAGCACACCATTAATATTTGAACATAGTGCTCATTTGCTGGCCGTCTCTGCAGTTTTGCAGAATTATTGAACTAAACACATATTTTGGGGGAGCTAACTGTCGCTCACAATCAAATTTAGAGCAAAAAGATCCTATTTCACTAGATCTGGTGCATTTTAAAACTATAGCTATAGCAGGCTTGTGAGAAGGAACATAATGCAAATTGATCAGGGTTCTTTTTAGTTCAGAATGTCAGCTTTTAATCAAATTTTAATTCACTTTCCTCTGACTGAGGAAAAATGATGCAGTAAAAATAAAATAACTGCAATATCATCATGGTATTGTGCTCTAACATCTTAAAAACAAATATTAATGATGTAATGATGAGTGCTTTTTTGTTATGTTGGAATGAGTAACCCAGTAGATTGTGCCATTTCTTTTGAAAAGAAACTGAGGTTGGTTCATAGAGAGGGTGTCCAGTAGATAAAAATTAGTGTTTTATTTGTGCATCTCCTTCAGATTAAATAGAAACACCTTTGGAATTCATATCTAAACTTATGGGTGGTATCCCACGCAATCATAAGAGTATGTTCCTGCAATTAATGTAAAGAATTTATAATCTTGCTTCCTTTTTAATGTTCAAGAGCAGTTTGAATCAGTTTTCATCATTGCCGAAATAATTCCAGTGTCACCCATCCTGTCCCCATCTGCAAATAGCTGCAAACAGTATTTGAAGAGAACTTTAGCCCTATCCTGACCTTAGAACATGATTGCATGTAGAGGGTTCCATTCTGTCATTTCCACTTAAAAGGATTTCACTGAACAGGACTGGGGGGATTTCTGCCTGGACAGCTACTGCTGGTCAAAGCAGACCGGTACTCTTCAGTGTTTTCATATCCTGGACTCTTGTTTAACACTAACAACCAAGATGGGACCCATTAAATTTTTTACTGTATTTGACTTTCCCCCTCCCTTCTTGCTCTTTCTTCCTCTCTGTTTCCTAATCCATCCTCTCTCCTTTCTAAAATTGGGGGGGAAAGATGGTACATTTAATGTGATCCACCAACTGAAGACCACACTGGGTAAATGGGCCAAGAAACTGACTTGATATGATGCTGTTTCATATACTCATAGATGAGCCTGAGAGGGGAAGGTGCTGCTTGTTCTGGCTGACAAGATTTACTGCAGTTCAGTTTACCCAAACTACATTGAATCGTGGAGTAAAATAGCTGAGCTGTGATGGATCGGGAAGGGGAAAGATGTGTTGCCTAATGCATGGTCAAAGAGCCTTCTACCCAGTGTGTGTATTCGGAAGATGTCGAAAGGAGAATCCTGGCATTCTCTTCTTCAAAACTTATATAGAGGCTGAGAATTTGTATTGCAGAGCAAATTTCAGAATTTGAGAAGCGAATATTTGTTTTATTTTCAGAATTTTGCACTCTTGCTTTTAAGTGAGTTTTCTCAAATAACTTTTCAGTTCCCATTATGAGTATTCAGCAAACTGTGCAGTTGTAAGCAGAAACACCCTTTTAAGCCTACTGTTTAGGACTGCACTGTAGAACATTAATCTTTTTTCACTGGTTGTCCTGGAAGAAAAGTGGCATAAGAGAATTAATAAATTTTCTATGGTCCACAGCATTTCTGATTGTGAGGAACTGTGTGTATATAAGTAAAAAGTACCAATTTTAGCCTTTTGAGACAGCTTAAGAATACATTTAGCTGTCTTGCTGTTTTGATAGAAAGAGCATTGCACACATGTCAGGTGTGTTAGGAAGATCATGCAGCTTTGGTGCAATGCGTAATGGTCTGTGCATTAGCAAAAAGGTTTTGTTGTGGCCAGTCATGTGTATAAGAAAGACTCATGCAGTTTGTGGTATGGGGCAGCCTTCTTGACATGATCATTTAGTGCTTAGTGAAGTGTTCAGGCAAGGTTTCATTGTGGAGAAATTACCAGAACGCACAAAGCTTCCATGACATAAAGTCATGACGTTCACAAGAAATAACCATTTACTTAATGGTGTTTGTCCACAAACAGTGTTTGCTTTCCATCTGTTTGCTTTATTTTAATGGACACTTTTTTGCTAAGTTAGCACATCATAATGTCTAGTAAACACTTCAGTTTGTGAATTGGAAAGACACCACAAGAGGTTAAATTTTTTAAAGTGCAATTTATGTTCTGGAATTTTCCTTAGGCAAGATAAACTCTCGTTCAAGCATTTCCAAATTTTTATTTATTTATTTATTTACAATTGTATCCTGCTTTCTTCCTTCATAGAACTGAAGACATGGTACACATAGGATTCCCAGGAGATTATTCAACTAGGTACTGACCAGACCCACACCTGCTTAGCTTTAGCCAGGGTGCTGTATCATATGTCTTTGGACCATACCCGGTGCCTTCTGATTCCATTCCCATATTCAGGAGAAACCTTTCACTTTCAAAAGGACTTACAATATATCTGAAGTGCTTTATATACTGAAAAGCTATAAAATGCTCATTGTTTTAGGAATGGCAGGTATCATGGGTGATGTTGCATTTCCTTAAGGTATTTGAGATTGGTTTTTAATGTGGTCTTAATATAGTATAGATCTGCTTTAGTGTTTGTTTCTATTCAGTTGTTTGATATTGGTTTTATCCTGTTGTTACCCACCTTGGATCCTGAGGCTCACAGGAGAAAAGCAGGCATATCAGTATTTTAAATAAATAAATGAAGTGAAACCAGTGCAAATTTATCTCATGATTTGAGATCTGTGTCCCAAGTATCTCATAATACAGCAGTTATTACTTGAAATGGTATATGTGAATTGGGCAATGTACTAAATAATTTAGTATTCAAGATTTTCAGCAAGAAAATCTCATTTTTTAAATCATTTGTCCTTTTTGATTTTCACCTTATTTTTCAGGGGGAAGTGATCGCCATGGACAAGACAGCAGATAAAGTAAAGAAGATTAGGCAAAATGCTGCATTGCTAAAACTGAATTGTATTAAAGTGTTTTGCTGTGATAGTACTAAGGCACTTGCCTCTGACCAGAGAGAATTCGAGCAAGGTAATATGAAATGTTTGAATTTCTTTGCGGTGGTGGTGGTTGTGGTGATGTTTTCAGAAGGGAACAATGATCAGTTTTGCTGCAGTTTTCAAGGCGATTAAATACTATTTAACTCTGCCAGTTATTATAAAAATCTTTGTAACCTGAAAAATGGTTTAGCAAACATAAGTACTGTATATATCCTTTCTCCTTTTCTTGACTATCAGTTCATCAGTAGTATGTGTGCAAAACATTTATCTGTCTTTCTATATCTTAATCCTACCCTTACCTATTGCCACATAGTGAATAGGTATATTTACCCTTGACAGGTGCACAGCAAGCCTTCTGGACTGTCCCTTTAAGACCATTATTCTTTTCATATATTTTTCCACTTCTACAGATATATAATGTATAAATGACTAATGTTCATTACATCTGACTCTAGTAGCAGTTGGTATGCCACATTTGTTGTTTGTATATATCCCAACACACAAACCAAGTCTTGACTTAGCATCAGCAGAAAGGCTTCATGAAACTGGCATTAACATGTACAACATGTGATCCACAATATCTTTCTGTTGAAATCATTCAGGAATGCAGTAGGAGGAAAAGGAATTTTTGCTTTCTTTATCTAAACATAATAGCAATTAATTAAAAAGTGTTCGTGTGTAAAGTAAAACAAAAATTGGCTGCAGTTCTTGAAATATAGTAACTTTGCTTTTTGCAGAAGGACCTCCATTCTTACGAGAATCATTTGATCGAATACTTCTTGATGCTCCCTGTAGTGGAATGGGGCAGAGACCAAATATGGCTTATTCCTGGTCTTTAAAAGAAGTGGCATCTTATCAGCCCTTGCAGCGCAAGCTTTTCAGAGTGGTATGTATTAATGACACAGTCTAAGGAATACTGCAAACCTGTACCTTTGGAAAACAGAGGCCTAGCCACTTACTTCATCAGACTTCAGCTGCAGTTATTAAATTGGCAGTTCATCATCCCAGCCCCCCCCCCCCCCCCGCCCATGCTCACACACAGTACGGTGTATCTTTGAAGCACCCTGTGCTCTGTCTCATCTTTTTTTTTGCTTTGTCTCATCTTGATGCAACGGACCATAACGAAAACTAAAGTTTTGGCAGCCAAGTCTCCATTATGAGGCTGGTATCACCGTCCAGTGATAATACTGGTGTTCTTTGAGGAGGTTGCAAGTCTCTATAATGTTCTACTTTGAAGTTCTGTGAATGCCAACGTCTGCAAGCAACAGCTAATCCCTTTACAAATATTTCAGTAGTTAATTCTTAGCCTTAGCTACTCACACAGGTGAGGACAGCCTGACCACTCACGTTGCATGAATTGGGAACAGGGAAGTGAGTCATCATTTGTATGACATGTGATAGTTTGTGATACAGGTGACAGGTTAGTAGGAGGCAGGAGGTGTTTTCTCTTTCTGAGCAACGGACAGCATTTGCAGTAGGTTATAATTATACTACATCTATCTAAAAAGCCAACACACCTTGGGAAAATAACTGTATGAGACACTCATGTCAAATTGTAAAAAATCAGGGTTTTATCTTCCTGCAAGGGGGCTGTGATCTCCAGTCACAGTGTTTGATCTTTCCTCGTGCTCTTTTAATAGCATGGCTGTCTTTAATATGTAACCAGAACTTTTTGAGAATTGCGTTTCTGAACCTTTATCTAAACAAATGTATTTATTTTTTATTTGGATTGTTATTCTATCCCATCTGTATAGTTTGAGCACAAAGAACATGCCCTCTCTTTCTCTACCTTCCAAGTCAGACAGGATAATACATTCATTAACATTTCTAGCTCCATGGCTGCCTAAAGTCAGGTCAAATTAAAAGATCTTACATCAACAGAATAGGAGGAACCCACTGGGGTTGAATTAGTCCTTCAGCAGATCCAGTGGGAAGACGGCCTAGTGCCCTCTTTAACTTGTCCCAAGACATCTCCTTTAATCTCACAATGTTCTCAGATAGAAACTGGAAATAGCAACAGTCATGATTTATTCAGCTGTTTTCTCTTGTGTATTGAGTCTGCTGAGTCTAAAGAGGGGAGGGGTTTAGAACTTTTAATGATTTTTTTTTAGATGAGGGAGAGTTTTAACATACAGATTCAGGGTTTTCTAAAGAAGATGCAATTACTGTTTCAATTTCTGAGAATATCTGTTGAAAACTAGTCAAAGAGTTTAGAACATCAAAGGAGTAAGATTTTACTGGCACACTGTTTAACATCACTCTTGATCACATTTTAATCTTTGTATTTTGTATGGGATAGTGACAGCTTGAATGGTTTGGGATGAACTTTTTCAGATTGCTTTTATTATGGCACTCCAAAAGAGTCATTGTAACCTTGAAGGCTTAGTGTTCACAAACTCTTGGAATGTCAACCAGGTCTATTGAACACAGGGAAGCAGAAGTCCTAGAGCTGCCTCTCATGATACGGCTGCTTCTACAAGACAAGACATTCATGTGTTAACCCGTGGATTGGCCCTCATTACGTAGTTTGCATCCATTCTAACATAGGCTGTTGAAGAAATGTTAGCTATAATATGCATTCAGGGTGAATCTATGTGGCAGGCTGGTACAACAAAAAGGGCTCAACTTTTGTGGAACATTCACCATATAAAGGTGACCTCTAACAAATTTCCTGTTGTGGATTCTCTTTAGAAGTGGTCTTTCTTCCTGCCTAACTGAACAGAGTTATGTGACTGTTTTGTCCCAATCAGTATGTTGGAAGTAATTTGGCATATGAAATGTTGATGATCTAGTGAAAGTGTATTTTGGCCATAGGCAGTACAGCTGCTGAAACCAGGGGGAATCCTGGTATACAGTACTTGCACAATAACACTTTCAGAAAATGAGGAGCAAGTTGCTTGGGCGCTACAGACTTTCCCATGCCTCCAGCTTCAGTCACAGGTAACAACATGTTTACTTTAAAATTTGCAATCTGGTATGTAAAGATTATCATTTCTTTTGCTGAATGAGAAGATCATGGACTGTGGAAAAGATGGAAGAATGAGTTCTGGGGTGGGGGTGGGGATGGAGGAGGGTTCACAAATCCACAGAGCCATCTAATTGCTGTGTTTCCAATCACGTTTTTTCTTCTGTGCATTTTATCCATGAAGGGGACGGGGGGCTGTGGCTCAATGGTAGGGCATCTGCTTTGCATGCAGAAAATCCCAGATCCAATCCCCGGCATCTCCAGTGAAAAGGATCAGGCAGTACGTGATGCGAGAGGCATCCGCCTGAGACCCTGGAGGGCTGCTGCCAGTCATAGTAGACAATACTGACAAAGGTATCTAACAAAGTGAGTGTTTACTCTCAGAAGCTGATGTTCTGTAAAATTTTGTTGGTCTTTAAAGTGCTACTGGTCTCAGATTTTGTTCTGCTATTACAGACTAATGTGGCTACTTACTTGAATGCTGTGATAGAGGAATGATCTGATTCAGTATAAGGCAGCTTTGAGTGTTAACACTGACTGTATCATGATTAAGATGACTCTAAAACAGTCCTTGATTTTATGTAACTTGATTGTCTGGGGGAGATCACTTCTATAATAATTTCAAAGTTTCTGTACAACTTTGGTATATGTCAGCTTATATAAATGACTGTGTCAGGAAACACAGCCGCGAGAAAGAATAGCATTGCCATCAGTAAGTTCCTGCTCTCCTTTATGATGGTCTTTTTTTCAATCAAGTGTTTGCAGAATCATTGCGCAAGTGCAGTATTTGGTATGTGGTGCAGATTTTTGACCATATATTTTTGGGAAGTATGTATGTTTTTAATTCTTGGAGTTAGTGGAAAAAACAACATTGGATTGGATCCCACCATGTGTGAGTGGAAGACTTTGATAGTTACAGATGTTTGTTTTTGGGGGGGGGATTAAAAATCCAAATTATTTGAATACTTAGATGTCAGAAGCAGAATAAATTATGCAAAGTATATAGATATGTTCATTCTGTATAATTTGTTCTTATTAAAGAATTGTTATTGCTCAGAATAGGAAGTGGGGCAGATTTTCCCATAAATTTTGTGGGAAATCATAATGAATAACTGTTTTAATGTTAGTGAATGTATCAGCAAGGCAAAATGGATCTTTCAAGGTTATCATAATTATTGTGTCACGATATCATAACAGAATTTGCAGCCTGGGTCCGGAATTCTATACCTTCTCAGAGCAGGGTAGGGAAGTCATGTGTATGGGTAGGGACACGTGTATGTGTCAGAGTTGCCAGATCCATCTACCTTGAAACCAGGGTGGGGCTCCGGGCAGGGGAGGGCACAACTTTAGCATATGTGCAAAGTGCACACCTATGCTCTGTGTGCTCCTGATGATGTCACTTCCAGTTTAAACAAAAAGCGATGGAGTCTTAGCAAAAATCCTGTGTTCGGAGCCAATTCCTAAAGAGACCCTATCACTTCCAATTGAAACCAGATATTATCAGGAGCATGTGGAGCGCATGCGCTCGCCATTTCACTGCATGCTCTGACCAGCCTCCCCACAGCTCCCCCTAGTGTTCCTCTTTTTCAGTACCCTGTGCTTTCTGGGATCCCACTACCTCTCCTTAATGAACAAGTGACAATTTATACTGAAAGGAGATCTTTGCTATTTTGAAAGTTGCCTTGCTGTAAGAAGTTTAACTGATCCCCTGAATGCATTGCAGACAGCAGCTCAGCTGTATACCTTTTAGCTGCCAAAGTACAAAAGAAACTGCCCAAGAGAAGCCTACTAAATATTTTCCTGTCTCTGAGTTCCTGTTTTCCCCTACAAAAGGGCACTGAGAGGACCAGATGGAAGGGCAATATGTCTCTGTTGACTTAACTGAGCCTGGGCAGCCTGCTGATCCTGCAGAGAGAGTGGACTGGGGAAGCATCTGCGTCGATGAGTTTCCATGACTCCGTTGCCCTTCCCTGTGCAGGGTTCAGCAGGCTGTGCTGGTGCTTTGTGGGTTAGCAGCAGTTTGGGAAGTCATTAACTAAAGTAAATGTTAATTGACCATAAGTTTATATCCGCTCCTCACTGAATCATGACTCAAAACTGTAATATAGTATAAAGTTATATTAGAATGCATCAGATAATAATGTGACTTTGGAATGTATAATTATTTACGCTTTGCTTTTCCCAGACTTTCACTGGCAGGGTGGCTAAAGGGATTCAGTTTTTAATCTTTCAGGATTAAATGGCTGAGACAGACTCTAATTTGATCATAGGTTTTGTGTAATTTTTGTAAACATACTTATCTGACATGCATGCCTACAGAAGATGCTGAATTTGCTGTTATAGTGCAGTATGTTGAATTTGGAGTGGTACATTGTCATCCATAGAAGGTACGGGGCTGCCAGGCGCTTGATACATTTATCTGATTTAGTGTCAGGCTTACTTGCAGTTAAATTTTAACATTACTAAGTGTCAATGCAATGTTTCTGTTAGGGGGGAAAATACATATTAAAAAATCAGGCACAAATCAGAGCTGTGGCTCAACAAAAGAGCATCTGCTTGTCATCCAGAATTTCCAGGCTCCATCCCTGGCATCTCCCGCTAAAAGGATCAGGCAGTGGATATGAAAGACTTTTATGAGACTCTGGAGAGCCGTTGCTGATCAGAGTAGGCAGTACTGACTTGGATAGATCAGTAGTCAGACTCAGCATCAGGCAGCTTCATGTGCACTTGAGTGGCCAAATCGCAAGGCCAGTAGGCTATCTGATAAGTGTATTGAATACGTGCACATTTCTGCTGGATGCAAGAACAGAAAATGTTTTAGAAAGTGAATAGATTGTCACTCTTAACCTTTGCTAGCACTTATCAGTATCGTATGAAGCTTCTTTCTGAAATGGAAGAGCAAACTCTCTTCAGGGATTGCCCAGTGACCAAGACCCAGGTGGAAGGGGCAGTGGCAGGGCCATGGTAGACACTGCAAAGCTGTAAAAATGGCAGGCGCTTGGTCTCCTCAGATTTGATGTTGGTATCTAGCAGTGCTGAACTGCTAGACTCCAGCAGGTGCTTTGATACTGTGTCAGAACATATTACTGACTTTCTGCAATTTCAGTGAAGAATGCCTGATATTTTTTCCATCCATGAATTACCCAATCTTCCTGTTTGATTCTTCCTCTTAAGGGGTAGGCAGAAAACCTGCTGTTGATCTCAAATGAGGCACACAGAAAGTACAGACTTTTCCTCCCTGCCTAGCGAACAACCCCTCACTTGCCAAATCCTAATTATCAGAAATAGGAGCACGTGTTCCAGTTTCCAACTTTTATTGGGGGACTGCAGCATTGTCAGGCAGTCTGTTCTTGGATATCATCCAGGATTCGTGAGAGATACAAATGTAGAGTAGTGAGTAAATAATTAATTTGCCTAGTTTTCCTTTAGTTATGAAAATGATTATTTGCCGCAGTATTTTGTCAGCTAATGCGGGTATTTGTCTGCTCATATCCCAGGTCCTTGAAAAGCCTCCCCCTTACCCTTTAAGGTAGCAAAGTAGCATAATTGTCTCCCTGCCTTCAGTAGCTTTACAAAAAGAAGTATGGCCACTCCTGTGAAAGAGCAATCACAACAAGGAGGGGGGGAAACCCCCACAGGAGACAAAGTACAAATATATACAATTTATAAGTGAAATTTTAAAGTGCAGTGTGCTAATAATTCATAAATCACTTTACAAAATGACAAAGGCAAAATTCATTGATATTAATTCTACAGACGACAGATGACAAATAGACAACAATATCCGGGTATAATAAAGATCCTCTGTGCAAAAAAGTCCACCTGAGTGTTCCTTTCTTACTTCTGCATGTATTTTCTCAATTGATGAAAGTCCTCCACTGTGTGAAATTCCTCCGGCAAGGTGGCTCACAGTATGTGATGGAAAAAGCAGCCCTTCAGCACGCTCAGATCTGGGGCTGGCTACGAACAGATTTCGCGCCTGCTTCTTCAGGAGTGTGCTTTATATTGCCCATGAGGAACTATAATCAAACACTCATCCTGGAACAAGGCGGCGGCATTCTCTCTCGCGCGCCGAATGAGCAGGGCGTCCCTTCTGAATCCCTCCTTCAATAGCTTTACAGCAGCTAAGCACCTGTGTTCTATCTTTCACCTGTTCTTTCCTGGAACAATACATCCTCCCTAACATAAACTGAATGTAAATTTTTTGTTGTACATAAAGAAGTATTAGTGTTTTCTTAGTGTTGGTTTTATTGATGCTGCTGCACTTTAAGGCACATATCCTCTGTGAACATCTCCATGGTCTGTCCATATGTTAACTCCTGCAGTCTGAGCCATTCTAAAAGAAATGAAAAAATCTTTCCTACTAGAAGGATGCACCATGGCCAACCTAAGCTTGGTTTTCTACAGTAAAAGGGCTGAGCCCATAGTGGCAGTAAGGGTCCTGGTTCTTAAAAATATGAATAAAAGCTTGCATTCTCAGTGAAATAACAGTGAGCTGGAGAGCAATTTAAGTAACTTGTTTTATTGTCTTTCTTTAAAAGGAGCCCCATGTTGGAGGAGAAGGCATGATGGGAGCTGGGTTGTCACCTGAGCAGTTGAAACAGCTGCAGAGGTTTGACCCATCTGATGCAGTTCTACAAGGAATGGATTTTAATTCGTTGCAAGGTTTCAGATACGAAGATTTGATCAAACTGGCAAATAAAGATTGCATAGGGTTTTTTATTGCTAAATTTATAAAAGTGCAGTGAAAGCTGTAACTTGACAGCTCAATATAAAAATGCATTCTCGTTAATATCGGGAGCATTCTGAACTGCACCTTGTACTGCTGCAGTGTTGCCAAGCCAACAGACTGACGACACAGTTGCTATAGCAGCAGTAAAATCTGCCAGCTGTTTCCCCTGGGAGAGATCCACAGGTTGGAGAAACAAGTCTGAGGAAAGGGGCAGTTTCAATCTGGAAGTGTCTGCTTGGTTTTCTATTAGCAGAAGGTCACTGATTCTAGAAAATGAGTTGTTTTGCCGTACGTTTTTATAATTCAGTGTCCCAAAACTTGCATCCTTGTACAGTGGAAAGCAGGCTTCTTTTCAAAGTGTGTTATATATTACACAAATTTAGTAATGAAAATATTCAGTCATGTTTTATGAAATCATTTTTATTAATCTCTTAAATCAATGTTTTTGATAGGCAATTTTATATTATTAAAGATAATTCAGTGTATTACCCATTCGCTTTTTGTAATTTACATGAGAATCTTCTGTTTGATATAAACAAATCACGTAATATTAAGTTTTGTAGAACATGTTTCTAGTGGTGCATGTACATTTGCAATCCCTGCTCTGAGAATGGAAATTTGACTCAGATGCTCTTATGTTTCATTCTGGGACAAATCTAAAATTGTCCTGAACTGAGCGACTAAGGCCAATGCCACTATCTGCATCTTTTACACTAAAAGGAGCTACAACTGAGTGTTTACATTGCATTGCATTGCATTTTCTGAATTAAAAAAAAAATCTTTTGCAATTCTGTCTGCTCCTTTATTGCCATAATAGTTTTGCAATATTCAGCTCTCCACACATACACATACAAGCCAGATTGGACCAGGAAAACCACCAGCTCATTTAGTTTTGTGCTTTTATAAATCAAGCAGTTTGGGAAAATTTCCTACAATCTCTTATAAAATGGTAGCTTACTACTTCGTATTATAACTACTCACTGAGATAGTTGTTCGAAACTTTCTGCCAAGTGCGGAGAAGAAGTCTGCTATCGTGATGGCTAAATGGAACCTCCTTGCTCAGAGGCATTTCATCTCTGAATGCGGGACAAGAGTAGGTTCTTGCCTTTATATTCTACTTCTGTGCTTTCCAGAGACATTTAGCTGGCCATTGGTAGAACCCTTCGTATGTTTTTATTACACAGCTGCAGCCAATAAAATTAAAATTGAGGGCATAAAACAAAATGACAACTGTCACAGATCTCAGTCTGTAAAAGATAGATTGCTTACATGTGCAGCTGCAGTTTGGGGTGGGAAAGGAGATTTAATCCTCCTATGCCTGCTTGGTTTTGCTATGTGAAACTGGGCTTCTCATGCTGCCATCCGCTTTTAGAGGATAAAAAAGATTTAAAGGACATGTATTTTTCACTTTGAAATGCTTTCCTTCCTGTGCAGCCTGTCTGAATTGTGGCTGAATGCATCCATTTACAGGCAATTCATGTGTGTTTGTGCCCTTAGTCATTACACATTACACCATGGTGAAACATGAGCAGAAGTCCATGTAATGTATCTGTTGCAGAGCGGTATTGTTTCACATTGGAGTTGGAAGATCAAATATCTAAGTGTTCCTCCATATAAAATTGTCCCTGTGCACACATACATAGCATGTTAGTGAAAAGTTTCACCTGGAGCCTTACCCTAATAATTCATTTGTAGATGAAAGATTTTTTCAGATGGGGGAGAATCCAAATCCCACCTGCGATCTGAAATGATACAGCTCAGCAAGGCATTCATACCACAGGGCTTCTGCTTACCTGTTCTTCTGTGAGTGGTAGGCAAAAGGATGCTTCTCATATGAAACAGACGAGCCTCTCAGTCTGATGTACTTCATAGCACAGGAGCACAACATGTCCAGCAGGACTAGAGCAAATGGAATGCAGGGCAATTAAGCTTATTGTACTCTGCCTTCCCAAGCCTCCCAAGCAAGAAAGTTCCTGAGAAGATTCTCTCCTGACTGCCCTTCCCTTTTCATTCCCATTGGGTGAGAAACCCCCAGTGCAACCCAATCTAGATATCGGGAGTCATTTATCATCTCTGGAGATTTTTTGTTTCTTCCTGAAAGAGAAAGCTTAATTAAAACTCTGTAACACATCACCAATCTTCAGAGATATTTGGTGAATTGTAGTTTTATTGGACACTTGAATAAGCAACTGCTCCTCTTGCCCCAGAATGGAATGTTGAATTATTGTTTTATTGACAGGAACTAAAACAAGCAATTACACCCCTTGTCTATGGCCAGAATGCTGATCAAAACTCATCAAATATAAAAATCTTTAGTGCCCAAGTCCATTCCGTTCCCAGGTCCCTTTTACTGTATAAATATGTGAGTTCTGACCCAGTCAATGTGTACACATTCATCTGAGTCCAAGTGTGTCACCCTCAGATCCCGATCTGAGCCCCTCCCCAAAGAAAGCCGGCTCCTTCCATGGACCTCTGATAGGTAAAACAGTGTTGCACTTACCTGTAACGGTTGTTCATCTAGGTCTTTGTGCAGGCACACATTGTGGGACTTTGCAGGCGCAGGCCGGCCACTGGAAGATTTGAAAGCTCTCATATACTAGAAGGTCACTCCTGGCCAGCTACACGCATGCGTGGACGCTTTCCTGCTGAATGCAGTGCTGCTGGGTGGAGCGACCCTTCTTCCCTTAGTTCCCCCTATGCCGACACAAGAACTTAGTGTCTCACAGTGGGGTAGGAGGGAGGGAATGTGTGCCTGCACAAAGACCTAGACAAACAACAGTTACAGGTAAGTGCAACACTATTTTCATTGTCGGTTTTCGGTGCAGTCCCACATTGTGGGAGAATAAAAAGCTACTCACCAAGGAGGAGGGTGTGAGATGACTAGGAGAATAAGGAGTGCACGACTGCCATCCCCACCGCCATCTCCTTTCTGGCATTCACATCCATGAATGGCATATAAATGTGTCCGAGGATGAGCAGGTGGCCGCTTGACAGATGTCATGAAGAGACGTTCCCTGCAGGAAGGCAGCTGAGGAAGACTGTGCTCTGGTTAAATGTGCTCTGATGGATACTGGACAGGGAACCTCAGCCGAAGAGTAACATCGTCAGATGGCTGCAACGATCCACCTAGAGATTGACTGGTTGGCTCCTTGAAGGCCCTTGCATGGGCCTGAGTAACATATAAACAATGCTTTCGATTTTCTGAAGGATTTTGTCCTATCTATGTAAAACAATAAAGCCTTCTTCACATCCAATTTGTGCAGTGTGCGTTCCGCCTCTGAAGAGGGGTTTGGGAAGAAGGCTGGGAGGACCACCTTTTGCTGTAGGTGGAATCTGGATATGATCTTAGGGAGGAATTCTAAGCTTGGGTACAAGATAACTTTCTCTTCAAAAAACTGGAGAAAAGGGGAATCAATGCGTAGAGCTGCGAGCTCCCCCATCCTCCGGAGGGAGGTGACTGCTACCAGCAGGTCTACTTTCCAGGAATGTAGGCTAAGGTCGCAACTGGCTAACAGTTTGAAAGGAGTCAGAATGACTTGTCCCAAAACCAGTGAGAGACTCCACTGAGGCAAGGGGAGTGCCCTAGGCGGGAATATATTAAGAACACCAGGGGTCATTTCATAGAAAAAAAGCTGCAGGAACTTATTAGCATAACATATTAGCATAACTCATTAGCATATGCCACGCCCCTTGACATCACCGGAGCAGCTCCACACCGTTAACAAAGCCAGCAAAGCACAGATTTTTAAATAAAAAAATTCCAGTGCACATCTGGGGAGGGGGGATATACAGCAACATTCAAGAACAGTGTGTTCCTATGCAGTTCAAGACAGATTAGAGCAGCTCCACACAGACAAGTACATTGAGTACACTGGTAGTTTCTCCACTAATTTGGGTACTGCACTGGTAGCAACATGTCAGCAAAAGTCTTTCAGTTTGTCCAGCTCTGCAGCTGAATTATGAGAACTTAGAAATTGTCTATGGTCTAGAGGGAGACATCGTGCCTGAGTTTCATTTGTAGTTATTGAAGGCAGGTTTGCAAAATGTAATGAGAAAGTGTCTAGAGAGAGATTTTTTTGGCTGTAGGCTGAAGAACACGGAGAAATGATAGGTTCTTTGCTTGGGTGGAAGGATTCATTTCCAACATAAATGAGATGCACCACAGTTAACAGCTGTGGAAAATATGCCAATGTTGTTACTTCTAAACTGTATGGGGGGTATTTCCACTATCTGTTTGCTGTTCCTTTTAGTAATTTAGGCAGTACTCAGAACTTCTTTTCTTACTATCATGTAATCTTGAGGCAAATTTATTCAGTTTGTGAACATCAGTGAATAAAGGTTTTGTTTGAGAGAGGAGGTGTGTACTAGAATAAAAAGAGGGAAGACTTCAAATCTCTGCTGAGCTCTGGTGGTTTTGGGAAGCTATTCTACCTCGTGTATAAAATGAAAGCAAGAGAAATCTACTTTAAAATTATTTTCCAAGATCAGACAACAAAGCCAGCAAAATACACAGGGTGTGTGTGTGGGGGGGGAATATACTCACTGCTTGCCAGTCAGGAGGATGGGCTCTGGAGGCCACCGTGGAATGCACACCACCTTGTCTGGCCAGGAGGACGGGCAGTACAGGCCGTTGCAGCATCGGCATAGTGACAAGGATGTCTGGTAAATGGACTCTAAAGTGTGTTCCCTTAAGGAGGTTCGTGTCCTCTGACCACCATGATAAGGACCTGATGACAGACTTGGAGATGGAGAGTTTTTTATGTTGTGGGTCTCTAAGTAAGTCAAAATGTCTTATAAACCAATTTTGCAGTGGTCTCATATAAAGACAGCAAAGGGTGTAACGCTTGTGGTAGATGCCATATATCCCAGGAGTTTCTGAATAAGCAAGGCTGGTTGGAAGCGGTTCCCTTGTATCCTAACAACTAAGGCCTGTAAGGAACTGGCCCTATCCGTGGGCAGGAAGGCTTTTCCCACTACAGAGTCTAGCCTGGCCCCAATGAAGTGGATATCCTGTGTCGGGATCAGGGATGATTTTTTTCCAATTAACTATAAGGCCCAAACGGGAGACAGTTTGGATGGTGATGTCAATGTGCTGCTGTAATAGGGTGTTAGATTGTGCTACCAGGAGCCAGTCATCTAAATAAGGGTAGGTGGAACAACCCCTAGATCTAAGATGGGCCACGACCACTGCCATGCATTTCGTGAATACACGAGGTGCAGATGAGAGACCAAAAGGGAGGATTGTATATTGGAAGATCTCTCCTTGAAAGGAGAATCTGAGGTATATTCTATGTTCTGGATGTATTGCGTTATGGAAATATGCATCTTTTAGGTCCATCACAGCGAGCCAGCTGCCTGGCTCCAAATATTGTATGACACTGGACAGCGTTAACATTTTAAACTTCTCAACTTTAATAAAGGTGTTTAAGTTGCAGAGATCTAGTATGGGGCGGAAACCATCATCCTTTTTCTCCACTATAAAATATCTGGAGTAAAAGCCAAATGGGGAGTCATCCTGCGAGAGCTTCTGAATGGCTCCCTTGGAAAGTAACTCCTGGATCATTGGAGAGAGAACTTCAGCAGCGCAGGTAGAAGTGTTGCGGGGGGATAACTGTGGCAACTCAGTAAAATGTAGCTTGTAACCATGTTCAACAATCTTCAGGACCCGTGTCCGAGGAGATGGAGGCCCAGGTTTCATGAAAGGGCTTTAGCCTGTCCCTAAGAGGCAGACTGGTCTCCCTGAGGGATGGTTAGTCAAAAAAGCGGCTTTTGCCCTTGGCTTGACTTGGGAGATTGGGGTTGTTGTTGTCTGAACCTTGGTTTAGTGGATCTCTTGGATCCTGATTGAGGGTAGTTTGAGTAGCCTTTCGGCTAGTAGGGTTGGTATCATGTGTGTAATTAGCAAGGCTGTCCCATAGAAACAAATTGTATGAGCCCATTATTGCCTGATAATTGGCAATCTGGAATTCTAATGCAAATGACGAGTAGATTTTTCTACCTAGAGCATCCAGCTTCCTGCCCTCCTTGTCTACAAGTGAAGAGTGAGATTTGTAGCGGTGTCTAGATTGTACGTCCTCCATGACCAAGGAGGAGGAGCGAGGATGGGAAAAGAGGAATGAGCAATCCTTCTGCTGGGGTTTGTAACAATTTTAAATTTTCCTGGATGTGGCAGGGGATGAAGCTAGCTTTTCCCACACATTGTGTACTATATTGAGAAGGTCCTCCACTGCCAGAAAGGCAATAGAAGCAGGAGTTTTGTTGTTGAGTGCCTGGAGGACCTTGCTGTTCAGTTTGAGAGTCTCAGAAGAGACGTCAAGATCAAGGATGCGGGCCATTCTTGCCATTTCTTCAGAGAAAAGATGTGAGTCCTTGGTCGGAGAAGGGGAGGTAATATCCCCCCACTGTCTCTTCAGGTGATGGATCCAAGGCTAGTTCCGAAATGGCATTTGAACAAGATCCTATATCCTCACCCCCATCGTAGTCCGAGGGCGGTGAGGGTTGTGCATGAAACTCATGTATCAATAAACAGGATCCAGCTCTTGGAACCGATGGCCTCTGAACCGATTTGCTGGAGCCTGGCAGGATAGGCTGGGTTGGAACCGATGCTGTTGCTTGGCTCAGAGCTGGTATGGTCAGGCCCGGAGGAAGGAAAGGTGTGGTTTGCAGCCAGGAGAAAAACTCTTGCCAATTAGGCATCTGTTGGAAGGTAGTGCCCCAAGGCCATGGGGTGGTAACAGGTGGAGCGGCAGGGAGTCCAATGTTCCATTCCATACTCTGGTGGTGGGATGGGACTGGGTTGTCACCTGTGGAAACCGGGGTGATAAAGGTTGGTTCCGGGGAAAAACCATGTTGGGCTTCCTCAGTCAGCTAAGGTTGTCTTCCTCCTGATGCAGTGCTAGAGTGCGGGGAGGTGAAGGCGTTGGCAGCGCCTCCAAGATTTCCTCCTCTATGATGAGGGAGGGGTAGAAGCTGATGAGTGATGGCAACAGTGTGATGGAGTCGAAGCTGGGCGTTTCGGAAGCTTAAACTTCCACTTTGCCTTCTTAGCTGGTGGTTCCGATGCTGAGCGTCCCTCCCAATCCAGCAAGCAGTGTTTCTTTGAATCCATCTTCTTTGAATGCTTGGCCAGAGCTGATGTGTCACTTGGAGGGGGTGCCTCTGGAACCAAAGGTCAGTTCCTATGTGAATTGGGCCCCCACACATATCTCCTTGTAGGGGACAGTCTCTGTAGAGCTGAGTGATGCAGGGAGATCCAAAGATTGTTCGGGGGTGCAATCTTCTCTCTTCCTGCCTGTGCATTTCTCCCAGGGGAAGCCTACTTTGGAGCAGATGCTCCAAAGAATCTAACATCAACCCTGTGAAGTCGGTTAGGCTGTGAGTGTGTGACTTACCAGAGGTAGCTCTGATTACACTTCTCTTCCCAAAACAGCCTTGTGTAAGACTGCCCAATAAGAGCTCCTCACTCCAGAACCAGTCTTTCAATCGCTTCCAGTCTATGTCTTTATAGGATCTGGGACATCCAGGTCCAAATCCTTACTGAGCCATGGAAGCTTGTTGGGTGACTTTGGGTCAGATATATACTCTTGCAGGCTTTCCAACCTTCAGGGAGGGGCTGGAGGCCTCCCATAAGTACCACTGATCTCCACACAACAAAGATCATCCCCCATGGAACAAATGGCTGCTTTGGAGGGTGGATTCTATGGTATTCATTATATCTTGATTTTCCTCCTCTCCCCCTAACCTGGCTTCACCAGGCTCCAAACCCCAATTGTCCAGGAATTTCCTAACCCAGAGTTGGCAACCATACACTCATCACCATACACTTAAGCCCCAACAAGATATGTACAAAGTAGTTTATCCCCTCAAAATGCAAGAAGCTAGAACTAACAGAAGTTACAGAATATCCTCCAAAGAAGCCACAGAACACCCTTAACAAGCCATCACTGTCAAAATTGGCTGACAAATGCCTATTAAAATAAAACTACTTTACACATTTACACATTCTTCAGAACCTAATGAGAGATGGTGTTCATCTATCTCCTCTGGTAGGCCATTTCACAGAACGGCGACCACCACCAGGATAGGCATTGCTTCCACTCATGGCAGAAACCCAGAAGCCTTCATTGTATGCTCTCTTTCCCCATATTAAAAACCATCATACTCACCCAGCTCCTGGTCCTGCCATCCATCCATAAATAACCATATTATCCAAATCTCATTTTCTACAGGCACCCATCACCATATTTCCTACAAATACAGGCACACCACAATTCCAGGAGTTTTTTTCTCTTTCAAAATGTACAACACTCCCCACTGCTTTTGAAGAGCAAAATTTAAGTCCAGTAGCACCTTAAAGTCAACAAGATTTCCAGGATACAAAATTTCAAGAGTCAAAGCTTCTTTCATCTTTAAGATGCTACTGGACTTTAATCTTGTTCTTTTACTGCAGACCAATATGGCTACCCACACGAAGCTACCACTTTTGACACCCTTATGCTTAATTCAAAGGAATGGCAGTTGGAAATAACCACTCGAGTCAGGGCACCATTTCTTAACCTTGACAATTGTTGAGTAATTTGTGTGGAGTGTGGTAGGAGGCCACATTAAGAACTCCAAGGGGCTTGATAAGAGCCCTGTGACTGACTTTGATAGTAAAGCTGTTGATAACTACATCTGTATGGAAGCATCATATATTTAGTTAATAGATGCTTTTTTCCATCCACAATTCATGTTCTGAAGTTCATGTCCACTCCTTCAACATACATCTGTACAGCTTGTTTATCATCAGCATTCCCAGTCAACACACTCTTATTTGTGTATTAATCCTTCATCACTTCTCTTTGTATGTTTTTAATCTTCTTAGGGCAAGACACTTTGCATTTAGCATCCCACACAAATCCTGAAAATTATGACAACATAGTAGGTAAAACAAATCACATATTAAAAGCACCTCTTCCACAGAAGCTTTTAATGTAGTTATTGTATTATTTAAAAATCCTTTTTATATTCTTTCTCTGTGTTAAATTTTTGGTCAGTAGCTTCATGTTACCAAAACAGGCTAAAACCTTGCAAAAATACTGTCCAAGGCCAGAATACTAACTAGCTCACTATTCTGAAGAATAACTTCAGACAAGAAATAGACAAATTAACGAGAAAACTGACAGATCAAGATCCAAAGGGATTTTTCGAAGATTGGAAGAAAATGAGAAAGTACTTAGAAAGAAAATGGGATGTCAAGGGACAATTGTGGTCTTTTGAAGTATATTAAATAAGATAAGATATATTTTAGATCTTTACCAATAGTAACAGACTAATAATTATAGTGTAGAAATATCAGAAAACGGGGGGGGGGGGGGGTTGGAGTGCTGTTGGAAGTCAACATTGAAAAGGGGGAGGGGAGCAGGTGGGGAACATATACTTATGGGAACTGAAAAGAAATGTAGTTGCTTTTGATTTGATTGTATGTTAACCCATCCAATAAAATTTCATCAAAAAACAAACAAACAAAAAACAAATAAAATGCAAAATAAGAGATGCTGAAAAATGGCACACATCCACCACTAGATATTAGCTAATAGCAGAAACAAACCAATAAACATTTTGCATCTAGGATTCAGGCAATATGGTCCCGGACTCAGTCATATCTTTATATGGATGCTCGCTATAAACTTTCCATTTATGCCTGCCGAAAAATTTAAAATTCTACCAAACAATCAGTCACACAGCTAAACCTAAGAGAGGGACTTGTGACAGAGACATTAACAACCAGATAGAATAAGGAACATTTAATTTACTACTGGGCAGAATTTTGGAGTTACGGTAAAAATGTCAAACATTGTGGGGAGACAAAAATAATAGTGTAATACCTTTCACTGGTGGTGGAGAGTGCTCTTATGTCATAGCTGACTTATAGGCCCACTTAAAATATGAGGAACTAGTAAGCAAGGTTTTGAGTTCTGCAGAACTCTTCTATAAGGTATTTAATACAAATTTAAAAATGGGAAGCGAAAAAAGGGTTTCAGGATAGAAAAGTCACACTCTCTGCAATCTATAAAAATGCCTAGGTAAAGTATTATGCAGTCTTAACTAGCTTAACCTATGTTACTGTAAACTAAAGTCTGGGGTAGACACACAGCAGCAACTTTCTCTGAAAATATGAAAGGCTGAAGTAATTTGGATTTCTTGTAGTGTTTATCGGAACACAGAAGTCCCTCGTAAGGCAGAGAGCAGATGAAAACCATGCCAGACTTTGCACTAGCTAAACTGCAGTATAATTTTATGTGTTAATGAGAGTCAGTAGAAACCAAACTGGTACCACATAGCAGGCAGAGGACATGCAACTTTCTCTGTCCAGTAAGTAAAATTTCATCATAATAGGCCATCTTCCTTGATTGTACATATTTGTGTACAGTCTATGTTCCTTTAGTAATGCAGAATGAGTTTCAATCTGCATTAAGTTGTGGAGCTGTGTGTCATTTCAGACCTATGAAATACATGAGAACAATTCAGGATCTAAACTAGTAAAAATCAAAATTGTGCTGTCTCACATATTTTTGGCAGTGTTCCAACTCTTTTGAGATACTGGAAAGAATTGTCAAGAGTTGTGAATTCCCACGCATTTAGACATTCTTTTCTTCCTATATTTTTTAACCTAATACCCATTACTTAATACTGGTGCTGAGACTCTGTACTTTCAACGAACTGCTGGAAATACTTTGGTCTAGGACTGGGTCACACTACGGGTAAGTGAAAGATCCATACTGTTAACTGGCATTTATTACAAGTCTGTATTGGTTCAGTGCAGACCTGAAATTTCATTTGGTTTTTGGATTGCTCCTGACAGAGTTTGGTAACCTGTTAGAAGCTGGTTAGGTTAACCTGTTAACCTGTTAGGTTAACCTGTTAGAAGCTGTTTGCTGGCAGCTTCAATTAAGTGATGAAGGACAGAGAGACAAGTTGATTAACGGAGAGAGAGTATAAAGTATAGAAAAAGTGGAGAAGCTACAAAAATTTATTTTCCAACAAAATAACTCTCCACAAGCAGTGTAAACTTTTCTTACTAAAACAAACACTCTAAAACACAAAAAGATTTTACATTTCCAGTGAAACACTCACAGTCACATTTGCCTGCGTTTTTAACTTTCCTGAATCCTCAGTGAACAGCCAGCAGATTGATGCTTTCCCAATTACCTAAAGCCGCAAATGTCCTCATGTTGCTTGCCTGATGTTATGAGTTACAGACAGAAGAAAGAAACTAATTGTATATTCTCAAGACCAATCAATGTGCTTATGAATTGGTGCTAATTCACATATTAAGGTGCTCAAATGAATTGTCTCACTTACATGAGTTGTGCAACACCTGAAGGGGGCACTCATGAAAGATTGTGCAAATTACTTCTATGAGAATGGCATGGAGGTAACCCTGTTATCTTCCAAGAGAACCTTCCCTGAATGTTGCAGTCCTCATGGGCATAGATGACATGCCTGAGTAGCTAAATCTGCAATTAGCTTCCATTCATAATTCAAGGATCAGCCTTTAGACTGTCTTCCGTATACTCAATGATCATTCCTATTGTATATTTTCATATCTGTGTTATTTTGCATAGGCAGGCACACTTTTACATCTATTTCAAATGTGATGTATCAAGTTGACAAAGAAAAGATACCTGTGCGCCCACTGCGATTAGTGTGTACCGTGTAGAACAGAACCATTTATTGTTGTCATAGATTCGAAATGCAAAAATGGTAAAGACAATCCAACCTTTATCTAAAACATTCATTCATACTTACATTAAGTACAAGCTTTCTGCAACAGAAGTGTCTAGAGTGAACACAGTTAGCAAATTTCCTCAATGAGGCCAGTTCCAGTTGCCAGTAATTCAAAAGCAAATCTGCTGACTTGGCATTAGGACTCTAAAACAGTGTGGTCAATCTTATGTAAGAAGGTGTTTGCAGAAATAACATTTATAAACTGTCTATACAGTACACAGTACCAGTACATAGAAAAGAGATTTTGATTTTATGATCCCCTGTGTGTAAGGCAAGACTGAATTCTGTCCCCAAATGTAGTCCACTAGAGGTACAAGCAACAGAAAATGGCTCTTAAATCAATAAGCAAATCAGATGCCTACAGACGAGAGCTTCAGTTTTGGATGTGCTGATCTTGGCTTGCTGAAAAAACATGGGAAGTTAATAAACATCGATTGTATTTTGTCTGAAAACACTAACAACATCTTGATGGCAACAGATATTGTTCAAGTGGCAGCTACCAAAAACAGCTTTGAGGGGGGAAATGCACAGTACAACATTAGGAACTTTGCAGTTGTACTATGCCAATGTGTTACAGCACTAATCAAAATGAATATTCTATTTCATGCTATTGCAGTGGAAGCAACAGCCATTAATCAGCATATAGGATACCATGTGAAAAACCCAGATTTGTTTTTTAAAAAGGGGCTGTTGTCATATACAATTTCAAGGAAACACAAGACTGCCAGAGGCAAATGTTATTGGTGGATGTACACATCCCTCTTCCATTCTGCGGCATCATTGCGCTTTTTAGATATCACTTCCCCATCCCTGTCACAATATTGGTCCCTTGACTTATGGTGGCTACGCTGCTTGTTGCCTTCGTTGTGATCTTGCTCTCGGTCCCTTTCCTTTGAGCGATGCCTTGATTCTCGATGCCTGTGATCACTGCTGCCATGGGATTCGTCCCTGTGACTGTGATCTCTATGAGAATCATAGTGTTCATGTGAGTAGTCCTCCTTTGGCTCTACATATGCTGAATCTCTGCTATCCTGTGTTTCTGAGTCAAAAGTTTCTTGTCTAGATAGGCCACGACTAACGCCACTACGATGGTTATGGTGATGACCTGAAGAGGAAGAACGGTGTTGGGATTTCCTGGAGGGCTCAGCCCGTGTTTCTTCTTCCCCTTGGGAACCAGTTCGTTCAAGGGCTGGTTGTTCATTCATCTGATCTTCTAGTGAGCCCTAGTTAATAGGAAAGAATTGTAAATTCATGACAGATAACAGAAAACCCCATTAAATCAGTAATGTTGCAGTTCTTAAACAAAGTTAATATACTTTGTAAACTTAATAACATACTTTGTAAAATGCTCTGAGTGAGTGTTAAGTTGTCCTGAAGGGCGGTATATAAATTGAAAGTTATTAAATCTAACTATTACTCATGAGCAGACTCAGGATTTGCTCAGTGCTATACCAGAGTAAGTGTGTTGAAGCAGCAACCTATGGCTAGCTACTTTAGTCTAATCTAAGAATTAGGGGAGTAATCCCATGCACACGTCCCTGGCAGTAAGCACGTCTGAACATAGCTGGACTTATGAGTAGACCTGCTTAGGATTTTGTTGCAAGAGTTTAACTTTGCTGGAAATATTTATAAGACAAGTGATTCTTCATTTAAAAATGGTACCAGTATATATTTTCTGATAGACCCTTAACTCTGGTGACTACATTAACTTTTAGAACATTCCAGTTGCCCCCCACCCCACACACACCAGCACACACCACACACCCCACACACACCAGCACACACCACACAGAAAGTAAAGAGAGATCTGGCAACACAGTAAGTCAGATTCCAAAGTAATATGGAGTCTGAAATACATTAGACAGCAAGCATTAGTGGAAAAGATCTATAGCAAACAGTAGGATGAATATGAGTTTCAGTATAAAAAGCAACAGCTGGATTTAATCTATACAATAAATATTAATCCACTATTAAAAGCACTTGTATTATAACACCAGTAATATCACTGCCACACTGTATTTCTAGGCAATTAAATGGAATTGTGGTTGTGGTAAGATGTCTCTTTTGTCCTCATAATGTATACATTCCAATACATACCAATCCAATTGATATAGTCAAGAAAATACAGATATGGTATAATTGCCATTTAATTTCCTAGCATATTACTGGTAACTAAAAGCTGAAGTCAAAATTACCAAGCATAATCAAACCTAATCTTCATCAGCATAACGTTTTGAAATCACTGAAAAATGAACAATTGTGGTTATTTACCTCAGGTTAGGATTTCAGTAATATTAATGTTATACAGTTCCCAACAATAAAAAATTAAAAATTATATACAAAATTTAAAATACAAAATGTGTTAGAGAAATACCTATATTTAGGTATCAGGCTTAATTTGATTCAGAACTGTCTGGATATTTTCTAATTTTTTCCCCAATTCTTGGCTGTTTTGCAAAGCAAAAATTTCAACAGAAGCTGCAATCACATACATAAAAAGCACTTCCCTGTTAATGTTGTAGGCAACATTTGGATTTCAATGTGATAATGGATCTAATTTGATAGAATTATTGTCTTTCCCTGCTACTGTAGAACCTTAGCTATTCCCTGCATATCTGTAGTGAGGAAAAGTGCTTGTAAGTCACAGTTAATGACACAAAATTGCGTGCAAGCTTTCAAGTTATCCATTACTCTATTAGGCTTGATGTTTAAAAAATGCTTCTTTTTATAAAAAAAGTTCCCTATCTTCAAGTTTTAGTTTCGTTCTGTGGGAGAAAGGGTGATTAGAACCTTTCTCCAGGCTAAGTTTTCTATTTGTAAGAAGTACTGTTTTATGGGCTAGCATTCCGCAGTGGTATGCCCCATTCCATGATTGAATTCGGCTGCATATTTCAACCTAAACTTACACAGCCTTGATATAATTGTCATGGACAAGTTGTGTTGCATTTTAAAAATAGAACTGTTAGTTTTATCTTGGGCCTGTAGTAATAATGAAATCATCCCAATTTCTAAAGATGTTGACCACTTTCCTAGAACATGGTGTGGATGCCATGGGGAATATTGCTAAGAGCCACAGGTACCATGTCAAAGACCCGCATATCTCTCTTGATCCACTGAGTGAGTATCAGTGCTTTAAGCTCAAACATGAATGTAACTGTTGGTTTATGTGCAACTTTATATCTGTATCAGAGCAGAAAGTGAAGAGAACAAGTGTTATATAACAAACTGAATTCAATATAAACACCGTCATTATGGTGCCTGTCAATGCTATTGGCTCTTGTAACATGGAGAAAGTCTGAATAAAACCTTACCTGTAAGTTAGCTTCTGGGCCTGGATTGACAGGAAGAGTGGCAGTTGCCAGCGTGCGAGTTAGAAGCTGATTGGGGGAATGGATGCTAGGAGGATGTGTGGCTTTCCAATAAGCTTCCAAATAGTCAGCTAGGTGCTCACAAGCATCTTCAAGCTGGTTCTCATCCAGAATCACATCAAACATTTCCTGCAAACGAGGTAGTTTAGTCAGATAAATCATTGGAGCAAAAAGCAAAATATCACGAACCAAACCTACTTGTGACCCAAAAGTGACAATGTTGACTGAATTTTGGTCATAACAGTCATGTGACAATTTATAAAGAACTAATTTAAAGTTCTCAAAGCTTTACCACAAAACACAAAAGTATCCAGAAAAGACGTCTACCATTTTGATAGGCATGATTCCCATTGCTACTGAGAAGTATATCAGGAAAAAAAATCTTTATTTGCAACAACAACAAAAAGAACCAGGACGCTAGAGAAAGTCGTGGGATTCCCATACCCTGGGCTTATCCAAAATATTATTTATGTATAGTGGTGGTGATGGCTGAATGAAGAATTGCATATGCATGGCATAGGCAGTGTGAGCACAGCTCATCTCTCAATCCAGCTATTAGGGTAAGGAAAGCATCAGCCGTACCAAGAACTGCCAATGGGAAGCAGGCAGGCCAGCTTTCTTTGCCAAATAGTTGATGGGTACGATTACTGGCTTTTGTAGAGTGTTTTGTCTATGAAACATGCATACACATTGAACTGGGGCCATAAGAACTAGAAATATCTGCCCTCGTGGCTAGTACTTGACAGTACTTGCAAATTAAAAACAAAAAACATCCACCCAATTCTCTTTTTTGGGGGTAAGAAAAAAGTAGTACAATAATGTATTTTCAGCAGTCTAAAATAAGAATAACTCACCGGAGGACACTGAGCCAGTTTATCAGCTGCTACCATTTGAACATTTAGATGTTTAGCCTGAGATTTGCCTCTGGATTTTATTAACCTCTGTAAAACCTGTGGAAAAGACAGACACAGTTAAAATATGAAGGACTGAGAAAAGTGTCAGCTTTGAACTTTGTGGGAAACAACTGTATATATAGATACCACAACAAGTGTCTTACAACAAGGGTAAACATTCTTTCACGCTTAAGAGCAATGCAATACCTGAAACGACTGTTGTTTACAGTTCACTGGAAATTGCCCCATTCAGCGATGATATTTCCCTGCTCCGCACATTCCCTCACCAGTAAATATTGATGAATTATATTTAAAAAAATATAATGTGCCTTTTCATACTACAGTTGAGGATGGAAAGAATAAGCATGTGCAAACAGCTGAGAATATTTACCTTTGGAGAAGAAATCTTTACATATACTATAATTGGAGCCAAGGAAGTTTTACCAAGTTGAGCTGGATGATTAATAGTATCAGCATCAAGTACTACCAGCTGCAATGTTCTTGCTAATTCAAATATTCGTTCAATTTCACTCTGAACTTCAGCTGCAGAAAAATAAAAAGATTAGTTATGATAGTATTAATATTCTGCAAAAGAAGTACTTATTACCACTCTCAGAGCAACTTATAATACTAAAAGTCTGCAGTCACTTTCACTCTCAACCATGAGATCCAGATGTTGAGAAAAGGCTTTAC
The DNA here is from genome assembly GCF_028583425.1 of Eublepharis macularius. NCBI lineage: Eukaryota > Metazoa > Chordata > Lepidosauria > Squamata > Eublepharidae > Eublepharis > Eublepharis macularius. The sequence continues at coordinate 66,779,297 of NC_072800.1, read as the reverse complement.
ATTCAGTTTGATGCATATACAACACCTTCTCCTCTCCACCATCTTCTCCATAATTTCTACCATGTCTCCTGCCCAACTCTTCATAGGCAGATAAAAGCATTAGTGCAGGGACAGTACTGGAAGAAGCAGCATAATGACTTTCACAATGGATATCAGCTGTAAGACAATCCCCAGGTAGAAATGCCAGTGCAAATACTACTGATCTTCTGGTAGCTAATAGTATTTCATCCCAGGAGAATTAAGCATCTGAATGCCATGTAAGAATTCCCTTCCACATACAGAAAGAGGTACTTCAAGCCATCTGACATCCAAGATGTTCATATAAATTCAAATAAATAGAAGTGTTTATTATATGGTTGCACTGTGAAGTGTTATGAAGAATATAAACTAAATGGATATTGAACAAGCTGTATAAGAGCAGCATATTCAGAAAAGCATAGACTATCAAAATATGTGCTGACAGAGGAGTACATCTTAGTGGTGGAACACATGCATTGTATGTATAGAAGTCCAAAGCTTGGTACCAGGTATTTCCTGTTAAAGAAGAGTTGCCAAAAACTGAGGCATAAGTTACTAAAGAATGAGAATTCATACACATACATCTTTCTGTTCAAGTTTCCCAAAATGGGGACTGCAAGAGCAGTGAAAAGAAATCACTAGAAGAAGTGAAGACTGGAGCCACAAGTCACTCATTGAAGCAGTCCTGCTTCCCCTCAAGCTACAGATGGAGCTGTATAAGGGGACAAGACTGAACTTGGGATGTAAGATCTGGGTGAATCTATTGTACAAATCTTCTGGCTGGAATGTAAGAAGGGATTCGGTGAAGAGAGCTAATGGGAAGGGAGAGTAACTGCAGTTTTATAAAGTTTGAGCAGTATTATGAGTCATATAAAACATTTTAAAAAGGATGTAATACATTCTACTTCAAAAAAGATGGAGGAATCAAATGTCTGAATTTTCTTGCACATCACAGAGGCTAGGCTAGAATGCTTTTTCTGCATGCTAGTTTTCCACAGGAAGGGAACTGTTGCTGAGAAGCAGCATTCAAACTCAGTAATCCAGACTACTACATCACCCTAAAATAACACTGGCCCTTAAGGAAGCAAAAATACAAGCAGTATTGCTGACTTTTAACTGTTTGTTTTATGTTCATATATTTTATTGAATTATTGTATATGTACTTTATTATAAATGTTTTGAAAAGTTGTAATGTTTGAAGTTCACTACCTTGGGGATCCTATTTGGGCAGCATAGAAATATTTTAAATATAATTGCTTTTCCACATGGAGTAATATACATAGATAGCTAGCCGTTTTATTATTTACTTTCGCTTTTCATACCCCATGTTGTCATCCAGTTATGGCTCCCAAGGTGTGTGCATGCGGGTTCATGTATTCAGAGAAGCTCCCTTCCATAGTGCTTGGTGGCATCTTCAATAAAATAGCCACCATATGAAAACCATCTTGTGTGTGTAAAGTGCTGTCCAGTCGTAGTTGACTTGTGGAGACCCCATAGGGCTTTTAAGGCAAGAGACAAACAAAGGTGGTTCGTCATTGCCTGCCTCTGCACGGCAACCCTGGACTTCTTTGTGGCATCTCATCCAAATACTAACCAGGCCCAACTCTGCTTAGCTTATGAGATCAGGCCAGCATGTGCCATCCAAGACAGGGCAAAATCCATCTTATTCATATATTTAAAACACTTTTAAATTTGCTCGAAGTGACCACAAGATTAAAAAATAAATAAAACAACATTCAATCATTAAAACAACAGACACATTGTGTCCCCCTACAATACAAAGTTTCGCTCCTTTGTGTTATAGGGACAGAATTGCAACCTGGTAACTGAAGCCAGCATACAAACACATATGTTTGCCATTCGATTGTTGGCATTACAATAAATTACGGTATGGCCCAGCAATACTGAAATACTTTTAAGTACTATGATTTCAATGGCACTATGAAGCAGAAACTCCAAATGAAACAAACTGAATTAAAAAGGTTTAAATTTGGCTTGTTTGTGCCCTACATCTGTAAATGTTCTGGTAAGAAAAGAAATATGACTTTTAGGTAAAACTGGTTTCATTTCTGAATAACGCCGAAAGAATGCAAGCAAGATTTGATAATGTTCATGATAACATGGGCATGGTAGCAAAAAACATTATGAAATAGCAAAATAATAATAATAATAATAACCACACACATAGAAATGTCTAACTACTTTGTCTGGATATTCCTAGATAACAGGTAGTCTTCAGTGTTAAGAAAAAATTATTTGTCTCACTTCAGCTCTAATTGTTTCTGCTGTGTAGTTTGTACAGGTGCACATAAAACCATTCATACTGGCAGACATCTAATGAGGTCCAAATGGGCACAAGCACATCTGCAAACATATCTACTTCAACTATGCATGTGGGTCAGAATTGCTGGGGATGGAGTCTTTGTGTTCCATACATAGCATATTGCTTTTAAAGAACATACGAGAAACTAGGTCATCTGTACATTATCTTATATACTAATAGCCAAGCAGCCCTGATCTGAGGATACTTAAATCTGGAGACCGGAATCATGAAAGGACAAGACAGATCTTCCTACACACCTGAAAAAATGCCCCAGGTTTGCAGAAATTTCCGAAATCTAATATATATCTATTGGGGTATTTAAAAAGCCCCCAAATCATAAAAGGAGCACCTGTAACTTTAACCAGATGCCCTCAGTAGCTGTTGAAAGGCAACTATAAGAGTTTAGCCAGTATTCCAGGCATGGCTGCTATCAGTAAAAGGCAGGGGGGAGGGGGGAGGCCATTTCCAAGGCCATTTTGGCCTTTGATGGAGGTGTTCTCGGGGCCAGACCTAGAAGAAACCACCAGATGACTTGATACCACAAGACCTACATGACTCACCCAGGCTTGGCTGCTTGCTACTGTTCAATACCCCCAACCCACCAAGCCAGTGTAGTGAAGTGGTTAGTTTTAGAGTAGGATGTGGGAGATCCAGGTTCTAATCACCACTCTGCTGTGAAAACTCACTTGGTAACTTTGATCCAGTCATATACTTCCAGCCTAAATTACTGCTCAGGTTTGTTGTGAGGATAATTGGGGGCAAGGAGAATGATGTGAGCTGCTTTGGGTTTCAATTGTACAGAAAGGGAATATATAAATGAAGTAAATTAAGAAATATAGGTGAAGATGGGGGGGGGCACATGAAAGGGAAGTTCCTCACCATGAAACTGGACCCTGCTCAGCTGGCACCACACAACTGGGCCATAGGGGAAAGGCTGCTGGCGAGAGGAAGAAGGGGGAAAGATGAAGACAGGAGTAGACAGTGGATGAGAAGGAGAGAAGGAAGCAAGAAAAGGGGGGGCAGGGAAGGAAAAAGGGCATGGTGGAGAAGGGGGAAATAAGCTGTCCCCCACAAGTCCCTGTAGGTCCCCACTTGTTTTATATACTAAAAGCCCAGTGACCCTGATCAGAGGACACTTAAATCCAGAGATTGGAGCCATTAATGGACAAGACAGATTTTCTTACACACCTGAAAAATGCCCCAGGTTTGCAGAAAAATCTGAAATCCAAGAAAAATATATTCGGGTTTTAAAAACCCAAATGATAAAAGGAGTGTCTGCAGCTTTAATTAGATTCTCTCAGTGGCTGTTGCTAGGCAATCATAATAGTTTATTCAGTATTCCAGGCTTGATTTCTGTCAGGAGGAGGGGAGCAGGGCTCTTTCCAGGGTTTGGGCCTTTGAGAGAGGACTCATTGGGGCTAGGCCCAGAAGCAACCACCAGATGACTTGATACCACATGACTTGCTCACCCAGGCTTAACTGCTAGCTACTGTTCAACAGCAACCCCACTCCCTGCAAAATCCAGTGTAGTGTAGTGGTTAGAGTATCAGAGTAGGAGTTGGGGACCCATGTTTGAACCACCACTTTGCTGTGGAAGCTCACTCGGTGACTTTGATCTAGTCACAAACTCTCAGTGGTTTGAAAGAGAGAAGGACCTACGGAAAGGTGAGCAGGGAGTAAAGGACTCCCGGCAAGTCCTTGCAGGTTCCCCATCATGCAACTGGGCCTAGCTCAACCAGCACCATGCTACTAGGCCATAGGAGAGAGGCTGCTGGCAGTGAGGGGAAAAGGGGAAGATAGGAGCAGACAAAGGTGGTTGGGAAGGAGAGAAGGAAGCAGAAAATGGGGGGAGGCTGCAGGGGGGGCAAGGAAGGGAAGAAGACATGGTGGGGGAGGGGAAAATGAGATCCCCCCCCACACTTCCTTGTGGGTCCCCTCTTGTACATTCCTAGTCTTTAACAGTTGTGCCAAAAATTTCTCATCAATGCTTGACATTCAATAGTGACAAGACAAAATGAGTTATCATTTCTGAGGGGGAAAACAGCTTGAAAGGAAACAGAAGTTCAGTATAACTGGGTTGAAGCAGAGAACAGGGGTACTGCTTATGAAGATGAGAATGGGGGTAGTGGCTATCAAATAATGTGATTATCAAATAATGGTTATCAACCAAGCTCATATGCTTTTTTGGATCCCTGCTGATGAATATTATATGACAGATCTGTCACCAAGCTGTTAAGTGCGGTTTTCCAAGTAGATATGTGAGCATTCATCACGTGGTAAATTACTTGTAGGATTAATAAATTTTCCTAAATAAAAATTGTTTCCATGCATAACATTTGCCTTGTCCTGAGAATCTGTCCAGTCCGCCTGTCCGGTCCTCCAAGAGAACTAGTAAATTACTCTTAAAGGTACAGATAAGAGGTTTGAAACCATACCCAAGTAAAAACGGAGCCAAAAGTGTTGCCTCATAAGTTTTTCATCACTTAGTATGTTTCTTTGAGAATCATGATCCAGCCCTTATTTCATGCCTTGGCCATGAGTGGTGTAGCACTAAGGGAATTAAGATGGGTGCAGAAGGAAAGCTTTTATTTTATTATCTTGTCGGCTTGTGTTGGGCACTGATTCTGATTCCAGAAATGCTGTAATGTAATCTCAATTATGCTGATCTCTTGTTAGTTTCTTCTAATACAGCTAAATATCAGGTTCTGTGTATAATTCAATGATGCATTAAGCTTCCAAAAATGACCACAAATTGGTATAAATTGTAACATTTAAGACAGAATGCCATAGAAAATTTAATTTCTTGCTGTGATCTGCAATGTTTTTAACAGCTACCGCTGTGTACTGAATCTGGTTTGAATACATACTTTTGGACAGAAAGTAAGGAATCTCTAATGAATTGTGAACACCCACTAATTGTACGTACACAAACTCTTTAAACATTTTTAGGCTTCTCTGTATAATACAATCTACATGGTACATGTAGCGACAAAACAACAAAGCTTCTAAGGCAACATTTTCAAAGCAAAGTACCTCTTATACATGCAAAAAACTATGCATGTGCACAATAAAAAACTGTTCTCAAATAGCTGCATACAACTGTTTTGGTACATGCATCTTTACTATTGTCTTTTGGATTAGTGTAGTATGAATTTTCTGTTCACAATTTAGGCATCCAGTTTTTTAAAAATTAGTTGTAAATCATTTTCTTGCCAATTGCTAATTGATTTCAGGAATTTAAATTTGCAACATACTCCAGAACAGAGAATTTAGTAAAAAAAACAACAACCTTGACTTGTACTTTTTAAAAAAACCAATACAAATCCTGCCATCAGAAACGTATAGCAGATATGTGAGGTACAACACATATTAAACACACACAAAAAGGGTGGAAAGTTAGCATCCATATATACATACCCAAAACATCTGGAAAGGGAGGGCATTAATGAAGCAAAGAATGGAAAACCCAAGACAATCAGGTTCTTGTCCAAAGCATACAGAATGAGATAAGGTTACAACAAGAGCAGCTAGAAATGTAACATATGTGGGAACAAACACGAAAAAAAGTCTAGGTTCTTGAGACTGACAAACAAATGAAGTAAAAGCCATAGTTTTGATTCAGCAACTTATACTGATGCCACGTACACATACAGACACAAATGTGGTTATTAAGTTTTAATTGTGTGATCTGAATAGTTTCTCCTGAAGAAATACACTTTCAAAAACTTTTCAAGAACTTTTCAGTCTTTTCAGTATATTTGATTCATGATATTAAATCTATGGAATGGGGCTCAAAATTTATTCCACGCCAAGGGCCTCATCACCAATAGATCATGAGCAGAGTAACAACAGTAGGCCTAAATTAATATCATTAGCATATTATATTTCACAAACCTAGTATGTACTACACAGTTGATAAACTTTTATATATAGAAATGTTTTTCAGAACATGATCCTTGATCCTGGGTGACCTGAATTGTTTGTTAACATGTCTAACAGAATTTCCACCGGGAATGACTCCATTTTTTGTTTGGGTAAATTGCAGTTTTTAGAATGTAGCTGTTTGTACACTGCCATAAGCATGTTTCTGCAAATGTATAACATATAAAATACTAAGGCCAAATCTAAGCATACTTCAGGTATGCCTCAGGCCTTGAGCAGGCCGAGTGGAAGATAAGTTGCCAGCATCCAGGTGGTGGCTGGAGATCTCTTTGAGATTTCTCCAGGTCATAGAGATCAGTTCCCCAGTGGAAAATAGCTGCTTTAGAGGGTGGAGCCTAGGCATTTTACACTGCTGAGGTCCCACCCCTCCAGAAACTCCACCCTCTCCAGACTTCACCCCCCCCCCAAATCTCCAAGATTTTCTCAACCTGGAGCCAGCAACCCTAAATAACTAGCAAAAGAACCAGCAATTGTCAACCCTATTTGAAGGGGTTCAGAAAGCCAAAGACCTAATAAAGCAATCACAACAAAATATTTTTAAAAAGAACTACTGGGAACAACATATATGTCACAGCTGTAGAGTGGAAGAATAGATTTTCATAACAAAGACTGGAAATAAGGGCAAACTAGCTATGTGATGCTCTGCTTATTTATGCACACACAGAGAGATAGACTTTCACAGTAAAATTGGCTGCAAACACCAAAGCAATGTCCACCAGATTCATATTTTACCTAGGTTCTGTTGTTGTTGTGAGAAAGAAAGACTTATTTTCATTTTGGCTCATATGATTAGTTAATGGCCAATTTTTAAAATTCAGAGGGGAAGTTTTAAAAACAAGCTGCAAGTAGTGAATGGTCTGATAGTCATTAGAGTTATGCCATCAATGTACTAAAATTTAGTTTTCCCTTAATTTATGTTCTGAATAAATTTGTTAGCCATACTACCCTATTTCAATCTCTCAATCAACAATTGACCATAGCCTGGGTTGCAAGAATGATAAGATAATAATCATATTTGATAGTAAATAGCATTCTTTGTGTTCCTGGTTTAATTACATAGGTCTACTATGACCCCTTTAATCAAAATCAGCTTGATATCATTGTGAAGTATTTTTCCAGTGGATATGAAATTAATTTCATCATGTTTATGCTGGACGATCAAAGCTTTGCAAAGAACAAATAAAAAGGCATGCCAACAAGGAAACATAATTTATTTAGCATTATCAGCGTGTTCTCCTACTGAGTTCAAAGAAAAGACTGCCCCAAGTTGATGCCAATTCTGCCAAGTGGACTTGGGTATATTAAAAAGAATATATACAAACATAGTTCTAGATATATAAATATGTAAGCAAATCTATGTTTAATAAAACTAGTTCAAGCATATTTTCAACCTTCACGACATAATCAAAACTCTTGTAGTCTGTTCTTATACAGACTACTTATACAGACTTCTTATATTTCTCTTATATGAGAAATACAAGATTTCTCAGATGCCCATCTAAAGTCAAACATTTATATCAGATGAGTATTGAAACAACTTTTGTAATTTTGTACATTTTCATTTTTAACTTCTATGCTTTTATAAGACAGTTACTCAGCTAAAGAAGTTATCTCATGAACACTTACTTTAAGAATAATTTTGAGAAACTTACTATTATTTTGAAACATGAAAATAATTTTTGATACATTAGCAAATAAGTTAATCCATTGTCTCAGGAAGATGGATCAATGCATCAACATTTACTTCAAAAGGAACTGGGACAGTGGCAAATGTTCTTCAATTGGTGGTGGTGTGTGCCTCAAGTCACTGTTGACTTACGGAGAACCCTGGTGGGGTTTTCATGGCAAGAGACTAACAGAGGTGGTTTGCCATTGCCTGCCTCTGCAACCCTAGTTTTTGTTGGAGGTCTCCCACCCAATTAATAACCAAGACTGACCCTGCTTAGCTTTGGAGATCTGACGAGATCAGGCTCACCTGGACTATCCAGGTCCGGTTCTTCAATTATCTGGCTTCTAAACAACTGCCCAATGCTAAGAACTGATGTCCTGGCACTGTATATGGTATACAATGAACAATTCCCTTTTCACAGAAAGTAGACACTCAACTGTGAGATTTTGGAGTGCTCTAGTTAGTGAAAATTTGTGGTCTCACCACTTTATACACTTACCTAAGCTTGACCTTGTATTAGATCGTTCTATTATCGCATGCTTGCTGGGATTGTTTAATACTGAGCGTTTGGCAAGCGAGATGTCAGCTGTGACCCGTGTGATTGATATACTGAACATAAAAAGAGGAATAATATTGTTATTCATGGTTCAGAAATCTGAGAGACCAAAATAAGGAAAATAAAATCCTACATAAATCTCAAAAAAGATAACAAATAATAAACATGTGACTAAACACATTTCATATGCCACATCATTCTAAAGGAACATTCATATTTTTTAATGATTTTATTTTCATTAGATAGCTGGGTGAATTCCCTTGCTGTTTTCATTTGGAATGGGTTGGGGGGGGGCATTTTTTTTTAAACAAAGCCAAGTGTAAGTTTGCTGTAATGACTGTGAATATATGAAATAGTCATGTTTTAAAGTATTGTCCACTGCAGATTTGAGATCAAACCTGTTGAAATGTAGGCAAGGATTGAAGGCTTTAACTTCCATACTGTTATTTTAAAGTAGAGACAATGTTGGCTTGGTACATATATTAAGGAAGGACATAGTAGCAGTTTGCATGTATTTAAAACTTTGTTGCATAGAAGGGCATTAAGGTTCAACAATGTTTTTTCTGCTATTGCTACTCAATCATCTTCCAATCACAGGCACAGGATTCAGGGGGTCTATTTTGGCATACAATGGACTGAACATTTTAGAATTAAGATTATATATGTTTATTTTGGTTTCTTGAGTTAAAGTTCATTCTTTGGCTCTGTCTCATCCTTAAATTTTCTGGCTATCCATATTTAGACAGAAGTCACGTTCTTCCAGGGTATTATAAAACTGATCATATTTCTTTTTACTTGTTCTTTGAATCATTTATTGTTGCTCAGATTATGTATTTGCAAGAACTATAAACTAAACCATATTTAATTCATTTGAAAACACAGCCCATCAGTAGCGATTCGAGTTTTATCATCTCTGTACGTGAATAGTTTGTTCAGCATGATGCTAATGGAGGCATTAGTCGGACTGCCCTAGGCCTGCTTTTTGGCTCAATAGTGTTGAGAAAAATATTGGCAAGAACATTCTTAGTCAAAATTTGTAATGCAAAGGATATCAATTTAGATTTGACTTTAAAAAAGTATTTGATATGATTCTAGCTCCTTAAGTACTTACCGCCCTTCAAATCTGTGTTTTAAAAAATCAAATAATGCTTTTTGCATCATATCTGTCACCTAAAAGCAAAAGCAACAAATCAGGACATATAGATAGAACATTATTAACTAATGTTTTAACTGTTACAGGAACAATATGAAAATGGACTCATGAAAAGGGGCTCATTAGATAAGGGAAACAATATATTATTTCACACACTTTGGCAGACAGTATTTTTGCCTTTTAACAACAACAACATTCGATTTATATACCGCCCTTCAGGACAACTTAACACCCACTCAGAGTGGTTTACAAAGTATGTCATTATTATCCCCACAACAAAACACCCTGTGAGGTGGGTGGGGCTGAGAGAGCTCCAGAGAACTGTAACTAGCCCAAGGTCACCCAGCTGGCTTCAAGCAGAGGAGTGGGGAATCAAACCCGGCTCTCCAGATTAGAGTCCCACACTCTTAACCACTATAACCAACTGAAATAAGAGAAGAAAATGGGTAACCCCCCCTTCATTATCCAGCCTCCACCCTCGCATTGCAAACTAGCCCTCAGATAAGTCTAGGAACCCTGTTTATTTAAACAAATTATCTCAGAAGGGTGCAATCTGGTTTAACAACAACAACAACATTCAATTTATATACCGCCCTTCAGGACAATTTAACACCCACTCAGAGCAGTTTACAAAGTATGTCATTATTATCCCCACAACAAACACACTGTGAGGTGGGTGGGGCTGAAAGAGCTCCAGAGAGCCGTGACTAGCCCAAGGTCACCCAGATGGCTTCAAGTGGAGGAGTGGTTCTCCAGATTAGAGTCACGCCCTCTTAACTACTACACCAAATTTAGCACTGCAGTGTAAAAAAAAAAAAAGGAGAGAAAAGCTACATTGTTTTCAGAAACATGAAACGTTCATTAAAACTTCTTACCTCATACCCCTTTAAGGAAGGCCCCACTAAAACTACTGGCCGCATAGAAGGCACTACATCATACGGAGGGATGTGCTCTGTCTGATAAAGAGAAAAGGCACTCAGTGTTCAGTTCCTAATAAAAACAACTTCTTTGTTTATTTTATCTATTGGAACACCCAAAGGTATCACTAAGTGAGAAATCTAAGCTATGTTGATTTCTCGGTCCAGGCCCCTCCTCCAAATCTTCTGAAAGAACCCCACAAGTATTACTGATTCTTGAGAGAATATTCTGTACATTTCTCCATCCAATATTTATTTGCATAGTCTGCATAATTTCACTCAAGTGAAATTCTATCACTATTCTGTCATGAAGCTATCCTCAGATTCAGCAGTCCTAGAGTTTCATTCCAATATAGCTGTATGATAACTCCTGTGCTTTCTGAGTGGCCAATGTACGTCGCTACAATATCTAACTGGACTCCGATATGTGAAAAGACAGACGGTTCAGTCAAAGCAGTTCTAAAATCTAATAGTCAATAAGTATATAGGGGGAGGAAAGATTAGCAGTGCTATCCTAAATAGAGTCCACTGAAGAGTCAATGAGCTTAGAAGGGTCTATCTCTGCTTAGGGTAGCACTGAAAGGCAAGCAGACAGGAAGAATTGGCATCCTTTCCCCTTCATTGTAAGTATCCAGTTTACTAAACCATAATGATTCTATTGTGAATTCTCATTGCTCATAAGCAATAAGAGAGTTTTTCACTCTCATATTTTAAATGCTGCATTTTAGGACCACAGGCATATGAATCCACAATAATGATTATGATAGCAATTGCAGAATGCTCCCAGTGCAGCAATTCTTCCTCTTGTGCAGTAGTACATACCATTTAATAAATTACTTACTTGATGTATCATCATGCAGAATTTATGAAGGAATTACTAATTATTATGAAAGAATTTATGAAGGAATTACTGACCATTAACATGTGTAACATGTCTCGTATAATTAAATATAAATATGGGGGAAAACTTTTTTTTTAAAAAAAGAGTTCACTATGAGCATTTAAAGTGGCTTTTTAAAAACCTCATAGTTATGTTTGTTTGTTTGTTTGCAGAGAACAAAAGTTTCAAATTCAAAACCACCAACCTGTAAAAAGCTTAAAAGTAGGTATGCCAGATCTACTTTTCAAGGGCCTACACAGTGTAAATACACCAGTGAACATCATGGAAAGCAGGCATTGTTCATATTTTCAGAATTCAACATGTTTCAAGTGTAACCACAATAAAAGCAATAAGGTAGAATACAAACATAAGAAAACAAAGACAAACATTAATACACAACAGCACAAAATGCCACACAAGCAGTTGTCTAAAGCAGTCTAAAACATGAAACACATATTTGTGTCAGGGATGTTTTTGTTTTGTTTTGTTTCTATGTAAATCACCACATAATTGATAACAGAAGAATGAAGAAAAGTGCCCAAGGCATCAAAAGCATGTGAATTATTTCCACAGTACTGGATCTCACTTAATGTTCAGAGGGAAAGCCTATAATTCTCTTGTGCTAATTATGATGATACACTCTTACAATTATCGTAACTCTGAATATAAACAATCTGATGGATGTATTATTATAGCAGCCCTTAAAACCTCGGATATAACCCTCCTTTATCTAGCAGATCAATGACCCACAATAATATTTGTTTTATGGAGGTTATCTACAAAACAGCATTTGTTCTAATCATAACCCTTGAAAATTAGGGTAGGTACAGAAATTACCTTATTTGATGGAATACTGTTGCTTGTTAAAACCAATTGTGTCCACCCATCAGCTTTCCCCAGCTCCAATTAACTGTGGTGCGTTAGAAGAATGAAATAGACTTTCACCTCTAAATTATTATTTCAAATTAATTCTAGATAGTGTGTGAGGGATATTTTCGCCATCTCATTGCTATGTTTGACTGTTAAAATGAGTTAATTAAAATGTCTATCTGGATTGTGGTGAGCAGCACATATTGACTTGATGGGAATCTCCACTGCACCTGGCAGTTTTGCAGAGAATTAGGGAATTCTGACTTGCAAGAGTATGAGGAAGTAAAAAGCAGAAAGAATTATTGTCACCTGTTCCTGGAAACTGTCATTCAGTGAATAAAACTTAGTCCAGTGAAAACAAAATACTGACTGATATTTAAAGTCACAGTAATGATGAATATTAAAAAATTCTACATAACAAATTAATTGTATTTTATTTACTGGCATTCTAACTGGACAAAGTAACTGTGGCATCTATAATGGAAGATAAATGAGGCAAGCAAGGGAATTTTTTTAATGCAAAGAAGAATCAAACAAGGTTTGGAAAAGGCTAGGCAGTTGTGAAAAATGGAATTTCTTATATTGCCAAGTTTAGCTAGGCTTGGCAAACTATGGTCCATGGAGGTTTACACGTATGCAGACGGGTCTCTAAATTTTTTTAAAAAAGAAAATTTGAGGGTGCTCTTGTAAGAAATTAGACATTTGAGCTGCTAGCATGACTCTCCAGTTACTTAGTAATTGGCTGCCAGAGAACAAATTCCAAGTATTTCGTTTCTTGCAGTTCCCAGATATGGGATGAAAACAGCATGACTACATACCACATTCATTAGCCTACCTATGGGTGATTTCACCTGTGAAGGGAACCACTAGTTCTGTTCTCTAATAGGCAAGATGCTACAGTCTGACTGATGGAGGAGAAGGCAAGAACAATGGGAAAGAATTTATATATGACAATAGGAAAAACTCACAGTAGACCGCCAAAACAAGTCTGCAGTTTTCCACTGGTCTTGCTCATCTGCAGATTTTGCACCTAGTGGATTAGAAGTTTACATACTGACTAAATTAAAAACTGAAGGTTCTTTTTAAAGAACAAGATGAGTATCTGTTTAGATTTAACAAAAATGAATTATAAGATTGAATTACAAGTCAAAAATATGAAAAAGACAAAGAATAAGCATGCACTAAAGAGGTGCATTATCAGGTCTTGTCAAAGCTTCGCTTCTGAAGATGTTTAAAGAAATTCCCTTGGCAGCCTATTATTCCATCAAAAAGGAAAAGTACCATAAGCAATGTCTGACTGAATCACTCCCAGGGCCTATTCTGCTCATTTTAACTGCGCTGAATCAGCTAGCAGTTTGATAGGTTTCTTCCCTTGCTTTAAAAGGATTGTGCTGTATAAACTGTAGGTGATGATGCTAATGATGCCGGTGGCAGAAGAAACACAACTCGTGTCAGTGAAGACTTACCGATTTCTGCTTCTGCTTAGCTACAGCAGCATGGAAAAGAAACAAAGAATAACAAGAGCATGCATGTTATTGGCTTGTCAAAGGACACAGACAGTCAACAGGACTAGAAATGTGACGCAGTGCTGGTGAGCAGGTATACAGATGGCAGCTTGGAAATCGGTGTTACCTTCTTAAAGAAGGGCATTCTTTTCTCTTTGGAGTGGGGTGATGTTACACTGTTTGCACTGGGTTTGGGGGAGCGATGGTTGGCTGGAATATCAATTTCTTCTGCATCTAAGCCACTGGCATCTATGTCTATAGCTATATGTAGATAAACAATGTAAAATCATCAGATGGTAGGGAAGTGAGAAAAAGGTAAAGAGAAGCAAACATAAAGCAATAAAATCCCAGGTCAGACCCCTGTCAGGTATACCAGTCAGAATAAAAAGAAAAAAGGGGAAAATGTAAAGGTATAATACATGAGGGTGATGAAATTATCACATGAAATATGAAATTAAAAATTATATTTATTTATTCAACTGTTTTTTCCAACTTTATACAAACTCATAAATACAAATGTATTCTCTATTATTCTGGGTGTATAGACTTTGAAGAATTACTTAATGCTTACACCAAGTTGTCAAATCTGTTGGGTGAAAACATGTAGGCAATATACCAAAAGAACTATGTGCAGAAAGTTAAATAACAGAACAAATAAACCAGGTTTCAAGAAAGTACCTAATCCAAGCAGCCTAGATTAATTAGCCATGAATAAATGTGCATGTTTTCTCAGCAACATATGCATGCATATTCCCTAGGTCATGGCTCCCAACTTTTTGAGCCTGTGGGCACCTTTAGAATTTTGAGAGGGGTGGTCACTTTTCCAAAATGCTGCCATGAGAAGCAGAGCCAACCCCAAAATGGCTGCTGCAAGTGGTGGAGCCAAACACTGCACTTCCTTCCTTTCTTTGCAAAAAAAATTGCAGAAGGGGAATAAAAAGAAATGTAGGCAAGTCCAGGGGGAGAAAGAGAAATGGGGAGAGAGAAAGAGTAATAAAAAGAAGGAAATCCTGAAGTGGGAATGAGACCACAAGCACAGGTAGCCTTCCGGATCCTCCAGTGGCTGCACCTGCTACTGCAGCCATGGAAGCCTCTTTCATTTGAATGATGGCAGTCAATAACAAGTCCTGCCTTACAGTGACCACACTGGGGAAACCCCGCCTTAGGTAGTTTATAGCAGAGTCTTAGAACTTGTAACGTTGTAAGTGATCCATACACCTGTTGAGTACAGTTATCAAAGGGGATTTGAATTCTGGATCAGGATTAGAACGAAAAGTTCTTGTTGGTCTCCTCAGGGAAGAGATGCATGAGAATCACTATTCTGTGACTGAAATAAAAGATTAATTGATTGGCTATTCAAGAAGTAATTTTATACGTCAATATAATTTATAGATTTTAAAATATCACATGAAAATGATAATAAATATAATGAAGTTAAGGATTTGAGTGCTTTAAATATAAAGAAAAACATTTTGCTTTAAAGTTGTTTTGTAATTATTTTCAAAACTGAAAAAAATTCCCAGTGTTTTGTTTGTTGCATAATCTATCAAATATCTGCTTCACATGTTAGAAGTACTAAGCTAGTCCTTTTCTGCTTGTGTGATCTCAATAATTCATGCAATTGTCCAGAGCATCTCTGAACTATTTCTCAGTGTACAAGGTTAATGTTCAGAGAATGAATAAGTAATAAGTGTTGATATTCACCACTGGTCATATTTTGCGGACTATGGCATTTGCTTTACCGGTTGCTTTACTAGCTCTTCAGATATATTAGCTACTTGGTGAACTGGCTCATTCAACCTTTGTATGTATGTATGTTTGCATGTATGTATATATGTATGTATGTATGTATGTATGTATGTATGTATGTATTTAAAAGAACAGGCCTTTTAATTTATGGCATAACAGCTTCCAGTTAAAGAATACAAGCTTCCTTTTCTGAAAAGGAAAATACCACATCTATTTGAAAGGAAGACAGCCCTGAATATAAGATGATCCCCTTAAAATGTTATACCCAAAAAGATTATTATAACTGGATATAATGGTAATTTCTATATAAATGTAACACGAACCCCTCTTTTTAATGACATTCTTTGGGGAAAAAACGTAGTCTTGCGTTGGAATAAATGCTGCATCCATTCACAGTTGCTGTGCCACAAATGTGGCAGTGCTCCAAATTCTGCCCACTTGACTCAAGCAGGTATGCCCATCGAAGACTCTCCCTGCCTCAGGATGGATTTTCAAGATCATTATTACTCACAGACTTCAGTGATTTGGAGGCAGGGGAGCAAATTTAGCTGCTATGAGCACGGCAGGTTGTTTAAAGGAGGAAATAGATATTTTAAAGCAGGGACGGTAATCTTCTGCTAGGCACTGGGAATTCCCCAGCCAAGTTACATGGGAGATGGACATTCCCAGCCACGATATCAGCCACGTTTTCAACCATGAACATGATTAGTGAAAGTTTGGCCTCTAAAGATGGAAGAGCTCTTGGAGTGCTAGATAAGTGCCATAGATAAGACAAGGTGAAGAGGGTGAAGGATTGCAGACAAGGAGATAAGGAGCCAGGTACAACCCAGACGTTCCCCCCAAGCTCATTCAAGAGCAGTAACGAGGAACTGAATACTAAGCTCAATAACGATCACTGTTAACAGATTTTGGGAAAAGATTTTTTAAAATGTATGTATGAGATCTGGATTGATCCAGTCTCGCAGTGTGTGTCTAATGAGCCAAAACAATTATATAACCAGTTCACCAAGTTCAAAACTTCTTTTGGCAGTTTCCCTGACTTCCCAAAATGGCTGGCTGATGCCATCGCAAGGGTGATACTTTTATGACTGTTTGGATTTAATTTATATACAAATATTTTGTATTTACTCCTTATGCAAAAATACCATTAAAGGATCTGTAACTCAATAGGATTATTTCCTCTTACACTCTTTAAAAAGAAAGCCTATCAAGAAAGTGAAAATTATCCTTAATTTGCTAAACAGTCACCTGTTTCTGAAGAAATCTTGGGTTTTTCTTTTTTTAAGCAAGGCAAAAGAGTTTATATGGAAATGCAGTTAGTTAATAGTTAATTAAGTGTAATTTAAAAGGAATATTAGAAACAATTATAAAATTAGACATACTTAAAAATAATTTTGTCATAACTGTATAAAATAACATCAGGAATACTCTTAAACTATTTTACACAAAATTCTGAACATATTCTAATTATAAATAGTTTATAGTCTAGAAGGTCCTTTTAACCATTTTAATGAACCTTACAGGAATTCTGAAATGTCAGAACCTTCTTTCTTTTGCTATTAGACAATATTTCTAACTCAAAAAGAATGGCTCAGAAGAGAACACAGAATATTTCAACAAAATGTGGCAAAAAGTAAATTATTCAAGAAGAACATAGAAGGTAGCAGGCTTAATTAATTTAACAAGTCAGTTTCTGGTGCCTTAAATTGAAGTGACAAAAATCAATCCAGACATGTTACCAATTAAGTTACACCATGGGTGAATAAAAGGAATGATGCTACCAACCTCTTCCCTGTAGTTTTAAAGACAAGCCATGGCTTTTCAGCATGGTCATCTTGAGTTTCCACTGGCAGGGTTACAGAAAGCACTTTAAAGACTTTCAAGGCCCAGGAAGACCCATATATAGCTGTAAGACTATCTCTCCTACATGTCTACATGGCAAGTACTGTCCTCAGGCTTCCATCTGCTAGCTGTTCCCCTCCTTAAAATACTCCACTTGGCATCAACCAGAGTTTTCCCACTGCAACTCCTATTATATACACTCTGTGGCAGTGATGGGGATGCCATATCTAGAGGTGTTTAGGAATAGTGGCCAGGCTGATTTATGTGATAGGATTTTTAATGGGGTGGAGATTGTAGGTTTTAAAAGTTGGCCATTATTTGGGGTTTTATTGTATTTTGTATGTTTTAAATTTAAATCTGTAAGCCAGATTTATTGATTAGGGCCAGTGCTTGCTTTCTGGAACAAGTATCTGTAAAATAACTGTCCCTAATTCTGCTCCTATTGTTGTCTTTTGGGATTGCCTTAACAAGATGCTGTGAAAGTTGCTAAAGTTGTCCCTTTCAAGGGTCTTCCGCCTTTCTTTCAATCTGAGTAGGGTGCAAGTGCATCTTGTGTCCATTGCACATGTATATAAATGTGCATGTGTGAACAATAAAGCTCCACATAGTGCACAGCCTGTCATTTCACATGTTATGAAATTTATTTTGAACAGCTGGTGACACATTGGAAAACGATTAGACTTTTCTAATATAACTTTCAACTAAACTACTTTTTAAGAGCAGGGCACCACAGAATATTCACTAATAAGGAGACAGCACAGAGCCTTTAGCAATCTGTAATTCAGACCTGAACAGTGTTCATTGGAAGGGTCTTAAAAGCACGACCCGATTTTAACCTATGAACTTTTGGGAGATGAGGCACAGTTAGGCCAACTTTTAACAACAGATCCTACTTATTTTATTTCTTTGCAAAAGGGCCAATGAATATAGGATGTAATCTTGCTACCCAGTAGGCTAAGAGACTTAGTCCTCACCTGCAAAACTCAAATGCCCCAGACTTACACAACACCACTCCAAGTATATACACCAGGACCAAATGATGGACTATAAGAGTTATCCTGCCTCTCATTGCTAGCACACAAATGAGAGAGTCTTACTAAAAATATCTGGAAACTAAATCTGTTAATGAATTATTTTAAAAAGCGGAAGGGGGGGGATATGGTAATTTATCACCTCAATGGAAAGCTGATTTGTCACTTCACTAAAACTGTAACATAAAGGAAGACACTAATTATTAAAACAGCAATGACCCACTTACCAGATGATGGAGGTGTTGACTTTCTGGAACTCGGAACTACGTCACCCAAACTAGATGATGAATTTCCTCCTGATTTACTAGAGTAAATAAATATAGTTTAACTCTTTTTAAATTATATAATTACTTGCAATTCATCCTAATGGAGAAGCAGAGAAATTTTCTTGAGCTAATGCAGATGTGTGTGTTTTCCAGAAACTATACAGAGAATTAAGAGACAATGATACAAACGAATCAAATTCTATAATGGTATGGCCAATAATGTGGTTGGTTTTACCCATGTAACATTTTTTAATATAAAAACTGATTGTTTATGGATAGTTGCTATTTTTCATGTAGGTATATGTGCAGTGAGACATATGGGATTTGCATTCTTTAAAATCTTCCAGACAAAGCTTTAGAAAAGACCTAATACTCCTGCCTTCTACTCTGGGATGATAGGTTTTTTTCTGTGCATACCTTAAGAGGAGTCAAAAACCTTTCCATTCAGCACCTTTTTAAATGCTGTGAGAAAAAAAGGAATGTACATTTAAGTGACAAATAGGTTCTGTGGGGAAGGTGGCAAGGTTGCATGACAGCACTCCAAGAACTAAGTACAGTCTCAAATATGTAAGCCAGGGTTCCCCAACCTTTTTAAGCATGCAGCACCTTTGGAATTTTGAGAGGGGGTGGTGAGTGTTACCCCAAAATGGCTGCTGGAGGAGGCAGCGCTAAGTGGAATACCTTCCTCCTCACACTGCCTGGGAAAAAGGAAATCCTGATGTGGGAATGGAATTACACGCTTGACTAAGGAAAGCCCAGGAGCTTACTTGTCTTCCTAATCCTCCAGTGGGAAATCCTTTTATTTCAACAAAGCCAGCCAATAACAAGCTCTGCTTACAATGGCCCCGCCTATTTTCTGTTAAGCTTGGTGGGCACCTAGGGAAGTATACTGGGGTAAGCCATTTAGTTTTCTTCTTCATAGTTTCTGACTAGTTCACAAATGGGAGAATAGCAAATTGACATACTTTGGGACCATTTGTGAGCTTTTTCCTTGGATATTTGCTAAAGAGTTGCTTATTTATGACCTCAGCACCATTCCTACAGAACCATAGCATTTATGCTGCTAGTGCTTTGACTGAAAAATATTATACTACGCAACCATGTTGTAGAATTTGGAGGCAAAGTTGTCTGTTACTATCTATACTAGTTTGCCTTGAACAAGGACTCTGAGCCCAGCCTACATCTCTAGAAAGTTTGTCTGTGCTTACTGCTCCCACATCACAATCCTAGGGGGAAAAGGGGGGGAAGCATATCCCAGACTTATGCTGTCATAACTAGACATAGGCATGAATCGAAATAAGAATCAAATTTTGTGACGAATCGATTCATGTTTCGCAAAACGCATTTCATGGGGCCGCGGTTTTCATGAAATGTACGACTTTTGGGGCCGATTCATTCAATTCATAAATGATTCATGGCACCAGACAGGCTGGTGCCGATACATTGATTCCCTAGGCAACAGAGGCCTGGAATGTCTGCAGACCTTTTGTTGCCATTGGAAACTCCAATCTTAGCCCACATAACCTTGATAGACAGCTCTCCCTGCCAACTGGA
This sequence comes from Eublepharis macularius, assembly GCF_028583425.1. Classification (NCBI taxonomy): domain Eukaryota; kingdom Metazoa; phylum Chordata; class Lepidosauria; order Squamata; family Eublepharidae; genus Eublepharis; species Eublepharis macularius. Next base: position 66,759,022 of record NC_072800.1, on the reverse strand, counting down.
GAGCTTCCATTCTGCCCTATACAGCAAGGAGCAGTGGGAGTTAATCCCCAAGGCAACTGAGGAGATGGGCCTTCTGTAGCCATGGGAACACCAATCTCATCCTTCAAAACCCTATTAGGCAGGTCTCTGCCAATCAGAGACCTCCTGTTCTGCTCTGTGTGAACATTTCTCATATAAGGCACAGCTCTTTGTCTCATGCTTTTCAGTTCTAGTAGACAGAGGGAGAGGGAGGACCTGTTGCTGGGATTTGGAGTGAGAGAGTGGAATTGAGAGATTTTGGCTGGATTTGCTGCTGCTTTAAAAGAGTTAACAATCTCAGTTGGACCGACCCAGGTAGTCTGAAGACTGCCCAAGCTAGATGAGCCTCCTGCTCACAACCTCCTCACCCATCATATCTGAGGGGGCTTTTGGGTTGCAGTGAGCTGCCCTTCCACCCTGGTTGTGAGGATTTCAGCCAGCAGCTGCAGGGGGCCCAGAGTGGCTGTGGTAGCCACCAGACAGGTGTTCCTGCAAACCTCTCCCTGGCGGAGGGGCAGACCTAGAGAGGCCGGAACGGGAAGAAACACAAAGAAATAAAACACAAAGGGATGCCCTAGGTAGGGAGAAAAAAAGATACCTTAACTAGAAGAGTAGCTCCCCACCCCCAGGAAAACTCACTTAAGAGAAAGTGCCTAGTGGTGTTTTCCCAGCAGTTAAAAAAGGGAGATGAACAGGAAAGCATTCATTCCTTTTGTCAGTGCATACAGTGAGGTTAGCTAAAGCTCCAGAAAATGTTGACTACAGATACAGAATCTATATGTAGAAATGTACAAAGAATGCGTTAAAGAACAAAAACATTTTATGAATGAGTGATGGCCTTAACTCTTAAAGCCCCCATCTTCTGTTGTCAGTAAGCGATACACTGATGACAATTATGGCCATTCAATTTATATCAATGAGTAGAAAGTGTCCAATAGAGGTTAAAAAGTTCTTCTCAGCTCTCTTGGCTATTATTGTAGTAAATAATGCCAGTTTTGTAATAACCAAAATTTTAATTTTCTAGTGCCTTTTAAAAGAACTGAAGTAGCAAACAATACTTTTGTGAGTACAAAAAAGGGTATCTCAAGATATAAATGATTAATCTTAGATACTACATGAGTAGGAAAAGGTACAAATCAAAATGAGATCAAATTTCCATCACTGCTTGTGCTACAGATTACTACCACCTACCACCAACAAGGGAGGAAGGTACATAAAGACACCCTCCCCCCCATTTCTCTCCTGTGCTGCTGCCACTGGAAGACTTTTAACTGACTGTAGTTTAGTTTAGTTTGGTTTGGTTTGGTTTATTCGGTGTTTAACCTGCCCTCCCCACAAGTGGGCTCAGAACGGGGTACAACAGTCATAAAATACAATTACATAAAAGATGAGAAGGAGAAATCCAGCTCTCAAAGTTTCCATCGAGAATCGTTTGTCATATGATAGTTATGAATTATGATTTGGTTGGTTTTATTTTTAGCACTACTATATTTTGTGATTTTTAGGGTCTATAACCTGTTCAAATAGAATTTCCCTTGGAGAAATGGCACAGCTTATAATGAAGAAATAATATAAGAACATCAAAAGGCCCTCAAGAATCCACTAAAAAGAGACTAGGAATAAGGGATATTATTAATGAAGTATGAAACTAGTCTTTCTTTTAGAATATGTTATGCAAAATACTTGTAACACATTAAATTCTTTTCATTTCTGATTTTTACAGCAAGACAAACAAATACAAGCTATACAAAATATTGTGGCAAATATATCAATTTAAAACACTTTTTTAAAAAATTACCTGGAGTAAAATTTTCCTTGTTTAGCCTTTTGTTCATGCTGCAGCCTCATGTTTTCTAATTTGACCGGACTTGGTATGAATCCTATTTCACAGCCTTCTTTCACCAACCGTCCTATCCACCAGTCATTATTAAATTTCTAAAGAAATAGGTCATGTATTAAAATGTTAGAAATGTTTCTTGTTAAAGGATTTTTAATACATCCGCCTGTCTCAAAACTGCAATAATAGTCTTATAAAGAATTGTAAGGTAGTTCCCATGAATCTTTCCCCCCGGCATAACAAGCTTTCTGCCAGCAGAAGAAGCTCTGCTGGAGCAAGAGCCACAAGGGTAGTTTCTCTTGCTTCCTCATCCTCACTGCAGCTGCCTGTGTTGCATAGCTTTTTGTCAGAGTGGGTCCCCAAACCCCTGGCATTGTCTTCATGGCACTCACTGGGAGCAGGCAAGAAAAACCCATCTCTGCTATTTTGATCCCACACTTCCTCCAAGGAGTTCAAGACAGCCTGCACCATCCTCCCATCCCAATTTTATCCTCGCATAAAACCCTGCGAGATGGGCTAGGCTGAGAGACTGTGACTGGTCAAAGGTCACCCAGAACTCTTCGTGGCAGAGTGAAGATCTGAATTCAGGTACTAGTCCAAATCTGTAACCACTACATTATACTGGTTCTCAAATTACATATCTAGCCATTGTAACCTTAAAGAGGTGCAATACGAAGCAGAGTTACATATTTCTAAGCCCACTGACATCAATGGACTAAGAATGCAATTCTATGCGGACTTAACAAGGAGCAAGCCCCACTGAATACAATGAGACTTACTTCTGAGTAAACTCACAGAGGCTTGTACTGCAAATCTTTTAATCTGGATTTGTTTTCCATAAGATACTACTATTACTAGTATGTATGTGAGTATATGCACAGAGAAAGGAGCAGTATATAAGCCCAGTTAAAGTGTGTATGACGTTTTCAACAGTATTTCAACTTTTTGCCTATAACCAAAATCAGTGTGGATGAAGAGGCACAGAATAGCTTGATGCATAGCTTATTAAAATGGAGAAGGCTTGAGGCTAAGACTAGGTGTGTGCGAGTTGGTATATACAGTCCAAATATATACCCGAAAAATACTTTATCAGTATTTTTTTGATATATTTGGGAATCCCAATCAAATTCAGGAATACTGGATGTACCAGTATTGGCTTCCTGGTCAATTTCAAATATATTCAGAATTAACTGAGTTTATTATTCCCTATGGGGGAATCTTTTTTGAGGGGGAGGGGGTTGAAGGGTCTGTTTTTAACGCAAATTACAGAAAAATTGCAGCACATTCAGGGATGCCTGTCCTTTACAGACCCCCCCCCCCCAAATTTCAAGTGAATCAGAGCAAGGGATTCAATTCTATGGTCCTCTGAACCAGCCCCACCCCCAGCCACTCTCCACTGTAGCCTATGGGGAATAGCATGCTTTCTCCAGGACAGAGAAAGCTTACCCAAACACAGAATTGCAACCCAAAGCCTTCCCCAAAGTACTAATAAAGCCCAACAGAATTGGAGAAACCCAGCAGAACTCACCTGGTAAAACTCCTTGCCCTGAAAGTGCAGCTATGGTTTCCCTCCCCATCTTTTCATTGCTCTCCCAGCCAAGGAGAGAGGGGGTAGGGAGGGAGTACTAGATCGGTATTTTGGACGCAAATATTAGGAATACCTTTATTTACTCTTCTGGGTATTTCTGATACCCAGATTTTTAAAAAGATGATTTTTTTTTTAGTGCATACCCCTAGATAAGACCACCAACTTGCAACCCAGAGAGTTGCCATGTACCTTTAAAATCAATTATACAACTGGAGATGAAACAATCATGACTTCTTCTGCCCACTCCTCTCTTATCCTCTGGTCTTGTTCTCGGCTTCTCTTACCTGCAATAATGAAAGGACTCCATGTGCTGCACAGGATGTGAAGGAGAGAGAACAGAACAGGACTGAGGAAGGAAGAGTGAGGGAAGTCATGGCTGCTATATCCCCTGCCACATTAGGAACTTTAAAGGTATATTTCTGATTTCTGGGCTATAATTAGGGATCCCAGATCCCCTGGTGGGGGCAAGAGATTCCCTGCTCCCACCCCCACACCATGACTCACCTGGCCGGTGGGGGGGGAGGCAAGGGAACAGGCCTCCCAGGGCAGCATGTGACTCCAGAGAATGACACCATTGCGAAGAGCCCAGGAGCGCTCCTGTGCTTCGCAGTGGGCCGATTTGGGCCCCAAAAGGGACTGAAGAACAAGGTGAGTACCAGGTCCCCCCTCTCCCGCTGGGAGGGTAAGGGTACTTGGCAACCCTACTAACAATGCTACACTGATGCACCTGAATAATTTTAGATGTGATGGGATTTAGGGACACTACACAGAAAAAGTTAAATCATTTTATGTGTCATTAATTTTAATGGTAGAGAATTATACATGTGCAATGGAACTTAAATTTATTTCTTTTATTTCTTTATTTCATGTATATCCCACTTTTCTTCCTAATGGAGACCCAAATCAGCTTACATCATTCTCCCTTTCTCCATTTTATTCTCAGAATAACAACCCTGTTGAGAGTGTGTGACTGGCCTATCAAGTCCCCATGGGAGAGTAGGGATTCAAACTTGGGTCTTCCAGATCCTAGTCTGACACTCTAAGCACCACACTGGTTCTTGGATTGTATTTCCCATGTGTTATACTGGATATGTGGGAAGGAGGACTCCCGATTATTCTCCATTAAGAATGCCACTGTGGTCTGCTGGGTCCCTCTGGCCCCAGAAGGGAGAGTGAAGAGGATTAGTCTGACAGCCAAGTCATACTCCTGTCTCCAGGAATCCTCCTCTGTCAGGAGAACACAATCTGCATGACCTCATTGTCCAGGCCCTCCAGCCTTTAAAGGTAACCTCAGAAGCTGCACAAGCCCCATGAAGCTTCTTGTCCCCTTCAGGGAAGAAGGTCTCCCATTAGTGGGCAAGGGCCACTTTCCAGGTATCTACAAACATGTAGGAAAGGAGCTGGTAGAAGAGAAAATGGAATCCTTTCTTCAGTTAATGCTTTTCTTCCTCTATTTTTTAAAACTGTCTAATTTAAGTAGCTCTATTTAAATCAAAATATGCATAATATAACTGAAAGTTGGTTAATATTTGTAATGACATTCCTGTTGATAAAATTAGCACATCACAACATTGGTTCTACAAAATGTCAATCTTAGGCATGTTTGCTAATGGAAGAATTACAATCGAGTTTTCTGTTAGGGTTAAAAACTGGGCTATTGTAGAAATGTATCATTTATGCAATGATCTCAGAATTACACGTGTACATGAATTTTCTTTGAAAATCTCTGTGAAATCTGTTTGCAACCAGATGAAACGTTGGGTTTCTTTATTTAGTTTTTGTTTTGCAAAACTAAATAAATTTATACACAATATGTATCTGCAATATTATTTTGATTCTTGTATTTATCATTGCATCTGAATAAGCCGGCTCTGGCTCACAAAAGTTCATGCCACAAAAAAATTGTTAGTTTCTACGGTGACAAATTATTCTTTGTTTTGGTTGTAAGCTAACTTATCTACCCATCTGGAATTTGCTATGGGCAGCACACGTCCCAGTTTACTTTAGGGACAGGGTGTTTTAATGTTTCAGAAAATACTTAAATATCTATGAAATATGGTTTGTACTTATATCATTCTCTTAGGAGTACATGTATTGTAAGTATGCTGAATGTGTTTACTCAGAAGCACAATCTATTCATTTACCATCAATATATCAATTAAGAGAGAAATTGTAACATCATTACACAGGCTAAATCAGAACCTTTATTTCTTAATTCCTACTTCACTTTACTGATAAAACATGATTACATGAAACTGCCTTAATGGCTATTATCCACATGAGTAAAAGTCCAGTTAATGTGCAAGAGAGTCCAGATGTTTTAATATGTACCATTCTGCCATTTCAATCATTTTTTGATTTCATTCTTTTTTATATGTTTTTATCCAGTTAAATTGCAGGTTCACAGAAAGAACAGCACCTTAGGTCCTCTGGAGTTTTGTAGAAGCAGTTTTGTGACATGCTTATTTACATCCAGGAATAGAATCAGGAATAAACACTATCCAACAAAAAAACATCACTGCATCTTTAAGAATATACATCTATCATTTAAGTAGCACCCACCCTTGAAGCATAAGACTTTTAACCAGAAAGCACCAGGTATGTTAAAGGTACTGGAGCTGAGGCAAACTTTGGCCACAAAGGCAAGGTAATAGATGAGCAGGCCAAGGTTGGTGGGCAACACACTGGCTGTCCCCACTGTCAGACCCTCAAATCACATTTTAAATTCTACTAAAATTCATCAGTATAGCAGATAGGGGTGAAGAAACATTGGAAGTGCAAAAATTGGAAGGAAAAACCTGGGTGCTGTCTATCACACAGACATTCTAGCATGTATTCCGGATGTATAAGCACCATACACTAAAAATGATATCTTTGACATTACCTTCTAAAATGTATGTATAAATTATCTTACTTCTTTAACATGTAAGAAATCTTTAGCTTCAAATGAGATGGCCATGCCTGGGACTGGTACGTCGTCATCATGGGCTGCACTGTAGCTAACGTTTGTCCGGACTGCAAATGCAACAGGTTTTGTCTGGAGAGCAAACAAAAAAAAAGTGTTTTTTTTTCCTTCATACAAGTAAGGAACTTGCACAGACTTTACAGTGTCAAGTAGAAAGAGAGAGTCATGGTAATTAACCCAAGAAAAAGAAAGCATCCAGTGCCGTGATGAACTAACTAAGAAACATAGAAATTATATTGGGGTCGCAAATCTTAAAGACGCAGATTATGCCAATACAAATACTTTCTTATTGTTATCCCTGAGGCAATCACAATGCATTCAATCAATAAAGCATAGCAAATGAAAGTGACATGCTACATAGCATACTCAGAGTAGTCCAATGACTATGGTAAAGTGCTAAGTGCCAAAATACAGTATTAGATCATTTTCACATTTAGCATATAGAAAATAGTCAAAGTGACCAGTGTTTATTCATTTAAAGTGACAGTGCCTCAGATACAAAAACATAAATCATCCAAAGATTTATAAATATGCCAACAACATCCAATTCATAAAGGTCAAGGATGATACTGCTCCAACTTATTCTGCTCCATAACTGCTACGGGTGTGCTAGCATTCATGTCCCATTTCTGGTATCCTTCCTCCTGGCAGTTACAAACTAGAGAATCATATAAACAAATATTTATCTAAATATCCATTCTTTGCATCAAAACACATAGAATTAAGCAATCATAAGCATACTTACAATCATAAAGTACAATGTAACAAAAGTAATCCCCTGCATTTTCCAAATTCTATCTCCAGGCAGGTACGTGGCAAAGTTTGCATCATGCAATTATACCAAAGACTAACTGAAAAGAATTAACCCATTAAACCAATACATAAATTAAGAGGCTAGGTTACCAGACGGTACCTGTGATTATATATAAATTAATTCAAAAACATGACAAGTCCATATTAATATTTAAACCCACTGGGGATACAGTATTCAATTTAAAGATCCACCAAGCTTCTTTCTGAGCAGATCTCTCTTAATAGTTTCTGGTCTTGTGGCTCTACTGACATATAGTACCGTAAAAAGCATGTCCCTATCTCTATATTTGGTCCACAAAATGGGGAACCAATGGCGCTTCCACAAAATGGGGAACCAATGGCGCATCGGCTATCTTCTGCCAAATACATGAAAGTTGTTCTTGGATCCTCAATCTTCTGACTCAGGTGGTATTGCCAACTGGTATTGCCAGTTTGGTGTAGTGGTTAAGAGCAGAGGACTCTAATCTGGAGAGCCAGGTTTGATTCCCCACTCCTCCACTTGAAGCCAGCCGGGTGACCTTGGGCTAGTCACAGTTCTCTGGAGCTCTCTCGGCCCCGCCCACCTCACAGGGTGTTTTGTTGTGGGGATAATAATGGCATACTTTGTAAACGCACTGAGTGGGCATTAAGTTGTCCTGAAGAGCGGTATATAAATCAAATGTTGTTGTTATTGTTATTATTATATAGTTTGCCGCAATTGCATTTAATTAAGTAAATGACATTGTCGGTACTGCATGCCGAGAAACCACTTAAAGAAATACTCATATTACTGTCTTCCTGATTATTACCAAACAGAACAATGCCCACATGGAAAGAAACCTTGTGGCAAGTCCTTAGAGAATCTCCTGGTTCAATTATCAGAATGAACTAACATGTCCTTGAAACTTCTGGTTCTCCGAAATGCTATTCTGAGTGGAGCAGTACAGTCTGGTAACTCCTGCACCAGTGGCCATTATTTATTTATAGCCCATTTACAGTGAACAGCTGGATTCTCATTCTCACCATAAGATATCCTGAGGGGGAAAAGCATCAAGTGAAAGTTCATGATAGTAACAAATCAGGAGCATAGACAGCAGCAGTGAATTTCTAGACCAAGGACAGTTTAACAATTACTTAGATTCTGGGAAGTCAACCATGCAGTCCTAAACAGACCTACACCCTTCTAAATCTACTGATGGCTCTTTTAGCCCTTGTCTATATTGGGATGCAACCCTAAACATGAGGTCAATTGTCCATACATTTTTGGTTACTTGTCATAAATTAATGGCATGGATGCCTACTGGGAGGAATGTATATAATAGCAATGCCAATTTGGGTGGAAAATCTAAAGAACAAGGGTAAGTACGGTTGCATGGCGCTTAAATTGCAAGTGACCATAAAATATCTCACTGCAACGTAGGAACGATTCACATGACACAGAATTTAACATGGTAGCCTTAACTTACCATTTTCATTGTTTTGGGAACATGAGTGACTTTTTCTCATTTCTTTTCTTAAGCCAAAGATATTTTGATTTTACAATTTCCATGTCTTTAGAAAAGAAAATCCATTGAATAAAATATTTCTTTAAAAGTACAATGTAATTCCTGTGCAACATAAAAACTAATCCATTGCTTGAAAAAATAAACAAATACAAGCCGTTAATTTGAAGGGATTTATTATTTTGAGCTGTAGAAGTGCAACTGTGCTCTTCTGCATGATAAAAACAAGATCCAACTTGCTATTTCTCTGCAGAAAAACATTTTCTACTCTTCTGTTATTCAGCATACAAGAGGTTAATTTTAAAGGGTTTTGTTTGTTTGTTCCTTTTATGTTCTTTACAAGAGGAAGACTTGGAGTCACAGGGGAGGAGGCATCCCATCTCCATAAGCTCCGCTTTGTCCTTCTTTGCTTGCCCTCATCCACTTTCTTTCTTCTCTTCCCTGTTACTGTTTTTGCTCTCTTCCACCCTCCCCAGTTGCCCTAAGCCTCTTGCTAAGGCTACCCAGGTGATGAGGGTGTTTTGGTTGGTAGTGCTTTCCCCTCCAACCCAGCTGGTTTCCAAAAGTATTATTATTTATAGCTCACGTATATGAATCGATTTGTTTTCCAAAGGCTTGATGTATGTATTTCAATATGCAGGACTGTAAACCCAACCATGCTTTAGCCACCACCAGCCATGTTATAGTCACAATTTAAGATTTGCTGATCTTATAGTTTCAACACATCAACATTCCTGCAAACTTGCAGCAAGTTATTTATGGAAAACTCCATGTGTTTCAGAAAAAGCAACTGCCCCAAATTAAGAAGTATGGGACAGTTACACTTCGTCCAAAAGAAACAAACTTTCCATTACTCAAGAAAAAATAACAGAGCTTTTATCTATAAAATATTTGAGAAATTTCTTTACAGTAAGTTAAAGTACTATTATGTTTGTTCTTAAGAAGTTAAAAATGTCTAAAGTAACTTTACTTATTTGTCTAGAGTAACTTTATATGTCTAAAGTAACTTTACTTATTTTAGATTTTTTTTGCGAGCTGTCACCCTCTCGGCACCTTCCCCATCAACCCTGTTGCCACTTAGCTGTCCTGTTGGATGCCCCGGGAGGACTTCCCCAGGCCTCAGAATGGGTGTGTGTGTGTGGGGGGGGGGGTTGTTGTGCCATTTTATTCTTCCTCTCACCCCTGAGCAGTGGCTATCCATACCACCCAGACATGTTCAGCTGGCCTGTTTGGGGAATCCTCCTTTTATGACACCATCCTTCCACCTCACCCTGTGGGCAGCCAATGCTCCCTCCATCCCCTCAGTCTCTCCCACCAGGAAGGGTGGAGAAAGAATGGCCACGGGCTGGCAGCCTCACAGCTGTGCCACTTGCAGACTGGTCGGTCCTTCCTTCCAGGCTCACCTCCCACCTGGCACCTCCCAGCCCACTCTCCTGACTGAATGGGGTCTTTGCTCGGGTGGGTGAGCCTCTGACTCCTGGGATGCTGGAGACTGGGTTTGCTTCTGGCTATCCTAAGGCACCAACTGATGATGTGGCTGGCTGGGCATCAGGGGCTGCTTTAGCCACCAGTACATGAGTGGTGCTCTCCCTGGTGATCAGATTTTCACCACAGGAATTACCTTCTGTTATACACTGACACTAGTCTGACCTGGATAGCCCAGGAGATCTTGATCTTGTCAGAAGCTAAACATGATCAGCTTTGGTTAGTAACTGGATGGGAGACTTCCAAAGAAGACCAGAGCTGCAGGGCAGGCAAGGGTAAACCCCTCTGTTAGTCTCTTGTCATGAAAACCCCACCAGAGGTTGCCGTAAGTCAGCTATGACTTGAGGACACTCTCTACCACCACCATACACTGACACTAACTGAAGCTTGGAATCCTCAGCAATATTGGTTACATGTTGCTATGCAAAATGTCCACTGAGATTATATAGTCCTATGAGATCCTGGTATCATTCTCTTCTTAAAGAAGCAGACACTGATTCTACTTCTTAACATTTTATATTTTTGTGCACATCAGGGTCTTCCCAACAACAAACAACGTTTGACTTATATACTGTCCTTCAGGACAACTTAATGCCCACTCAGAGCAGATAACAAGTCAGTGTTATTATAACCCCCAACAGACACCCTGTGAGATAGGTGTGGCTGAGAGAGCTCTGAGAGAACTGTGACTGACCCAAGCTGGTTTCAAACAGAGGAGTGGGGAATTCCAGATTATAGTCTTGCCACTCTTAACCACTACACCAAACTGGCTCTCATGACACCAAACCCCTACACCAAACTGGCTCTCCCCTAGGCTTGTAATAAAATACTCCCTCCAATCTACACTCTGAGGCCATTGTTCAGAATTAGTGTTGGATCCAGCCAGCTTTCTACGCTCAGTCTTCTCCCATTCCCCTTCCAACTACAGCTCCCATCCCTCACATCTTTTGTACGTATAGGTTTCATAATTTTCAGCATAACTGTTTCCTTTCTTATCAGCAGAAAAGTTAGTTGGATCTAAGCCACTGCTTCCACATTTTTATGGATTGTGAAAAAAATACCCTTACAAAGATGGTCAGGTATTCTATAATGTTCTTGTCACATGGATAGATTCCTGTGAGAACAAGTAAATAAATATTTTTTTAAAAATGATAACTGAAGTATGATTTAAAAGTTGGAGGTGTTTGCTGATGCAGAGAAGGTACATGGCACAGGTTAACTTGTCTTATGAAGTGATATTTTTGTGGTTTGGGCAGATTAATTAAAAAAAATTCTATGTTATAGTTAGAATTGGCCTGAATCACACAGGAATGGCTTTATACAAGTAATTTAGTAGAAGGCACTCCCATGGCATGTCTCCTCAGCAGCAAACACATCTCCAATTTAACTTGTGAGCTGGACCTAAGTTCCTGCAGAGGTAATCTTCATGAACGGTTACCTAAAGGACACTGCACACCAAAGCTGTACCCAAATGCTTTGAAAGATAAGGCTTTCAGAAAGACAAGACCTGTATCAATATTAATTTATACAGAGGTTCCTGATAAAGGCTATCAGTTGATATATAGAACATCTACAGGTGATGCTCTTAGAACCTGAATCAGTGAAGGAAAGCTATACTAAAGAAGGTCACATGAGTTTTGCGCCAGGAGATTTGCACCAGTACTAATCTTTTTAATAATGAAGCTTTATAGCCAGCTTCATTTCTAAGTTTCAAGGAAGGTAACAAACTGTTCAAAATAGTCTATAATTCTGGTTGCTCCCTTTCAATAGTTGCCTCATTCGGTCATGCTCATTATAATAATACCCTCTGTTACACAGTGAGATAAGGACCATGGGAAGCATAGCCAGCACACTCCCTACAGCAGCTCACTTGCTAGCTTTGTAAAGACTGCTGGGTCTTTTATCGTTTAATATACAACCCCCGATACAAACAACTGAAAAGAAAACTCTTTCAATAGAAATAGACTTCAGAGAATCTTTTGAAAACAGTGTCAACCTAAATATAGGAACCACTGCTGCTATGCTGTTACCACAGCTCACCTTATGAATAATGTATATGAATAAACTGGAGCAATGACTCAATATGAAGAAGTCTTTTGCTTAAGGCTTTCAACCCTTTGGTCAGGATATTCAGAGGGGACACAGATGCTTACCTGTTAGGTTAAGAGGTCCCTTAGAGTCACCCTATTTCTACATTTTGGAAGAAACGTTAATGTATTTGTGAAGAGAACACAAGCACCTCTTGCACAGGAACACCAGGAAGGCAAAGAAAGGTCACTAAGTAGTGGAGAAGATTATTTTTTCATGTAGACAGATTTAAAGATTCTTCCTTCTCTTGTCTCAGCCTAACCTGGTCACCCCACCCCATGGTCCAGGAATGTTCCTTACACTCTTGCAGCGCTGAGTTTCCTTCTTCACCCGTGAGACCATAATTGGGTCCACCTTTTCATGTCATGTTATTCTGATGTAATATGACTACTTGCCATGTGCTTGCAGCCTGGTGAATCCCATGATGTGGCCTGGTGTTAAATATGGATCCTCCTGTGCCTAGGAAGCTTGAAGAACACTGCTTTTAAAGAATACCTGCACACAGATATTCAGAAAGTTCATTGCTCCCCACCCCAAGTACTGAAATACTCTGAGGCAAGAGAGATATCAAGAAACAGGTAAACTGAATGTGCCTTCAGAAGCCCATATACACTGTTAAAAGTGTGTCAAAATTAATATTTTAAGAAAAGCTGAGTTAATGAACGTAGTAGATTTTTCTATTAGTCTACTAGTCTAGGTTCAAGGAGAAAGCACTAAAGAGGATTACAGCTGAACATCAAGAAGACAAAAGTAATGACTATGAGGAATTACACATGAGGGGTGTGCGATTTGGGTTTTGGATTTGGGTAAAGTAACCGAATCGGACCAGATTTGCAATAATTCAGCTTTGCAAAACAAAGCTTCCCAAAGTGATTCGTATCACTCCGGGAAGCTTCAGGTCAAGGGGTTTAAATGCCCTGCCAAGCAGCTGATCTGGGCCTTCTCCGCTGCCCTGCTGGCTGCTGCGGCAGCAGAGCAGGCGGCACGGGCCCCTCAGGAGCTGGCTCTGGGCTTCCCCGCCACCCAGCTGGCCACTGCGGTGGTGGCAAAGGTGGCGCGGGCTCCGCAGGAGCCAGCTCTGGCCTTCCCTGCTGCCCAGCTGACTGCTGCGGCAGTGGAGGAGGCAGCGTGGGCCCTGGAGGAGCCGGCTCTGGCCTTCCCCGCCACCCAGCTGATCACGTCCCCTCTCCCTGCTGGTCAGGTAAGTGGGGTGGTTTTGTTCCGGGGGTGGGTGGGGAGTGGCGGGTTTGCCCCCCACTGCTTCAGTCAATTTTTACGGAGCATACCGAAGCGAGCTAAATACCAGAATCCCGAAGTGGTCACATCATGAGAAGATAAGACTCTCTGGAAAAGTCAATAATGCCAGGAAAAGTAGAAAGTGGTAGAAAAAGAGAAAGATCTAAAATGAGATGGCTTGACTCAATAAAAGAATCTGAGCAAGTCTGTTAACGACATTTTGGATGTCTTTCATTCACAAGGTCGCCACAGGTTGGAGGTGACTTGACAGCACAGAACACACACACACACACACACACACACACACTAGTCTACTAGTCCTTATGCAACTATTTTTACAGATATTTCACAGGTTGTTAATTGCCACATGCACTACTTTAAGAAGTTTAAAAATTGAATTATGAATTTTAATTAATTTTGTAAAAAAAGGAAAACTGAAAATGTAGAATCCATCTACCTTGTTCATGTGTATCTTTGTAATCAGCAGAATACATTTTATTTCAACTTCTATATATGGTGTTTGAAATTTATTTTAAAAAATTATGCCTCTTCTATATATGAAGTGGCTCACAAAGACATAAAAATACATTGAAAAGCATAGCAGACAACAAAAATAATAGAGAAATCAGAACCCAAAGTAATACAGATACAGCTCCCATTACTGCCGGCGCCAGGGTTTCTGGCGCCTGCGGTGACCCTCTGATGCACGCGCGCCACGGACTGCGTAATGATGTCATCACACAGCGCAAGATGGGGGCATTGGCCGGCAGATGGCTGGGGTGGTGGGGGGAGGGTGCTCCGTGCTCCGCACGCCACCCCGGCAGTGGCTCATGGCTGGTGTGCCCGGCTGGAGGCGTGTGGCAGTGGTGGCAGTGGCAGCACAGGGCTGAATGCCTGAACTTTTGGCTTGGAATCTGAACCTCTTTTGGGATCCTGCGCATATAGGTAAGCTATTGGCCTCTTACCTCTTTCTTTTTGCGTGATACATGTTAAGTCCTTTGTTGGTTTATACACTGTGCAATCTATAGTGCTTAATCTGGATATTGTCATGTTGTTTTGCTGCAGGCTTGATATTATTGTGACTGCTTGACATTGCTAATTGCCCAAGTTACCAAGCTTTTGTGGAGGACCTGTATTATTTTATCAGCAGATCCCCTTTTCTAATTTGTGAGCTTCATTTTCCAGATGGGGTGCATTTCCATAAGCCAGGTGTAAGAGTTAACCTTCTCTAGTCTAGGAGTGATACATAATGGAAGATAGATTCTCTGTGCTCAGGCTACCACACTGAATTTGGGCTACATTGGAAAGTGGGGCAGGTTCACAACACAGATACGTCTTGGGTAAATATGTCCTTTCGAGCACACACAATATCCAGCATCCTATGTTTAGTGAATATTGCTTCTGATAACACAGATGAAGGATATTAATAAAAGAAACATTATAAAATGGGAGGCTTTGTTTGGAACAACTGTATTTAAATCAGTGTAAATACAATGCAAGAGCATCAAATGAGGGATCTGACATTTTGAAGACTTTATCTAAATTCTCACTGCAACTAGCAAATAAAGCATGGAAAATTAAGACAGTACATTATGTGAGTTGGCTGCCAAAGTTTTTGACGCTCCCATCTACAGAGTTGCAAATTATACCGAAAGTAAATTAGCTTTGGGGTTTCTCGACAACTTGCTTATGGTATCATCATTGCTTGAATTGGGTTATTCTCAGAGGTATTGCTTTGAATAAAATAGCTGATTAGCTATGATAATGAATTAATCAGTACTATACAAATAATAAAAAAGAAACTGAGATGTTTCTATGTTCTTAGTTGACAGATCAAAATGTTAAAAGCAAGAAATATTCTGGAACTGAGGCACATTGAGTGGCAACCTGACCATGCTTGGAATATCAACTATTTTTAGGGCTCCAATGAACAAGGAGAAGATTATATACAAGTCGGGGACTTGCTGGGGGTATATCATTTCCTTTCCCCCACTATTTTCACTTTCCTTTCCCTGAAAGCCCCTCCTATTCTAGCTCCTTTTCCTGCTTCTTTCTTTCCTACCCACCAGTCAACCTTCCTTTACCTACTTCCCTGCTTTCAGCTTCTCTTCCCTCCCCTGGCAGCCACTCCCTGTGCCAGAGCTGTACTGGGCCAAATCGTGTTATTTTGACGAGGCTGGGACCAGCAGCATGGTAGGGAAACCTGTAAGGACTTGAAGGAGCACCTCATTTTCCCTTGTACCTTCCCTCCCCAACTGTTTCTTGTTTATCTCCTCCTAGCATCTCCTATGTCCTCACCTTTCCCTGCTTCCTTTTCTCCTTCCCACCAACAAGCAACATACCATTTATATGCCCCTCAATCTTCAGCTATATTTATTATATATTTACTACATATATACACCCTCTTTCTCCACAATGTGGACCAAAGGGGCTTACACCATTCTCTTCCACTCTGTCTTCACCACAACTCTGTAGGTAAGTTAGGCTGAGGGTATGTGATGGGCCCAATGTTATCAAGCAAAATGCCAGTGTAGGGGTTTGATCCAGGATGTCTCAGATCATAGTCTGAAACTCTGAGCACTACATCATACAGGCTTCTGCAATAGTAGCGAGCAGCCGAGCCTGGATCAGTCTTGCAAGTCATACGGTACTAAATTGCTCAGCGATTGCTGTCAGACCTGGCCCCAGTGAATCCTCCCCTCAAAGGCCAAAACAACACTGGAAAAGGCCCTGCACCTCCCCCAGTAGGGTTGCCAGCCTCCAGGTAGTGGCTGGAGGTCTTCCAGAATTACAACTGGTCTCCAGGCCATGGAGATCAGTTCACCTGGAGAAAATGGCTACTTCGGGAGGGGGGGTGGACTCTATGGAATTATGCCATGCCAGTTTGGTGTAGTGGTTAAGAGCGCGGGACTCTAATCTGGAGAGCCGGGTTTGATTCCCCACTCCTCCACTTGAAGCCAGCTGGGTGACCTTGGGCTAGTCACGGCTCTCTGGAGCTCTCTCAGCCCCACCCACCTCACAGGGTGTTTTGTTGTAGGGATAATGATGACATACTTTGTAAACCGCCCTGAGTGGGTGTTAAGTCATCCTGAAGGGTGGTATATAAATCAAATGTTATTATTATTATTATTATTTTCCCTCCCCAAACCCCACTTTCTCCAAGTTTCTCTAGGTCTCACCCCCCAGATCGCCAGGAATTTCCCAACTTGAAGCTGGCAACCCTATCTCCCAGCCTTTTGCGGACAAAAACCAAGGCTTCAACTGGCAATACTAGCTGCCTACGAATGGACACAGAGAACATTTGTTTTTTGAAGGTACAGATGCTGCATCAGTTATTTGGGTGTTTTAACCCCCTCTTCCCCCTGTGTATATTTTATTTCAATTTTTTTTTTGCAAACCTGGAGCTTTTTTTAGCTTTGTAGAATGATCTGTTTTGTATAGTTTGGTGTAGTGGTTAAGAGCACGGGACTCTAATCTGGAGAGCCGGGTTTGATTCCCCACTCCTCCACAAAGCCAGCTGGGTGACCCTGGGCGAGTCACAGTTCTCTTGAGCTCTCTTAGCCCCACCCACCTCACAGGGTGATTGTTGTGGGGTAATAATAACACTTTGTAAACCGCTCTGAGTGGGCATTAAGTTGTCCTGAAGGGTGGTATATAAATCGAATGTTATTATTATTATTATGTTCATGGCTATAATACCTGAATTTAAGTAGCCACAAATCTGGTGATGTCATGACTAGACATGGGCACGAACAGGAAAAAAAACCCGAACATTGTGTTCGTTGTTCATTGCCATCTACGAACAATGAACAACAAACATTGACGAACATGATCCTGTTCACGAACATGTTTGTTGTTCGTGGGGGCTAGCAGGCTCTCCTCCAGCCTTCATCCAAGTCAAGATCCCTACTGTACCACTCCCAGAAACCCTACCTGAGCAGGCAGCAGGAAAGGTACCAATAATAAATAATAGCTTGGCCCCAGAGCCTGGCAGCAGCCCTGGAACCTGATCCTTATCCCACCACACACAAAGAAAATTCAAGCTCCAATGCACTCACCCTGTCTCTCTAACAGCAGTTGTTTCTCCCTGAAAGCCAGAGCTGGGAGCCCCCTCCCACCTGGTCTTTTCCTCTTGTAACTAATTTGGAGCTCCAGTCCACACTTGGAAGGAAGACCTGCCTATCAAGCTAAATTGGGTTTAGATTGGGGTTTCCAGGGCGACAGCAGGAGTTCAGACAGAGTTCAGACAATCCCTGCCTAAGTTGCCAAGGAAATTGATTGCAGGTGCCAGACTGTCTGGCTTGATGAACAGCAACGAACGAGGCTTGCAACGACCACCTGTTTAGAATGGGGCCTCATGAACAGCTTCTTCGCAAACAGCAGATTGGGCTGTTTGTGAGTTTTTTTAGTTTGTATTGCTGTTGGTGCCCATCTCTAGTCATGACCTGGGATCCACATATTTGCAGGACTGTTTCCTTCCATATGTTGGTGTGCATCAGTTATGGCTTTCAGGCAGCCATCTGTTGGTGATCCCACCTTTTAGGGTCACCCATCTGGCATCAACCAGGTCTCAGGCCATTTCCATTGTGGCCCTTTCTCTCTGGAAAGGGCTTCCTGAACAGGTGAGGAGAGCTTCCACCTTAGAGATCTTTAGAAGGTGCTGTGCAAGACCTGTCTGTTTGTCAGGGTCTTTGATGGAGTTTGAATGATAGGCATCTTTTAAGGGGAGAGGGATGGATTGAGAGTTATTTTATTTTGATTTTAACTGTAATTTTTTTTAAAATATATACATTATTGTAAGCCACCCTGAACAACAATAGGTTCTAACCTATTGATTTAACTATCCATATTTTTTTTGTATGTATGCCTGCAAGTATGTATATATCAAAATGTCTATATAGCTACAAGAAAAAGAGAAAATAGTAGTCAGGTAAGTACTGGAAGAGAAGCTTTACAAATTATCCTCATTATTTCTGTTCAATTGGCTAGACTGGAATGTTTTGCTTATCCAAACATTCATGTGATTTTATAGTCAATACTATCAAATCAAATCTCTGAACTAATTCTATTGTTCTAGGCAACAACCTCTTACAGAATACAAATTAAGTTTTTGCAGTCACTTTGTCTCTGTCTCTGTCTGTTTTTTGTGACCAACTGTATACCATGCACTGCATAGTAAATTAGGACTGGATCTTACGATCTGCTGGCAGCAGACCCTTCCTGCCACTGGAAAACTCTACCATTAGTAGTCCAGAAACATAGGTTCCAACTTCCAACCTATACTGCACAGTGCAACTCTGTTTTTTTTCTGGTAAATAAATTCTTCTGCCTTCAGTGGCTGACTCTAATTTACTGGGCATAGAGTTTCAGCTAATCTAGATGAAATCCTAATGATGTGCATTAATCAGTAAAATGCTGTGTATTAAATAGTTAAAAAACACTAAATGTGGTATGAGGACCACAATTATTTCTTTTTTTGAAGATCACTATGGGAATAATGTACAACAATGCTGAAAATGGGGCTGCCCTTAAAGAGTGTCCAGAAGCTTCTGTTGATATAGAATGCTGCAGCCAGAATGTTGACTGGAGTGGGTCATACAGACCATATCATCCCAGTCTTGCTCCAACTACACTGGCTCTCAGTGTGTTTCTAGGCCCAATTCAAGGTGGTAGTATTGACCTTTAAATCCATATATGACTTGGGGTCAGCATACTTTAAGGAACACCTTCTCCCATACGAACCTACCAATTCACTCCAGTCATCTTTGTAGACCATACTTTGGGTGCTCCAGCATCTGAAGTTAGACAAGCGGCAACTCAAGAAAGTACCTTCTTGATCATGGTGCCAAAACTTGGGAATTCTTTCCCCAGAGAGATTCATCTGTCTCCATCTGTTGCAGCAGGTGGAGATTTTGTTTTGTTTGGCACACCCTAACAACTGTTAATGGCCCTCCTCTCTTACTGCATTGTTATGTGTGTTTATATATTTTTATTCAATTATTTTATATATACTTTGTTTTCAGTGCTATTTTAATGTTGAAATGTTTTACCTTATCTTACTATTAATTGTAGGGTGTTAATTTATGCCTATTACACTACAGGTTTTTTTTTTAACTAAAATGTCCTTTTTTATACCTCCCGGACTAAAAGTACTTGCACCATAATTATGGAACACCAATCCTATACCATTATATGACAAATTAAAAGTTATATATCAACTATAACAGAAAAAACATTAAACTATCCATTTGGACACATTTTGAAGAATTATTTTGAAGCAAATGTAATATACTTTAAAAAAACTCATTTCTAAATTTGTTTAGAAAGCGTAACAACTTAAAATCCTTACTACAGAACAAGCTATATATATATATATATTAACTTCACAAAAAGTCCCAGAATATAGCAGATACAAGCTCAGATTGGAAACTGGATTCCCCACTCCCATCTTTGCTGCCCCTGCCATTCACCTGGCCAGCGGGGGGGAAAGCCCTGGGGAATGGGACCAGGAGGCAAGAGACCTCCCAGGCCAGCACGTAGCAGGTGCCCTCCCCACAGGCACAATGATATCATTTTGGGAGTGACATTATCGTGACCTGTTGCGAGCATGCTCCCGCCCTTCACAGAAGCCAAAATTGGCCCCTGTGAAGGGCGGGAGCATGCCCGTCACCAGGCATGATGACGTCCTGAAAAAAAGTCCTGAACTGAACTGTATGTAAAATAATAATACTGATCACAGGGAGTGACTCAAAGTATGAAACATAATATGGTATCTATGTCTGTATGTTTCATACTTTGAGTTACTCCCTGGGATCAATATTATTCATTTACATACAATCTAGGACTTTTTTTTTCTTTGTTACCACTGATACAAAGTACCTCTCACAAAGAGAAAGATAACATTCTTAATAACCTTCCATGTTGATAATAACACCAGAAAAGTAGTACAGAAGGTCTGGAATAAATACAACTATTTTACTTTGGATAATTTCATTTATCTCTCAATTCAAACATCAACCAAGATTTCAATTAATTTAAATACACAAGTGTCGAACTGCACTTTTTAGAAGCTTAGAAAGCTGTACAAACAGCTGAAGGAGTGTGAAGAGTGAATGGTTCACAGAAACAGAGAGCCTTGAGTGACAGGCCACTCCAAGGAATCTGATTGGGTAGCATCAGCTGAACAGAGAGAGACTTCTGAACTGGATGCTGGGGAGAAAAGAGTCTGATTTCAGCCCTAGCTGAGAGGAGTCGAGTACTGATAGTTGGGAGATGCAGTCCTGAAGACAGTTTAACACAGATAGGAGAACTGGGAGAAAGTTGGCAAGGAAGTTTGGGAAGAAGGCACAGGCTCCCATTTAGGCCAAAAAAAGGGGATAGATCTTCTAGTGTAGTCGGATCCAAAGGTGATTTTCCCTTAACAATGCACCATTTGAGTGATTACATTCACCATAAATTAGGTTTTATAAAAAGTTGTCTACATCTTGATATTGGTGGTGGAAAGTACCTTCAAGTCATAGCTGATTTATGGTGACTCCTGGCACAGTTTTCATAGCAAGAGACTAACAAAGGTAGTTTGCCATCGCCTGCCTCTGCAACCCTGGTCTCTTAATATCTCTTAAATAACTGAAAATGTATAACTTTTAGCCTCGTTCGTTATCCAAATGTCTCTAGTTTCACACTGTAGCACACAGAGACATCTCAGTGGTGATCCAGCAATAGCCGACCTCCACCAAAATATGAGTGGACATGTGCTCGCACACGCGCGCGCGCACACACTATATCCCATTCACTATTCCATTCTCTCTCTCTCTCTCTCTCTCTCTCTTTCAAATGGGATAGCCATTGCTGCTATGCCTCAGTTCTTAGATTTCTTGGGCAGTGAATAAAAGACTGGTGGGGTCCAAGTAATCAATCCAGGCCATCAGCAAGAACCAAAATCAGCACGATGCCACTCTGAGGAAAAAAGGGACTCTGCTTCTGAAATGGACAGAACAGATTCCACAAGTGAGGAACAAGACTCTCCTTCTTCACTACTGTAACATATAGTCAAGGACCCGGAGGGATCACTCTCCTGTGAGGTCCTAGTAAAGAAGGCAAAGGTTGCACTTATGAGGATCACCAGCATGAGCTTATGGCACAATTCTCGCCCTTTTCTTCATGTTTTTTTTTAGAATCTGGGCACTCAGTGCTCCTTTGTAATTCAACGTTCAGTTAATAACAACAACAACAACAACATTCAATTTATATACTACCCTTCAGGACAACTTAATGCCCACTCAGAGCGGTTTACAAAATATGCTATTATTATCCCCGCAACAATCACCCTGTGAGGTGGGTGGGGCTGCAAGAGCAACAAAAGAGCTGTGACTGACCCAAGGCCACCCAGCTGGCTTCAAGAGGAAGACTGGGGAATCAAACCTGGCTCTCCAGATTAGAGTCCAGGCACTCTTAACCACTACACCAAACTGGCTCCCTGTCTGCTAACAAAGCAATGTCTGTCTTACTTGGGAACTTTCACTGGGAGCTATGCCAACTCACAAGCTCCTTCTGCTATCTGGATCCTGTTCCCAACCTTCCTATTGATCAGTGACAGGTTACACTTAGCCCACCCAAGTGCTTAGTATCCTGGGAACTTTCAAGCTATATAACACTCCAGGCAATAGTGACAGAATAACGATGTATCATGAGGTAAGGTTCCATTTTTATTCTTAGAATCTACACAGTTACAGTTTACAAGTTACAGTGAGCTCAAGAAAAATCTGTGTACAGTGAAACAGCTGGAATTAGTTTTTAATAATCACCGAGAAGGTCCAGTCATGGATCCCAGCATGAAACCTGTTTTGACACTAAAATGCCTTTGGTTATTTTCATGTCATTCTTTTTTCATTAGAACAATGACAACAACTCATATGAGAAATCTGAGACTTTATCATTGCTGCACAGTGTCACTCACCCACCTCCCCTGCTCAGAGAGAGAGAGAGAGAGAGAGAGAGAGAGAGAGAGAGAGAGAGAGAGAGAGAGAGAGAGAGAGAATATATATATTCACGGTTGCTGGGGGCTTCTTGGAGGAGAGACTATTTTAAAAAGATTTTAAAAATCACTACACATTCTTCCTTTATATAAAAGGGAGAAATAAGCTGCCAAATATTATTATACCCAGATTGCAAATGGGTAGAGAGTACAATCATATGATATTACTCTGCCAAGTGGGAGGAGAAGACTGAGGCAAAATGGCTTATGACAAGACTATAACACAATCCAGTTTTTTAGCCCACATTGCATGCTGAGGGAAGCTGAGCCAGGTAATATAGTTCACTGTTGATCTCTCTCTATTACAGAATGTAGAAGGCATCACAGCCATCACTGTGTGACTACTTCCACATTTCAAACAGAGGACAGCGACTGACAGCGTAACAGCTCTAATAAAAAGCTTTAGTCACTGTCACCTATTCGATCTTAATTGGTGAAATGTAATACATACAGGTTGTTAGTGCAATACAGCACAGTACATGCCGCGAAGATGCAAACCTGTAATAGGACTTACAAAGATATCAAATGAGTTAATTTTGCGAACATTGTATCTGGATTTGAAGCATCTGAAATGATCACAGAATTACATATGCTGAAAGGACTTGGGCAGCAGGAGGCTTGAGGAGAGGACTTCGTTCAGTTATGATCTTCCCAGATCCTCCTTGCCGCTGCTAGAAAGGAAAAGCAAAGGAGAGAAGACAGAGCCACCAGCTTGGTCTGAGAGTGACAGCTCCCCAAGGAGTAGACAACTTACTCCAGTCAGACATAGCTCTGCAAATGGGTTCAATGGCAGCAACTGTTGCCTGTATATTGTAGTCTTCTCTATTTTCCTGCTTCCTCCCCCCCTTCCCACCCACCCCCTATCTTACCTTTATACTGTCTTCAGCCTTCCCTCCTCCTGGCAGCTTCTACCCTAAAATTATGGCCTAGTTGCAACTTGCAAGGTGTTGCCAAGCTGGGCCAAGCCAGTTCCTTGGTACCAGTAGCAAGGATCTGAGGAGGGCATCTCATTTCCCCTGCATCACCCTCCCCAACTATTTCCTCTTTCCTTTTCCTGTCAGCCCCTGTATCCAGTCCCCATTCCCTGCTTCCTTCTCTCCTTCCCACCCAGAAACCAACCTACCTTTTGTCTGCTCCCTATTTTCAATTGTATTTATTAACTTCATTTGCACCTCATCTTTCTTGCCAGTGGGGACCCAGAGTAGCTTGCATCATTCTCCTGTCCTCCATTTTATCCTCATAACAACCCTGTGAAGGAGGTTAAAGTTGGGAGTGTGTGACAGGACTATGGTTACCCAGTGAGCTTCCATGGGAGAATGGATATTGCTATAGATTGTTATAGATTTAAATCAGACGCTGTTTTAAGAACCAATCATTCTCAAAAGGAGGTATAAATATAATAAACAGAGACAAAATATAAATTGCCTCAGGTTGTAGCAAAGGTTAATCTAGTTAAAATTTCACCCCAGCACCTGCCTATTCCAGACCCAGCTCAACTGAACACAGATTCTTTATGATCCATTCACTTGCATGCAAACACCTTCTAGTCTTTCCAAGTGTAACTACTGTTACACCAGTGTAAATCAGAGATCTCAAGTAAAAAAAAAGAAATGTATGTGCATGTATGTATGTGTTAGTGTAGTATTCTATACTATCCCTAGGGTTCAACCCTGCTGGCTTTAAATTAATCTCATCTTATTTGTGGTCTTTAATCTGATTGGCTCCTCCTTCCAGAAGCTCCTGTAAAAAAAAGTAAGAGGAGGATGCTGACAGGCTGACCAATAACTAGTAACTGCAACTTGATAACGGAGGGTCTTCTTGTGATGAAAAAGGTCTAGTGGCAATGGAAAAGGAATTTTGCGCCATGTGGGAAAACAACAAGTCTGCCTTGGCCAGTAGAGGGCTACAAGTATGGCTGAGATTCTGTTCCTCATCATCATGCTCAGTGTGAGGTGAGCAGGGGGAGAGAAGGGGTTTAGAAGGTGATCCTTCCATGGGATCTAGAAAGCATCCCCCCAAGAAGGACAGCCATAGTGCCCCTCCCCCACCCTTCAGCAATACAATAGGCATTTTCTGTTGGAATGGGTGGTATATAAATGTATTGCTGGTGTTCCCCAGGTTGAAAAGATTGAGAGGAGGAATTCTGTGCCTTAAGCCATTCTGGTGGTAGGAATGGCTTAAGGCATTTGCTAAGACATTGTTCTTGCCAGCTACATTCAAGTCCTCTTCATGTTGAATTTTCATATGAGGCAAGATTCCTCGCAAAGAGTCATGGATACAGTGGCCCGATTTATTCTTACAATGCTTTACAGAAGTGTTTTGTAGAGCTTTGGGAATGTAGGCTGTTGGGAGGAGCAAAGCAACTACTAATGTGCATGTTGAGAGGACAGTGTGTGTGTGTGTGTTTGTTGGTTTTGAAGTGAGAAAAGGGAGTGAGGAAAACCTTTTGGAAAAAATTGCTCCAAGCAGCTGTTACATTGCCTCAGTTGAAGAAGCCGCAGGCAGGATTTATGACAAGAGCAAGTTCTACAGGACTCTCCTTCAGGACTTTGCTGTTGAGCTCATTTATCCTGGCACAGGCCTTTCCTTCAGGCCTTTCTTTGCTGAACTTACTCCCTGGACAGGAAGTTGGCCCCTAGACTGTCTTTTTGGACTGATTCTGGTGTCGGTCCTCCTAGTTTCCTGTCTAAATTCACTCCCTTGGGACGAAACTGGCCATGGAACTCAGGAACTGTAGTGCACTTCAGATTCTGCAAAAAGAGAGCCAGTTTGGTGTAGTGGTTAAGAATGTGGGACTCTCATCTGGAGAGCCGGGTTTGATTCCTCACTCCTCTACTTGCAGCCAGCTAGGTGACCTTGGGATAGTCACGGCTCTCTGGAGCTCTCTCAGCCCCATCCACCTCACAGGGTGTTTTGTTCTGGGGATAATAATGGCATGCTTTGTAAACCGCTCTGAGTGGGCATTCAGTTGTCCTGAAGGGCGGTATATAAATCGAATGTTGTTATAAGACAGCACTCCCAGGACAGTGGCTACAAGACAACTATGGACACTACAGGACAGTTACAGGACATTACAGGACAATTAGGGACCTGTGCTCTAAGGAGACTGTGAGTGATAGGGTTGCCAGCTCCAGGTTGTGACATTCCTGGAGATTTGGGGGGTGGAGCCTGGAGAGGGCAGGGTTTGGGGAGCGGAGGGACTTCAACAGGGTATAATGCCATAGAGTTCACTCTCCAAAGCAGCCGTTTTCTCCAGGGGAACTTTTCTCTGGGGCCTGGAGATCAGCTGTAATTCCAGATCTTTAGGCACCACCTGGAGACTGGCAACCCTAGTGAGTGAGGCCCTGGCTTGATAGGACATCTTTCATCCTGGGACTCTGGGTCTTTGCCAGGGGCGTGTGTGTGTCTATATCCATATCCAAGTTCTATTTATCTCTGTCAAATATTTGGTACTTATACCAAGGCTTACTTTAAGAAAGGAGATCCTAGACGAACACCCTTGATTGGGCTACAGTTGTCTGTGCAAATCTGAATGTTCTTGCCCTGAATGAGGGGTATATTGCATACATGATGCCCCTGAGCTCAGGGACATGGATGTGCAGGAACGACTCCTGTAGGAACCACAAACCTTGAACCTGAGGACCAGGTTCAAATCCCTACTCAGCCATGGAAGCTTGCTGGGTGATCTTCGGCCAGTCACACCATTACAGCCTAGTCTACCTTACAGGGTTGTTGTGAACAAAATATGGAGAGGAGAACAATGGGAGCCACTTTGGGTCCCCATTGAGGAAAAAGGATGCTTGCCCTTTATGTTACAAAAGAAAATGGACGCCATTGACTATATAGTCATTAAACTACCTCGAAGATTAAAGAGTTCTTCTATTTATACTATCTTTCCCCTCCCTTTTATTATTAATGCATGCCATCTTGTTCTAAATTTCCATATACTTTCAATATATTTTCCAATATATTTTCAACTACAATGTTAGGAAAAAACCTAGACCATTCTAATTCTTGCAAGGCCAAGAAAAAGATGAGATAAACATTATATCAAATGCATAGAGGTCAGCATACTTTGGGTAAGAGGCATATTGCTGATATAAATGCTAAAAATACAAATGTTAAAAAGTTGAAAATAGTAGTTGCAGAGAAAGTATGAGAAATAGTTAACATTAAGAGAGAGGTATTATTTTCACACATGACTATGGAAGCAAAATCATCTTTAACAAGAAGCATTTCTAATTTACTAGAGTTTTCTATGTTCTACATTTTTCTTTCTAGGAACAGGATTTTTTCTACGCTTGCTTGAAAACATTTAAAGATTACATGGAATAGTGATGTAGGTATATTAGCCAATTCAGGGTTTTGCTTTGTTTTGTCTAACCAAATATTTAGCATTGCTTTGGTTTGAATTTTTGGGTTAATATTCTTGTTAGTTGACAATTAAAATGAAATCAATAACTTTTATGTGGTTCCGAAACGCCACTGTTTGAGCAACTGGACACTAACGATGCCCACTCACTTCCACTGTTTACAAATTATCTCATAGTCAGAGACACTGTTAGACTTGGAGACTGTCCCTCAACCAACTGAAGAGAGAATATTGTTTTGATGCACAGAAATACAGTTTTAAAAAGTCAAGGTCTGCTAGCTGTTTCTCTGTAAACTCCCACAGCAGCTTTGCTAGAGGTCATGAATATTACATAAGGCTGTCCATGCATTCAAGTCAGCATCGGCTAAGCCAAATTCCCATAGCAACACTCACATAGATTTACTCATCAGTAAGAGATGCATCAGATTAGCAGGAAGTGCTCTATTGCTACTCCTTTTTTTCCGCAAGATGCTGTAACTCTTTCCTTTCAATGTTTAATTTTATTGACAGCCTTAGTAAAATGTTTACTTCTTCTAGAGTAGTTAAAAGTAGTCTTGAAAGGAGAAAATAAAAATACTCCCGTGCACATTTATCAACCTCTGGCAATCCAGCCCCCTTAGTTACCTCTTAGGGTGGCCATGACAGAAAACTGAAAACAGTGAGTCTGACCCCTACTGTGCTATTGTGCAAAGCCCCTTAAAGCTTTCAATTTCCAGCATCTTGAATTAAAGCAGGAACAGGGCAGCTGCTGAGAACAAATAATATTTTTCCTGATAAAAGATTCAGTGGATTTAAGAATTTTTTTAAAAAGTAGCTCAAGAGCTCTTATCGCACCACCTGAGAAATTACACTACTTGAATGAGGGTAGCTCAGTTTTGCTATTTTTGGAAAAGTTTATAGTTGTTCAGCAGGCTGGTTAAGACTATAGACTTAAGTTATCAGAAAGGCCTATCATTCAAGCAAAACAGTGTTAAGAAGTAACATTTTAAAATCCATCATTGCATGAAATTGCACAGAAAAGTCACCATTTTAAGTTTGCCATCCTCCCACTTCCACCTGCCATCCCCTGATCCCGTCCCACTCACCTGGTGGCCAAGGGGGAAGGGGGGAGCACAAACACGTGTCCCTTAGAAAATGATGTCATTTTCTAAGCATGATTGAGGAGCCATTGGGTGCACTGAAGCCCAGTTCACTAAAAATAGCCACGAAACAGGCAATTTTTACTGAACCGGGCTTCAGTGCACCCCATGGCTCCTCCGTTGCACTAGAAAATGGTGCCATTTTCCAGTGTGAAAGGGAAGCACAGGAATGTGCATGTATGTTGCATGTGTGCGGAAGGTATGTAACCCCCACCCCCCGCTTCAGTATCCCTGCTATGGCCCCTGGCACCCCAGGCAACCCAGGCATTGTTTCAATATTTTTTAGTTTTGAAACATGGATAATAATCAAGATAGTAGTTAAAATTATAAATAGTTTCCTCCCTCACTTCCAGAAATTTACTAAAATTAAAAAAAAATTTAAAAGGGAAGAGGACACAAAACACAGATGAACTGAGCTTCAGGAAGAAAGATGCAAAACAAAGGAGAATTAGCAAACTTATACCCTTATCTTGGAGTTAGTCCCATTACTCACAATAGCGCTTATTTTTTAGTAAACACATAGAACATTGTACTGGGTACCATTTTTTAGTGTGCCTTGTTGTCTTGTCTTTTAAAGGTGTTGTTTTTAATTGTATTGTTTCTAGGAGAGGCTTCTCCTTACTGTTTTGTTTTGGCAAGCCACCATACTGTTTCTTAAACAAGGCAGAATATCCAGGTTTAAAATAACAGAGAGAGAGGTAAAAGAGGAAGAACACAGAATAATTTTACAAAATAATTTTAAGGAACAACATCAGGTAATAACAGAACTTTTAAGAGGAGTGAAGTAACAGGATAATAAATGATAGCATGGACAACAAAGAAATATTAACCCAGAGAGCAGAGGAACTGGGATTCCATGAAATTACATATACCACCACTTCAGCTGGCCAAAGATTTACTTACAAAGATTGGCACATGCCACATTTTGGGTGTTGGTGTTTCTAAAAAGTAGTTTCCAAATATTTCTGAAGACAAATTCTGCATTTTACATTTCCCAACCTACTTATAAAAGCCCTACTGAATGCATAAGAGTCAATGGCTCTTTTTTTGCAGTTCTCTTTTGCTGTTCTCTAGAGGGGAAAAGGCCATCAATAACTTAGAAGACATCAGGCTACGAGACAAGCCATTTCCACAAATCAAAACTACGAAGAAGCATCTTACCTTTGCTTTTTCCAGCTGTGTCTGGGCCTGTCGCTCTGCCTCTCTCCGCACTGCCTCTCTGTCTTCCTCAAGAGATACATCTGAATCGGATGGGCGGCTAGTATAGGAGTCCGCCGAACCCTAGATACAATGAAGAGAAAATTAATATTAGACAAGAAGAAATCAGTGCAACATCAAAAATAACTGTGTTAATAAGGCTGTCTCAAATTACTTCCATATTTTTTTTACTATTTTCAGTACTTTGATTTTAAAAAATCCATGTTTAAGTTCCAAAAAGCATTAATAAGAAAAACAATAACTACATTGGTTGTTTTGGTCCTGAGAACATACAAAAACAATCCTTCTACACCCTCTATCTTTGCCTTTTCTCCCCTTCGTAGTCAGAATATGCCTTTTGCTATGCAGAGCTAGTTTCTGTGGAGGAACACCAGTGGTGCAGTGCAGGGCTGAAGGACATGCAGCAGTTCCAAGGATAGTTTTAGATAAGCAAGGCTAATGTTAAACAATTTAATTCACGCTAAAGGTAAAATTCAGACTAAAATGCCAAGTTAGAGTATATAAAAAAATCTTCATTCCTGAAGACAACTCCATCTTAGCTGCAGGGCAGCTCTTCACCTGACGCTCTCCCCATCATAAAAAATGGCTCAAATCTATCACAGCCTTTCAGCAAAACCAGAGCACAAATCAAGTAACAGCTGACAGAATACGACTGGCCTCAAGCACATATCCAGTCCTGGGTCACAGTGCCAGAAAAGCTCAGTAAAATAACTATCACATTTTATGTCTCCAATTTGTTTTTCTCCTTGCAATCAAAAGAATGACAATCTGCTAATTCAAAACAGAATGAAAGCAAGTAGTCCTTCCCCATCCAACCCACCTGCAAAGCAAAATATGCCAGCAAATGGAAATTCGGTGCTTACACAAATATCAGAATTCTTCAGCCGTCCTCCTTTGGCTCTTTTCAGAAGCCTGATCCAGGTGGCCTTCATTAGCCAGACAGCTCTGTTATTGTCCGCAGCTGCGGCGACCGGCACTGATTCTCATAAAACATGTGCAAACCGAGCACCGCAGAAGCACTGCTCTTTTCCTATCCATCCTCTGCTGCAAGCTCATTCCTTCTCTTTCCTCAGCTTTGCAAATACTGAGTATTTCTGTGTCTAGTGTAAGTAAACTCTTAATTTACCCATGGCACCAAAAAGCAATGTTTAATTCGGGAGGAAAAAATCCTAGACTTCAAATATATTGTAGGAGATGCTTCAGTGATGTAATTATCAGCACAGAAAGCCTGCCTTTGTTGCTGTTATTTTTTAAAAAACTATTATATATAGGGCTCATCAAGGAATTTTTAAAAATCCTGTGCAAAATATAACATTTGCAAGTACAAAGTTCATTCCATATCTTCAGAGCTGTGTGTGTAGTGGGGGTGGGGAAACAGGCTTTTCACATCACTGAGCATGCTCCATATGTACAGCCTATTACGCAGATGCTCACATCACACAGTGTTGCTAGTCTATGTCAAATTACCATTTTACATCTCAAGGGTAAACAGCTGGAAAACAGCAAGGTCTTTGGAAAGATGCAGTAGTTGGTACAGTATTTTATTTTTAATAGATATTGGTCAAAAACTGCATTTCTTCAGATGAATGTAGTCTCTGTCATACACTGCTCTTTTCTGATCTTTCCAAACACTGAGTTAGAACCATACGACAAAGATCTATATCAAAAATAAACCAAATGTGCCCAATTAATTTTTCCGTATTTTGCAGTTATTAACTGAAAACGTTTCTCCCAGGGAACAAAGTTGGTAAGGAATTAATGCCATAACACATGCAAACAAGAAGCCCTATTCAGCATGGTAGGGAGGAAAGGCAGAAGCCAATTTTGTAATTTTTCAGCCAGCAGTGACAGGTAGTGCTTGCTTCCACTACAAAATCTGCCCTAAATACAGTCCTTTACTTTTCTTAAAAGCAAACAATGACTTGAAAGGAAGGACTGCATTGAGCGCTGTTTGTGGGGAAGCTTGTTCTCTGTCCCTGGTGAGTCCAGCCTTAAAGAAATAAGCACAGCATCATCCTACATTTGTTTCTTAGTTACACTACAGCATGATGGAATGGTGGAAGGTGGCTTCCACATATAGGAAGTCATCCCTTTTTACCTTTAGGTACTCCCTAGGTATGCAGAAAACATGACTTTGTTAATCGACCAAAAGAAAAAAAAACTCTCAAAAATGACTTGTTGAGATAAAAACATGTTTCAAATATTGCAATGACAAGAATAGCTGCACATCAGTTAAAGAGGAAGGGGGTATCAATCAGCCTGCAAGAGCCCCTGGGCCCTGACAGCTTAGAGAATCCCAGAAAAGGTAATTTTAAAGGATGGAGTATAATTTTCAAGTTGTTCTTGTCCAACAATTAATTGTAGGTCCCAGTTTGTACCTATACCTAGTAGGAAATGGACTGGGCCCTGTATGGATGATAAAAGCCACAGAATCTGGCCATCCACAGACAAGGCAGGGGTCCCTGCATACTTGAGGATGCAAAACATGACTTTATACATGAACAATAGCGGGGATGCTTTAAATAACCTAAATGTCCTCCAGAATGTAGAGGCTGTTAAGGGCAACTGAATATCAAAGAGAAACCAGCCTGTTCAATCCCTTAAAATAATGGAGAAGGAGATCTGATACCATACTGCCTTACAACATGATTGGCCATTTCCACATGTTACATGTTATTCCCTGGTGGAGTAGCAGGAAACATCTGCACCTCCTTGGGCTGCCAGACCTGGAGTTCTCTTGGTATTACAGATGATCTCTAGATTACAGAGATCAGATCCCCTGGAGAAAACAGCAACTTCCAATTGCTTACTCTGTGTGGTATCACATTCTTACTGAGCTTCTCCTCCTCCCAAACTCTGTCCTTCCCAGGAACCGTTGTCCTAAATCCCTAGGAATATTCCAAGACTTTGCAACCCTAGTAGCTAGTAGCTCCATCAAAATTTGCAATTGATAGCAAACAGTAATTTCAGGAGTAAAAGACCCTAAACAAAAATCTCCAACATGATAGCTAGTTTGGCCCAGTACGGCACTAAATAAAAAATACAGTAGAATATCATATGTAGCATATGGGCGAATTTTCTCTGGGTCCTATTAGGAGGTAGGAAGACAACACTGTATCTAAAATCTTTATCAGAACATGCAATCTATCCAGCTTTGAACCACATAATTTATATGGGGGGATTTCTGATTCATGTCTACAAGAACATCCATCACATTTAGGCTACATCAGAGCATAGCAGAAAAAAGTTCTTGTATAACTTCAAATATAGTTTTCCATTATGCCACTAATCACTGTTACACAAATGGACCCTTTTACACAAATGGGTCCATAACTTGGCTTTGTGACCATGTTCCTCTAATATATTGAGTTGTATCACATGGATCAAAATTAGCATGATAATTACAGAAAGTAAATTACACACAAAACCCCCTAAGCTTGTTCAAATATCTTCCCAGCAGAATCCAGCTTTTACCAAGCTAAAGGTAATTCTGACAATTACATGTTAATGGAACAAATACATTAATTTCTCTCAAAGCATAAGGCATGTCATCAATATTATTCAATATATTTGCTTTCAGATGAAAATGATTAAGGAAAACAAACACTCTGTTTTTTCATCTACATCTTTGGTATGCTGGATCCAGGTAGTCAATGGTCTTAACTGGTAAATCAAGCTAGGACATAATATTCATTAAGCAATGGAAACATTATTTTTATTATTAAGCAGCAAACATTTTAGAGAAGGCTCAGTCTTGTGAATCTTTGCAGACATTGCAGATGGTTCCAAGTATGGTCAGACAGTACAATACTTTGCAAATGTTTGGAGAATATGACAAACAGTGTATTGCACAATTTTATTCCATCTTCATGACATGTCAAAAGAGCATAGACGATTGTACTGAGTGCAGAGCAAAAATGGAATAAGGCCAGATCTCTTTGAGATAGTACCAACAGTTGAAGACTTGAGAAGTATTTTATCTTCAGTAGTCAATTATGAAAACATCCATGAACGCCTAAATCATACTAAGTTAATGTGTGAGAGCATTAAAATTTCTGACTTGCAAAATTATATTGCTGTAGAAAACACAGCAGTCCTGATTGACCTTGACATTATATCAAGTATTATCATGGGACAATTGTGCAGAGGGGTTCTCCCCAAGTACATACCTGGACTGGTTTGCTTGCTGTAATCAGCAGAAGTAGGGAACCCTTCAGTCTTTCCAGTTTTTCACAAACATCCTTTACAGCATTTCCTCCTTAAAATTAGAGTTGCTATTTTTTAACCTGGCAAATTATGGACAATCTAGTCATCCTTTTAAACAGCAAGGCAAAAAATGTATAGCATCAAAGGCTTAATGCAATCATCCAATCGTTACCTATGTTTGGTCACATAGTTTTAATTATTAAATATTGTTGTTGTTGTTTTTTTAAAAAAAGGTCATCCTTGGAATGAGATCACAGCCCCTTAGCAACCCATGCAAAATTTCAGTTTTCATAATGGGCATGATAGATAACAAATACTATACATTATAACGAATACTATTGTTACCAGAACTGCTCTTATTAATGGGGGAAATTAGCTTTAGCAGTCTGTAACTTAAAATTAGCGCGGATCTTAACCTATGTTTATGGAGGTCCCGATTCCTAGACACTCTAGTGAAAAAGAGGCAGACTACAAGTAAGTTCCAAACACGTGTATTTAGTGTGGCGTAAGCCTAAACTTGCACAAGCATACAAGAGAACATACAAGATCTAAGAAATACAGAGTAGGAAATACAGAGACTTTCGCATTAGCTGGTTCCCAATGATGATGGGGAATACTCACTTATCCTGAAGCGAAGCAGAGACACAACAGCGAGGGTGGCCCAATGCCAGCACTGGGACCACAGACGGACAGCGAGGGGTTCTGGATAGGAATGGCCTAAGCACCGTGTGGTCTGAGAGACCAGCTTAAATACCCCAAAACGTACCCTGGGGCTGGTGCTGTACTTGGTGGTTCTCACAGTTTAAAACAAAGGTTCTAATGGGTTACTGAATGGCTTGGATGGGCCACTTTGGTACTCAGATTGCGATAAGTGACACCTCAGGAAGAGGGGACAAAAGAGGGAGGGGGAAATCCGAGTGGGCTGAATGGATGTTCCAGCGGACAGGGCTTGTCCTGATGTCATCAGCTCTGGAATGCGGAGGTTTCTTTGAGATGCATTCCCTAAGTGCTTGGGATGGTCGGCACTTAGTTCCTTCTCCGGGGCGGCTCCTAAGATATGCAGAGCGGGGCGAGGTACTCTCGCTGCGGACGTGGTGTGCCCGCTTCGCCGAAATGGCTTCCCAAAGCAGTCTTCTTCCCTGGATCTTCTGGCTGCCTGAGAACATGGATGCCGGCTGGGCATAGCTGGGGCTGGATAGCAGGCTGCCCGGTAGCGAGGGCAAGCTCGGCGACCGGCCCGCGGGAGGCTCCAGGCGGGAACTGACCAGGGAGCGCCTAGCCAGGCTCGCTGGAGGTTTCCCCGGCAGGCGCCCGGCTGCTAGCAGCGGCTTGGGCCCATATGAGGCAGGCTTCCATGGAGGCAGGGGGAAACAGCACACAAAACACAGTCCAAAGCAGGGAACAGGCACGGTCCGTGGCAGATGGCAATGCAGGCACGGGGCACACTTGTAATAAAGTCCAAACATACACTGGGAAATCCAGATACAGGTCAGGGCAGGGTTGCCCAGAAAAAGAGTCCTTTGTGCAGTTAACCAAACATGGAGTCAGGGAACTACACAGTCTATTGCAGCAGCAAGGTAATTAACATGCAGGCAGGAAACTGACACGTGTACCAGAACACACACGTGCAGGGCAATCTTTGGTGCAGCAGTAAAACAGCAACGCAGGAAACTTTAACACAGTTCATGGCAGGCCTTAAAGCAGGAGAGGGGGCCTACTTGGCAACACTATGCATCATGCCACTTCAAAATTCATTGATTCTATTTTTTTTTCATTCTGATGTAGTAGTTTTTTAAAAGTGTACTTGGTATTGTTTTCTGCTGCCTCCAGAAACCTACATCCCACACTCCAGCCTCATAATGTAGAAAGTTTGCAAATGTTGTTTGCAAAGTCAGACTTGCTTGCCCCACAAGTCTTTGATCAGCCTTGACTCCATTTTCTAAATATGTACTGAAGAAGGGGAAACCAGAAGAAGACTTTCAGATGGTGTACTGTATGTTGCCTAGAAGTCCCCCAAGGTTGTCAAAGAATCTGTATTCTGTACTAATAGTTCTTATTTGACAGAGAGTGCTTGCTTTTATTACTTCACGTACGGTACTTGGCTAATGAGGTACACAGTGGCACATGTTGTCCTGCCTAGCAGCAGTCACCTTCTTAGTGTTTCAAAGGGTGAAATTAGACATGATACATCTTACTCTGAAATAGGCTTTAATAACATTTTTTTAACCTAGCTTTGACGAAATATTTTCAGTTACTGCTTACCAGTCTCTAGTCTGAACATATCTGCAAGCTTGATGTTTCAAAGGTAGCGTACCAATTACCTTAGCCGCACTGATTACCTCTATCTATGATGGTGTTGCTGCCACTTCACTAATGAATAGTACACTCATTTAGTTTCCATTCTGGATGTTGCCTGCAGTTGTTTGAACCAACATTTTGGAACAGCAATGAAGTAGAAAAGTACTTGCACATGCAAAATTATAAACTGGGCAATCTATGAAGCATATGGACTATACGTATGTCTTTTAATGGATATTTCTTTTTGTGGGGACATACTTACTTTAGCTTTGGCCCCTAGGCAAGGAGTTACCAGACCTTTTCAGCTTGTGGGCACTTTTGGAATTCTGATATAGGGCGGTGGGCACAACCAAAACATAGCTGACTTGGGAGGCAAAGCCAACAACAAAATGTTAGGGAGTAAAGTTATACACAACTCAAATAGTAGGTTTTAACATTACAGGCAGAAGCTTTGTTTAACATAATGCTTTTTAAAATTAACTTATTGTTTAAAAATATTTTCTTGCATATACACAAAGCAAGTGTATGCATTGAGCTAGCAAAGAAACTCTCCTTGAGCAGTATGTCTTCATTTTGAAGACATCTAAAGCTCCTATGTAAAAGGAAAAGCAAAAAAAATGCTTCTTCTCCTGGCTGTCCCCTTACATGAGGCCGTCATTTTAACGTTAGTATAGTGGGCGTTTTTAATGTCCACTATACTAACAATTATTGGTGCTGAAGGGCTGATGAGAAGGGTTGCAGATCCTATGGGGGCTAAATCAGGAGACTGGGGGACATGGTGGGTTGCAGGTACTTACCCCATGCAGGTATGTCACTGGGCAATGATGTGATTTCTGGTGCAATGTGGAAGCGACAGGTCATGCTGGGGGCTGTTTCTCTAAAAATCTGCCCAAAACTTATTATTCTGGACTGATTTTTAGAGGACTGGCTCCTGGTGCAACCCAACGCTTCCATGTTGCAACATAAATCATATCATCAGTGGTGATGCAAAAACCACACACACGCATTTTGGCTGCAAGCCTTCCAATTCCCCATGCCAGTCCCCACACACACACACCCCAGTGCCGGTCAGGTGAGCAGTGTCAGAAGCTGATGACTGACAGTGGTTGGGGATCTCCCGCCCCTACCAGGAGTCTAGCAACAATGCTGGTGAGAGCTCCTCACACGTGTGCAGTGAGGTTCTGGCCAGATTCTGATAGGAACATAAATTTTATTTCAAAAGTGAACCGAATCTAATGAAATGATGTTATTATCAACTTCCAAATGAATTATAAAAAACACATTAAAACTGGGAAGATCTGAGAAAAACACATTAAAATTGGGAATACTTCAATGTAAGTACCAATTAGGTGCATTCAGCATTTTAACCATACAGCCCAACTGTGTTTAGTTAGAATCAAGTCCTGCTAGGTTTTTAGCACATCACTGTGCTATTTGCACAGACAAAATAAATTATACCATAAATATCAAACATTCAAAAAGACCCACTTGGCCCTGTCTACTTTCTAAAAACACTTGAGAGGCACCAGGAAAAGTGCTGGCGGATGCCATTGCACCAACAGGATTCACGTTGGGGACCCCTGCTTTAGACCCTTTGTTGACACACATTATGTATTTGGCTTCCAACAGATATGTATAGGTCATATAACTGGACTCATCCATGGTTTTGCTCTTCAAATATTAAGTTGGAATTTACTAAAAGACATTCCTTTAACTTAATGGTGGTGGTGGTAGTTTTCAAGGCAAAGAGACTAACAGAGGTTGTTTGCTATTGTCTGCTTCTGAAACCCTGGTCTTCTTTGAAGATCTCCTATCCAATTACAACCAATGCCAACCCTGCTTATCTTCCAAAATCTAACAAGATTGGGTTTACCTGGGCTATCCAGGTCAACTTACTCACACGCTGTGAAAATGCAGAATTTTCACAAGGTCCTCAGGAGCTTTAATATAACTTTTTCTCTGAGCTTTCCAAGACTGCTTTTGTAGTACACCTTTGACATGGTTTAGGGCCTCTGCTATAGTTTTGTCTTCAGAATCATCATGGCATATAATGCTCTGTGTCCTACAGATTAAGCATGATAGCAGTTTTAAACTCTTCAGAATGACTGCCATTAGTTAGTAGGGATGCTAGTCCTCCGCCAGAAGTGGGAGATCCCCTGCTCCCAGCCTCGACCCCCCACCCATGCTTATCTGGCTGGCAGGGGGACACATACCTCCTAGGGCATGTCCCCCGGGTGGTGTGGCGTACTCCTGGGCAGCGAGGTGCAGTGGCTCTGCAGTGGCTGGGTCTGGGCCGATTTGGGCCCAATTCAGCTTGAATTGGGCTGCTGCGTAGTGCGGGAGCACTGCTGCGCTCTGCAGTGGCCCGTTTCAGGCTTGAATCGCCCCCCTGGGGAGCACAGGCATTAAACTCCACTGAGCCACTCTTCTTCCAAAATCCTGCCCTCTCCATGCTCCACTCTCAAATCTCCAGAAATTTATCAACCCAGAGCTGGCAACCCTAAGTTTAACTGAAGCTTCTGCTCCCACATTTTCACAAAAGTTGCTACCTGCTTAGCACAATTAAGAGACTGAAAATCAGTTAGACTGAGCCAGAACCAAAAATTTGAGCAAATCTTTATTTTCGCTTAAACCAGAAGAGCATCTGAAAGAATGTGCTGAACATGAACTGGAACAGATCCCAAAATCAACATACTTCTTTGACCATAAATACATTATGTCATATTCTCGCTTACTCCCCCAGAATCAGAATGAAATCGTAAAATAAAATAATTATATTTTGATTGATTTTAATATTTTGTGTTTGTCTATTTACTTTTTTTCTTCTTCAAGGGCTCAGCCTGAAAAGCTTCAGGCAGAGATTGGACTGAAGTCCTGCTTCATCTTTAAAGCAGAAACTACTGTAGTAGACCATAAAGATAATTAGCTTGTTGGAGGAAGTAAACAGGAGAGGACACCCACAATGTGCAAACGATCGTTATAATGGAATTTACATTTTCAGTGTGAACCCAAGACCACACACTGCAAAGTACATTCCCCTTTCTAAATTTTATTTTATTTACTTAACATAGTTAAATTCTTCCTTTCTGCCAAGAAAAGAACAGGACTCAGTGTGGCTTACATCATTAAAACCAGCTAAAATCGCAGTCCATGGAAATGCAATCCAAATAAAAAGAAAATAGCAGGTCATTGTTTGCTAACCTTCACTCATCACCCATGATGGACTTCATTTTTTAAAAGGTTAGACGTGCTGTACAAACAGCTGACGGACTATGAAGGGTTAATGCTTCACAGAAATAGAGCTTTGAGTGACAGGCTACTCCAAGGAATCTGATTGGGTAGTATGAGCTGAATAGAGAGAGACTTCTGAACTGGGTGTTGGGGAGAGAGAGCTTGAGTTCAGCCCTAGCTGAGACAGTCAAATACTGACACTTTGGAGATTCAGTCCTGACTGAGAGCAGTTTGACACAGATAGGAGAACTGGGAGAAAGTTGGCAAGGAAGTATGGGAAGCAGGCACAGGCTCCCATTTGGGCCAAAGAAAAGGGATAGATCTTCTAGTGAGAGTAGAATTTCCCTACCCAGTCAAACAGGGAGTTAGCACTGAAGAATGAAGAGATCCCTGGTCTGCCGTGGTTATAAACTGCCTTTGGAGACCTTAACATGCCTCATCATGGTCTTCCTTAGCTACCAGTATCAGCTACCCATTGGGGCTACTGGAGTGGAGGACATGGCACTCAATGGTAAGGTGGAGCCAGAATCAACAGTTGGCAAAGTCAACTAATTCTGATTTGGTCCTCATCTGCCTTCCTTGCAACAGTACAAAAGAAGAAAACTGTATTTAGAAAACATTGTAGAAGTATTTCTTGAAAAGGGGAAAGCCAATCCCTATACAAGTGCCAACCTTATACAATCTTTCCTTTTGCAACAGTGTTTACAATAAAAGTAGATATACAATGCAGCAGAGAAATCCTGCCATGTGCCCCATCTCCAGATCCTCAGTGCTCAACATAATACTAGTCAGAAGAGTAAGGTTCTCTAAGTCAGAAGAGACAAAGAATTATATGAGTACTGCAGATCTCAATTTGATGCATAATGGACCAAACCTGAGCTCAAGAGCTCCTTTTCCATGTTGTAACGGCCAAGATAACACTGGCTTAGCAGACAGCCTGCCCTTCCCTGAGCCGTCTAGTGAGGATAATAAGAAATCATGCAGAAGTGGACTGATGGTAACCTGAGCTGGTGGTGCACTGCTGCATTCAGCTTCGTGAACCAGTTTGATGGAAACTTTTGGCGACAGTTTCCAGACACTGTCCTAACATGGAAAGAGCTACTTCTGGAGGTTTAGTCAATGTGATGCATAACTGAGTGTCAACAGCATGATGACAACCCACTCTAAAGCTTTGGAAAATGTTAGCCAATGGTCCTACATAGATGCTAACATCAGCAACAACACTTAGCCTTGTGGAAACCCACAAAAGAGCTCTCATGCTTCAAAGGTTGCATCTTCAATAACCAATTTCTGTATACAGTCAGATATTAAAAAGATCAAAACTGTATTAGCGCCATACAAATATACTATTTCCAATACTAACACCACATTCCAAGCTT
Source organism: Eublepharis macularius (assembly GCF_028583425.1). Taxonomy (NCBI): domain Eukaryota; kingdom Metazoa; phylum Chordata; class Lepidosauria; order Squamata; family Eublepharidae; genus Eublepharis; species Eublepharis macularius. Next base: position 66,718,634 of record NC_072800.1, on the reverse strand, counting down.
CTCAGAAATATGCCATGATGTACAACATTGGAATTAGCTGAACAATCCAGAAGCACTAATAAAGAAGCATTGCCTCTGTGTACTTGAAAATAGTGTTTGTCCATCAGAACAATCAAGACTGTCCCTGTGCCATAGCCAGGTCCGAAGCTAGGTTGAAAAGTGTCAAGGGAACATGAGTCATCCAGAAAACCCTGGAGCTCCTCTGCCACCATAAGACTACTCCCTCCCGCTCAGACATTCTTCCTCTCTCTTAAAGACTCTCAGCTCCAAGGTGAACCATAGGGATGAGTTGCCAACAGGGAATGGGAGGGAAGCAACACTGCCCACGGCTTTGCACAGCTGGTATTCCTTGACTCCAACAGAGTACATGGTTGACAACTCACCCCAACATTCCTGATGATTTTGGCCAAAGATTTGGCTACAGAACACTGGGGATAAAAATGACTCCCACCCCACCCCACTATCCTCCAGCCTGGTAAAAATTTAATCAGGAGAGCCATGACCACAACAAAGAATGCTTAAATGCTGTTGGCAAAAATGAAGGATTCAATGGCTTCTCTAAAACAAGCTCTGTAGTTATTGAGCAGATGGGCCCTACTGTATAAAAAACACTGTTTTCAATCCAATTAAGTCCATGGTCTTAGAAGGGTATCATTCACCTTAGGATTGCACTGTCGATGACATAAACATGAGTCAACCACTGAAACTGTGATGGACAGGGTTGCGTTTGTCCTTTTTAAAAACAAATCTGACACTGTGCATTGGAGAAGCCAGAATCAGCCAGGCAGGGCACTCGGAACTCTTGGAGGGAAATAGGAGTGGGAGTTGGAGAAGTAAATAAAAATATTTTAACTGCCAGTTCTTCAGATGGGCTTTAGAAGTCTAACAGGCAGGTTAGAGGAAGCTGTATCTTATAGTCTGTCCTCATGAAGAAACAGTGTGTGTGATTGCCAAGAAGGCACACACTGCTTGTTAAGGTCTAGAACTTCTTATGCAGATATTTAATCTTGTAATTATTTTCTAATAAGGCTCCAACACCTCCACAGAACATTTCAAAAAGGACTTAATAACAGTAGTATTCAGCATTCACTTCAGAATGCTGGGAATTTAGGTCATAAGCAATTAGAAAAAATTGCCAAAAGAAGACTAATCCAGAGCATACTAGTCTTAATTCAATAAAGAAAAGCAATGCTTTGAAATTCAGAGTTGTCAACAGGAAGATAACTTTATAGAAATAAGAGGTTCTAAAAATAGACAGTATTATCATGCAAAAGCTTGTGACACAGCAGCACACAACTGGAAAAGAAGAACTTAATGGCACACAGAATCACAAGTCACTCCCTATATTCATCATGCGAGTGAAAATTAATGTAGAACTGAATTTGAAACAAAAGCTGGCTCATCAGAACTGTTAGCTTCAAAGGCTGATTGTTTCTTAATTCTACTGAGATGGTACAAGTTTAATTACTGATGAGCAAGGGCTAGCAAATGAAACTGGTAAACCACAAGGAGCAGCACTCATCAAGCTTGGCTGATAAATTCACTTTCTATTATTCACAGCAGTACAAGATTTAGTCAGAGTTTTTGAGAGAAACTATAGTACAATGCATCAACTGAAACAGGAACTAACAGGAAGCATCAGCAAGCAAAACATGTTTGTGTGTGTGTGTGCTGGAGAGACATTTGGTTAAATGCTCAAAAGGAGACTGCAATTTTCCATTCTTTCCTGAAAATCAGCTCAAACCAGCATCACCTAATTTAATCTGTTATGCACCCTGCACAAAATACATACCAGAGGTCTGGCTGAAATATTTAATTTTCTCTCCCCTCTCTTTTCTTTTTAAATATCCACCCTGATAAAAAATAAAAATGAAAGCTTGTGCATTGTTTTATGATTTTTTCCACTGGTCTTAATAAAAGGCTTCATATGACTTTTAAGGAAAATGTAGTGTCAGAAGAACAGGAAAGCAGAACTGTTCCATTACCATCATATGTTTCAACTGTGTATTCAGATTTTGGCTGTTTTCACATTTCTGCAATCTGTACACTATTGTATTGTTTACTGGATGTCCCAGCTGTTGATTATGTTGACATACACTGTGTAATCTGCCTTGAGTCTCAATGAGGAAGGCAGACTATAAATAGCATAAATAAATACAGTATTTGAGGGGCCTTACAACCTTATCTTGAGGACAGTGAATTCATGATAAGAACATCTAAGTGAGTTGAGACCTTCATATAAAGGATCCACAATGTTTATAGTACATGATAATTAGCTCTGCTCACCAACTTTTGTTCAAGAAATCTGTACCCCAAGACCTGTACTCCAACATAGGTCACTATCAAACAGGTGTATTCAGACAAAACAAAACAGAAGTCCAGTGGCCATAAAGACTAAAATAAATTATTCCAACATAAGCTGTGAGTCAGAGCTCACTTCTTCAGGTGCATAATAGCAGACATCAGATATCCATCAGTGCCTCGACTAGACACAATCATTGGCCACATGAGGATCATAATCTGTTAATCCTCATGTATATCCCTCCTCCACTGAATTTACAGCTAGCCACAATTGTACATAAAATATTAGCTGTTCACAGCCACTGTGTAGCTGCAGAAATGCTCAAAAAGTACACATTCAGTCACAGAGATTTAAGACATGCGCTTTAATGATGGTGAGTCACAGGATAAATGGTTCAGATGTATACTGAAAATTTCTTTTTCTAGGTGGGCAGCTATGTTGCTCTGGAGTAGAACAAAAGGATTTAAGACCAGTGGCACCTTACAGATCAACAAGATTTTCAGAGTGTAAGCTTTTGAGAGACAGAGCTCATTCAAGAAGCCCTGCCAGGTATCTGAAGAAGGGAGTTCTGACTCTCAAAAGCTTACAGTCTGAAAATCTTGTCAGTCTCTAAGGTGCCACTGGACTCAAATCCTGTTGTTCTGCTGCAGAGTGCAGACCAACATGGATACCCCCTGGACTGAAATCCTGCTGTTTCTTTTTCTAAACACAGAGAAGGCAAATGTGTGGGAACCAACATATCTGAGAATAATTTTCAATATATTTTTTATCCACAGAATATTTTGTATATACCCCATATTTGTTTATATTTATATTATTAAAGTAACTATAAAGGAAAACCACCATGAGATCATCCAGTAATCCCCAATTTTTTTTAATCTGCAAAATAACAGTTGCCCTATCTCTGAAATCAGGAACAAGATGAAAATGAAACTGGCTACTAATTGGATCCAATATGGTGTCTTCAGACTACTGTGGTATTTCTAGACAGAAATGTATTATATTGGAATTATACGTCCCTGATTTGTGTGTTCTTTCATTCATTTTCAGCATCGTATTTCTTCTAACCTATTCAACCACTAGTAAGCCAGAGGTCAGGTAACGCTCCTAAGGAATTCAAGAATGGTGAAATTGACGTAGGCTCTTTGACCATCTTTGACAAAGAACTGAAACAGGACCTTTAGTGAACTGGTCAGCCCATTAGATAGTTTCCTTCCATCCTGCACACCTTGACCTACAATTGGCATTAATAGACTTTATATGCCTTTCATCCATAACTGTTTATAAAAGCAATATTGAATGTTGTTAAATGATTGTTCATCAATTGTATTGAATGTACTAGCTCTTTATGTATAGGTCTGAAGGTGGGAGGATTGCGTGTACTGTTATGCTGATGGTAAATTGTGCACAGACGAAATAAGAACAAGTTAAATACTTTGTAATTGTTGTATTAGTACCTTATTTCGTTAGAACATCATGATATTCTTGATATGTTATTGCCTCTCAAGATTCTCTCTGTACTGTTTGCCAGCCCAGGAGTAGCAGGGAGGACGCCAACGGCCCCAGGAGTGACAAGGCCTGCCGTAGCTTAGCTGGTGGCGGTGCAGGCCGGGGGAAGCCTGGGGCCAACAACAGGACCCGCTGCAGTGGGGAGGGGAGTGTCAAGGCCAGGAGGTGGAGCAGACATGACAGATCCCCCCCACCCCCACCGAGCTGCAAGCCAGGCCAGGCTGAGCCACTGGAACAACAGACCTTGACTGAGTCTGGTCGGGCCCAACCAGCTCCGCCCTGCAGAGAGGCAGGAGCATCCAGGGGAGGAGCCTTGAATAGAAAGATGCCAAGACTGGTGCTCCCACTGGCCTGCAGAGAGGGCAATCCACCAGGGAGTGGGGAGGCAAGACACGGGATAGGGCGGAACTGGGGGGAGGTGGGGATGCCCTCCAGGAAGGCCCCATAAAGCAGGCAGCTGAGGGAGTGTTTAGGAGGAAGGCAAGGAAGGTACAGAGAGAGCAAGAGAGAGGGCACAGAGCGAGGTAAGGGAGAGAGAACCTGAAGACCTATTTGCCCAGCAGTGGGAGAGATAGTCAAGGGTGCTGTAAACCTCTCTCTCCTTCCAATTCTGAAGTCTACTCTGAGCCAGCTGGGATTGCGGGGTCAACCTGGAGGCCCCCCCCCCCCCAGTTCCAATGACTGGAGGGCAGAGGCCCACATTACATGCCTCTAGTTAAGGTCTCTAGTGCACAAAAAACTGATAGAATAAAAATTTGCTAGTCTTTAAGATGCCAGAAGATTCCTGTTCCTATGCAGAGCTTCAGTGTTTACAAGATAAGAACAGAGTGATTCATCAAAAAAAATTATGTTATTATTTTATCTTTTGGGTTCATTATAGCAATTTAAAATGTAGCAGATTTCTTTCCCACAGTAACAGATGTTTGTGGTACTCATGCAACCACATTATAATCCAAAGAGTAATGGAAAAGGACTCTAGGTAGAGAAGTTTACACATTTTCACAGGTACAAAATGTGTATCTAGGAGCTAAGCATATATGCCGTATAGAGACAAATCAGCCTGGGATGGAAACAATCTTATGAAGTTCAGGAGTTAGGCTACTTTCTCCTCAACAGAGATTAGCTATTGCTTAAATAATTGCTCTTCTCAAGAAAAGAAGTCATTAACATTTACAAAAATTAAATTACTGGTCCAAAAATGTCTCTTCATGGTTAGAAAGTAAGAGTTTCATAATGAATATGAATGATTTTGAATGTGATGGTACAAATATACTTTAAAAATAATCAATTTCTGTTCATCAAATATAAAACCAAACCATCCTAATTACCACACTGACAATATTGAGCAATGACTGAAAATTATTAAAGTTTAAATTCTTCATATCATAAAAATCACATGTTAAGTCATGCTGTCAAACTGTACACCTCCTTGTCTGTGATTTAAATGGCTAATAATTCAAGGGTCAACTAATAACATAATACCATTTAAGAATTAAAATGCAGGGATTCATACACACCTGGCTGTTGTAAGCAACAACGTACAAACAATTCAACATGAGAAGTGAATCTCTCAAAGCTTTTATTCATTTCACAGTGAGAAGATTCTATAATTACAGTTTCCAATGTCCCAGTAATTACTCTAGTCATGTAGGTTACCTCAGATTTCTCCCTAGAAATACTCGATTCAAATGTTTTATCGGTTGAAGTTTTCTTTAAACAAATCTAACGTGTCATCATGATCCCTGTTAACAATTACTGTGCAAACAGAACCTTTGTTTTCTGAATAAGTTACTTTAGATTGCACAATGTAGAAAGCAACTCCCTCATACAAAAACTCTATAGATATGAAAATTATTAGAATGGATTTATTAGAAGAGATAGAGTCTTTACCATATGAAGTGAAGTATTAGCTAATTGTTAGCCCAAATGTAAGTGGATTTAGATATTGTTAGAATTACTAAAGTAGATATTTTATTTGACTGTTAGTTTAAATTTAAATATATGTGGAGCTAATATAAAGTAATAGATAATAGATTTTAAGTTTATAACAATATTTTTGAAGTTAATAGATAGGGCTTAGTTGAATAAAAGAGTAAGTAAACATGAGATAAGGAGTTACAGAAAAGGGGGACAGATTGGGAATAGATTAGGCTATAGGGTTGGAAAGCTGTTGGAAGTCTTGGAAAAGGGGGGAGGGAAAGGGTGGGGGAAAGGATAATGAGATGCTATTTGAAAGTTGTATATTAATATTCTCACCTAACAAAAAATTTTCTAACAAAAAAACCCCTCTATAGATATGATGTGAGTATATCAACATGCTGGCAGCACAATATAGTATCAGTGTAAACCTTCCTCCAATTTGCAACTAGGGGACATAGGACACACAACCACAGGTCTGGGTGGCTAACAGCCATTTCCCTCCTACTTTTGCTACTGCTACCCAACATGACATATCTAGTTACAGAATCAAACCCCCCGAAAGGATCCCTCACAGACAGTGGTGGGGAAACAGGCATAAGACCTCACTCCCACCTACTTGCAATTATTGACTTGTAAGGAAAGTGTCTACACCTGGAGGAAGTTTTTAAAAAAAGCAACACTCTAGGTCACAGGGAGGGAGTATTATCCATGTACACTTCCTCCAATAATAGACACCGTCACTGGCCCATTTACAAATTAATCCAAATAAAATTAAATTGTACTGCTGATTGAAGTTAGCATGTGCCATGATACACACACTATATACCACCACATAACCTGCAAAACATACACAACAATTGTGCCTTGTGGTGTATATTTGTTCCCCACATATTCAGTAATTACATCTGAGTTTCATTTGTAAAAACAAAAGCTCTCCTGAAAACAGAACAAATTAATTTTTTTATAAAAACTGTATGCCACTTTCTCCAACCTGCTAAAGGTGTCTCACAACTAAAACTGTAAAACAAAACCAAGCAAGTCAATAAATCCAATAAAAACAAATAATGCCAATAAAAACAAATAATGCCAATAAAAACAAATCAATAAAACAGGCCACATCAATAGAATAAATTAAGACCAAGTTATTGAAAACATGCCAACAGAAAGAAAAAAATCAAGCCAAGAAAGATTAAATCACATAAATCAAACAGAACAGTCTAACATGTTATTGATAAAAGAGTCCTTAGGCTAGCAGCAGACTATAAATCAGTTTAAAAAGATGGAACCCCTTAGTTAAAAGCTTGGATAAAGAGAAGTGTTCTCTTTATCCGGCCTGGCATCTAGAGTAAAGGAGACATGAAGTTTCCGCCACTGAAAAAGCCTTACTCTGACTTGCCACCCACAGGTGGAGGTACAAAGAGCATGAGAAGAGGATCTTAGATGATGGGTGGACAATGTGGGAGGAGATAGTACTTCAACTACCCCAACCCCAAGCCACTGAAGGACTTATAGAAAAGAAACAAGGCTCTGGATTCTTCCCAGGAACAGGGGGACAGCCAGTGTAGATCTTTCAACACATGGGTGATAGGATTCCTTTTTCCAGCCAATGTTGTTTAGGTTTATAAAGACTTATGAAGATTTCTAACTAGACATGGGCATGAACCAAAACAATTTAACAAACCAGTTATTTGTGGTTTGGTGCCGCTGCTGAACCCGAACTAACGAACCGAAATGAACATTTCCCGCTGATGAACCGGTTTGAGGTTTGTGGGTATCAGAAAGGCCCCCGTTGGACTTAGAGAGCCCATATTCCCAGGGAGTGTTTAGCAGGCTCTCCTCCAGCCAGCACCCAAGTTTGGTCAAGATTGCAATAGGGATCTTAAAGTTATACCCTCTCCAATCAGAGGCCCCCAGGAAACTCCCATTCGATGCAATTAGAGCCACCAGTTGATATTGGCCCAGTGTACAAGGGGTTGGCCATCAGAACTGCCTATCAAGGTTTGCAGGGATGAAATTGGAGTGCCCATGGCTACAGAACACCCCCTCCCTCCCCCTGGGTGTCTTCTCCCATGTAACCAATTGTAACCAATTTGCAGCTCCATGATTGGAAGGAAGACCTGCCAATCAAGGTAAGCTGGGCTTCGATTTGGGTTTCCAGGGCGACAGAAGGAGTGCAGACAGAGTTCAGGCATTCCCCCAGCTCCGTTTCCAAGGGTATTGATTGATGGTGCCTGACTGTCTGGCTTCATGAACTGTGGGTGAACGCAACGAACCGGGCTTCCAACGAATGCTGGTTCGTTGGCCATGGACCCACATGAACCACTGGTTCACGAACAGACGATCAGGCGGTTCGTGGGTTTTTTTGGTTCGTAATGCGGTTCGTGCCCATGTCTATTTCTAACTATTCTTAATCACTGTATTGAAAAAATATAATTATACAGTATGAAGGGGCCTTACACTTCAATCCCCTGTTAAATGCAGGAAACCCCAAACCTTCCCAATAATATCTGCTTGAAAACCTCAACTAAGAGCCAATTACTCACTATGTAGCCCTATTGTTGAAGTGCTTTTACTGCTTAGAATTTTCTCCTAATGTATCGTTGAAATCTACCCTCCTTCACCTTAATTCTGTTAAGTCTAGAATGACCACCTAGAGCAGATGAAAACAGAACCATCTCTGTGTGTGATTTTTCAATAAATATACAAATTTGAAAGCTGGCAGTTAATACTGAAATCCTGCCCTCAAGGCATAGTTGACTTAAGGCGACCTCTGATGGGTTTTTCATGGCAAAAGACTAACAGAGGTGGTCAATGTTAACTGAATAAAACAGGCCTGTTAAATCAATAATTTAAAATGCCTATTCTTCCTGTTAGGAAAATTTTATATACTATCTAGGGTTGCCAGCTTAAAGTTGTGAAATTCCTGGGAATTTTTTTTTTGGGGGGGGGAGCCTGGAGAAGTCAGGGTTTAGGGAGAGTAGGCCCCTCAGCAGGCTATAATGCCACAGAGTCCACCTTTCCAAGTAGCCATTTTCTCCAGGGCAACTGATCTCTGTGGCAACTGATCTCTGCTGCAATTCCTGGAGATCTCCTGCCACCACCTGGAAGCTGGCAACCCTATCTCACAGTTAACTAACAGATACCTTCATATCAGAAATTCTCAATGGGAATTTGGGTCTCCTGTCATGTTGCATTTGAATGACACCAATGGACTTTTACCACAACATTTTGAGAGACCTAAAGCAGCAAAGAGTTAATGGGTACCGACACTCATAGGAATAGTTAGTCAAGCAAGCCTTTATTAGCATATATAAAATATAAAACTTTAAATACAGAGACTCCATACAAAATGAGATTAAAATACAGATAGGAGCAGGGCAACAGTGCAGCAAAACCTCAACAGGCAAAACCAGTACAGAATATTACTTGTCAGGGCGTATAGCCATGGCGCTGTAGAGAAACTTAGCTACTATTTCAGTTATTTCCCCATCTGGGTTGTCAAGCAGGAACTGAACCTTAAAATCATCAGAAAACTCTGAAAGTTGGGCGAATATAGGATGTAGAAGATCCCGGCGTGGTGCCAGATAAAAAGGGCACTGGAATAGGAATATTCATTCCCTTGTATTTAAAATAGCACTGACATGGATTTAATTTGTTCAAGGCTCAATAGACCAATAACTGCACTGAGTGGCAATTCTAGGAATATTTACTAGCAATTCAGTCACTTAAATTATATTCAGCCTTACTTTTGAGTAAACATATTTAGGATTTGTTTATAAGTCTACTGGGCTGTGAATCATCTGCTACTACAATGACTTTTGTAAGCTTAATGCATACACACAGAATGAAGCTATTTTCAGCAGTATCCTTTAGCAGGGAATTCACTTCCTTTTTTTTGGCCTTAGGTATACACCAAGATGAACAATGGAAAGTCATTCCAAGATTTCAAGCTTTAACATTTATAGATTTCTGCCTTAGGCAACAGCTGAATAGTGCTATTAAAATATAAGTTATATTCCAGATGAGGTGGCTCCATTATTAGCCTACAAGTACAATTCTGAATTGCAACATATTGTAAATCAACTGGATTAATCTGTTCTATAGAAAAAGATGACTATCGCTGAGCAGAGGCATATACATTTCCTTTTTCTATTTATACACAATAATTGTTTCAATCATTATTATGTTTTGTTGTACAGCATAAACCTTTGAGGGAAAGACTAACTGTTAGGATCCGAGGAGCTACTTCAGGCATACACAAGGGTGTGGACATAGTAGATTTTAAAAAATCTATTAATTTTAATGGCAGGCTGCCATGCTTTATTTCAGCCTGCTTTTGGACATCCTCAGAAGGTTTTTGACAACTGGCAAGATCAACTGTTTTAAAAATGATAATTCTTTTTGTGATACTTTATGAATTAATTAGAGCAGGTCAATTTAACAACACTGCTTTTCAATCTCAATATTTATTAATGTATCATACCCTCTTATTCTACCCAGTTGGTACCTAAAGCATCTTATAACATTATTCCTCCATTTCATCCTCACAACAACCACACTGTAAGGTATGTTAGTTGAGTGAGTGTGCCTGGTCCAAGGCTGGTTGGTGAATGGGAAGGAGAGAAGGAAGCAGGAAAAGTGAGGATATGGGGATTGCCAGGAGGAGGGAAAGAGGACATAGTATAGAGAGGGGATACAGGGGAAAGTGAGATCCCCTCTGCAAGTTCCCTACTACGCAGGGCAGCCAGCCCAGCACTGTGCAACTCAGCTCATCAGCTGACAATGCTGAACTCAACCATAGTTTTTCCAAGTAGAAGCCGCCAGGGAAGGAGGGAAAGATCAATGGGGCAGGAAGGAAAGAAGGAAGCAGGGAACAGGGAGAGGCTATGAGATCTTTCAGGGAAGGGGAGAAAACAGTGGCAAGGGGAAAATATGACACCTCCTGCAAGTCTTTGCGAGTCTCCCACTCGTCATACTTAATACCTAACAACAACAACAACAAAGAAGCCACCTTTAGAGATCACAGTTCAAAGCAGACAATGTAACTTGTAAGCAAAGGTTCTTCTGAAGAAAAGTGTCTTGTAACGGAGGGGACAGCTAATATAAGCTAGGAAAACCATAGTTCACCAGACAATTGCAATAGCGATGGATATGGTATTTATGGAAAATAAAATATTTTTACTTATAAACAACCATTTGAATCCTAGAGAAATAAAATATTCTCATAATAAAGGCAATTTTCCTGAGGGAATACTCGTTGACTAGGAGTGACGTGAAAGTACATTTGTTGTATACAAAAATAATTTTGTGACAGTTCTAAAATAAAATACAGTAATTTCTAGACGACAAAGTGTGCTCAGAAGAATGTCAATTTTGCATCCTCAATAATAAACTTCAAGTAATTTGATAATGTAATGTAAGCAATTAACTGTAAAACATGTATAAATTGATATACAGTACATTTGTCTGATTGATTTGGAAAGAGTTGATTTGGGATCATAAATACAACTATAAGATTGGCTTGGTTATAATATATTTTGAAATGGTAAAGTCAGCACTAGGTTATGGTTACTATGTATACTGTGTATTATGGCCTGGATCTTTTTCTCACACTCTGTCACTGTGTGCAAGGCATCAGGGGACTTCAAAGATGGCATAGCCACATCCTGTTCACAGGGTCAGTACCATTTGTTGAGTACCAGGTGATAGCGCAAGCTACCTCTTTACATATCCAACATATTTCATGTGTTTAAATGATAATAATACAGGTATGCAAGTTTATATTCAGTCCTTTTACTATTGCTTTATCTACCACAAAATATTCATGTTTTCTCTTTGCTTTAAAAAAATATTTCACCTCTTCCTCTTCTTCTTCCTTGTCTCCACAAGACTTTTGTTTTTCATTGATAAAACTGATTCACACAATGTCCTTGCAGTAGTTCAACGTTATCAACCACTTCCCTGTTCCCTGTTTCCTATTAACCCTCTGAAACGTCTGATAAATTTCTTCTCTTGCATCTGTTTCTCTTCAAGATGTCTCTCTTCTTTGTTCTTCCAAACCTTGTTGGTTTCCACTGCTCCTCCTATTGCTCATTTGTATTTTTATCAGTCTCTTTTTTCTGATGTTTGCCCTGAAGTCTTTCAGTTAGTTGTGAATGATTTCTCTACTAAAAGCCCCGGCCCTGAACTTACCTGGGCCGGCATTTGCGGACCTTCGCGGCCAGGGGGAAGCAAGCAGGAGCAGCGACCATGCCGGCCCTGCAGAAATGCGCTCTCAGCCTCGGGCTGGGAGCGCAGAATTGAATGATCCCAGCCGGCCAATCAGAGCAGCTGGCTGGGAGCTACAAGGGCGGGAGCCGTTGCCCGACCGGAGTGAACGAGTTTTCACTCAGGTCCTCCCGCCCTCTATATGGTACTGGGCCAGCCTCCTCTGGACACAGTTGGCTCCGGAACAGCGATCCCCACCCACCCTCCGCAGGATTAGTTTAGAAGGTTTAGTACGGCTATACGGTTATGTGGGGGGTTGGTGGCGGTATTGCTGTTAATAGTGTATTGTCATTCCGAGTTAAGCATTGTTGGGCTTTATGGAAGATGTTGATATGTTATTTGTCACAACTTTCAGTGGGCGGTTTGGGCGTTGGGCACCGATCCCTTGAGGGGGGGGGAAGGGCCTGTGTGCACTGTTTCCCCATAGAGGGGATCCCCATAAGGGGTCTTGGACCAGGCTTGGCAGTGGTAAGCCCAGCTCGGGGGGCTGACAGAACAAGCCTGCGTTCAGGTGACGGGGACCACGCAGAGGCTACCGTCCAGTGTGGCTTCCTCATACGTCATCCCATGGTGTCCCCTTTCAGCAGGCGGGCTGATAGGGTGAAGAGTCATCGGTTGGCAGGCGGGTCTGCCGATGCTGGGATACGTGCCCTACGCTGCCATGGCTCCTTTATTCTGTAATCAATAAAGTTGTGGCCTATTTTCTCCAAACAAGCGTCAGTGTGTTTATTCTACTTGGAAGACCCGAGCCATATCAAGCTGGGCCCGCAAACCCATCTCATGATCCTTCACTTACAAATTATTACTTCTCTTTTTCTCTCATCTATTTCTAGGTGGGATTTCTCATGTTCATGCTTTGTTCTCTTCATAAAGATTAAATGATAATTTTAGAAGTTTTTATTAAGTATATTTTCATCCCTTTTCTCTATTTCTGTTGATGATGAAGCCTTTTATTATACTTTTAATTTCTTTCAATTGCTTCTCTGGTTGTTCCTAAACATTTCTGTGCTGACAGTTTACAACTTTGTATGTTTCTTCCCTCATAATCTCCTCCATTCTGTCTAGTTTTATCTGTTCATTTTTGTATTATGTCTTGGGCAAGTTAGTTCTAAATGTAATCTCAAAAAAAAATCCTTAACCTTTCACACGTCCTATTTCTTTTCCTTGTCATTTTAACCTTGGTGGTGTTTCCTCATTTCAAGCATGAACTGTGTTACTTTTTCTCCTGCTTAGCCTTTATCTTCCCATCCCATATTCACACTCCTGTCTTGTCTTCTTTATATTCCAAGTTTCATTCCTTTCTTTCTCCCGACACTACCAAAATATTTGTTAATTGATGGCTAATTGGAAATATTGGGTTGCATCTTACAGATGCTGGACTGTCAGAAACTGAGGTGTCCTTGACCTTCCCCTCCTCCAGCAACTCCAGTGACGGGCAAAGGGGCACCATCAAGGGGTCAGTGATCTCCACAGGTAAAAAAAAAAATTATGTGAGTTACACTGAGGAGAGAAATAGTGCAAGATCATCCCTTTTCCCACTTCTCTCAGTGGAAGGTCCTTAGAATTCAACACACTCCCTTCTTATAGCTTGATGTCTGGATGATAGGTCCATCACTGACTATATCAACAGTAAACCAGGGGTAATCAGGCAGCATTTATTGTATATGACCAATGAGTAAATGGAACCTTCATGTTCAGGTAAAAGGGGAACACCTTGGCCTCGTGCCCTACTTGTAGACCATTCAGTGGCCGTGTAGATGACCACTGGACTGATCCAACACAGATGCTCACATAATGTAAGGCATTACATCCATGTTTATAGGAGGTGCTGCAAGCTCATTTTATTTGCTATGGCTTTTAATGTGGTGTAGGCTACAGGCATTTTTGGAAGGAAGGGTACTTTGAGTTTTGACTGTATAAGTTTTTAAAATTTGGAACTGTAAACCACCTTGACCCTTAAATAAATATATGTTGTATGTTCCAAGTCATAACCCATGCTTCTTCCAGTGGAAGGTACTGTGTTCACTTAATTCCCTCCTTTGGGGTGTTCTGTGTATGAACTGCAGTCCATACACAGGTCAGAACAGCATTACCACACCAGCATGCACCCCAATGATGTCTCCATCATCCTGTTACACAGCATCAGTGGCACGTCAGTCCATGATTAGTGACATGATTAGTGACATGCAGCAGGAGTCCTATGGAATTGTATTTTCTCTGCACCTTGCTAGGGTGGTTTTTCTGCCAAAGATTTTCCCACAACAGAGTAGGAATAGGATATTGACTAGTGGCAACAGCATTATGTTGGCAAAGGCGATGCTCTGGCATTTTAGGGCTGCCACCTACTTTCGATTAATAAACTAACTCGTGAAAGAATTGCAAACTATTTTAGTTTATGCAGTCTTCCATTTTCTAAAGTCTATGTTCAACTCAAAAGTTCAGAATAAGAAGCTATAGATCTTTCAGAAATCAATCCTCAGAAAAATAAATTTAAATTTGTAAGTACTGAGTTATCCTAGTTTTCTTTCCATTTACTTAGATGGGTGATATAAATCAAGCAAATAGTGCAAGCTCACGATAGCTAATTTTGCCTACAATTACTATAATATTTGCTGTACATTATGATAATATACATTTTTAGACGTTTAAAATTATTAAAAAGTCAACTGAACATGCAAATATATTGCTTCTATTTAATCATATTATTGGGCTGTTTATTTTTTAATTTTGTCTCTAAAAATATGAACATCATCAGTTTCTGCACAGCATTTCTAAGCTCTCATAACAAAAATCTTTTTGTTTACTGCAAAGTTGGATTTTTAAACATTTCTGTTTCCTCAGCTTGTGAAAACTAAAATATCCTTAAGTATCTTAGGGTGCAGCAGTTTTTAATCCCTTTTATCACACTGCAAATGTTGTTTGAACAAAGATAAGGCATTAATACTGAGAAAATCATACCCATCATAAATTTTGAGCTATACTATTCATCAAGCATATTAAGTTTGTGATGTTAGTTAATTTAGGTTCCATACAAAAAGTATTGCGTATTTCCCCCACATATTTCACGCCCCCGCAAAAAACCAATTGTTTGATCTATAGCTTCAAAATATCTAGAATTGTACATCTGTTCCCTCAATCCCATAAATACAATAAAATTACAGCTTACCCCTTCATAATCTTCACTGTCATAAAGGTACATATTTTTATATATAGGAACTTAATGTTGTCCAATGCTCCCATATATTCTTGAAAACGATGTTCAGTATTCAGTATTATCTAAAAGTTCACCATTTTAGCAGTACACTTTCTATGGCTGGATTAGAGAGCTTCAGTACTTGTTCCCACGCTCAAAATGCTCTTTAAATATTGCTCTCCAGCACAAAAACAAAATGTCTTGCTGTAAGCAGCTAAGGAAATAATGGTTTGGCAAGCTGCACCAGTCAAAATTCCACAAAGAAAGAGAGGCAGCCACAAGGATGTGTTATCTTAATCCACTTCTATAAGTAGAAGCGTACAGTTAGAAACATACTTAGTTGGGTATTCAAAGTTCCACATTAATCACGTGTTGCCAGCCTTACACTGATTGGTTGTAAATATAGGACTGCACTTGAAAAGCAGTAAGAATGTTGGACAATTAGTTCTAATAGCTAAGAGTGAGTGCTATTCAACAATATACTGCAAACTTTTTTCTGTAAACTCACCATGAATAAGTTATAACTGGAAGAAACACATATATGGTCAACAAAGATTCTACAGTGCAAGAACTCGGTAACTAGTTCAAATCTATCCTTGTTCAGTTAAATGTGGTTAAGAAGGGGATATAAGAGTGAAACCATATGCTTCTAGGTGATCCTATGGGGGCTGTTAAGATTGCCAGCCAGCAGCAGGCAATTGGTGGGAGTCTGGAAGCACAGGGACATGGGTGATTTCTGTTGGCATGAGAGTGTGATGTCACTTCTAGAGGAAACCCAGAAGCGATGTCTTACCTCTCTAGGAATTGCTGAAAATGCTATGGGAAAACCACAGTTCCTGGCAATTCCTAAAAAGCCATGCCATGACAACAGAATGGCACTGGGCAGCAGGGGTTGCCAGTAGAAGGTCTCCTGCCATAGTGGGAGACCTGGCAATCCTAGAGGCTTTAGAAATCCTGAACTAGAGCCTGGAGGCAATTTTGAAGTAGCTGTGGGCTAATAAACTGAAACTTAGTCCTGAGAGGATGGAAATGCTACTGGTGAACAGAAAGTTTGACCTGGGACAACGTGCCACCTCTTTTGGATGGGGTTATGCTCCCCTTGAAAGAACAGTTCTAGCTTGGGGGTACTCTTGAACCCCGGCCGATTGTTGGATAAGCAGGTGGCAGCTGTGGCTAAGAGTGCCTTTTATCAGCTTCAACTGGTTAGCCAGCTACAGCCTTTCCTGGGCAAAAAATATCTGGCCACCATAGTGCACACTTTGGTTGCATTTAGATTAGATTACTGCAATGCAGTCTATGTGAGGTTGCTCTTGAAAAGTGTTCAAAACTTCAATTGGTTCAGAATGTTGAAGCCAGGATGTTGACTGGAGTAGGTTGTATGGATCATATCATTCTAGTCTTGGCCCATCTAAACTGGCTCCCAATCTGATTCTGGGCTCAATTCAAGGTACTGTTGTTGACATCATACTTTGTGCAGGAGTGCTCCCATGCTTTGTGGGGGCTGATTTTGGCCCCAAACATATTGATTCTAAAAGAATCAATCCCGCACAAAGCACAGGAGCATTCCTGCACAAAGCATGATGGTGTCACTTCTGGAAGTGATGTCATCACTTTGGCTCCAGGAATGCGCAATGTGAAGAGTTTTGTGTAGGTGAGTATCGGATCCCCTCCCAGCCAGGAGGATATGGAGACCTGGCAACCCTAATTTTAGCATGAGTAGACCATAATGCATTCCATTTAAAGAGGGGGGGGCAAACAAGAAGCCTCAAAAGGAGCCCAAGATGGATAATCCGCTAGGGAGCAGCAGTCCCAATAATCAGTATCAGTTAACAAGTATGCCTGATGATATAAATTAAGATCAGGAAAGCCAAATCCTCCTTCATTAGATTGAAGTTGCATTTTCTCTAAAGAGATCCTAGGTGCTAAGGAGACCCACATGAATTTCTGAAGCAAAATATTAATTTTATGAATATATCTGTAAGGGATATGAAAAGGAATTGCATGAAAAACATATATAATTCTAGATATAATGTTCGTTTTGACTGTATTTACCCCATAGTGCCCATCTGTCCAAATGCAAGGACACATCTGCAATAAAAAATTCATTTAAATATACTTAATATCTCTAGGAATCAATATGCCAAGGCAAGTGACGATATTTGGGCACCATAAAAATATCCATTAGCAAATACACTCTATGATTTTTGTTTCCCAATGGCATCAATTCAACTTTGCCCAATTAATCAAATAGCCAGACAAATGGGCATTTTGTTGTTTACCAGCACATTGCCAGTGAAAACAAGAACCATAATTTCTTTATCTTATGGACAGCAGCATCTGCTTACTTGCTTTTAGTATTGCTTCAATCTGTAATTTTAAACTGAGTTTCTAACAAGCATCCACTGAGTAATGTAGGAACAGAAATATTTTCATATTTTGAGAAAATATTTATAATGTATAATTATAGAGTAAGATGCAAGACTTACTGAGGTAGCTTTATAAACTCTTGAGGAGCCATCTGTGAACTTAAGGAGTGAATCTGGAAAACTCTTATTGCTTCTTGAATCTTAAGCAATTTTAATAAATTCATATAGTACCTTAACACTTGAATGTTGATAGTTTGGGACATTGTTTCTGATGTGCCTCTGTTATTTTTTCCTTGTTTTTTATGTGCTTTTCTTGTATTAATTAGGACAAGTCGCTGATATCCTTAGGCTGTGTCCGCATAGGAACTATTTTCAGTTGTGGACTCAATGCTACTGCAAATACAGAGGCATTCAGAGTGGCACCAGAGTCTCCACATTGGGCTGTTCTCTGATATTTCCAGATAAATTGAAGCAAAGCAGGATCTGGTAACATCTGAGCAAACCGTGGGAACCCACAGAAGGACTGCAGATGGATGATGTTGCGTGGATGCTCTGAAAACTCCCATTCCTCTTTGAGACCTGGTAGGGCAAATTCTCCATGTGGAAGCAGCCTCTCTACAGATTCAAGAAAAATGACTTTTTAATTTGTTAGCTAATGGTTGATCAAAAACTGAGATCTGCATATTCCGTGGAAATGTTAATAGTTGTCTTTCTGAGTTTTCTAATTCAGGAAAAAGGTTTGTGACGTTAGGTATTTGTAAAATGTTGGACTAGGTAGTTGCAGGAAAGTGCTAAGTGGGGGAGGAGAGCGGGGAGAGGGCATGGTGACAAAACACACGGACACAGTGCTGGAGGTAAAGAGGCCACAACTTTATTGAGATTACAGCTCAAGGAGCAAAGGCGTACATAAGGCACAGATCCGAGCATCGGCTGACCTACCTGCCAAGTCGATGACCCACATGCCCCCTCAGACCCCTGCTGGGGGGGGGAAACATGGGATGACAGTCAGTGGGATGCCACGTGAGTATACACCCTTGTGTAAATCATCCCCTGCCACCTGGGAGTGAGGCAGACTGACAGCCCCCGAATGGGCATGCATCGGCCATTCCTCACTCCCCAGACCCCTTATGGGATCCCCATAATAGGAAAACTGAGCCTGAGGGCCCTGTTTCCCCCCAAACGGATTGGTGCCCAATGCCCAATACACGGCCTACTCACTCCAAAGTTGTGACGAAAGGGAGGGCTGGGTGGGATGCCACCATGGGCCAAGTGCTGAGGGGTGGGGGCCAGCTTCCCAGACCAGGGGCCTGCACCAGATGTGCCTAAGAATGCTCCCCTGGCCCCCAGTCATTCCCTGCCCCTCCACAACATGGCAGTCACCTCCCCGCTCACCTCCCCCGTATCACTCGCAACCTGGGCCCCCAGGTAGGTCTGGGAGCCATTGTGAACAGTACAAAGTGGTGTTTTCATATTCTGCACATTTTATGCTTAACGTGCCTCCCTGAGTACTTCACATAAACTTCAGATTTCTAGGGCCTGACCCTTTGTGCCCTCCACACATTAAGCAATAACTCTGTTTTGTGCTGCTGCTGTATTTGCATGAATAGGGCTGTCCCCAGAATGCAGACATGAAATACTACTTAAGTCACTTCCCCAGCCCAGCTAAGGCGTACATATGTGAAAATAAGCTTCTATATCTGCAATGTAGATGTTGCACATATAGTTTCACTTCCTGATCTGATCTAGCATCAAGGCTGTGCTTATGTAGCTGTGGTCATATAATGAGCAACAGCACAAAGCATTTGGTTGGGAAGATGAACAGATGGCTGGATTGGAGTGGCTGTATTTGTACTTTGACAGAGAAATATTTAATCTTAATTACTAAATGTAATTATTTTAATTCATGGTTCATTTATGTTACATATCAGAATAGCCACTGCTAAACTGATACCAGAGCGTTTTGTGGTCACGCAATCCAATTTCTAATAGATATCACCTAAAAAATAGGTACTGTGCATCATATGCAGGATAATATTTAAGAATTAAAATTAATTAACATATTCATTATTTTTTAAAGTGAACATAAAGAATCTCTTTATTTAAGAAAGTGGCGTCTAAGCACATATTGTCCTGACTTGGATAGCCTAGGCATCAATCCTGATCTTGTCATATCTCGGAAGCTAAGCAAGGTCAGCCTTGGTTAGTAATTTAATGGGAGATGTCCCAAGGGAGACCAAGGTTGCTAGGCAGAGGTGGACAATGGCAAACTACCTCTGTTAGTTTCTTGCTTTGAAAACCCCAACAGAGGTTGCCATAAGTCAGCTATTACTTGATGGCACTTCTACCACCGTCAAGTACATGTCAAATAGAAAATGAAACTATTAGTATTATATTAGTGCAATCCTA
The DNA here is from genome assembly GCF_028583425.1 of Eublepharis macularius. Lineage (NCBI taxonomy): Eukaryota > Metazoa > Chordata > Lepidosauria > Squamata > Eublepharidae > Eublepharis > Eublepharis macularius. The sequence goes on along the minus strand of NC_072800.1, from coordinate 66,698,671 downwards.
AGAACACTTTCATGGAGTAAATGCCATTGAATAGACCTGAGCAGGATTCTGAGTAGATTTGCTTAGGATTGTTCTATGAGTGTACATTTATTTTACCCTTTGAAAATATGCATTACATGGCTTCGTTAATAGTTAACAATAACTGTGTGGCATTAAGAATCAATTAATAGCAATAATAAAAATAACAATAACAACAATATCAATATCAACATATAAGCCAGGAAAATTTAAGCACATTTAAGTCAATGAGAGAAATTTAGACACATACTTAATTGTTCCACAGAAATGAATAGACTTAAAAGTGTTTGTCTTCAGCTTGATCCTACCCACCACTTAAATATTTCCCAGCGTAACTCTTATTTCCTCAGTAGATGTTCTTTTAGCATTACCACACAATGTATCAATGTCCATAAGAATGGCAAATGTTAATGCACATTATTTTCTCAAATATAAAACAGGTTTATCAAACATTGTATATAGATATGCAGAATGGCTCAGACAATAGCTACAAAGAACTGCACATTGTACACACTGCAAATAAATGTGTTTTAATATATTTGTGTAAACCAACAGAAAACTATAGTTATTGTTTTCAAGGTTAGACTAAAGACAGGATTGTTCCATGCTATGACCTTTCTTGAGCTGCTGAAGGATCCCTGTTTCACTTTCTACCACAAATGGAATTGAAAGGGCTGCTACACAGTGCAATATAGTGCTGTATCTGCACAAAGTTTTATCCCCACAAACAAGACCCTACTATATGTCTACTAGGACAGTGGCTCTCAACCTTTTGTATTTTACATCCCACCTATCACTCTATCAAAGAAACTGGATCCCACCATGATAGAAAAAGCCTACTTTTCCCAAGAAGGACACTGATATGTTTATAGGCATATATGACAGGCACTATATTTATAATTTATAGTAATATTTAAAGATTTTTTAAAAATCACAGAAATACAATGGATACTCCCTGGCAGATAGGGTCAGTAGGAAGTGGCACACCAAGCGACACTTGCTGGTGGGCAGGGGAAACGGGAGATCAGAAGAAGCATTGAGTATCTGTGGTCACTACTTGCATGTTAAAAAGACATAGAAAGATAATCTCTTGAGGGTAGGGTTGGCCGGCGATGGCATGTCACTCTTGCATGTGGACACAGGGACTGAAGGAGAGCAAATTCTTACTAACTGTTATGAAAAATCTGCATCTCGCTTAAGACTACTTCTGCATCTCACAGGTGTTATGCATACCTCTGGTTGAGAATCACTATATTAGGAAGTAAGTTCCAGACAACCAGCTAGGGTTCTAATTCTCTCTGAAATTTTCTTTCTGTTCCTTTGATTACAGCCCCTATTGGCTTGGATCCTGTGGTAAATTTTCACTACCTGTGCAACTACTATAGTGCTCCCTTACTCCCCTGGCATGCCAGTTCACTTTGAGATATTGGGAGGTGTGTGTGTGTTAAGACAGAGTTGCTGCACATTTTAAAAGCATGACTACAAATAAGAGATGGGCACGAACCGAAATACGAACCAAAGTTTGTGACGAACTGGGCTAGTTCGTAGTTCTCGAACCAGCAGATAGTCAGAGCCCATTCCTGACAATCCACCATGAACTTTAGGCTGGTTCGTTTGGTTCATTTTTTGGTTCGTCACTGCAGACAGCCTGGCACAGATCAATCAGTTTCCCAGGCAACAGTGGATGGACTTTCTGCAGACCTTCTGCTGACCCGGAAGTGGCCTTCTGCTGGCCGGAAGTGACCTTCTGCTGACACAGGAGTGACAATATGCTGACCTGGATGTTATGTTTTCATGAACCAAACAAACTGGTTTTCGAAGTGGGGCAGGTTTGTGAAAGTTCATGGTTTGTGGTTCGTGAAATGTGACAAACTACTGCACGGTTTGTTTTTTTCTGGTTCATGCTCATTTCTAATTACAAAATAACATTCACAAAAATACCACTGGCTCTTGGAGGGCTAGAAAGTAGCCAGTAGTATTTAAGTATGTATACCCCTCTGTGGGAGAAAAACTAATACTTTACAACTAATTCATGAAAAATATAAAGGCCAATAGCTCTGAGAAACCTCAAAAGTTCTTTGACTGTTCACATAGGAACTCTGAAATTCTAACTGCATTCTAACTGTTTTTATTAGAAAATACAATTTAGGTCTTTAAAACAGAGAAAAAAATAACAATGACAAGGGACTACAACAGATTTATAACAACATTGTCTAGATGTTCCAGTAAAACCAAACAAATAAATAATGGCAGGACTTTAAACAGTTAGTGTGGAACAGTCTCCTTAATAAACCCAAAGAATTGATCTTTTCTTTAAGCTATTTTTTAATTGATAGCTTTAACCAAGTTAAATACATAAAGTTAGATTTAGTATTTATTGCCTATTTAAATGAGGAATGCCTCATTTAAATGTTAGATAACTAACCTCTGTGCCTACAAATCTCTGTTACTAGATAAAATGATACTCTGTCCAAATGTAGTGCTGACACATCTGCATAAGTTCTGCTGAAATACACAAAGGGATTGCAGTTGTAGGGGCTTGTTCCATTTATCTAATGGAGGTACCACTTTCCTATCATGCATCTTGGTATCCTTGATCCACTAGAGTTTAAATGGTATTGTTTTCTGGCACTGGGAAGTTCAGTTCTAGAAACAGATACTTTCCATCTTATCAGTCACAGCAATTGCCAGGCATATATTTTGCTTCTTCCAGGCGTTTCTGGACTCTGTTCCTTTCTTTCCTCTATTAACTTGGTTTGGGGCATCACAGTTTTACTTACTAAGATTCATTTAGGGACTGGAATCCACAATTACTAGAATGAAATAAAAACCTGAGTCAAAATTACACTTTACATAAATGCATTCCTCCTTTTGTTCATATCTCTACATCAACACCTACTGAGCGTGACATGTTGGTGCAACTTGACAAGAATAGTTTCCTTCAGAGAACACAGGCTGCGACAGCTGTTGAACAGCTCTTTCCCATTGCTTTATTCTTCCATTATTACTTTATGCATTTTTAATCACTCAAGGCAACCTCATGTAGCATGCCAAAAACCCTCCTACTGTGCAGAGTCAAAACAGCAGGCACTAAGCTGCAGTCATTTAGATTCATTATCCTAGTTATCAATAGTGACCATGCCCCTTGCAGAAATTCCGTTGCCAGTCCTCTGACTGCTGCTGAAATTTATTGCTGTGGTAAGTCTTCTAACATCTGGGTCCTTTAATCTGCTGGGAACGGCCACAGCTTACTTTTCAATGTTATAAGAAAGAGTGCATCAGGAAGTTCATTTGTTTTCTAGTGATGTTAAACACTGGGCCAGGGCCTCCTAATGCAGATTGTGGGTTAGATCCAAAGAACAGAATCAAAACAGCAAAATCAAAACCCTCACTAGAGCTGTTCCTCTTAAGTTTGCCCAAGATTGGACAAACTTTGGGAAATATTAGATCCATCCCTGAGTACAGTACAACTCAGCTGTGATTCAGGTCTCTAAGGAAAGACAACAGGGATGGAACACAGACTACCAGATCAGAAATACACCCATCGAATACTGCAACATACAATGCAGCCAAACATCAGCGGCACGGACACTGACATTTGGATGCATCAGTTATGAAAGGGAACATGTTATATTTCTTGCATTCCAGCAGCCATGCCCCAGTTCCTGCAGAGTAGATTTTATTTTTTTAAATGAAGATAACACAAAAGGCAGTTGAAGCCATACACACGAGAGTAAAAAATCAAATCGTGTCAAATCAAAAATTATTTTCTACAAGGTTTTTAGATGGTGCCATTTTAAGGATATTCAATTGTACTACACAGTCTGTCCATTTTAGTAAACATCATGTAAATGCCTATTATCTTCTGCATAAAAAAGTTCCAGCTATCTCTTAAATAGCTGTTTTGTAGGGTGCACTCTATGATTCATACCCTGCTGAGGTCCCTCTCCTCCCCAAATCTTGCCCTCCTCAGGCTTCACCCCCAAATCTCCAGGCATTTCCCAACCCAGCACTGGCAACCATAGGGTTCTGTAATGTCTTTGAAAGTATGGGTTGTTATAATAATCCAAACTGCTTCAATTAATATCATAAATCAAATTGCTGTGATCTAAAAGATCCCTTTTCTAGTCTTGTCTCTGCTACAAACTCACAAGGTAGACTTAGGCAAGCCTCTCTCTTTTTTTTCAGCTTCAGTCTCTCAGTTGTAATATGTGACAATAATAATGACCTACCTTACAGGGCTATTGCAAGGATTAGCATAAAATGATACAGATGAAGCACTTTGAACGCTGCAACTACTATATATATTCTTAGAGATATTATTCTATTGTAATTTTCAGTTCGTTTCATTCTCTTTTCCAAGGAATGCTATATATGCCTTTGGTCTGCTTTTCTTTGTCATGTGCTTACCTTAGGAATAATGTGCTTAGCTGAACAATGGGCACTAGGCATCTATCACCTATGCCAGATGGGTCCCAAGTAAAACCATTAAAATTACTTCTCATTGGAATAAAATCTCAAAAATGAAATACACTAGTAAAAACTTTATTAGCTATCAAATGAATTATACTTCTAACTAAGATTAAATTGAAATACATTTTCATGCCTAAATAGAAATTTATTCAAAACACTGATCTGATTCAGTTTCTATCTAGATCAAGTTGTGGTTTAGCCAGAAAAGCCTATCACTGTCAATTAACACTTCACTGTGGGATGATCTCCTGTATTCTTCTTTTATTCACATCTAGCCTAGGAAAAGACTGTGAGCTCTCCTTAAATCAGGAAACAACTTTTAATTAGTCATCACTGCAAATGGAAACCAGGAACCAGTACAATAGTAGTCTTGGCTATGATCTAATGATGGGATTGCTGACAGGAATGAGATGTGCTTCCTCAAAAGCTGTTCTTGGGGAAATATATCTACAAATGTATTTTTATTTGTTAATTCTATTCATTAATTAACTAATGCTTTATTATTATTATTATTATTATTTTAAATTTATTGGTGAGTTTGAATTTTCAAATTTGATATCATATCTAATTAGTTCTGTTCCCCACCCTTTTCCTCCCCCCTCCCTATTGACTTCCAACAGCTTTCCAACCCTTACCCCCTTTTATTGCTTAATTCTATTTCACTTATATTTTCCTGCAACACATAGATCATAATATCTCTTACTCTAAGCATATTCTAATTCTTTTATGCATATACTCTATCAAATATACTATCAATATAGTATTTGTTATATACTATACCATCCAATATAGCATAGCATGCATTGTAATATAACTTAACATATATTTATCTGCAACACATAGATCATAATATCTTTTACTCTAAACATGTTCTAATTCTTTTATGCATGTTCTCTATCAAATATACTATCAATATAGTATTTGTTGTGTACTATTCCATACAGTATAGCATAGCATGCATTATAATATAGCATATCATAACATCCCAATATAGTATGCAATGTAATATACTAACACCATACATCATAATATATTATATATAGTATATAGTATAAATTTTCTGATATATCAATTTTACTTTTCCTTTGCTAAACTATATATTCTAAATCAAATTTTCTTAATCATAAAATTAGCTTAGATTGTTATAATTAAATTTCCCCCTTAATGGTAAAGTCACTTCTCTCCTCCATTTACAACACCGCTCTTTAGAAAATTCTCAAACTGCCACAGTTCTCCTTTCACATCCCATTTTTTCTCTAAATATTGTTTCAGTTTCCCCCAATCAGCAATATATTGTCCTAGGTCAAGATCTTTAAGCTTTCTTGTCATTTTGTCCATTTCTGCCATGTACAGCAATTTGTAAATCTAGTCTTCTATGGTTGGTATTTCTTGTACTTTCCACTTCTGCGCATACAAAAGTCTTGCCGCTGTAGTCATGTAAAATAGCAATGTTCTATACTGCATTGGAACAGCTTCCATCCCCAAGTTCAGTAGCAACAATTCTGGGTTCTTATTTATTTGAATTTGTAAAATCTCATTAATTACTTCAGTTATATCTCCCCAATATTGCTTAGCTACTTCACAAGTCCACCACATATGGTACAATGATCCTTCATGCTTTTTGCATTTCCAGCATTTGTCTGACATATTCGTATTCCCTAGCACAATTTTCTTTGGTGTTAAGTACCATCTGTAGATCATTTTGTATACATTCTCTTTAATATTCGTACAAGTTGAAATCTTCAGTGTATTTTTCCACAGGTGTTCCCATGCCTCCATTGTTATTTCTTTATGAAAGTTTATTGCCCACTTCACCATCTGAATTTTAACTGTTTCATCCTCCGTATACCATTTCAGAAGTAGTTTATAAATCTTAGATATTTCTTTCTTGCCTTCTTGTAGCATCACTTCTTCTAGTTCAGAATTTTCCATTCTTATACCTCCTTTTAAGCAGTCCGAGTTATAAAGATCTCTGATCTGTCTATATTGAAACCATCCATAACAAGGAGACAACTCTTCTTCTGTCTTTATTCTTAGCATTGAATGTTGTACTTGTGTTATCTCCTTGTAGGTTAGACGTTGCTGCTCATTGTCGACAGTTCTCGGATCTATTACTTCATATGGAACCACCCATGAAGGAATTCCATCTTCCATGTAAACCTTATATTTTTTTCCAGACTGTGAAGAGGCTTCTCCGAATATAATGGTGCAAAAACATCGAGTCCGCTTTTACTTTATCATACCACATGTATGCATGCCATCCATATATTTTTTATGTCCCTCCAAGGCCAGCAATTTACGATTTTTTAACGTTATCAATCTTTTAACCATACCAGGCATATTACTTCATAATATAGTCTTATATTGGGCGGTTGCAAGCCACCTCTTTCCTTCGCATCCTGTAATACTTTCATTTTCACGCGTGGTCTCTTGCCTGCCCACACAAAGTCTGAAATTTTCCTTTGCCATTTATCAAACTGTTTTGAGTCTCGAATAATTGGAATTGTTTGCAGCAAGAACATCACTCGTGGTAAAACATTCATCTTTACTGCTGCTATTCTTCCCAACCATGATAAATTCAATTTATTCCATTTTATCAAGTCTCTCTCTATTTGTATCCACAGTTTATCATAGTTGTTTCTGAATAAATCTATATTTTTCGCAGTCAGTTCAATACCCAGATATTTTACTTTGTTAGTTACCTCACAGTCCGTTATCACCGTCAGTTCTTGTTGCTTCTGTTTAGTCATATTCTTGCATAGTATTTTTGACTTCTTTTTATTCACATAAAATCCAGCTAGATCCCCAAACTGCTTTATTTTCTCTATTACCTTTGGCATGTTTTCAATCGGACCTTCTACTATTAACATTATGTCATCCGCAAATGATCTGACCTTGTAGGAAAATTCCTTTATTTTTATACCTCGGATTGTATCATCCTCTCATATTTGAACCATCAATATTTCCAAAACCAGAATAAACAACAATGGAGACAGAGGGCAACCCTGTCTTGTTCCTTTGCTTATTTTCAATTTTTTAGTTAAGTCCTCATTCACTACAATCGCTGCACTTTGGTCTCTGTAAATTTCTCTGACCGCTTGTATGAACCTTTCTCCCATTTGCAGCTTTTCCATAGTGGCAAACATAAAGTCCCAGTTCAGATTGTCAAATGCTTTTTCTGCGTCCACGAAAAAGAAACCAACTTCCCTATCACAATGTTTGTCATAATATTCAATAGCGTTTATTACTGTCCTTAAATTGTCTTTGATTTGTCTGTTAGGTAAAAATCCTGCCTGTTCCTCTGCAATGAATTCCACCAGCCATCCTTTTATTCTCTCTGTCAAAACTTTTGCAAATATTTTATAGTCATTGTTCAATAACAAAATTGGCCTATAATTTTTAACATTAGTCAAGTCCAATCCATCTTTCGGAATCAGTGATATGTTAGCTTCATTCCATGAATCAGGAATTTTTTGGCCTTCCATAGCTTCATTCATTACCTCGCTCAAAAAAGGTGCCAATTCGTTAGCCATTTTATAGAACTTTGCTGTTAGTCCATCCGGTCCCGGTGCTTTCCCCAATTTCGTTGATTGGATGGCCTCTTTTATTTCTTCCTCTGTCACTTCTCTGTTTAATTTTTCTTTCCATTCCTCTGACATGGTTTGGATGGCATGCATACATGTGGTATGATAAAGTAAAGCCATTAAGGAACTACCTTATAACTACTAGCCCCCTGAGGAAACATTCTCAAGAATTAAGGAACGTTAACATCCTTGATGTCAATCATAAATCAATCACTGACACAGGGCACCTTTACTCAGCCACTCAAAGGAGTGGTTATCCATCCAGTACTTTAAAAACCATTGGTACAGAAAAAATGATGTATTGCTTGGTCGTTAATTTGGGTGACGTGATTAAGAAAGCAACTGTAGAACAACTTCAGGTATGACTCATCTACTTTGGACCCCTTTCAGTCTGGTTTTAGGCCAGGTTCTGGGACAGAGATTGCACTGGTGGCTTTAGCCAGTAACCTCCATTTAAATGTAGACCAGGACTTTGCTCCTCTCATCGGATTTATCAGCAGCCTGTGATATTGTGGACGATACCATCTTGTTGAGACATTTGGAGGTAGAAGTACATCCATGGAATGTTCTTTGGATTGGTTTAAATCATTCCTTACTTTACAGACGCCACTAAGATGAACAACAAATTGTCTGTCAGAGAGCTCCTTTTATAGCTAACAATAGAAAAGAATTATTTCAATGTGAGTCATTTAGATAGTTTCACTACATTGTCAAACAGCTCAGATGCATATCATCACATTCGCTTCAGTTCTGTTGTCTGGATTTTTAGTGTGGACATCTGTTAATATAGAGAGTCCTGCATTAGGGTTATTTATGTTATTTATAGTACAGCTTTCTCACTGAGACACAAAGTGGATTACACAGTATGAATCAGTACAGTCAGTTACAAATACATTTCAATAAACAATGCAATAGGGTATAGGAATGTAAATTTGCAAATATTTAAATCCAGCAGGCATTGGATACAGATTACTGTTGAAGAAATGCTGAAACAGAGCATAAGCAAGTCTAAGACTGCCATATTAAACAATGTCACAACTACACAGTAAGATCATATTTACTACAGCAATAATAGTAAAGTCACGTTGCAGTTAATTATAAAAAAATAGCTTTTGTTATTTTCCCCATCTCAAATAATAAAGCATTAGTTGACTTCCGGTTTGGGATTCATGGAGGTCTAACGCAGCTCAAAGAGCTGGGCTGTCCGCGCCGTTGTTTGTGGAGGCTGGAGGGGTGCAAACTGCCCACAGCCCCCTGTTCCCAGGCGGGGAACAGGCAAGTACGCTCGAGAGCCTGAGGGCGCGTTGATCTCGGGTGTGAGGGGGGTTCTACACAACGAGCCCCCTTCCACCCTTGAGGTCCCACCCGAAGAAAGGTTTGCTAAAATCTCTGCAACGGCTCTGGAGTCAGTTTCTGGCATAAGACCTACATGCCCAAGCTTCAGTAAACCAGGAAGGGAATTGGAATTGATCGGATAATTGAGGCAGCGATTACAACCCAAGAGAAATGTCTAAGAAGGTAAAGATTGCTATCTCTCAGTACGGGACAGATTATAAAAAGGAGCAAAGAGATAAAGACGATTTAAAAACTGCAAGGGACTAGCTATATATAGGAGAAAACTCCGGCAAGTTAAATTTTTTAAAAAGTGACATTATAAAGAGAAATAAACGCGGAAAACTGATTATTGTTTACATACCTGCGGCTAAGTGGAGATAACGAATTGTGAGAAAGTTTTAACATCGCGAGAACTGCCATGAAGAAAGGAGGAACAGGAAGTGCGTCAAAATCATAGAGAGACCGGTGAGAAGCGGTTTGCTAAAAGCGGAAGTAGAAAGCCGCCATTTTGAAGAAGGGCAAAGCTGTGGCTTCAAAGAAAATGGAAGTAGGCCATCTTGGATGAGGGTAAGGGCGATTACTTCAATATAAAACCATAGAGAAAAGGCGCCTGACATTTTGGACCGTGCAAGCATTAACTTTTAAAAAATAAGCTGAATTGGGACATTTAAAATTAACAGAAAGGAGTAAATTAGCGCCACGGAGTTGAGGAAAAGAGCGGACTCGTGGGAGCGAGGTAGATCTAGCCCCACAATGTCAAAGAAGGAGTGGCAAACTGCGCTGGAAAACTTGGACAAAAAAAAAAGAACCAAAAAATATTTGAAGGTGCAAATAAACCTGGCAAACCTGGCAATTGAAAAAGAAAAAAGAGAAGAAAACTATCATTAAAATCCGAGAAGAAGATAGAATATTATTGGACCAAACAGCCATCAGTAAAGCCTTCTATAAATTCTATAAATTTTATGCAAAACTGTACCAGAAAAAAGACGTGAATAGGGGTTCAATACAGGAATAGAGGAATACCTGGAGAAAATGAAACTACCAACAGCTGTTGTCAAATGGCTGAAAATGAACAAACATATTGAACCCAGACAAGATGAAAGTGATGCTTGTTAAGAAGGCAGAGATCTCGAAAGACACTGTACTCCCCATGTTTGATGGAGTTCATCTAACCCTTGCAGACTTGGTTAAGAGCCTAGAGGTTATACTAGATCCAGTGCTACTACTAGAAAAACAAGGCAGCTGCAAAAAATGCTTCCTACTACCTCACTCTAGCCTGGAAGATGGTTTCCTACCTCAACATGGCTGACCTGGCCATCTGGATCCATGCTATGGTAACTTCAAGACTTGACTATTGTAATGCACTATACATAAGTCTCCCGTATAACTAGTAGACTCCAATTTGTGCGAAACACTGCGACTCAGCTGTTTCCAGAAGCAAGCAGGAGCATGAACATCACTCCAATCCTGCAGTCAATCCATTGGCTACCTATCAGTTACTGTGCTCAGTTCAAGGTATTGCTTATCACATACAAAGCTCTTCACAGCCTTGGTCCAGCATACCTATGGGACCACCCCCCTCCCTATGTTCCTCCATGGCAGCATTGCTCATCTGAATAGGATCTCCTGCAGGTGCCACCTGCACGTGGGTGAAATCAACATCTGCCTATACATGGGGATTCTCTGTGATGACCCCTACCCTGGGGAACGGCCCTGCTTGAGGAGGTCAGAACCCCCACTCTCCTGGCTCTCTGCAAACAATGCAAAACCAAATTATTCAAAAAAGCTTTTTATTCAGATAGGAGGGCGGTATTGTAGGGAGAAGGGTCTCAGATGCTTCACTAATAAGTTAAGGACTATGTTGCCTTACATCCTATCTGTTGCTTTACGTATGTGTTCCTATGTACAACCTGTGCTTCAAGTATGATCCTACTGGGTAGTTTTATGTTGTTTAATATCAGTGAATAGGGGTTAATATTGCTTATGCTGTGTTTCAGAATTTCTTCAGCTCTGTATTGGATTCTTGCTAATGCTATGTCTTTGTAAATTTGTATTTATTTACCCTATGGCATTGTTTATGGAAATGTCCTTGATACTGATTGTACTAATTTCACACTATGTAATCTGCCTTGAGTCTCAATAAGAAAGGAAGACTATTCATGATGACATAAATAAATCATAGAATCATAGAGTTGGAGGGGGCCATACAGACCATCTAGTCCAACCCCCTGCCCAGTGCAGGATCAGCCTAAAGCATCTCTGACAAATATTCATCCAGCCTCTTCCTGAAAACTGCCAGTGAGAGGGAGCTCACCACCGCCCTAGGCAGCTGATTCCACTTTTGAACTACTTATATAATTTAAGCCCATTGCTTCGGGTCTTACCCTCTGCTGCCAACTGGAACAGCTTCTTGCCCTCCTCCAAATGACAGCCTTTCAAATATTTAAAGAGAGCAATCATGTCCCCTCTCAATCTCCTCTTCTCCAAACTAAACATTTCCAAGCCCGTCAGCCTTTCCTTGTAGTCTCCAGACCCCTGATCATCCTTGTTGCTCTCCTCTGCACCCTCTCGATTTTGTCCACATCCTTTTTGAAGTGGGGCCTCCAGAACTGCACACAATACTCCAGGTGCGGCCTGAACAAGGCAGTATAGAGAGGGGCTATGACTTCCTGCGATTTCGATGCTATGGCCCCTTTGATACAACCCAAGATTGAATTAGCCTTTTTTGCCACCACATCACACTGACTGCTCATATTTAGTTTACAGTCCACTCTTACCCCAAGATCCCTTTCACATATACTACTGCCCAGAAGTGTATCCCCCCTCCAGTATTTGTGCTTTCCATTTTTGTGGCCCAGATGTAATACTGTGCACTTGTCTTTGTTGAACTGCATCCTATTCACAGCTGCCCACTTCTCCAGAGTATTCAGGTCTTGTTGAATTTTAATTTTATCATCTTGGGTGTTTGCTATTCCTCCCAATTTGGTATCATCAGCAAATTTAATGAGCAGCCCTTCCACTCCTTCATCCAGATCATCGATAAAAATATTGAAAAGTACCGGGCCCAAAACCGAGCCCCGCAGCACCCCACTGGACACCTCCCTCCAATCTGATGAAACGCCATTGACCACCACTCTTTGGGTGCAGTCCTCTAACCAGTTCCCTATCCACCAAACTGTCCTATAATTCAGTCCGCAGTCTTCCAGTTTGCCCATCAGAATGTCATGGGGGACCTTATCAAAAGCTTTACTGAAATCTAGATAAATCACGTCAACAGAGTTCCCCCGATCCAGTAAGCTGGTCACTCGATCAAAGAAGGAAACCAGGTTGGTCTGGCAAGATCTGTAAGGGACAAAACCATACTGACTTCCCCGGATCACTGAGCGGTCCTTCAGATGCTTACAGATTAAATAAAACCAGCCATTATTCTCTGGGGGTTGGGAGGGGATTTTGAAAGCAATCTCCACCAAATTTTCAGAGAATCTACTCCTGACTGTCCACCAAAGACCCCTCCAAATTTCAGGGGACTCAAAACAAGCTGTCTCCAGCCACTCTCCATTGTTTCCTATGGAAGAAACATTTGCAAGTCTTTTAAACCGTGTGGTTCCCCCCCCCCCCGCTTCCCCACTTGGGATTTCTGGTCCAACATTTCTCTCTTGCAAGCTCATTGTTGTTAAACTAGAGAATCCCAGTGTCAAACCAGAAACCCCCAATGTTGAACCAGAGAATCCCATAAAGAATTCCTTTAGTGAAGCAAGGGGAGGGGGGGGGGAAGCTTGTTCAGCTATTGAGTTTAAAAGTGTCTGGCAAAGTCTTAAAGCAGTTTTTTTGGAGATCAGGCAAAGAAGAGAAGCAGAAAGGGATGGGAATCCACTCTGACTGCTGCCTCCACTCCCACCCTGTCAGCCTCATACTGCTGCCCTGCAGCAGTGCAGAACTTAGCTCCATTTGGGCAGCTGCTCTCTCACCACAGATGTTGCTGCCTGCAGTGCCTGCCTACAACCTGATAATCTGGCCCACAGAGTTTGGATGCCCGGATCTGATCCAGAGTTCAAGCATGCAATTCAACTTAACCAGATTAAGCCAGATCATCATAAATCTGGCTTTTAAACTGGTTGCCGAACCCGAATCACACACCCCTAGTCCAAATCATCCTACCCTTGAGTGATGTCACGGGTGAGGTCCAGTGTTGTCATGGGCCTAATGATATCACATGGGCCTAATGATATCACATATTAGTAGTACTTCCACACACCACTAGGCATATACCATGTTTGGTGTAGGAGAGCTAGTTTGGTAGTGGTTAAGAACATGGGACTCTCATCTGGAAAGCTGGGTTTGATTCCCCACTCCTTCGCTTGAAGCCAGCTGGGTGACCCTGGGTGAGTCACAGCTTCTAGGAGCTCTCTCAGCCCCACCCACCTCACAGGGTGTTTGTTGTGGGGATAAAAATAACATACTTTGTAAATTGCTCTGAGTGGGTGTTAAGTTGTCCTGAAGGGTGGTATATAAATCGAATGTTGTTGTTGTTGTTATGTGTGTATGCACACTCCTCCAAGGGGCAGCATATGCAGTTCAGTCCTAACCAGGGCTCATTTTGAGGGGGAACACGCAGGAACGCAGTTCTGGTAGTTCTCCAAAGAGATCACATGTCAGGTGGCCCCACCCACCTGATTTTTGGCCATTTTGGGCCTATTTTGGCCTGGATTGGTCCCAAAATGGCCAGGATTGGGCCTCTTATGGGTGGTGGATCACTCTCCCACTCAGCAGCATCCCAATTCTGACCATTTTGGGCCCCTTTTCAGCCATTTTCAGCCCCCTTTTGCCATTATGGGCCCCATTTTGGCCCTGAATGGCCAAGATTGGGTCCAAAACAGCCAGGATAGGTGAGGCCAGGGGGTGTGGCATATGCAAATCAGTTATGCTAATAACACACTTCTGGTGATGGCAAGGGGCATGGCATATGCTAATGAGTTATGCTAATGAGTTCCTGCGGCTCTTTTTCTACGAAATGAACCCTGGTCCTAACAATTTTATCCTCGCAACAAATTTGTGAAATTAGTTAAACGGTGCCCAAGTAGAGCTGCCAGCTCCAGATTGGGAAATATCTAAAGATCTGGGGCAGTGAATGGTGATGGTGGAACTTCGAGAGGGGAGGAAATTCAGTGGGTATATGATGTCAAACAGGCTGTCCTCCAGAGATCAGTTGTAATTCTGGAAAAACTCTAGGTCCTGCCTTGATGTTAGTAATCCTAAACCTTGAGGTTAGTAATCCTAGTTGTGTCCCACAACTATGTCGATACTTCCATGTTTTCTACACATGGGCTAGCCGGTTTAAAATTAGATACAGTTACTGCAAATATAAATAGACTTCTGTGTATGCTTTAAGCCATAACAATTTTCAGTACACAAGGACTGGTATTAGGAAATGATAACTCTCATTTCTGTCCAAAGCATTTATTATTTTATTATTTTTACTAGTCTTTTAAATCAAATCTTATTACTTGATTTTAAACCTTTTTGATTTTAAACTCTTAATGTATTAAAATTATATAAAAATGTATTTTATGTTCAAGATTAGAAAAATAATCTAAAAAATTTTTTGTTGGATCTATTTTTACCATTAATAATGGATTTACCTTGCAGATATCTGTGCTCCATTTACAGTATTTTGTTACAAACAATTATGACAGGATAATAAACACCAAGAAAGCTGTCTTAGAATAAAGTCGTCTTTTAAGAGGCTTGCGATTCTTGGCAGATAAGAAGAAAAAGCAATGAACATTCCATTCCAATCTGTCTGAAATGTACTTGCATGCCTGCTGTTCAGTGTGGCCATCCTCTGCTGTTGTGTCCTGGTGGTCTGGTGAATCTACTTGTTGAAAAAGAGCCAAGTAGCTTTCAGTTCCTACCCCTTCTGGGTAATTCACCTCTGTAGATATTCTAACTTGAAACTTGAAGACAGATATACAAAATATACAATATAATTCCCTTTGCACCCTCACTAAGGTATAAGAAACTGCAGATTCTTAGGAAATTAGTATTTCCTACTTGATCAGACTATTTAGGTTCTGAAAACTGCCAGCTTTTTTTTTTAAATGAGATACTTCTTTTTTAATGATTACTTCTCCTTTATGTCTGTAACTCCCCCTGGTACATAATTTTTCAACTGATTTTCTTGCAGAGGAAACACACTGGTGTTCCTTGTTTGTCAGGAGTAAGCATGGTAAGCATAGTTTGGGCTCACTATCATCACAGCCCATTTTCACTACCTCTAGAGCAGGGGTAGCAACCTTTTGTAATCAATGAGCCAAACGACATCAACATTCACAGCAAGAAATCGACAAACAGTAACTTTAAGAAAACTTATTTGCATAACAGAAAACACGCAGCTTAACATTACTAGTAACTAATATGTTGATTAATAATCCATATTATTAGTGTTGCAAAGCCCAACACTAGTTGCTATGAGTGGCACCTCAACGTCTCCCAGTAACTAATGAATATTCACAGAAGTGTTCTGCAATTATTTTATTGGACTGCTATAAATCTATGCATGGTTGCCACTTTGATTAGTTCACTTTAGCATTCCCTTCACATACTGTTTGTTCTAGTGTGTCACCTTCACTTGCAATATATCTTAACTAAAGAATCTGATTTTCATTTTAAAGAACGGTATGAGATTTCATACTGAGCCACATGTCATTCTTCAATCATAGGTTGTTGTCTCTTGCTCCAGAGCCTACAAAGTCTTATTAAGTTTCCTGTTTAACAATTATTGTTAACTCTGCTTTCGAACAGATTCAAAGGTTTGCGTTCAAAACTGAGATATATATATAAATTACCCATGTTAGTTGGATCATATCTAAAGCTATGTGAATAGACTTACTTTTTGAGCTTATGTTTTAGAAATTCTACATTAAAATACTGATAATTCACTCTGCTATCCATATCTTCCTTCTCTTGCATAGACAAATCATTCCTAACTGTTACTCCCTGTCCAAAATTATCTTTTTTGGTCCAGAATTATCTTTACCAAGCCGGATGCTCTCTAGTCTCCTTCTCTAGGATTCTATTAAGGGACATAAGCGGGCTATTCTCCCTACCCTATCCTCTTTTCCCTTTAACTGATTCTCAACTGCCGTCTACAGTCCATGATCTGAGAGCTTTTGGTGCTTTCCTTCAGTAAATTTGCAAAATATCATTTTTTTATAAATACCTTGGAAGCATTCAAGTATACACAAATGCCTACTTTGTTTGTGAGTACCACAGCTGTGCTGGTTTTGGGGACACATTGAGGAAGGACAGATACTTTTCTATTGAGAGTGATGTGTGGGTGTGTGGTGCCCTCAAGTCAGAGTTGACTTATGGCAACCCCTAGTGGGGTTTTCATGGCAAGAGACTATCAGAAGTAGTTTGCCATTGCCTACCTCTGCAACCCTGATCTTCATTGGAGGTCTCACATCCAATTACTAATCAAGGCTGACCCTGCTTAGCTTCTGAGATGTGACAAGATCAGGCTCACCTGGGCTATCCAGGTCAGGGCATTAAGAGTGATAACTTGTATTTATTTACCACTGTTGGGAAGGATAACGGGCTATGGGAAAAATTGGGAACCAGACCCCCAGATAGGAAATCTCAATTTTCCTTTTTAAAGTAAATCTCTAGCAGCTCTTTTAATTACCAATATATATGGGGAAATGTGTAAGCAGTTTTTGTTTGGATTGCCAGGAAAGAATGGGGGCACAGAAGCTGCAAAACTGCAAATTTAAAACATACAAATTAAAACATTATCTTAAAAGCCATTCAAACTAACACATAAATGCATCCTTAAACCAACTGAAAGCCAGAATTTAAAACAAATAGAAAAGATAAAACCAACAGTTAAAACACTGGAGAGAGAGAGGAGGGATCTCAGAGAGAATGACAAGCAAAACAAAAGTCTTCACTCACTAGCAGATGGCAATGTAAGGGGACAAGCAAACTTCCCTGGGGAGAGAGTTCCAGAATTCTGGTGCCACTACTGAGAAGGCTGTCTCCCAGGTTGTCACATGCCTAATCTCAGAAGGCAGGGACACCCAAAGCAGGGCCTCCAAAGATGGCTACAGTAGTTGGGTAGGTTCATAAGGGAGTAAGTAGCCAATCCTTCAGGAGTGCTGGTCCCAAACCATATAAGGCTTTAAATGTCAGCACAAGTAGCTTGAATTGTGCCTGGAAGCAAATTGGGAGCCAGTGAAGATAAGACAAGATAGAAGTTAAATGTTCCCTGCAACCCATTCTAATTAACATCCTGGCTACAGCACTCCACACCAATTGAAGTTTCCAAACAATTTCCAAGGACAGATTGCATTAATCTAATCTAGATGTAACCAGGGTATGTAACACAGTGGCCTATCCAGTAGCCTATCCAGGAAAAGCCAGAGCTAGCTAAGCAGTCAAAGCTGGTAAAAGGCACTAAAACTGCCACCTGCTTATCGAACCATAGGCCTGGATTCAAGAGCAAATTACAGACCTGTTCCTTCAAGGGGAGTGCAACCCCATCCAGAACATGTGACACCTTAAATCCTGGGTTAGACATTCTGCTCACCAGTAGCCTTTCCATCTTGTCAGAATTAAGCTTCAGTTTATTAATTTGCATCCACTCCAAACCTGCCTTCAGGCACAGTTCACGGTTTCTACAGCTGCTCTGGAATCAGCTGGAAGCATGAGATAGAGCTGAGCATTATCTGCATATTGGTGCTAACCCAGCCCAAATCTCAGGATGGCCTTAACCAGTGGTGTCATGTACACATGTTAAAAAATAGGGGACAGGATGGAACTTTAAGGGATACCACAGGCCAAAGGTGAAGGGGCTGAGCAGCAGTTCCCCAATACCACCTTATGAAAACTACCCTCCAGGTACCACTGGAATCACTACAAAACAGTACCTCCCAATCCCAGCCTAGAAAGGCAGTTCAGAAAGATACCATGATAGATGGCTTTGAAAGCTGCTGAGAGATCCCGGAGAATCAACAGGGCCTGGTCTAAAACCAGACTGGAGGCTGGTATCTGATTTTAATTATTAATTGCAAAGCACCATATTGTAACTTGCCTGTATCAAGGAATTATTCCTCTGAGCATATGCAGAATGCCTTTTACTCACCAATGAATAACATCTGTCCTCACCTCCTCTATGGACAAAAAGGAATTTCATCTGTAAAGCACAGCTTTCACTCCACTCCCACTGGAACCCCAAATGCCCCCCAAATGCTTCTCTTGAGGGACACAAGACAAGACCCCAGGAGCGGCATCAGTGGAGAACTGGAGGTCTGCAGAAGGTGAAAAAATCAATGAAAATTGCCCTCCTTTCTTCCCACAGAAATCCTCCAAGGGATCCCAACCATTGTATGGTTATAAGGAAAACACTTTTTCCTGGATAGAGGATAGGATGCTATGATTTCTTCTGTTTTCAATACATAATTGCTTGTGTTAACTACTGCCCATATAAACTGGGAATGGGAAACAGTAATTGGGGCTAAAAACTCAACTACATTTTACATTTAGCAGATAGTTAATTCCCATGTTATTTGTATTTAATTTTATTTTTAAAAATATAGTATAGTAAATCTCTTGTCTTTTCCAAGCCACTTGATTGAAACTAAACGTGGTTGCCACATGGTGCTTACTTAGAGATGTAAGCAAGTACCAGGGCTTTTTTTCTGCCGCAACACTCCGGAACGGCAATCAAACAGTTCTCAAAACAGGAATCCCCTGCTCGTGGCCGTTTCGGGCCCA
Organism: Eublepharis macularius; assembly: GCF_028583425.1. NCBI lineage: Eukaryota > Metazoa > Chordata > Lepidosauria > Squamata > Eublepharidae > Eublepharis > Eublepharis macularius. The sequence goes on along the minus strand of NC_072800.1, from coordinate 66,679,487 downwards.
AACCTGCTAGGATTGGGCTGGAATCGGCCTGGAACAGGCCACTGCCAGGTGGGGGAACACTCCCCCGGCTGGCAGTGGCCCAATGCCGGCCATTTCAGGCCCGATCCTGGCCATTTCCAGCCCAAGATGGCCAAAACAGGCCTGAAACAGTCAGGATCTGGCCCAAAACAGCCAGGATCAGGCTGCTGCCAGGCAGGGAAGTGTTCTCCCATACGGCAGCAGCCCGTTCCATGCTGTTTCAGGCCCAATCCTGGTGGTTTGGGGGCCGTTTCGGCCCAATTTGAGCCCTAAATGGCCAGGATCAGGCCCGAAACGACCAAGATCAGGCCACTGCCAGGTGGGGGAGTGCTCTTCCATGCAGCAGCAGCCGGTTCAAGGCCAATTTGGGCCTGAGCCAGACCACTTCAGGCCTGTTTTAGCCCAATTGGGGCCCTAAACAGCCAGGATCATGCCAGAAACGGCCAGGATCGGGCCACTGTGGCTACTCCCCCATGCCACAGAGGCCCGTTCCAGGCCGATTCAGGCCCAATCCGGGCCAAATTCGGCCTGATCTGGGCCGAATTGGGGCCTCCATGGAGCACAGGAGCGCTTCCGAGGCTGCCACGGTTTGTGTGATGATGTCACTTCCTGGAAAAAAGCCCTTTATATAACTATTCTATGTGGCATCATTAGATTCCACCCCAAGACTATCCTGGACCAATGAATCCTAGAGTTTAGGATTATAGAGTCCTATCAACCTTGTTCTTTCACCATCAAGGTTCTGGCTAAGTGCCTAGAGAATATTATAACTGGCACAGTACTATGATAGTATTATACCCTGTTCCTTTCCAAATTTCTAGCAATGAGAATGTATCATAATTGTTTGCACAGATTTTGTGTTCCCAACTCTGGTAATATTCACTCCTTTCATCTACTCTTCCAATCCAGCTTTTGTCTTAAAACTAATCCCTTCCTGATCAGAAACTCCGAACTACACAAGTGTCCCAATTTAGCTGCAGCAATTAGAGGATCAAGAATAGTTCTTGATCTACTAAGCTCATATTAGTAGAATTTAGATACACACCTGCTAATGCACAACCACATTCAGTTCTTCATACCACTGCACACTAATGCAAACTTAATATGAAATATCTTTATCTTTCTTTAAAAAGCTGCATAAGCGATCTTCAGCTTTAACTGAAGAAAATATGAGAAAATATTTTTTTTCAGTCTGAAGTATTTTTGAATCAGCATAAATATGCTTAAAGCTTAAATAATAATAACATGCTTTGCAAACTGCTCTGAGTGGGCATTAAGTTGTCCTGAATGGTATATAAATCAAATGTTATTCAAATATTATTATTACAGGCATTTGGAAAAATCATGGTGTTTTGGATCTTTCTCACTTAATTTTACTTTGTTGTTAAATGTTAGCCTTGTTGTTAAATGAAATCAGATGCTTTTACTATTGGCTAGTTCCTTTTATAAGATCATTGGGAGGGGAAGTCAACCACAGCTGAAATGGAAATACAGGCACACAGATTTACCTGGGCAGCCTAGTTGCAGCTCGCAGAGTCATGTAGGGATGTGCATCATGGCAGCCACCATCTTTGCACTTGCAGCAGTCCCTGCAGGAGCATCCTAAATAGCCCATGTTCAAAAGCCCATCCAGCCAATCAGAGCTGGCTGGCTGGGCTGCTCGGGGGGCAGAGTTAGGCAATGGATCTGAGAGGTGAGGTCTAGCACGTTTAAGGAAAGGCCAGCTGTTCCTTTCCCCACTTGGCTCATGGCTGGCAAACAGCGCAAAACAATGCAAGCACTCAAGTGATTCAGCAGCAGTTCGACAGCGATTCCCAGCTTGGTGGTGGCTGAAGCAGCAGCAGCAGCGGCTCTGCAGCAGCCAAGGGAGCAGTGCGGCCATAAAGGGGGCAGCACTTCAGCAGAATGCTCCAACTAATAGACAGAGGCCTGAGAAGTCTAGGGGCAAGTGCACTTTTCAGGGGATCTCCCAGGCCTCCAAGAGAGTGAAGCAGCTTGGGGCCTCTGGGCCTGGTTGCTGCTGTTCTGGGGCCTGTTAATAGCACCCCCGGGTGGGTGGCAAGGCCACCAGGAGCAGGAGACCTGCCAAAGGGTGGCATGGTGGGTCATTAGCTGGCAGGCAAGTCCGTTGATGCTTGGATCTGACCCCTATGCATTGCCAATGCTCCACAAGCTGGAAACCAATAAAGTTGTGGCAACCTTTAACTCCAGCTAATGTACTGTGCATTCTGCCACTGTGCCCCTCACCCCTTCTCCACCTATCAGCACTGGGCCTGCAAACACAGGCCCCCAGACTTACCTGGGCAGCCTGGTTGCAGCCCATGGAGTGGCGAAGGGGTGCGCAGCATGGCGGCCACCATCTTCACACTTCAGCAGTCCCTGCAGGAGCACCCTAAATTGCCCATGTTCAAAAGCGTGGCTGGCCAATCAGGGCTGGCCAGTGGTCCAGACCAGAGGAAGTACACAGGCTGCTGCTCAGGATGAGCTGGCTGTTTGGGCAGGAGAGTTCCATTGATCGTATAATGTAGAACTCTGCCCAGCCCATCACTGGCCTCCTCCTTTTTGGGCTGATGACATCAAAGCATCTCCGGACCTTCTCTGCTCTTTGTTCACCTCTTTAGCATTTCCTCCTTACAATCCAAATTATTAATGTGCCCAATTCTCACTTGGTCTTTATCAATCTTTGTTGCCCTTTGCCATTGGCTCGATCCATCTCTGGTTGTTTCAGGTTGGTTCCCTTATCCCAGTTAGGGAAGGGAAGAGAATGCCTTGAACCGAAATGTTCAAGGAAGGCACAGGACAGTCTGTTTCAAGGCTGGAGAGGGGAATCCTACATCTTCAGCCTACATGTTACTTTTGTAGTACAAACACATGCACACACACTTCCCACATGCACTTTCAAGCATTCTCTGTCTCTAAATAGGCTTACAAAATTTCAGGCTAAAGTTACTAAATGCACTGCAGGGAGAACAAGATAGCTATTTCTTGATTCTGCAGGCTTAGAAGCAAAAATATAATAGAGCACAATCTATTAGCAACCAGTATTAGGCTGATTCCGCACATGTTGGATAATGCACTTTCAATGCACTTTATCAATTGTTTGAGGTGAATTTTTTGTTCTGCACATGAAAAAATCTGTTCCAAATGATCTATAAAGAGGATTGGAAGTGCATTATCCAACGTGTGCGGAATCAGCCTTAGATATGAAATCTGAATTCCATATTTGATATTATTGTGTTTTGATCACTTCTAATAAAAGTGATGGCATTGTTGAGTTATAAATAAAAACATTAAATATACTTTGGATATATACCTTTTGCATTACAAAATCAGATGGATTCTTAATGATAAGGTATTTAGCTTTGTTTGGTTTATAAAAGCTATAATATTCTAGCGTAAGATGTTCTGATTGACCATCAATGATTTGTACTTATTTATTTATGTCATTTATAGTCTGCCTTTCGCACTGAGACTCAAGGCGGATTACACAGAGTGAGATTAGTACAATCAGTATCAAGGACATTTCCATACAGTGTCAAGGACATTTTCATAAACAATGGCATAGGGTTTTACAAAGACATAGCATTAGCAAGGATCCAATACAGAGATGAAGAATTGCTAAAACAGAACATAATCAGTTCTAGGACTGACATTAGATAACATGAAGCACGGGTAGTATATATTCAAAGCAACAGATTAATATGCAAAGCAACATTGTGGGGAGGCTTATGGTCCCTATCTCATTAGCAAAGCATCTGAGACCCCCTCCCTACAATACTTCCCTCCTATCTGAGTAAAAAGCCTTTTTGAATAATTCAGTTTTGCATCATTTGCAGAAAGCCAGGAAAGTGGGAGCTCTACTTACCTCCTCAGGCAGCCCGTTTCACAGGGTAGGGGCCACCACCATAATATCTGCCACAAACAATACATCTGTGATTTTCACAGGTAAAATGCATGTACAAATAACAGATACTAAGATTTTACCAGTTCTTGTACTGAAAGTTTTCAGTTTAGCAGATACTCATTACTGAGATGAGGATAAATCCAGCAGTGCCTCTCTATTATCTTCTTTTATTCTGATATCTTTCATGAATATTTATAATATTAATCAATTATCACATCTACACAACCATTCTTGTTTTAAAAAGATATTGTAGTACACAGCATTAGCAGGAGTTCTCACCTGATATAACAACAGAATCTCTTAACTCCAGAGACCTCATTATGCACAATTTCATTATATTTATCAGCTCTCATGATTTAAAGTTCATGCTAATTTGCTAGCTCAGGGTTTTATTTTTCTGTCTTTTTGGTAGCAACTTAAAAATGATCAAAATGTGGAAAAAGATTAGTATGACTACTGACTGAAATCTAGATGCACTACATTCTTGAAATAAGCATGCTAGCAACATGCAAAATGTAGGCAGTTAAAGAGCATTAGTCAAGCACTGTACTTAACATCTATATTGTAAGTGTCACATACGTACATAAATGAATGCTAATTATGCTGCTTTATACTGATTTGGACCATTAATCAGTATTGTCTATTGTGTCAGGAAGCAGCTTTCTGGGGTCTCATGTCTTTCACATCACCTACTACCTAATTCTTTTAACTGGAGGTGCTAGAGATTGAACATTTGAGGTATTTATGAAGCTATTTTAACATAGGATCTTTGATGTTTGATTGGATCATTAGTGTTGAAATAGTGATATAGCTTTTATCTTCATCAACTTTAGCCACTTCAACCAAATAAAGGGGCAATTTTCCTAAGCAACTTTTGATGATCCTGTAAGGAGCAGGCCCTATCCCACCATATTCAGAGTAAAACTTTTGTTCAGGCTTCATGCCTGTGAAAGATCTTTCTAGGTCTGTTTGCTGAGAGAGGCACAGCCACTGTTCAATCAGCTGCACCTGCATTCCTATCTTCCCTGAGAAAGTGGCCTTGAGAATAGAGATGGGCACGAACAGCAATATGAACAGAAAAAGCCACGAAAAGCCCAATCTGCTGTTCGCAAACAAGCTGTTTGTGAGGCCCCGTTCTAAATGAATAGGTGGTGGTTGCAATCCTTGTTCGTTGCTGTTCCTCAAGTCGGACAGTCTGGTACCTGCAATCAATTCCCTTGGCAACTTAGGCAGGAATTGTCTGAACTCTGTCTGAACTCCTGCTGTTGCCCTGGAAACCCCAATCTAAGCCCAATTTAGCTTGATAGGCAGGTCTTCCTTTCAAGCGTGGAGCTCCAAATTTGTTACAACAAGGGAGCAAAGACCAGGGGGGAGGGGGCTCCCAGCTCTGGCTTTGCAGACAGTAGAGAGACAGTTGCTGTTGGCATTTTGATAGAGAGAGTGTATTGGAGCTTGAATTTTGTGTATGTGTGGTGGGATAGGGATCTACCCCTTCAGGTTCCAGGGCTGCTGCCAGGCTCTGGGGCCAAGCTATTGTTTATTATTGGTACCTTTCCTGGTGCCTGCTCAGGTCAAGTTTCTGGGAGTGGTGCAGTAAGGATCTTGACTTGGATGATGGCTGGAGGAGAGCCTGCTGGCCCCCACAAACAGCCAACCACGAACATGTTCGTGAACAGGGCCATGTTCGTGGTTGTTCGTGAGTCCCTGTTTCTGGATGGCAATGAACAACGAACATCATGTTCGGGGTTTTTTTCTGTTCGTGCCCATCTCTACTTGAGAAGCTCAGTGTCTAGCGTTGCTCTCAGCTCTAGCCATACTCCTTAAACTTTCACACTTAGGTAATGTCCAATTAAGTAACGAGCCCTGATTGGTTCCTTGAGTGAGCTGATGGCCCCACTACTTTGAAGAGGCCTCACTGTTTCTGGGCAGTCTATCTCTTTCCACCATTCTACCTTTGGACACTATTCAGTTCAGTTATGAGTGACCAGCTATGCTACCCTGTAACCACTGCCAGCAACCAGCTATGGAAGAGTAGAGCTTCTAGCTTCATGCCAACTCAAGGATGCCTAGAGTGAGCTGGCATGGATTGACTTTGGTAAGAATAACCTGCCTTGGAACCAACTCAGAGAATGTTTAGTCAGATAGCCAGCAATGTAGTAATTTTAGCTAGATAGAACATAGCACACACTCTTATGTTCTTTCTATAATAAATTCCTTTATATTTTAACAGTCTGTGTCCAGTGTTGCTTGCTAAGGAGGTACACACACTCAAAAAAGAACCCAGAAGCAAGGGTGCTTCAAACTAACGACCAGAACTCTTAGAGGCTCCTAGGTGTCTTATGCAGGAGAACCAGCAGGGACAGGAGATAAGAGGCTCTGGGTCGATACAGATCCCTCAAGAAGTCTGGCTTTTAGTTACAACACTTAAATTTCGAATGGTCTTGTGTCAGAAAAACAACAACAAATTGCTAGAAAGAGTAAAGGTGGTTACAGTCTTAACATCATATAATCAAATCATTGTGTAGCAAACTGAAGAAGTTTAGTTGAACATTCCTGAGAAGTATTCTGAGCAGACCTGCTTAGAATTTCTGTTACTTAGATACTTTCTATTTGAGCAACTCATCCTAGTGACTTTATGCATCTCTCTGATGCAATTTGTGTATTTGTATATAAATGGTAATTTCTTCTTTTCTAAATTGTCAAATGACAGTTTTGAATGTATATGTAAACTACACACACACACACGTTAGAATGTATTTGAATATGGCAATGAACATGAAACAGAAAAGACCATTAGGAATTCTCTACAGCTTCTAAATGAAATGCAAGTCAACTGTGCCAACTATACCTTAATATTCCAGAAAGAAACACTGAAGGTCACAATACATTATAAAATTATTCATGTGTGACAGCAGCCCCGAAACCTGGTTCCAACATACACAATAAAAGGATCACAATGAAGACTCACCAGCCCAGTGTTATCCCTTCAGCGTCTTGTAAAAGGCAACACAACTACAGTCTCCCTTAAAGTCCCCGCTTTGAAACCCCTTGTGGCACTGCAGGAGCTGTAGTAGGCAAGGCCCTTTACAGGCCTAAGTTTTTACAGGCCTAAGATACTAAGGCTCAACCTGAGGCAACCCAACTGGGTAGGAGTGGGGCTAATCCAGGCAAGCCAGTATGAAAGGAATGGAGGGGCAGGAGAAGGGACAGAACCTCCCAGCTGTATTTCTGTTCTACAAGGTCTGAATAAACAAGAACCTTTTGTGTTTATATTGCTCCCATGACTGCCTGCAATATATTCCATAGAGAGCAAGGCTTATGTTGACATGCTCCTTCCCCCTGGGGAGGGCATCATAGAAAATTTGAAATCTTTTGAACCCAGTGCACTGCTCTACACATTATACAGTTATCTGTTTTAAGAGGGTAAATCCATTAAATGGATATAAACTGATTTAACAGACATTCACATTCCTACTGAATTTTTAAAGTAATATAAATGTACTTGTTTCTAGCCTGCAGAAGATGTTTAAATTACATAAACTGTGAACCCTCTCACTGAAAGACATGAAAGAAAATTACTTGCATGGCCTTTGCTTGTCTGCTTTCTAGTCTAGACCATATAATTGCTTCAGTTAAAATATCCTCTTTAAAAGAAGTCTTTATTTAGATAATAAGCTGCTTGAATCACAGATTCTTATTTGCCTGTACAACTCAGCTGAGCTGACACATAAAAAGAACAATATTGATAATACCAATAATTTGGATGGTAGAACATAAGACAGTCTCTTTGTAATAATGAAAATGTAGCAATGTATATTGAGAAGGGTTTTCCCCCAGAAGTAAGGAATTCCTGATACTTGATCTATTCATCTTTAATTTTTGAGGCTGCAAGCTTACTTAAAGGTGATTTGTTCCAAGTAAATACTAATAGGATTATTATTTGAAAAATATTTTATGAAGTTGGAGCATGGGTTAAGACAGGGAGAAGCAGCCCTTCAGTTATACGGGTTCCAAATGATAATGTGCTTTAAAAGTGAGTGCCAACCCTTGGGAACTCAAATTGGTAGTCAATATAGCTGTCTTAATGCTGGTGTAATAAGCACATTTTACATAACAGCTGGCTTCAGTCAACAATCAGGCTGCCATATTCTGTACTAACTGAAGCTTCCTAGTTCTCTTCAAGGGCAGTTTCACATACAATGTGTTTAATAATTCAGTCTAGAAGTCCCAAAACATGAATTAATGTGGCCAGATCCAAATCAACTTACCCGTCTACAAGGAAAAATAAAAACTTTGAAAATAAAATGATCAAGGCAGCAATCCTTTGAATATCAGTGCTAGGATGCAGTATCAGGGATTCAACCTCTGTGCTGTTTGTTGATCCTCAAAGGGCAGGTGGTTGGCTACTGTGTGAAACTATGTTGCACTATATCGACCATTTGTCTGATTCAGCAGAGATCTTCTTATGCTCTTATGTTCTTAAAGACAATTTATAGATAAAATGAAGACAAAAGAAGGCACTTCAACCACTCCAAACTGTATTTCCATCAGCAAGGCTGGGTTAAGAAGCACCTACCCAGATTCTTCCCCTTGTGATGAACAAAAGCCAAAGCCCATTAAAAGTCAGATGGTTAATCCTATGCAGACCATCATCTTTACTGATCTACATCACTTCCCTTTCTGCATGGATTCAATTTTAGCCTGTTCACTGTCATTCATTTGATTGCAGCATTCAAATACTAGCCTAAGAATGAGAAACTGTTTGCTGTATGGGAGGTTCCCTTAAGCTTGTCTGAGGTGCTCACCCTTTGAATTCTTGTATGGATGCCATCCTCAAGGCATCTTGAATCTTTTTTTGGAGTAGTGGGAGTCTAAAGGGATCAGAGCCTAACCCACCATCTAAAACACATGGACCTTTGGGCCTGCTCGCAACAGCTAGGAGAGTGAGCTAGAGAAAAGTTTAGGAAAGCCCAGAAAACCCAGAAAGCCTGCTTTGATACCCAGGCAAAATCTTGAGAATGTTGCCAACCAAGAGGTAAAATATAGACTCCTGTTCGATGTGTGCGTGGCAGGATGACATGAGACAGGCACCATGCCAATATCACCATGCATTGGTTGGCTGCTTTCAAACCTGACTGATATCAGGTGCCACTGTGTATGGCAGGCATGAGAACTTGTCATGGAATCCAGTGCAGATGCTTTTAGATTGCTAGGGTTAGTTTTTTCATGGCAAGTATATAGTATCTAGAAAATCACACAGAAATTCATATTTTTTAATCCATATTTTTTTTCCATACAAAAATAGGTGTTTGGGAAGGCGGATATACATAAATGCAATTTATTACTAGTGGGTCAGAATTCCTGAAGATGGGGTAATGTGAAAAAAGCCCTATAATCACAAAAGAAATACCTCTGAATCTGGTAACAGAAAATTATTCAAAGATCTAGTGATTCAGAGGCACATACATAGAAGTCTATGAGACAATGTAGAGAACACCATCAACACACTTTCTAGTTTAAATTCCCAAGGACTAACCACTTTAATCTATCACAGCAAAATCAGGAGTTAGGTTGCACCTTAAAAGCGAACAAGTTTTTATGCTACAATAAGTGTTTGTGAACAACAGGGCCATTCCATCACATACCCAGAAGAGTTAGCCGTGTTAGTCTGTAGTAGCAAAATCGAAAAGAGTCCAGTAGCACCTTTAAGACTAACCAACTTTACTGTAGCATAAGCTGTCGAGAATCACAGTTCTCTTTGTCAGATGCATGGAGGGTAAGAAGAAACTGGTCAGATATATAGGTGGAGAGGGGAGAGGGGAGTAGATGCAATCAGTAGCTTCTGATAATGGGATCACTTGGCTTCTGATAATGAAATCAGTTACTTCTGGTAATGAGATAACCACTCATAGTCTCTATTCAATCCAAGCCTGACTGAATCAAATTTACATATGAATTCCAATTCAGCAGCTTCCCGTTGGACTCTGTTTTTGAAAGGTTTCTGTTGAACTACAGTGACCTTTAAGTCCTTGATGGAATGTCCTGGTAGATTGAAGTGTTCTCCCATTGGTTTCTGGATGTTGCCATTTTTAATGTCAGATTTCTGTTCATTTATTCTTTTGCGCAGAGGTTGGCTGGTTTGTCCAATGTACAGAGCAGATGGACATTGTTGGCACATGAGGGCATATATCATGTTGGAGGATGAGCAGCTGTAAGAGCCAGAGATAGTGTAGCTGATGCCATTGGGTCCTGTAATTGTATTTCCTGGGTAGATGAGAGGGCAGAGCTGGCATCTGGGTCTGTTGCAGGGTCTGGTACCTGTGTTGGTGACTCTGCTGGCCGATTCATGATTGTGGGTGAGAAGTTGTTTAAGGTTGGGGAAGCTGTCTGTAGGCAAGGAGAGGTCTTCCACCCAGGGCTTGTGAGAGTGAGGTATCATTTTCCAGGATGGGTTGTAGATCACTGATGATACGTTGGATGGGTTTGAGCTGGGAACTGTAGGTGACAACCAGTGGTGTTCTGTTCTTAGTTCCTTTAGATATGTCTTGGAGCAGGCTGTTTCTGGGTACTAGTCTGGCCCTGTTGATTTGTTTCCTCACTTCATTAGGTGGGTACTGTAGCCCCAAAAATGTTTGTTGTAAATCTCTTAAATGGGAGTCCCGATCAAGAGCATTGGAACAGATACGATTGTAATGTATGGCTTGGCTATAGACAATTGACCAAATGGTATGTTTAGGGTGGTAGCTGGAGGCATGAGTATTGGTCAGTGGGTTTCCGGTGTAAGGTGGTATTTATCTGTCCATTATGTAGTTGTATAGTAGTGTCCAGGAAGTGTACCTGTTGTGTAAAGTGGTCCAGGCTCAGATTGATAGTAGAGTGAAAGTTGTTGAAGTCATGAAATCTCTCGAGGGCTTCCTTCCCATGGATCCAAATGATGAAGATGTCGTCCAAGAATCTTAAGTACAGGAGTGGTTTCAGTGGATGGGAACTGAGGAAGCGTTGCTCCAAGTCCGCCATGAATATGTTAGCATATTGTGGTGCCATGTGTGTGCCCATGGCTGTGCTGTTAACCTGTAGATATAAGCTGTCACCAAATTTGAAGTAATTGTGAGTAAGTACGAAGTGGCAAAGTTCAGTGGCAAGGTGTGCTGTGGTTTTGTCCAGGATAATACCTCTGTGCAAAAGAATGGACTCAAATCTGACATTAAAAATGGCAACATCCAGAAACCAGTGGGAGAACATTTCAATCTACCAGGACATTCCATCAAGGACTTAAAGGTCACTGTAGTTCAACAGAAACCTTTCAAAAACAGAATCCAATGGGAAGCTGCTGAATTGGAATTCATATGTAAATTTGACTCAGCCAGGCTTGGATTGAATAGAGACTATGAGTGGTTATCTCATTATCAGAAGTAACTGATTTCATTATCAGAAGCCAACTGATTCCATTATCAGAAGCTACTGATTACATCTACTCCCCCCTCCCCTCTCCACCTATATATCTGACCAGTTTCTTCTTACCCTCCATGCATCTGACAAAGAGAACTGTGATTCTCGACAGCTTATGCTACAGTAAAGTTGGTTAGTCTTAAAGGTGCTACTGGATTCTTTTTGATTCTGTCATATGCATCAAATGAAGTGGTCTCTAGTCTATAAAGCTTATCCTAGAATAAAACAATGTTAATGTTGTTTTGTTTGTTTGTTTGTTTGTTTGTTTGTTTGTTTGTTTGTTTGATTGATTGATTGATTGATTGATTGATTGATTGATTGATTGATTGATTGATTGATTGATTGATTGATTGATTGATTGATTGATTGATTGATTGATTGATAGTCTGCTCTGCCCACAAGCAGGCTCAGAGCGGATAAACAACATAATAAAATACATACAAACATAAAACACTGGTAGCAGATGAAATAATCACTGTATTAAAAGCATTCTCATGCAGCACACATATTTCACCCCACTTCTCAAACATTAGGGTCCATGGGGCAAGGTGGCCAGTGATCTGATGAATACGGAGTTCAGGGTACATATTTCCCCCTCACTGGTAGGAGACTTTCTGGGTGACCTGCCTGCCTCAACCACAAGCCTAGTGGAACATTTATGTCTTACAGGCCCAGTGGAAAAATAACAAGCTCTGCTGGGTCTGGGCCTCCGCAGACAGACAGTTCCACCAGGTGGGTGCTAGGGCTGAAAAAACCCTGGTCCTGGTCAATGCAAGATGAATCTCCTTGGGGCCAGGGACCACTAGTAGCTGTTTATCTGCTAACCAAATCATCCACCAGGGAATGCTTAAGGTGACACAGGACTCCTGGGCCAATTCCAGACGGCCCTCCCCATCCCGAAACGTCGCGCGTCGTCGTCCCTGTTTATTTCTGGCTTACTTGACTGAATTAAATTAATAATTCAAGCACTTGGCTTATTTTTATGTTCAAATTTATAATGTTTTAAACCATAGTATATAATAAACATTTAACCATTTCAGTCTGAATGGAACAACTACAATTTGACTGAGAATATGGATGGAAATTTCACTTTAAAAACCGAACGATTAAAGCTATTAACGTTTTTTGTTTAAACATTTAAACTGGTAGAAAACATCAAATACTGGAAAGGGGAATTGATCCTATAGATTTTGTCATTTCTCTTTTGTTTCTGAACAATAAATTCCTTTGCTGGTCATTGAATGTATTGTTTAAACATTTACAGACATTAAGGATTAATTTACAATTTTCTAATAAATAAAGATTTATTTACAGTTTTCTAATTTTTCTAATCTAGACAAAACAAAAATTAATATTTAGGTCAAACTTTGCAATAATTGTTGATCATGCAGCAATTAATGTTTCCAGAGATGTTACGGTAAATATAGAAATTACTGATGAGTAATCTATGCTTGAATAAAGTCAACTAATTATTCAGAATTTGCTTTTTTCAGAGAAAGAACTACAATATTATGATTTCTACTTGCTGCATGAAGGATAAGATACCCTGATTATATAAATTATCCACTTGATTATATACATTATCCAAAATATATATGTGTCATAGGCTAGTATAGATGAAAACACACTCAGAGTTTCATTTAAAATCTGTAAACATTTATTTTAAGTTTGGAAGAAGGTTATTTTTGGTGATGAAGTTTCTGTTTGTTCATTAAAATATATATAACCTGCCTTTCCTCTTGGCTCAAGATAGCTCTAGTGTTGCCAACTCCTTGGGAAATTATTAGAAATGTAGGGGTAGAACCTGGGGAGGGCAGGGTTTGAGGAAGGAAGGGACTTCAGTGGGAGAGGCCCACCATCCAAACCTGCAATTTCCTCCAGGGGAACTGATCTCTGTAGTCTGGAGATCAGCTGTGATTCTGGGAGATCTCCAGGCCCTACCTGGAGGATGGCAACCTTGGTGCAGCAACAAGTAATAATTAAATCATTTCAGATTAAAACCAGATAAAACAAATCACTGACATACCTCTTATTCACCCACCCAACCCTCCCACAAAAGACGCCTGCTGTTCATACCCCATCAAAAGCCCTGGCAAATGCACAAACCTTGCAGCACTCCCTGAAGAACCCCAAAGAGTGGGTGATTATCAGCGATTAACTCAGTTCCCTGGCTGGCACAGACACCGAGCAGTCAGGAGGGGCTCCAGCTGCCAATGGATGAGCTACTCTGATCCCAACTGTTAATGAATGCTACAGGCTGAATTGTTGATGTTGGAGTAGGATAGGGAAGACTGAAGTTGCTAAGAAAGAAGGATGTAGAAGAAGCAATTACTTAGTAAAATAAGTTTGGAAGACACAGTGGTTCTGAGTACTGACTTCAAAAGGTTGGCAGAAGAAGCAGCTAGAGAAGAGAAAGAAAGCTGGGATAAAGATAGGATTGCAAATAGGGCTGGAGAAAAATGCTCTCTCCATTTAACAGAGGCTCAATTTGTGGAAATGGTTAGCTGCACGACAACCAACTCTATATCTCCTTATCCAAATCCCCTGGCAATGCAAGGTCTTGAGCTCCTAAGCTGCTGCCTGCATGTTGTAGTCAAATGGCTGAAAGCAAATAAACTGAAACTGAACCCAGACAAGACAGAAGTGATGCTGGTTGGGAAGGCAGAAACCTTGAAGAACATTTGTGCTTTCCACTTTTTTTATTTTTTTAAATATTTTCAAAAGAAAAGGGGTACAGAAAGAAAAGGGGGAGATACAGGGTCAAAGGAGGGGTAGGATTTTGCACTACAAGAGTTATTTAAATACAGAGTACTCAAAACATATCTTATTCAAAGTTAATCAATATTAAAATAAAGAATACATATACTATTCCAGCTACTGTATATCTTCACATTAACCTTCCCAAACTAAATACATCATGCAATCTACCTCATCATTAATATTTGCCTATTTCCATCTTATCATAGCTTTATATTCAATTTAAATATTGTGCTTTCCACTTTTGGTGGGGTTCAGCTGACCCTTACTGACTTCATTAAGAGCCTTGGGGTTAGACTAGAACCAGCATTGCTACTGGAGAAGCAAGTTAATGTATCTGCAAAAAAACCACTTTCTTCCATCTCAGTCTAGTCTTCAAAACGGCCCCATACCTTGACACAGCAGATCTGGCCATCTGGATCCATGCCATGGTAACATCAAGACTAGAGTACTGTAATGTACTCTTCATAGGTCTTCCCTCAAAGTCAACTTGGAGATGTCAGTTGATGCCAAACACCACAGTTCAATTATTATCAGCAGCTAGGGGGAGCATGAATATTACTTCCATTTTGCAGTCACTCCATTGGTTGCCCATCAGATCAAGGTATTGGCTATCACATACAAAGCCCTTCATGGCCTTAGTCCCTCATATCTGCAGGACCACCTCTCTCCCTATGCTCTGCCATAGCAGAGCATGGTGTTCTGCAGGTGCCTCCCTGCAAATGAGCAAAATCAACAACTGCCCATACATGTGCATTCTTTATTATGGCTCACAATTTATGGAATGCTTTGCCTGATGAGATTAGGAAGGCTCCCATCGCTTGGATTTCTTCAAACTATGAAAAGCTGAGTTGTTCGGGAGGGCTTTTTTACATAAGTAAAAAGGCTGTACATGTACGGTAATGAAATTATTCAAAAGATGCTTTGGTAAAGGGATAGGGACTGTGAACTATACTACTATATTGCAACCCCAGCCGGAATGAAGAGACAGACACAGACTTGGAATTAAAGGGCCGTTTATTAAAATGACCATTATCATAAACAAGGCAAGGGCCAACTAAGCGGTACAGGTCAAGCCACGGGGTCAACTCCGGACCTCCGCCTTGACCTGCCTGGGCGAGCCCCAAAGCCCAGGGTGTAGGCCATCCTTTGAATGGCTGCAACCTGGCCAGCCAGGCAAGGGATCCCCCCATGAAGCACCTAATGCCCCAGTCGCACAGCATGAGGGAAGGCTTTGTGCCTGGGGATCCCTGCAGGCACCTGCCTGTGCTATGGTAGCCACCACCAGCATACCGCACTAATGGCAGACCCTGTTCCCCACCCCTGGGGAAGCGCCACTGGGTGCTCACCAGCCCGCACCCTATTCCCAAAACTCTCCTGCCAGTGACATAAGCCAACAGCACCACCACTCAAATGCCTCAACACTGCCATTAGTGCAAGGTAGGCGAAAAAAACCCATTTCCCCATAGCCAATCAGGGAAAAAAGGGTAAAAAATTCCTACCTGGCTGTGCCATAGCAGCCGGCTAATCCTGCACTAAAAACAGGGAGAGGTGGCTGGGCCGAGCGTGTTTTGCAACTGCAGCCGGGGGAAAGCGGAGCCACCTGCAAAAGGCTCGTGGCTCCGCCCCCAGCCAAAGCCCCGGATGCCCGGGAAGGGAGCCTGTCTCCTTTCCTCCGGGCAGGGCCGCAACGATCGGCTCCCAGCTCAAGCAGCTACACTGCTGCTGGGATAGCTGCATTCTGTCTGTTACTGTAAATATGCTCCTCTATGTAATTTCTGAATCATTTAACACGTCATGTTTAAATGCTTATTTTTTAAAGGTTTGTTTCAGTTCTATTTCAGATTTCTGCAGTTCAAACACTATTTGATTTGATTTGATTGATTGATTGAAGATAGGTACATGAGACAGGAAAACAAAAGAAAAGTAAAAGTGGAAAGTCTGGAAGCAATAGATAATAGGGTGCTAAGTTCGATAGCGTATTCAAGACTTATGTAGAAGGGGAAATTCTACCAGTTATGATTTCTCCTGTCACTAAAACACTGTGAACTGACATACTTAATGGTAGTAATAAGGGTTAAGATTCAAAGAACACTAAAATCCACACATCGGTTTTAATTAACCAGACATTTATTTAGCCACAGGATTCTAGTGGCAAGGAATAGTTAATTAAACAGAAGGTGGTTGTTGTGGGTTTTCTGGGCTGTATTGCCGTGGTCTTGGCATTGTAGTTCCTGACGTTTCGCCAGCAGCTGTGGCTGGCATCTTCAGAGGTGTAGCACCAAAAGACAGAGATCTCTCAGTGTCACAGTGTGGAAAAGATGTAGGTCATTTGTATCTACTCAGGAGGGGTGGGGTTGAGCTGAGTCATCCTGTAAGAGTTTCCCAGGGTGTGGAATGCTAATGGCGGGAGGCTTCACTGTATCCTGAGGAGGTTCTTTTGCATATGGATTGGTACTTGATGTGCTAATCTTCTCCGCAGGGCTATTGTCAAGGATAGAATGTTTTGTTAGCCTGGTGTTTTTCAGAACTGGCAACCATGCTCGGTTCATTCTTAAGGTTTCTTCTTTCCTGTTGAAGTTTTGCTTATGCTTGTGAATTTCAATGGCTTCCCTGTGCAGTCTGACAAAGTAGTTGGAAGTGTTGTCCAGTATTTTGGTGTCCTGGAATAAGATACTGTGCCCTGTTTGAGTTAGGCTATGTTCAGCCACTGCTGATTTTTCAGGTTGTCCAAGTCTGCAGTGTCTTTCATGTTCTTTTATTCTTGTCTGGATGCTACGCTTTGTGGTCCCGATGTAAACTTGTCCACAGCTGCAGGGTATACGGTATACTCCTGCAGAGGTTAGGGGGTCTCTACTGTCTTTTGCTGATCGTAGCATCTGTTGTATCTGTTGTATACAGATACAACAGATGCTACGAAGGTGTTCAAATCTTCTGGTATGATTTAAAAACCTTTGCTCTATTCATGTTCATCCTTATTTTCTGCTATAATACATTTTTAACCTCACTGTATTTTTAAGGATATAATTCTTCCATCAATGCATAAATAATATGGTAATTCCAACGAACGGATATGTATTTATAAGTTTAAATATATCACACATCAGTGGCAGAATAAACATTTTAATTTACAAATAACATAAGGCCACTGGTTTGTTTAAAAAGTGGAGGAAGCTATCTAGGACAGTACCATACATTTAAGCAATGTCTGAGCTTAAATAGGCTTTATTCCAATTACACTAACATTTTTTTCCATAAAACCTTAACTGTAACCAGAAGAATTAAGAAAAACATTAACCACATGAGTGTGAACAATGGTTACTATCCTGAATAGACATTTTCTCTCAGCTTATTTGCTACAATCCAACCTATGTAACGTATAGATACATAAGAGCATCCCTGATAAGTTTGTGTAGGTTCTACCATCACTGAAGTGAATCCATGGGGAAGGAGGGCTCAATGCATGTTTACAGTCCTTGTGCCATCAAAGGATCTCAACACTGGAGATACTGCTGTTTCTGTTCATTAATGTTATTACTTTTTAACCACCCAGTTTGACTTTTAAAGAGTCCCTCTTAACAAATATGAAGTTTAATCTGTCACTAAATGACACCACAAGAAGGCAAAATCAATGGTACATTTTATTAGCCTCAGAAATTCTGTTAACGAGAACAAAATTAATAGCAATTTATAAAGTACTGTCAGAGAGACTACTATAGCCACTTTTAGACATTATTAGTTAAATAAATTCAAACAAGCCAAAAAAAAAAAAAGAAGGGATGTGATTGCGCTTAGAAAACAGATGGGAAAAAACAGGTTTTAAAAAAATCACAAGTATAAGGCCAAACAGAAATAATCTGCCCATTAGTGGTGGAGAGTGCCACCAAGTCACTGCTTACCTATGCCTCATGCAGTTTTCATGGCAAGAGACTAACAGAAGAGTCTTGCCATTGCCTGCCTCTGCAACCCTAGTCTTTGCTGGAGGTCTCCCATCCAAGAACTACCTTAGGCCAACCCTGCTTAGCTTCTGAAATCTAATGAAATCAGGCTTGCCTGGGCTATCCAGGTCGAGTTAATCTGCTCCTTAATATAAATTAATACATGTGTGTATGAACATATCTGTCCAAACTTACTCTACTCTAGTTACTCTAGTTAATTTATCTTCAGGACTTTGTGAACAGATCTTGCTTTCATGTAAGAATGTAGCCAATCATTATATGATCCTAGTAAAATGACTCTAGGAGAGACAGAGGAGGGGCTAAGGAAACACATGATATCATAGAGATGTGAAATTATTATAGATCAAAAGAGATTCAGTGATACTGGCGGAGTTTCAGCAGAAATTTAAAGAACATGTGAACAGAACACACATTCTAGTTCTCAGTCTCAGTACAAAGAAGATTCAAATATATATATATATACTGCATTCCTATATTGGTTTACTTGACAGGAAGTCCATTAATTTCAGTGAAACAGCCCATAACAGAGCTGAGATTCCAGAACCTGTGATGGAATGAAAGCAGACTGACTCCCTGCTTTCCTGCATGTACAACACGTGACATACAATCAGTAGCTTTAACCACTGAAACAAACACATGCTGAACTCTGATTATATTAAAGAGTTCTCCATGCTGAAAAGTCAGAGCATGATTAACTGGCTCACTGAATATCAGTTTAAGTTAGTACACTGAGTCTACAATCAAAGCATAACAATTTCTGCACATTTAGCAAGTTTCAGAAAATGAGAGAAAGCCTTTACTGGAAAACAAATCCTTTGAAAGCAGTTCCTATTAAGATTAAGGGGGAAAGCTTAGAAAAAGTTAATATTGCAGAAGCTATAACATCGTGTTTTCAAGACTTCAGATTGCTTTAACAATTTTGATAGTTTAATAATGCCCCAATTATTTTTGGTAACTTAATGATGTAAAATCCACCTATAATTAAGTTTTGTAATTTATTAGTGACTTCTTATATTCTTCAATAATGCAGGAATTCAAGATTTATCATTTTCACTGTCTGCTATACACAAAAATGTAATGACGTAAAGAACGGGAGGGGTGTGAATGGAGAAGACGTGTATGTCATAAGGTAAAGAAATAAACACACAACGCAGTTACATAAAGAGATTAATGTCCCTTTCAGGGAGCATAACTTGTGCAATCTGCCTCTTGTTTCAACTACTCTCTCTCTCTCTCTCTCTCTCTCTCTCTCTCTCTCTCTCACACACACACACACACACACACACACACACTTCTCTTACTCAGATTTGTAGTTAACAATTCAGCACTTATAGTTTGCATTCATTTTAGAAATGTGAGCAGATAAAGAAACCTATGAATGGACATCAAGCAACCCAGCCATTAGAACCTCCACAAACAGATTTTGTTCCCTGACTACTGATTTATATACCACATTTATTTAAGAAACATGATAGATTCTTTTTTAAGAAAAGAAGGAAAAAGAAAAGAAAAAGTTTGTACGATTTTGCTCTTCAGTAGAGACTGAGTATGAAATTTAAATGTAAATATTTAGCTTGGGTAGTTGTTTACTAATTTTATCTCTAAAAACATTTTTGCCTACTGCCATATAACATTACAAAGAATCATAGAGTTGGGAGGTACCTTTAGAGTCATCTAGTCCAATCCCCTGCACAATGCAGGAAATTCACAACTCCCCCCACCCACCCACCCCGACTGCTCCAGTGACCCCTGCTCCATGTCCTGCTGTGAGCAGGAGAATGATGTGGGAAGAGGTGCTGTCTAAACAGAGGACCACCAACCCGATACATAAAAAGATCAAATAGTAATAATACTACTTGGTCAAAAGTGACAAAACTATATAATTATAAAACACAGAACAAGGGTTGGCACAATGGGTGAAGAGTTCTATAATCATGGCTTACACTTGTTGCAGCCTCCAATGAAGTATAAGACTGTATGAAGGATACTCCAGCCGTTAATTGGGATGTAGTCATTTTAATTTCTAGCCCTAGAGATAACAGGAGTGTGAGGTGTTTCAGATCGCTCTGCAGTAACCTCAATTTCCAGCAACCAATACGGTCGCTATTCAGTATCTGGAACCAAGAGAACGCTACATGGCTGGAGCTCACTGTGAGGATGACTTGCCATTTACACACTAGGAGAGCATAGGTGTCTGGATGCTTCATGTTGAGTGTAGGTAGGCCATTGGATACACACCTGGGAAATATGAAGGGCTTTACCTTGACATTCTACAGTGTGTCACATAGCTACGTGCTTTGCCTGGATGTAGCACAATATACAAAGACTCTGTACATGCTTCTGCCTTGGGTTGAATGTTATGATCTTCTATCACAAAATATTGTATCTATAACCCGAACTTCCCAATGGTTTTTGCAAATGTAAAGCTTTTCCACCTTGTCCTACATAAGCTACCCATGTGAGCCCTGCAAGATCATGTCTACATACCAACTTACTCAATACTGTTATCTCTCACTGACTATTCTTTCCACTCTTTCTATGACATTTATCAATTAGTAAGAATAAACTCAAGAAAAGAACTTTGTTTCTTTTTGTATAACCACAGCTGCTCATTTTATGCCTAAATAGTTATACCCCAACATCCTGCAATAACCATCATGGGTCTATCAAGTAAAAAAACAGGTATTTTACCCTAGTATACTGTGAAAACAGACAGTTCCTAGTACAGGGCAGCTACTTTATGCAGAAGGTAAAATGTCATATAAAAATGATATATACACAAGCCCTGGATTTAACACATGACCATATGTTCAACACTATTTGAGATCTGTGAAAAGCCACTGAGTTGGATATTTTCTAAACAGCAGGCTATATGTGGACATGATTATATAATGTTGTACAACTGAGATTAAAATAGTTATCCAGTTATTCCAGAACAGGATCACAAAATAAACAAGAAATATTGAAAATAACAGTTCTATTGATTTTCTTACCCATTGTTTACAACACAGATTTAGAAATAGGAGTACAGAAGAATATTTGTATGCTATTGATAACCTTGTACTTACCCAGGACACATTTTTACCCTTAGGTGTCTTTAGCATGGCAACATGCAGTGCTGAGATGACCAACAGCCCCACCAGCATGGAAAATCAGATGGAGGGATATTCCAAATGTCTGTTACCCAAATGTATAAAGTCCCTTAGCCAGGATTATATGGGCACAGAGAGCATCAGACAAGGAAACAATTAAAAAAGTCATTTTTTCTTCTTAATATTCCATCCAGTGAGAACAACAAAAAATTCAAGAAATGCACAAATAAAAATCTGTAATTTTGGTATGTGTGAAGTTGGCTGCTCGCTCAAAAAACTGACAAAAACTCATGCAACACTTAAGTGCATTTGTCCTTCTGCTCTAAAAGTGCAGTGCCTGGTTATTCATCAAGTGTTAATAAAAGCTTTGAGGCTACAGCTTAGCCGAGAATTAAGAAATAAATACTGACACCAAGTAGCCTTCAGAGAACCTTGAGAAGGTTGGTTTCCGGTAGCATTGATTAAGACTTGCTATGCTTGAATATTTCTGAACTCCAGGACTTTACCGACGTATAAAAAGAATTAAGATCTCAGTTTCCATTAATAATGTATGCAAGCAGTACACAGTATATACCTGTTGCTACCTTCTGCGCATTCTCCTTACAAGGCTGCTGCTGCTGCTTCAGAGTCTCATAGTGCACCTGTTGTTGATGTATTTCCACAGTGAAAGGAATGGTAACCTAACAACCGATAACATTTGTTTGGAAGAGAAGCCCCAGAAGGGAAAGCAAAAACTGAAAAACGGACTCTCTGTTTCTCTCCCTTTGTATCTCTGTCCTTCTCTCTCTTTACTTTTACCTCTTGTCAATCTAGATTACCAAAGCAGCTCCAAGCTAAATTTTGCAACTATCAGTAGTGATTAGCGTGAGCTGATTGAAATCGGATTATATGAGAGGGCTTCTGCCTTCTCACTCAGCAAGCAGGCCAGTACCATTAGAAACTGTTTAAGCTTCACCTCACAACATCACAACATTTGGTACAATCCACTTTCAGATTCATGGGAAAATTAGATTTGTGATTTCCTTTAAAGAGAGAGATAAAATGCTGTTAGTGGGATTGTTTTCTAGTTGTAAGACTGCAATAGACCTTCTGAAGACTAAAAGCAAGGACAGAATAACAAAACACAGTGCTGAACTTAAACAGTAATATTTAGCCACTACCATTTAAAGAGATCTGAATGTATGATTTAAAGTATTATCTGCTGAGAGCACTGGGAGTATGGAGTGAATATTTACTGCTTTTCAAATTATTATCACAAACAAATATTCTTTGAAAATGGTCAATTTTTAGTTAAATGTTCAAAAACAGCACATTACAAAGCCACATTAAATGCACAATAATGACAATACAAGTAATTTTCTATGCAACAATTGCAATCTGAAGAAATATGGGTATTATTGTCATTGATTTCAACAAGAAATGAGTAACATGGTTACAGAGTGTAATGAAATAATGTAATTTTTACATGGAGGTCATATGTAAATACAGAAATTAAGCTCAAAGTAAAAGGCATAATAACAGATAATATCATCTTTATATAATTACTTCAGGACATTTATTTATGAGATCATACTACAGAAACAAAAGAAAGCAAAGAGCATACAAAGGATGCAATCTTAAGAACATGGGCAGCCCAGTCCAAAGGCTCCTCCAGCTCCAGCCCCAGCCCCCAGGAACCAGCATAACTGCAGTGCCACTCCCCCACTCCCTGTGGACATTAACAGGAGAGCTGTGCTGGCGCCCAAGCCCAGCAAGGCATGGTGCAGCCACTGCCAAGAGCACCCGCCCCACCATTTCCCGGACAACCCCATCAGCACAAGCAAATGGCAGTGCCATCCCCCTGATGGGCACACGAGAGGCAAGCAATGGCGCAGCCAATGGGCAGGCAGTGATCTCCACTGCCCAGTGACACTGCCTCCCCTGCTAGGGAGCAGGCAGCTAGGGACCACTCAGCCACGGCACCCATACCAGGGCGCCTGGACAGGGGAAGTCACTTGGTTGAGCAGCAGGCAAAGCACGTGGCCCCCTCAGGGGACAGGGTGAAAGCCACAGCCCGCTGGAGGGTGGGGCCAGCAAGGCACAGTCAGGAGAGAAAACTCCCCCGTTTCCCCAGCAATCGTGGCAGAATCTGCCAACTGGAGTGCAGCTTCAGTTATCAGGGCCATGAGTAGCAGGGGAAGACATAGCCAGGCCACGGGCCTGGCCATGTCTCCCTTTGCTTGGCTTATCAGACACTAGAAGAACTGTTGGAGAATGAGAGTCTTCCATGGCTCCCCCCTCCAGACACACACAGGCTCCACTCCAAATCCCACCCCACTGCCTGTCGTAAACTTGAGCAGGAAGGGGTGAGAGAAGCTGGCCAGAGCTGGAACCTCCAAGGTGCCACTGAGCACCTGATCCTTTGGGAAGCAGAGCCACACAAAGGCATGGAAGCACCTGGAGCCTCTTCGGAGCCACGCTACCGTCCCAGCCCAGAGTCAGAGACCATTCACTTTGAAGTATCAAATGGCAGCCCTCCAGGGAAGTGAAGGGGGGTTACTGTCATGCACAGAGAAGCAAAAAAGACAGGGAGGGAGTTGTCGTTCACTACAGACCTTATTAAACTGCAAAAAGTGAACAGGATGTCTGGAAACGCATCTTGCCTACATCTCTCGGCCAGGAAGGGAGCAGAGCCTGTGTGTACAGCAGTTGGAGAAATTACAGGGGTCAAGTTACAAACTAAAATAAAAAATATTCCAAATAAGTATTTATTATGAGTGTACGCTATAACTGCAGATTGATGAATACACCCAAAGATATTGGAAACCAAGCCTCAGAATACTATATCAAGTGAAGATCATTGTGTGAGTGCAGTCTACAGCCTGCTGCAACATTTTGAATTATACCACACAATACAAGAGATAAGAGCATCGGGAGAATTTTTATATTGGTTTCTAAATGTGTGAGTGTGTTTGTTTAACATAAAATTGTACAATTGACCACTGAAGAGGGCCTGAGGGCCGAAACACGTCGGGTCTGTCTTTGTGTCGGTCATTGGACTGTAGCATCATCTGTATATGAAGAATGTTTTAGTTACTTTTAACATATGCGTGTAGCCTGTAATTTAGGCCCTATGTTTTTAACTTGTTTTAAACTACAACCTTGTGTACACTCATAATAAATACTTATTTAGAATATTTTTATTTTAGTTTGTAACTTGAACCCTGTAATTTCCTCAGCCTTGTTTGGGTTGAGTCTGTGGGAGCTTCCCCCCACTCCCTTTTTGTTGTTGTTGTTTGCTGCGCACAAGATCCGTTCCCAGCGCTGCCCTTGCAGGAGTGCGAGCTGCCTGGGGAACTGCTCCCTGGGCTGGGCTTCAATTACAGTCAAGGACAATCACCAGGACTGGAACAGCCACGCCACATGGACTCCCTGATGGGTCACAACCTGCCTGACAGGGAAACAGGCACATGTGTGGGAAGGTGACTGGCCTCACACAAGCCCCAGCCCAGACTGCGACATCCTAGGAGGGTGTTTGTGGATGCGGGCAGAGGCAGCAGCAGCTCCATTGTTACCGGTACTGCCAGCGACCAGATGATTCATGCCCCTCCAGCGAGAACGTACTCCTCATCTGAAACTGGATGATCTGCTCCCATGGCTGCTTGCAGCTACGATCCTATGACGATAGATCCAGAGGAGTTGGCCATGTTAGTCTGTAGTAGCAAAATAGTAGAGTCCAGTAGCACCTTTAAGACTAACCAACTTTACTGTAGCATAAGCTTTCGAGAACCACAGTTCTCTTCATCAGAGCCATTTACTCCCCCCCCCCGCCCCCTGCTCCTGGGAGAGTTTTTAAAAAACGTTTATATTTGAATACAAGTATATCAACACAATGTTATAACAGTTTTAGGTAGGGAGCTGTGTTGGTCTGCAGTAAAACAGCAGGATTTGAGTCCACTGGCACCTTAGAGACCAAGAATTTTAAGATATAAGCTTTCAAGAGTCAAAGCTCTGAAGAAAGGTATCTGAAGAAGATAGCTCTGACTCTTGAAAGCTTATGCTCTGAAAATCTTGTTGGTGTCTAAGTTGTCACTGGACTCAAATTCCAGGCCCAGCATCAAGGGAGTGAGGGGTGAGGAAATGGTGACAGAAGATGCAAGACAACTTGTTGGAACTGCATTGGTTTACAGTTTATGGAGCATTGGTACCATATCAGATATGGATCCAAGCATCAGCTGACTCGTCTGCCAACCAATCACCCCCTTGCCCCATCAGCCTGCCTGCTGAGGGGGAGAACTGTGGGATGACAGTAAGCAGGACTCCACATGGGTGCATACTTCTGCATGGATCCCCTGCCACCTGGGAGTGAGATTGCCCCAACAGCCCACTAACTTGGCACGTTCCTGCCATGCATCACCTCCAAGATCTCTTAAAGGGATCCCCAATAATGGAGAAACTGAGCTTGCAGGCCATTTTCCTCCAAAAAAAAAATCCATGCCCAATGCCAAAATTGCCCCTACTTAAAGTTGTAACAAAGAAAGAAAACAACTAGCAAACCACAAACACCAGTGCAAGTCACAGAAACTACAACCACCAGCCAAGGAATTCAACTTCATCCAAATTAACAATTGCACAGAGCCCCCAATCACCAGCCATGCAAAGTGGGGAGGATGGGTGGGAAGTTGGCTAAGGGCCAAGCATCAAGGGGCCCCAGCCGGCTCCTAAATGTAGACCCAGCTGGTGGACCACAGAGAAGAATGCATTCTCCAGGTCTACTGACTGCAAAGCACTATCCCATGCAAATCTGGCCAGCTTGCTGCTGATTGGTTGGCCAGGTGTTTTGAACCATAGGCTGCCCATGCAGCACCAAGGAGGCTGCTAGGAACTGCCAGGCCCAAGGATTAAAGGCAGCCGCCATGCCACACCCCTCCACACCCACAGACCACAAACTGGGGCCCCAGTAAGCCGGCAACCAGGGCTTAAACAATACACGCAAAAGGTTCTCTGAATTCACAGCTTTCTTTTTTTAAGTGCCTATCTTCTTCCATTGTGAAGATAAAAAGGATACACAATGGAAGAGGTTGTAGATTTTTTTAAAAAAGTGGAAGCTGATGAATTCAAAGAACCTGTTATATATAGTATTATAATATTATATCAATATGATGATATTCAATTACCTATTTTTTTAAAAAAGGAAAAAAATACTCCAGTTTCCCAGGAGAAGGGGGGGAATGGCTACCACTAGGGGATTGGGGCAGGGAAACTGGCCATGTGGAGGTCCTATTTCTGCAGCACCGTATCAGCAGCCACAGCAACAATAGGGTAGCCACACAAACCTGTCCGAATGGAAACCATCTCCATCTGATCACTGCTGGTGTGATAAAGCATATAATAAAGCATGTACGTTACATTACAGGAGGAGAGACAGAGAACAAGAGTTCAGCTACAGATCAGCTTCATAAATCCAGAGCAGTGAATGAAGGCTAAATGGAAAGGTGTTAAGTAAAAAGAAGGGAATTTGGGGCAGTCAATCAGTATGAGTCATTTATCCTCAGTGACTAGGGATGGCAGGACAAAGTCTCAGCTGTGCCTCTGCACACAAGCTCCTTCCAGGGCTGTCTAGCAGTTAATCACATGCGATGGTTAAACTGAGGGTCTCAAGCACGCTAAACCAATTCTGTTCCACAGCGCTATGCCTAGGGTTCCTAGGCCCTTCAGTCAGGACAGGAGATCTCCTGATCCCAGCCCCCACTCCCCACCACCTCCTACCTGGCTGGCGGGGGAGTTGCAGGGAATGGGAGCTTTTGTTGTCGCACCAGGAATGACATCATTCCCTGCGCGGCAAAGGAAGGCCCCCTTGCAGGAGTATTTTTGTCTAAAATCGGCTGAAGGCTTCAGTAAATTTCCCCTGCACCCCTCCACATGCCCCCCTTCCCCTGATTTGGGCCCCGGAGGACCTGATAAACCTAGCTATGCCTGCCTCTACACTCTTTCCTTCTCTGGTAAATAAGGCTGGTTTCCAAACCAGGGCCAATGGAGGATTCCATTTGCCCAATTATAGTGTCTTTGCTTGTGTGCCTAGATGGCTTTGTGGTGTGTGGGCAGGGCTGGTGCCAGAGTTTCTGGCACCTGAGGCCGGGGGCAGCTTCAGGGCTGTTGCTGCCCTTGTGTGTGTGTGAGCCCGCACATGCGCATGCATGCATGCACGCACGCGCACCCCCAGACTGCTCAGTTGCCCTGCACCGCCCCGGCCACCTGCCACGCCTGGCCCGCAGCTGTATGCTAGCAGCAGCGGCAGCATCATGGGGCAACTTAGACCAAGCAAGATGACGGTTGCACAAGTTTTCTTGGAGGGATGGGATGGAATAATGACAGAAGAAAGCAAAGGGGAAGGGAAAGGAGAAAGCGGGAAGGACCCCAAGAAACAGCTACACCTCAGGGTGTGCACTTTGAATGAGCTGCTGAAGATACAAATCCTTCTTCCAGGCAAAAGGCCCCCTCCCCACCCCCAACGCGAGGGCATCCTGGGAAAGAACAGCAGCAGCCCACCCCGGAATGGTCTTTGGGTGCCCTCGCGTCCAGCAGGCTTGTGCCCGGAAGAAGGATTTGAGTCTTCAGCAGCTCATTCAAAGCGCACACCCTGAAGCACAGCTGTTTCCCTAGGTCCTTCCCACTTTCTCCTTCCCCTTCCCCTTTGCTTTCTTCTGTCATTATTCCATCCCATCCCCACCCCCAGTCCCCCAAAACAAACTTATCACTTTTCCTCCTCTCCTTTCCAGTTTGGGAGGCGACAGGCAGGAGATGGGGGGAATGCTTGGTGTGCGTGCGTCCTCCCAGCCCTCCCGCTCAGTTACTCCATGGTGCGCACCCCCGTGCCCCCTTCCAGTGCCTCTGTGCTGGAGGCGATTGCCAGACCTGACTCCATTGATGCACCAGCCCTGTGGGTGGGTGATGTCAACTGTACAGTATCCAGTCCTGCCCTCTTTCTTCTTCTTTTCTGTTGATGTAATTGTTGCTTGTCAAAAGATTAATAGTACCTGATTCCTAATATTCCACTTGGTGGGGCCCAAGTCCTCCAACCCATATCTACGCCCTTCTCCAGTGAACTACTGGCGAGATCCTACTGTGTCTGTCACTACTTGACTAGTCTTTACCACAAAATATCTGGTTAGGTTAAGGTTTTTCTTTTGCTGTGTTCTTACATAATACAATACTTTAACTGAGGCTTTGCCAGAGCACAAAAATAATGAACATAATAACAACACTTAAAATAGCTTTTTCCTTTTAGGTCACAGTTACTTCATGATCTTTCTTGGATGCTTTAATATAACTAGAACATATTAATCATTATGTATGGATAGTGTATCATATAATAACAGTATCTGCAGAATAAATTCTTGTGGGTTGTTTCCTCTACAAAAATAGTCAAAAGTACAGCCTAATAATAAAGCTTTCCAGCAATCTAGCAAATTAAACTTTTGTAATACAATCTCTCTCCAAAGAGAAACTCAAATACTATTCATGCACATGATAAGCTCTCAGAGGTCTTTCTATTATTTCCAATTAGGGTGCTGTAAAGTATAATCAAGAACAAATCTCAAAAATCCTGCTAAAAATTAGAAGATCCTCAAACTCTGGCTAAATGCACACAAAACGCCAAGTATTTTCATGTGGATTTTTGTTGTCAATGCCATTTAGCAGCTACCTCCACAGAATTACATAACAAATTATATCACAGAAACTGCTCTTCTGTCTGTGGTTAGGAAGAACGGTTGCAAAAGTAAGACTATTATGTTTGCCTTTTTCTTGAGCTATGATACAATATGCTAATATATTTAAGAACATAAGAGCAGCCAATACTGGATCAGATCAATGGACTTTCTAACCCTGCCTACTGTTCCCACAAATGTCACAAAAAAAACACAAGCACAGCCCATGGTCGACCGCCCTCACCTTTTGTCTATGCCCCAGTATCTGAGTATCAGAGGCATTATGCCTCTGAATCTGGAGATTTCATAAGGTTATTATGGCTAATAGCCAATGATAGAGCTATCCTCCATAAATCTGTCTAAACCTCCTTCTAAACCCACCTAAGCCAGTGGTCACACCACATCTTGTGGCAGCAAGTTCCACAAAACTACCATTTTAAAGAAGTACACCCTTTTGTCTGCCCCAGATCTACTGCCAATCAGTTTTACAGGCTGACTCAAGAGCCTCTTCAATTATGAGAGAAAGAGAAAAGTAAACAGAAAGAAATTTTTCTCCTTCTGTCATAATTGAAGGAACACCTCTGGGTCATCCTGTGAAACTGACTGGTGGTAGATTCGAGGCAAAAAAAAGGATGTCTAATTTTATAAGCCTCTTTCATGTCACCTCTTTATCACCTTTCCGCCCAAAATCAACATCCCCAAATGATTTACTGTGCAGTCCTAAGAAGAGTTACTCCAGTCTAAGCCCAATGATTTCAATGGGCTTAGACTGGAGTAACTCTTCTTAGGATTTCACTGTTAGTCTTGTGTAACCCCTGCCGTTTTCTCTTTAACACTTTATTTCTCTTAAAAGATTACAATTTAGAGTCTAAGGATCAAAAGATCACAGAGCATGGGAGGTTAGTAAAGCTGCTCCTATTACCAACTGTGAGAGCCTGCCCCCCTTAGCCAGTTCTAGAGTTGCCACCCTCCAGGTGGTGGCTGGAGATCTCCAGGAATTACAACTGATCTCCAAGTGAAAGAGAGTGGTTCCCCCGGAAAAAAATTGCTACTTTGGGAGGTGGACTTTATGGCATTTTATACTCCACTGAGGCCCCTTCCCTCCCCAAGCCCTGACCTCTCCATAATGCCCCCCTACAACCTCCAGGAATTTCTCAATCCAGAGCAGGCAACCATACTCTGGACTGCAGTAGGCAACAGAAAGCCTAGACCTTCACTGAGAGAAATGCTAACTTATTTGCAGGTATGTGATGGGCCTAGGCTTGCCAATCGCCCACCCAGGGCAGAGGATCTTCTGCTCCCACCTCCCCCCCGCCAACCCACTTACCTGGCCAGTGGTGGGCATTTATTTTATTTATTTTTATTTATATTTCAATTTATATACCGCCCATCCCCAGGGGCTCTGGGCAGTGAACAGTTAAAATCGATAAAAACAAGAACTAAAATCAATATACAAACAATAAAACAAATTCACAAAGTGCAGTGGTGGGGAGAACTGTCCCCCACTCCAAAGGTGGGAGGCTGACATGGCACCGCCCCCTTCAATCACCGAACGCCTGGCGGAACAGCTCTGTCTTACAGGACCGGCGGAACGATAATATGTCCCGCTGGGCCCGGGTTTCCATTGACAGAGCGTTCCAGCAGGCTGGGGCCAGGACTGAAAAGGCCCTGGCCCTGGTTGAAGCGAGGCGGGCTTCCTTAGGGCCGGGAACCACAAGTAAATATTTATTCGCTGATCGAAGTGATCTCCGGGGAATGTACAGGGAGAGGCGGTCCCGAAGATATGCCGGTCCCAACCCGCTCAGGGCTTTAAAGGTAAGAACCAACACTTTGAACCTGATTTGGAATTCAACCGGAAGCCAGTGCAGCTAGCGCAGGACAGGTGTGATGTGTGACTGGTAAGGTATACCAGTCAGGACCCGTGCCGCCGCATTCTGGACCAGTTGTAGTTTCCAGATCAGGCCCAGGGGTAGCCCAGTGTAGAGTGAGTTACAGTAATCTAGCCTGGAGGTGACCGTTGCATGGAGTGCCCCCCCCCCGGCAGCACGGTGCACCCCTAGGTGGTGTGGCGTGCCCCTGCACCCTGCAACAGGCCTGTTTCAGACCAAATTGGGCCCGCAGGGGGGATGCACAAAATGCAGCTGGCTGGCCCTAATAATCTACAACTCTTCTTGGAGGCCTGAATGATTGTCACTTATTCTATGGTGACTACTGCAACTGAGTTCAACTGAGAAACATCACCTCTCCTTGGCACCAGGGCAGTTCTAAATTTGGGAGGCTTTGGAGAGACAATGCTCAAGGGCCCCCCTCTATCCACCACTAGGGCTCCCCTCAGGACCTCCTTTCCACCCCCACACCTATTTGCCCCTCACCTGCCCACATGTCTGTCTCCTGTTGTGCAAGCCCTCCTATGCTTAGTTGCCTACATCATCTGCACACCCTTTCCCCGATAGCACTGGCCAGTGTATGCGGCTGGGAGTGCTGCTACCATTGCTATCAGGAATGACACCACTATGCTCTATGCACTTGCCCTTCCTCAATGACTCTGGGCATTTGGGACCTTGGGTACAGACAGGTGGCAAGGGAGGTGTGTTGGTGGGTGTCAGCAGCAGAAGTCCTTGACCCTGGCAGCTGCCCCACCTCAGGGTAAGCCAATGTTTGCCCTCTCAAATCAGCCAAGGTGCTATGAACTTTGTTACAATTGTGGCATCCTGCCCAGCTACAGTGGGAGGCCCAAGTATCTCAAAGGAGGAAGGCGATTGTCAAACACTCAGGAAGCCACAGTATATGGCTGGTGACTGCATTTGTCATGAGGAAACATGAGTTGCACAAGCCTGTCGCCCACACAAAATTTTCTCACTGCGTTCCTATGAAAAAAATTGGACTGGCTTTCAATTCCCCAAAAATATGAACTTTGGTTTCCATGGTCACTGTCTCCTGCCACGTTCCTGGGGAATTCTAAACAGATTCCATACTCTTCTACTGGTGAAATTAACAGCTAGAAATACAGCACTAATTTCATTACTGCTGCTTAAATGACAACAGTTTCATAGAAATTTTTTTAAAAGCATATGCATTGACGGCTAAATGAAAGTGTTTTCTGTTTGAAAAGTACACTGCGGTTTTTTACAGTATTTAAATAAACTAAGCAATCAAAAAGGAAACAGTTAAGATTCTTATAACCCAGTCACCATTCACATTTATATTGTCTGTTAGCTTTATTTCTTTTACAATATGAATTTAAAAAAATGAAAACAAAACAGCATTTAAAAGTCTCTGAATTATGCCTTTACTAGTTCAGTTTGGTTAAAATCTGTTAAAATCTGCCTCTGAAGCCCTGCTTTCTGTGCCCCGTGTTCAGTGGTGAGGCAGGTGGCAATTATAGACAGCATTTCTCTGTGGTAGAACCTTCTTTTTGGAATACACTCCCCTTCGAGGCTCACTTTACTTTCTTTTGGGCACCAGGCCAAAGCACATATTTTTATCCAGGCTTTTAATTAGGGGTTTTATCTTACCAACCTTTTAATGGCCTGCTTCTGTTTTACGGATACTTTTTATGCTGCTTCTGGAGGGCTATCAGTGGCTACAACCATGATGACTGAAGGGATCCTCCACACAGCCAGAGGCAGCAGACCTCTGAATACCAGTGCTGGGAGGCAGCAGCAGGGGAGGGCCTTGACCTCTATATGCCCTACTTATTTATTTATTTCTTATCTTATACCCCACCTTTCTCCCAATGGGGAGCAGTTTCCATCAGTCTCCTCTCCTCCATTTTCTCCTACTCGAAGGGCCACTGAGCCAGCCGGCTGTTATGCTTGATTTTAATATTGTGGTGATTTTAACTGTAAGCCCCCTTGAGCAGGAGAACAGAAGGCACAGAAATATCTGAAACAAGCAAACAAAATATTTGTTTCTTCTTTTGTTTACATTATATGTAACATACATTCCCTCTAAGTAAAGCCACTTACATTACGAACCAGAATAACACTGTAATGAGGCATACCAAGGAAACACCTCAGAAGTTGTTTGAAGCTAGCAAGCCCACAGGAAGTGAGAGAACCATTGAGAAACACAGTGTTGCCATGATAGCAGGGCTAGGAAAGCATAAAGCTGGAGGGGGGGCAATGTACCTTCATTAGGTGAGCCACAAGGAAGCCAGGATTCCTGGAAGAAGCCAGGAAAAGCTGTCTTATGAGAAACCTTCAAGAGCTGCCATGGTGAGCCTGCCAGATGTATCGGGGATATCCCAAACAGCAGTCTATGGGGGGAATAACTTCACTCTCTGATAGCCAAGTGCCCAGTGATGGCCTAGTGTACACACAAGAGGAAACACAGGGCTGCCAGCAGACCGTTTTTTGTGGTGGTACTCACCGATACTGAATACCAGTATGTTGGTGGAGGGAGGGGGGGCTTTCCCTTTCCCAAGTCCTGAAGGGGGAATTGGTGGAAATCAGTGCAATATTATCGAGAGAGTGTCGGCACTTAAAAAAAAAAAAAGAACTGGTTCCTGGTGACCTTGAGGGCTAAATGGACTAAGGGGATGTCTTACCTTCTTGGAGAAAGAGGTCTGGGTGCTAAGATTACTTGACCAATGATAAAATAAGTTTCCTGTCCTCAGAGTGGGTGGAGCTTGGGCATGCGCTGGAGCTCTGCTATCTGAGGCCAAAGAAGGTGGTATCACACACACACACACACACACATCAGAAAATGAGAGCAGATTATCATTCATTTCAGTTGCCAGAATCCTTCAATTTCCTTGATTATCTTCTATCTAAAATTGAATCAGGGTTGATACTGCTCATTTTCATGTAATGCTTAGGCTCCAGAGAGAGTCATATAAAACATTTCTCAGATTTGTAAATAATTTAGAACTATATTAATCCTTGTAAAATATGGGCTCATTAAAATTAATCTCTCTTCAGGTATGTTGATTACACATTACTTCTAAACATTACTTTAAATGTAATATAAGGAAAATACATTTCAGGACAAGTGCCATGCAATCATAAGCACATTTATTCACTACTAAGTACCACTGAGCTCAATGGAGTTTACTCCCTAGCAAGTATAGGTAGAGTTGCAGCCTTAGAGAGCAAACGTAAGTATGTTTACACAAACATGTGACTCACAGGAAAGTGTCTTTAGGATTGCAGTGTGAGTGCCTTAAAATAAAAACTGATTACCAATTTTTAAAAAAAAAACCCTAAGTTTTCAATAAATAGAAGTTAACTGTATGGCGACTGAATAAACATTTTGAGAAGACCCTTATTTTTAGAATAAAGAAAAGTAGCTAACATAATTTGCAGATTTCAGCAAAGCTTTAAAATAGTATCACAAGGAATTATTTTATTTATATATTTATTTCATTTATACCACACTTTTCTCCCCAAGCAGTTGATATAGTTCTTCTCTCCTCCACAAACACACTTTCTGAAAGACTGGTTTTTGCAAATAGCAGCCAGCGAATGCGGCAGTTGGCATTGTTTGAAGTTGGACAGCAGTAAAGGCTTTTCTAAGTTTCTGGAAGGTGAAACTATATATGTAAAAGGCTCTGGTGGGGTTCTGTTTGGTCAATTTAAACCAAAGAGAGAATCTGGAGCTGATAATAATTCCCTTGTCATTAGCGACATCTGCATTAAATATCTGATCACAAAAGATGTCCTAAGAGAGACCCATTTTATCCTGTGTAGTAAGTTAGGCTGAGAGTGTGTGACTGACCCAAAGACACCAAGCAACATTCCATTGCAGAGTAGCGATTTGTACCCAAGTCTCCCAGATTCTCTAGTCCAGATACTCTGCTACACACACTAACTCTTTAAGAATTATTATTCATATTACAAATAATCATAAATATGACATATTAGGAACAAGTTAAAATATATATTATGTTGAGATCACACATCCAGTTTCAACAGAAGTCACTAAATACTTTAAAACCTTAATTTACAATAGGAAAAATTGTACAAAAGCTAAGAAGATGCTACCCAGAAGAACAGACAGTACTCAACTAGATGGACCAATGTTTTAACAATATTATGCTAACCCAAACCCATATCTGCTAGAATTAACCTTTGGCTACCATCACTAAACTCATGTAGGGCTCTGTAAATAAATGCCTCAGAATGTAGCCAATGCATATTCAAAACAACAACAAATCAGAGCTGCTGGGAGCTATTCTAGATCAGACTTCCACTGCAACCTTCTATTAACATGCCTAGCGGAGCATAAACAGGTCTACTCAGAATTCTTCTCAAGTAGGACTGCCATGGGACTTAACATACAAGAAAAGGTCATTAGGTTTGAACTGTAAAGTACAGAATATGCCAGACTAATCTAGCTGCTATATGACATACTGTAGTAGTTTTGCATTCATGAAGGTAGATTTTACAACTCAGTCTGAATCTCTACTTATAATGTCCAAAATACCTTGCCATTTTATGAGGCCTGGTTGATCACAGAATCCTTTGCAAGTGTCCAACATAGTATAACAATCATTCCAAGACTGCAACTCAAGATAGGTGCCCATTAGAGGTGGGCACAGACCAGAAAACAGACCAAAATTTCATACAGACTGGCCTGGTTCGGCGTTTCCACAGACCCCACTACTTTTCGGCCAATCCGTTGGTCTGTCGTCCATGAATCCAGACATGGGGTGGTGGTTAAAGCACTCCCAGTGTTTCTGGCAAGCAGCGCCAGGAGTGTTTTAACATTTAAATCTTCCCTTGCTCCAGCTTACTGGCGGGCACGGACCCGCAAACCGGTGCGGGTCTGTGAAAAGTTCATGGTCCATGGTCTGTGGAACGCAACAGATCATGGCCCGACAGCCTGTGGGTTTTTCCTGGTCCATGCCCACCTCTAGTGCCCATGTCTATAGGAGCTGATGCTTTATTTCATCTTCAGACTTTCCCAAAATTCAGTTGTCTGTCCTTAAACCTGATCTGATTTCTGCGTCTGCTCCATCCCACCAATAGTCCTCACACAAGCTGGGGTGGGGAGGGGACTTTTGAATAGTACCTAGACTTTCATTTTTTGTGTGGAATCTGTAGATCTGCTTCCTGATATACAGGCATGTCAGATTCAACAAGCTACCCCAACTATCACTTATGTTTGCCCCAGCTTGTTTGTTTGATGGGTTCCTGGGAGAATTTCCACAAATGCATGGTGAAGGGGCAACTTGAGTGAATATTATATGTGGAATAGAGCAGATACACAAATCAGATCAAGTTTAAGATCTCCCTGGAGATGTATTGGGAGGGGGGCATTTTAGGCTGCAGCAGGTGGGGAAGAAAGGGGGGAACAGATGGAAATCTTGTTCCAAGCTACTGACACCCAAACCTAAAACACTGTGGTAATCTTATAGTTAAGGTGCATGAAAGATGAAGCAATTACAAGAGGGCCAAAAAAACATGTTGATCAGTAACACACATTGTTTAAAAGAATGCAATCTCTTCTTATTTTAGTGGAAAAGAGCAAGAGTCCAGTAGCACCTATAAGACTAACAAAATTAGTGGTAGCTCATACCCTACCACTAATTTTGTTAGTCTTATAGGTGCTACTGGACTCTTGCTCTTTTCCACTGCTACAGACAGACTAACACAGCTACCCATCTTATTCTTATTTTAGGTTCATGCTACTTTAGATTATCTATTAAACTATGTGAGTCTCACATTTATGCCACTAAGGAAAAAAAGGAGGAGGGATTAATACTCAAATATTATTTTGTATATGAATGACAAGCTGATCAAATATATTGATTTTAAATAAAGATAAATATTAATTAATGGTATACATCTGTTTGTGTTTTGCATTCCTTGTACAGAGCGCAAAACCCCCGATACCCACTGGTATTACATTGCAATTTCTGCTATTCCATTAATAAAGCAGTATATTATATCAACTGTTGCATCAGCAGCAATAGTCAATGAAAAATGAACTATTAAAGACAACTGCAAAAAAAAAACAAATTAAAAAGTAAATAATTGTTTGGCTCTGCTTGGCCTATAATCATAAATAAAAAAATAAAAATTAGACTCTTTGTATGCCACACAGGAACACTATGTGTTGTTGTTACAAAATGCATATATGCTGTTTTTTCCCTTTATGAGCCCAACTGGTATTAAAGAAAAACAAGCAATCTATCTAACCCTGTAAGCTAGGCCACAACTCATAACCCTTCTGTTTCCTATCATATGTTCCTTTGACCACAGGACAGTAAAGCAGAGAAGACATCTTAAAACATAATGAATTACTTACGAGACTGAGACATTACATCAGCTGAGTGATTCTCCAACACATTTCAAGCAATATTAATTGTTCTTACAATTACATCAATTTTATTGTTAAATTCCATTGAAAATGCTAATACAGACATTTTGCAAGGCAAGTATGACAAACAAAAAATTATATTCTAATCTAGAAAATACCAGAAACCACTTATTCCATACTTTTGCCACCATGCTGATGTTTATATCAGAGAGCAATGCTGGAAAGCAAGTACTTCCTACACTTGAATACGGATGATTGCTGCTTTTTTTACACTGAGATTTCCATATCTGTAGCTGTCACTTGTGCCTATAATTGATTTTCAATATGCCTCTTATATATGTACATGAAATGCTTCCCTTTCTGATTGCCTATCTGATATATTACATATATTACCAAAAAAATCCTGTATTGTCAATGAAGATCTTGCAAAGGTCAGTCATCCTCTATAAGTTGCTTTCATTTTCATTGTACTGGCCTTTATGATTAAACATTACCTGTTAGAACTGTTCCTGAGCTCTGTTGCCAGAAAACCACTGCTCAATATTCTGTTTCATCCCACAAACATGTGTCAGACAATCTGCATGAAGCACACTGTGACTGTACCATCAAATGTACTATGCTCAGCTCCACAATCATCATCATTCTAAAACAATCAGAAACTTACATACGAAACCCGTACTCGCCGCCGGTGTGCCAACCCACAGCACTGCATGAAGAGGACAGCAGAAAACACTCAGTATATGGTCTCACCAAGCTTCAGTCTTTCTTGTCATTTCCTCTGAGACATTGTCCATTCCTCCTTACTCTCCAGCCCCAGGAAAGAAGAACAGGTACAGAAATCATTCAGCCAAGCAATTTTGTTAAACGTACCCTTGCAGCTGATGATTTTTTTCTTTTAAGTAAATCAATCCCTTCTCTTTTCAGCTGAATATATAATTACTGAATGTCTCCGTCCTTACTATGTTACTGAAATGCATCTATACTGAGATTAATCTTTCCTTACTTGTTCTGTTTATATTACCTGCTCTGAACTTAAGAAAATAATCAAACAGAAGAACCTTTTATCTGTAGCTACTGAAATACCCTTTTTCCGGTTTCTTGGTGCTGCCGTTGCTGCTGCTATCACTGCTGTTATTACAGGCTTCTTCTCAATACACAAACTAGCAAGAGCATCCTTAATTCAGCGTTACCTCTGTACCACAATGGATATATCTGATCCGTTATTTATTCCCCACCTCAGTCCCCAAGCCTGAAAAATGACTGAGTCTAGACTTTAATTCTCTCTGGATTCTTTGGACTACAGAACCACCGCACAAATTGTCAGCAGCTTTGTCTTGCAGTACGTGTTTCACATGAACTGCAGGCAGAGATTTTTACTGGCTGCAATACCTGACTAGCTTAGAAACTGCAGCTGCACAGTATTTTCCTCCTGTTGACATGGACAAAAAAGATTCTGAGATAACATTAAAACACATGCACAAGTTTAATTTTCATCATGCACCTTTTTAAATAATGAAGAATACTACTGCAAATTTGTATTTATTAATATTTAGAGGTGGGGGGGGGAATCTCTGTATTGTGAAATGGCTGGCTTTTTGACAAGGGGATGTTGATATTTCTTAATAACTACAGAGAGTTTCCTGAATGAACAACCCAATTGAAAGAATGGTGTCTGAGACATGTGCCCTGCAGGGTGTGCATATGAGGGGAAAAAAACAATTTAGTTTTGAATGGACAGAGGAAGGGGGTAAGAGAGATGGAAGAGATTAAATTGGGAATGTAGTATTAGTAGGCTGCACAATAAGCATTCTGGATATTTCTTGTGTTTACAGGATGGTATTTGCCCTTGTCTTCTTGTACATTTGTAAACAACGTAAATATTAAAAATAGACCATAAGTCTACTGCTGTTATATACAAAACTGCGTAAATTCTACAATGATACTCTCTGGAACTTCTGATTGCTTAGGGAAGTGGTGAACACGTTACTGTGGTGTCACCAGAGGGAGAGTATTTTCTTGAAGATAAAAAGAACTAGAACAGTTGCCCTGCATGATGCAACCAATAAGATTCCTGAAATAAATTAAAAGTGGCTGGCCAAAAAATAGCTTGTAATAGAAAATAGCAGCTTTATGAGCTTTCTTTAAAGCAATTATAAAGGGCCTGAGCAGGAGGAAATGTGTTTGAACAGCAGCTATGAAGAACTAAGTTGACAAAGAAAGCTGTAAAGACCCCCAGTTGAAGGTCTTTAGATGAGTCACTAATGTGTTTCAACTGTGGAATATTGTAAGTAACTGAGAGTCAAAAGGCTTCACTTATGCAGAAACCTGCTAACCGTGATAAGAGAGAAAAGCATTAGTAAAAGACTCATGAATGATAAAAATGCTCGGAAATAATGTGCAGGAACTGGAAAAGGAGAAAGTGCAACATTCACGGGAAGTAAGTGCCTTTGAAGGCTCCATCCCCAGCCTGGAGTCATGGATGAGAAGAAGTCCTTGATAGACTTACATTTCAATGGGATTAGACTGGAGAAACTCTGTTAGGATTGCACTGCACCTAATGAAGGGTTTATCAGAGGAACTACAGCTGATTCACCCCAGAGATAGACCCCAGCTATGGAACAAGTTCATCAGCCTGAGAAAAATGAGGGAAAGCTTTCTCAGTGAGATTATGAACTATACAGATAACTGGTATGACGGACAGAAAGGGGATTTATTGGGAGCAAGCTTGAAGGGATTATCTCTGCTGGTCCTGCAGATCATAGCTCTGAACAAGCACTTATGGTATGTTTAAGATCTGCTGTGTGGACCAAGGCAGAAATTAGACTGGTTCAGGAATGAGTTCGCGAACAAAAATGTGCTTGCTTTGAGTGCTTTGAGAACGTGTGTGCTTTGAGAATGTTGTTGTTAATGATGATGTTGATGCTGTTGTAACAAAACTGTGTAACTGTGTGGGAAGGTTGGGTGTATTTATTTAAACTATTTAT
Organism: Eublepharis macularius; assembly: GCF_028583425.1. Lineage (NCBI taxonomy): Eukaryota > Metazoa > Chordata > Lepidosauria > Squamata > Eublepharidae > Eublepharis > Eublepharis macularius. Next base: position 66,639,371 of record NC_072800.1, on the reverse strand, counting down.
ACCCCACTTTTCCAACTTAGTCCAGTTTAGCCAGAACTATCACTTTGGTCCACAGGCTCCAAAAACAGAACAACCAATAAGATATTGATTGTGTGTCCGATGATGTACAGTTTAGAACACATGTTCCTCAAAAGGAAGCCCATTGCAAAAGATAGACTTTCAAGCCACATTCAGCACTAGCTGGGCTTCCAAACTATCTTTAAGGGCAGCTATACACACAGAACACTTCAGTAATCCAGTTCAGAGGTTACAGAAGCATGGATCGGCATGGTCAGATCAGTGTTATCTATAATGGAAGACTGTTCATAAGTGAAGTGAGATGAAAGAAGGCGATTGTAGCAAAAGGTCCAAACTCCTCCTCCATCAATGAGGCTGGGTCCAAATGCACCCCTAAGTTATTTACATGATCCATCGATGACAATCTTACTCCTTATCGAGATATAAATCAATCCTCTCCATAGCATCACCTTTCCTGACCAACATGTACTCACCCTGATCAAGATTTAGTTATAGCTTGTTGCCCTTCATTCACTTGCCGACAGCTTTGAGGCACCCTTTCAGGACTGAGACAGCTGCTGAAGGAGTCTTACTAAATGACATATAGAGTACATTGGTGACACCCAATTTGAAATCTCCTCTCCTCACGTAGCTGGACATAAATGTCAAAAAGCATTAATATGTGCATAAAACCTTTATGATTTTGCATTTCAGATCTCATGTACGATTATCTCAATAGGAACTCAGATAGAACTAACCAAAACCATTGGAGGACTGTCCCCAATACTCCACCAAAGACTGATTATCTACACTGCCAAAAAGCATAGATCAACCAAGAGAAATCAGTAACAAGGTTATAATTTTGTCCATCTTGTAAGCAGATAGCATCCACTAAAGCAATCAATGCTGTATCAGTCCCAAAACAAGGACTGACATCTGAATGAAATGGGTCAAGGGCAATAGTTGCTTCTCTGTACATTGCCACCACTCCCAAAAGGGATATTATAGCTAGCCATATTCTCTCTTGACAGGGAAGGTTTCTTCAATAGTGGCATTACCATGGCCTTCTTTAAAGTGTTTAAAAAATCTCTCTTCTACCAATCTACTTGCAATTTATGTAAGAGGAAACTTTAATTTGTCCCAGCACAATTTTCGCAGCCTGCAAGGTCAAAGATCCAATTTATAGACTGTGGCTTTCACAGCTCCAAGAATCCTGTCATCATCCATCAAGAAGATCAATCTGAAACTATCCATACTTCATGATTTCTTTATTTTTTTTCCAAATTCTGTTTTGCTTCACTTTATTACAAGTTTTATATTTATTTGCATTATTTTTTGAATGTACGAATGAAAATTGGAACAATGTAAGGGAAATGTTTAACTATAGACAAACTATGATTTAACAAATTTGTGATTCAGTTCAGTGGCAACACAGGTTCATTGTAAGTGCTGAATACAGAGATCATTTTATTCTTAGGTCATTTGGAACAATTCTTAGGTCCACTTGGAACAACGGCTATATTTTATTATTAATTTTCCTTATGCTTTCGTCATAGATGTTTCTTAACAATTTTATATGCTATCATCTTTGGCCAGTTCCTAGTTAATGACTCATTCAATATCACACTCTAAGTTCTTCATTATTTAATCAAAACGCATATTACTTTATCAACTATGTTCCAGTTTAAATTTTCATGGACTATAAACCATTTCATCAGATGTTCTAGTCCTCAAAAGATTATGCAGGAGTAAAAACTAGACTCCTGGGGTTTTTTTTGCTGCAATAGACTAACAGAGCTACCCCTAGGGAATAGAGAGGTAGGGAGGGGCAAGCAGGGGTAAAAGGGAAGGCAACTGGCATCACACCAACACCATGACTCTAGCTGTTGTGGGTTTTCCGGGCTGTATTGCCGTGGTCTTGGCATTGTAGTTCCTGACGTTTCGCCAGCAGCTGTGGCTGGCATCTTCAGAGGTGTAGCACCAAAAGACAGAGATCTCTCAGTGTCACAGTGTGGAAAAGATGTAGGTCATTTGTATCTACTCAGGAGGGGTGGGGTTGAGCTGAGTCATCCTGTAAGAGTTTCCCAGGGTGTGGAATGCTAATGGCGGGAGGCTTCACTGTATCCTGAGGAGGTTCTTTTGCATATGGATTGGTACTTGATGTGCTAATCTTCTCTGCAGGGCTATTGTCGGGGATAGAATGTTTTGTTAGCCTGGTGTTTTTCAGAACTGGAAACCATGCTCTGTTCATTCTTAAGGTTTCTTCTTTCCTGTTGAAGTTTTGCTTATGCTTGTGAATTTCAATGGCTTCCCTGTGCAGTCTGACAAAGTAGTTGGAAGTGTTGTCCAGTATTTTGGTGTCCTGGAATAAGATACTGTGCCCTGTTTGAGTTAGGCTATGTTCAGCCACTGCTGATTTTTCAGGTTGTCCAAGTCTGCAGTGTCTTTCATGTTCTTTTATTCTTGTCTGGATGCTACGCTTTGTGGTCCCGATGTAAACTTGTCCACAGCTGCAGGGTATACGGTATACTCCTGCAGAGGTGAGGGGGTCTCTACTGTCTTTTGCTGATCGTAGCATCTGTTGTATTTTTCGGGTGGGTCTGAATACTGCTTGAAGGTTATGCTTTTTCATAAGCTTTCCCATCTGATCAGTAATTCCTTTGATATATGGCAAAAACACTTTTCCTGTAGGAGACTGTTTTTCCTTGGTTGTTTGATTCATCCTGGGTTTGATTGCTCTTCGGATTTCATTTCTGGGGTAGCCATTTGCCTGAAGTGCGTGGTTTAGATGATTAATTTCCTCATTGAGAAAGTGCGGCTCACATATCCGTCTTGCACGATCCACTAATGTTTTCATTATGTTTAAATCATAGCGTTTGGGGTGAATGCTAGAGCGTCACCTTTACATGATGACATCAATTCCATGTCATGCAGGAAATGATGTCACCGTAGTGCCACCATGTCACAAGTTAACATAGCCACCAAGGATCCTCCTCCAATGTGAATTTCTTGCTGGTTTCCAGCCTCTCACTGGCAATCCGACCCTAGAATTACATATATTATTTTGTAGTGCACTAAAATGCATTATAATTTGCACTTTTCAGCAATCAAAAATCCTTCCAGGGAAAGTTCATATTCTTAGTAATGGAAAGTCATGATGAGAACCTTAATGTCACATGAAATCAATCAATGAAAATCTACCAACTCAGCCTAAGAGGAGATTTACAATTAGTTGACAATCTTCACTCCCACTAATCAGAATCTTTGGACAAATTCTCATATCAGAATCTTACACAAGAACCCAGTTTCAGCTGACAAAACCTTTCTTCTCATTTATTGCTGAAGTATGTTTATCAGCAGCTTTATGTGATATATCAATTGTTAGATTATATTTCTTCACACAGCATCACAGTTATCATTTAACATATGTAACAGCACCTGAAGTATGCTAGGAACTGTAAACAAATAAAAATATACTGTATCTAGGTGTATAAAGATAACAAAAGCACACCAAAAAAAGGAAAGGAAAATTGGAGATGAATTTCAGACCTAATGTTAAATCAATATAATTGCCTACACATACGAAACTAGAACTGGTTTCTCCCTCAGCTGCTAGTATTGTATGTGAGCATACTATTCATGAAGAGATACAGAGATTGAGAATATGAAGAATGGCAGTAACTTGGAGTAAAACAATCTTGAACTGATAATAGTGTGAGTATTAGCAAATAAGAGCTAACACCAAGAAATTGTCTTCATCTATTAGATGTAAAAGAAAGAGGCGGAATGCAACTGCCCAATCTAAGACTTTACTATGATGCAATCTGCCTAGTGTGGTTGAAAGACTGGATGATGCTGAAGAATAAGAAATTATTGGCCCTAGAGGGATATAAAAAAATATTTGGATGGCATGCATACCTATGGTATGATAAAGTAAAAGTGAACTCTATGTTCTTACATCATTACATACGGAGAAGCCTATTTGCAACTTGGAAGAAGTACAGAGATTATTTACAAGAAGGAACCCCCCTATGGGTGGTTCCATATGAGGTAATAGATCCGAGAGCTGTCGATACTGAGCAACAGTGTTTAACGTATAAGGAGATAACCCGAATAGAATCTTCTAAACTTAAAATACACAGTACGAGTTATCACCAAACTATGATTGGTTTCAGTACAGACAGATCAGAGATCTCTACAATTCGGACTGTGCAAAGGGAGGCATAAGAACAGAAAATTCGGAACTAGAGCAGACGCTTTTAAAAGAGGACAAGAAGGAAATTTCCAAGGTATACCAAGTACTGCTGAAATGGTATACTGAAGATGAAATAGTTAAAGTACAAATGGTGAAGTGGGCCATAAATTTCAACAAAGAAATAACAATGGAGGCATGGGAATACTTGTGGAAGAATACAATGAAGACTATGACGTGTACTAATATTAAAGAGAACATTTACAAAATGATTTATCGTTGGTACATGACACCAAAGAAGATTGAGCTAGGGAATTTGAACACTTCTAACAAATGCTGGAAATGTAAAAAACATGAGGGTTCCCTGTATCATATGTGGTGGACGTGTGAGGTAGCTAGGCAGTACTGGGGGGAAATAATAAGAGTAATAAGTGAGATTTTACAATTTCAAATTAATAAGAACCCAGAACTCCTGCTACTGAACTTGGGAATGGAGGATATTCCAGCTCAACACAGGACATTGTTATTTTACATGACAGCAGCGGCTAGACTTTTGTATGCGCAAAAATGGAAAGTACAAGAAGTGCCAACTATTGAGGATTGGATTTACAAATTGCTGTACATGGCGGAAATGGACAAAATGACAAGAAAATTGAGAAACCTTGACCCAGGACAGTTCAACACAGACTGGGAGAAGCTGAAACAATATTTGGTGAAGAAATGGGAGGTGGGAGGAGAACTGTGGCAGTTTGAGAACTATTGAAACATAATAAAATGCAGAGGGGGGTGACTTTACCGGGGGGTGGAGAGGCAAATGAGAATTTCTAAGCAGCTACCTTGTTAGATTGTTATACATAGAATAATACATAGAATATTGACAGAAAATAATTAACTATAAGGACTGACTAACTAATACTATTTTTGGTAAAAAATGTATAATGTACTAAATTGAATAAGTCTATCTGAAGATATATATGGATCAAATTGATTGATAACTTTTGATGATAGTTATATAGATGTATAATCAAAGTAGAATAAAAATAATAATATAATTAAATATAACTAAAGCAGAATGACGATAAGATATGCAGAAAAAGTAACATATAGAGTATAAGTTAAATTGGTTGACTTATATGAATGTATGGTTTATATGGTTTATGGTTTACAGAAATATTTGAAATTATGAAAAAATGGGACAAATTGTTTGTCTAACATGGAAGAAGGGACTTAAAGATAGGTACAGAGTATTAAAAATAGTTAAAGAATTATTGCTTAGAATAAAGGGAAAGTATATGTTTGCTAGATAGATGAACTTAAAATGAGTAAGGGAAAAGGGACAAAGGGTTGGAAAACTGTTGGAAGTCTACAAAAAGGGGGGGAAAGGGAGGGGGTTAGAAATTGGGAAATGGGGGAATTGATTGTAATGTGAAATTAAATGATTCTAATCCAATAAAAATTTTATTTAAAAAAAATCTATTACATTTTTAAACCAGAGGTCAGTGTGATGTCCACGACACACTGTCTTTTCCCATAAAAACCCTGTAAGGTAGGTTAGGTTGAGAAAGAGAACGGCCAGCCCAATTTCATCAATGTGCTTTCAGATGAGTGGGGATTTGAACCCAAGTTTCCTCAGTCCTCACCACATTTTAATGAATAAACAAAAACCAGCCATCCCAAAACTTAAATACTAGAGATAGAAGTGAAAACAGACGAGACCAGAAATAGACAGAATAGGTTTGCACATGTGGACAGTGCTATCAACACTAATAATAACATACTTTGTAAACTGCTCTGAGTGGGCATTAAGTTGTCCTGAAGGGTGGTATATAAATCGAATGTTGTTGTTGTTGTTATTAAATGAGCAGGTTCAGCACTTAGAGGTGCTGCTGGACTCAAGCTCTTGTTGAACAAGCAAGAGGCAATGGTGGCTGTGGCCTTTCCTGGGCACAAAAAATCATGCCACTGTAGTGTTTGTCCTGTTAACATCTAGATTAGACTACTGCAATGTACTTTATGTGGGGATGACATGTCCAAAACCTACAATCAGTGCATAATGCTGTGGCCAGAAGGCTGGCTGGAGCAGGTTATAGGCTCCTATCACTCCCATCTTGTTTCACATACACTGGGCAAATCCACATTACTCATTCTAAGTCGCATGTTCCCCGCATTCCCCACGCAATCCCGAGTGCCGGTCACATTACCTCATTAAACAGACACATTTCATTCGCATTTCTCCCGAATATGTGGTCACAGGTTTTCAACAGGAGTTTCACGGTGGCCGTGAATGGGCCAATGCGCAATTTACGCGGTTTTTTTAAAAACCACCCCCCTTCCTGTCTCTCCGGCCATTCCGAGAGTTCCTATTGGCTGATTCAACTTGCAAGTGCTCCGTAGTCTGCAAAAGACTGTTTTTGACTTCATAGCATTGGATTTATTGATTATGCTGTTTCTGAATTAAATCTGGTAGTTTGAAAAACCATTTTGGGGTGAATCCATCCTCAGAACGGACTCGTGAAACTTCCTTTTTGTTTTTTATTTTTTTTATTTTATATTACTGTAATATCGAAATTATGAAATATCGAAATAATGACACTCCAAGGAAGTGAAACTTCAGTAAAATTCAGGCACTGAACTGTCCTGCATAGGAAATGCCCACGAAATCTTCCCACATGCTTCCAAATTTCCAAAAAAGAAAAGGCAGAGAGCCATCAGTGCTCAGTGGGGGAAAGAGAGGCATCATTATCTTCAATGATGTTTCTTTATAAGGCAAGATCGAAATAACGGAAAAGTGCGCTCAAAAAAATAAAAAAAAATGGGCGGGGAAAAAAGGTCCCGCCCAAAAAAGCGGTTTTTGAGCGGCCGTGTGACCGGAGGAACGCGCGAGAAAGACAGATTGGAAGCAGGAATGTGAACGAAGAGGAAAAAATCGCGGATTGGAGGCAAACGGAAGATATCCGATAAACATGCGGGTAATGGATGAATGTGGATTTGACCACTGGCTCCCAATTTGCTTCCAGGCCTAATTCAAGGTGCTGGTACTGACCTTTTGACCCTATATGACTTGGGACCAGCATACCTTAAAGAGAGGGTTGCAAGGTCCCCTTGTCCTTCTGGTGGGAGGGAGGGGGACCTGGTGCTTACCTTCCTATTGCCTCCAGTATTCACTTCCAGGAAATGATGTCATCACACCAGGCAGGGAGCACTAGCGGGCCCAAGTGCGAGAGTGCTCTCGGGATGGTGCAATGATATCAGTGACCCATTCCCCACACTCCTCTCCTCTGTCTGCTAGGTAAGCAGTGGGGGAAGGGTGAAAGGTGGGAGCGGGGGATCCCCCACCTGGGGAATGGGATCCCTACTCAAAGACCACCTGCTCCACTATGAATCTACCCAACTAGACAGCCATCTTTGAAGGCTCTTCTCAGGGCCAGCACATCCATAGAGGAGCTGGAGGGGGCGCTAGGGGCGGAAGGGGGCGCTGCAGAGCTGGCAGTGGCAGCACTGTCTCGAGGTAAAAACCAGGGTAAAGCTGAGAACACCTGAAGCTCTGAGTGTTGGTTGTGACCAGAGCCCTCTTGAGATATAAGTTTAAGTTAAAATAAGGAGGAGCTGAAATGCCCTTCATAGTTATGTGTCTGTTTTTAAGTCAGATCCCCCCTTCCCCCAGGTTTGCAGAACTCTAAATCATAGCTGTGGCTAGTCCTGTTGTATGGATTTGTCTACTACCAGAGGAGCAGACCCTGGCTATTGGATATAGGGTCTGTGCAAACAGAAATTCTTCTGTATGAAAAATGTTAAAATAATGCAAGTTACTAGAACACATGCTGGATGAGTGTGTGTGTGTGTGTGTGTGTGTGTGTGTGTGTGTGTGTGTGTGTGTGTGTGTGTGTGTGTGTGTGTGTGTGAGTGAGTCAGTGAGTCAGTGAGTGGAAAAATTCAGGTTTCTGTAGGTCAGCCCATTTTTTTTATAATACTGTCTCTTTATCTAGACTTCAAATTTTGAGTGGCCTGAGACAGAGAGAGAAAGAGAGAAGTCCCTCAACAGCCAGAAAAAAGAAACACTAAGATAGTGATCCCATAGTCAAGAGACTGGCAGAAGTGGAATAGGAATTGAGGGAAAGGAACATAAAATCATATACTCTGCAGAAATCATGAGTCTACTGTGGATCACCTCACCCTCAAGACACAGCTGATGCAGTCTGTATGGCTGATTCCGCACACGTTGGATAATGCACTTTCAATGCACTTTATCAATCGTTTGAGGTGGATTTTTTGTTCCACACATGAAAAAATCTGTTCCAAATGATCTATAAAGAGGATTGGAAGTGCATTATCCAACGGGTGCGGAATCAGCCTCTGTCAGGGCTGCAGGAGATTCCATTCACATTTTAAAAGTGGCAGTATATAAAACAGGGTTACCGTTCTCCTTTAAACAACAAATTAGACAATATTCTCTACTCTGGCACTAAGTAAAGGAAAAGGAAACAAACTGCAGATCAGATTCAACATGCAAATTACCTACTATAGTACAGCATTTTGAGGCATTGTCTTCAGAGTCTTGCATTGTTTCTAACTCTGTATGCCTGGATATTACCCATCAGTTTATTACATCAAATGGTTGTCTGCATTTCCCTAATTTGATGTGCTCACTTAAAATGTTAATAAAAAATGAGCAGAAGCCAACACAGTCTCGTGTTATTTGTGATCATTTCATCAGCCAACTAGCATTTTCTAAGCAGCGTGTCTGTGCTGACTCACTCTCATCCCAGGACCAGTGTTGGCCAGACACTGTATTAGCTGATCAAATGTCCGTCTAGAACTAATGAAATGGATTCACGGAGCTTGATGCCAGCAAACTGGGGATACTGCAGCCCAGAGTGCCCAGTTATCTTAGCTCAAGGGCTGTGTGAATTTTGAGTGAGAAAAGAGAACTGGATGAACTGAAAGAAGACAACTAAACTGAAAGATTCCTGCACTCATTTAATTTGCGGCTGAATTCATTCTCCTTTCAAAAAAAATTTTTTTTTAGTTTGGTTTGGGGTAAAACAATGGTTCAGAAGAAACAAACAGTTCTATGAGAAACTGCATCTACAATATAATTTATTATTTATTCTATTTGCAAAACATTCCATGGTCAGCAGTCTACAAAAAATAAACTCAGGCTTGAGTAATACAGCACATGTAGCTAATATAAATGCACTACTTACGCAAGCAATCTAATATAAGAGCACTGAACCGCACATCAAATTTTGTGAATGAGGGGTACTCAAACAACAGACTTTGCTTATTACAGAAGTTAAATTACCTTATGGTGCAGGTTTCCTTTTCTACACTGCATTGCTCATGAGAGTAAAAAACATATGTAAGTTGTTAAAGTACGAATAAATGATGCAATATAATGCATGAATAAGCCCTAAATATGGATTACAAAGTATTGAGAAATGTGACTCAGAAATCTAAGGAACCCTTTAAAAATTGATATAAAGTAACTAAGAGCCCCAATAATTTCAGGACACAAATGAAAGAAACCCTGGAGTACTTCAAGGAACCAAACCAAATGCATTTTATATCGGACTGAGAATAATCTTGATAAGAAATTCAGTGGGAAAGCCCCACCGAAAAGACTTGAGTAGGGTTTGAGTAGAACTGCTTAGGATGGGAAAGGGCTAACAGGAGGAAACTTTTATGCCACGAACATGGATACTTACAGCCAGGGCTTTTTTTCTGGGAAAAGAGGTGGTGGAACTCAGTGGTGGAACTCAGGACTGCACAATGATGCCACTTTGGGTCAGCTGGAACAAGGGGGGAGTTTTTTAAAGTTTAAATTGCCCTCCGTGAAAATGGTCACATGGCTGGTGGCCCTGCCCCCTGATCTCCAGACAGAGGGGAGTTTAGATTGCCCTCCACGCCACTCGGCGGCACGGAGGACAATCTAAACTCCCCTCTGTCTGGAGATCAGGGGGCGGGGCCACCAGCCATGTGACCATTTTCAAGAAGTTCCGGAACTCCTGCTGAAAAAAGCCCTGCTTACAGCTTACATTTCCATAGTACAGTCTGTTTTAAGGATGTTTAGACATGCTACAGAACAATCTCAGGAATTCCTTGCTGTCTGTCTGGAGGGGAAACCAATCTTTTCTCACTAATATTATTTGATTTGTGTAATGCAAGCTAAATCACCCCAGATAGTATTTAGCTGAATAGCAGGAGTATTACATTTTTAATGTTCTTTATTGCTTGCTTCATGTACATATTTTTAACATGCTTTGGCATCCTGGAGACTTCTTCCTTTACTTAAAAGAGGGTACCAGGATTATTTTTCTTTTATTCTGAAAGGGTCTTATTCTTCTATCACAAACAGGCAAAAGTCCTGTCCCTTTCTGAAAAAAACATCAATGGTTGGTGTGTAAACAGAGCTGGAGGCAGCCAATAAGGATCCACAGAAGAGTTGGAGGAGTCCAATAGGAATGAATGAGAGAGAAAAAGGAAACACTCTCAGTTGCAGTTAGACAGGGTTTGTGTCTTCAAGAATGTTAGGTTGGAGAGTTTCTCTCTCAGGAGGCTTCAAAGGTCTCAGAGTTTGGGGGTAAGAATAGGTGACCATAGTAAAGGGGTGGAGAGGATTATGCCTCCAGAGGAAGAGGCTTAAAGAAATCCTTTGGTAGAAGACTGTGCTGTCTTCACATTTAGTATTTGGGAAAAACTTAGCGACTAACTGCTCTCCATACTCCTATATTATCAACTGTAACTTTAAAAATGAATGAGCCCAGCAAGACTATGTTACACCTCTATCCTTTTTTCAGATTCACACTTACTCTGCTATCCCTGGGAATAAATAACAGTTACTGTTCTTTTTCTGCTCACAGTGCTGAACTTACTACATTCAAAAGCCACTTGAGTTAAGCCTGTTAGGTAGAGGGTAGGAGTAGAGACCAAACCAGTCAAACTTCACATCATGCTACTTCTGTTTCAACATCATTTAAGACCCAAACTTCACAGCTTACTATGCTGATCGGTAACCAGAGGACTTTCTTATGGAACCCTAGCCACTTTTAGTGTCACCCATTTTTTTAAAGAAGGGTGCAGTGATGACAGCATTAAAATGTAATCCAGAGAGCTTAACTGAGACTATGATGTTTTGAGCTGTATGCAGTACTCTAGAAAGTGATTTAATAACCATTTTGAAGGTTATCATAGCAACACTGTTCCATGAATGCACTATAATTAATCATATGCTAAAAAAAGGAATGATACAGTCTAAGCCATAATATCTTCTCAGTGTTGCTGAGTACATAAGTACTTATATTTGTACTTATTTGTATGTTTGTACTTATTACCAGACTCCTTGTCATATCTCGTTTAAACTATTGATTTTAACAACTCTTAACACTATTTTTTTTAAAGTGACCCTCTGATGTCTCTGAGGACTTTCCAGGCAGCAAAGTTGGCATTTCATTGAAAACTTTCAGATTGTGGAACTTCCGGTTTGGGAAGATGGTGGTCTGACGCAGCTCAGGGAGCTGGACTGTCCGAGCTGCTGTTTGTGAGAGTGGTGCTTGGATACTGCTCCGCCCCATAGCCTCTGCATTACAGGGTCTCTCAAGAGCCTACCTTGTCCCTTATGCTTTTCAACATTTATGTAAAGCCACTGGGGATAGGGCATCTGAAGATTTAGGTTGAGATGTCACCAATGTATGGATGACACTCAGATTCAGCTCATGGTTCCAGCAGATCTCAGGAACGCTGTGGAAACTGTAAACAGGTGCCTGGAGACAGTTTTACAGTAGATGAGGGCTAACAACCTGAAACCTAATCCTGACAAAATAGAGATGTTACGGGGGGGGGGGGGGGCGGTGTTGATCCAGGAATTAAGATTTCTCCTGTATCCTGTAGGGGATACAGTTGTATTTCCCCTAAAGGGCCTCCTGTTGGATAAACAGGTAGAAATGGTGGTCAGGGGAGCCTTTCACCAGCTTTGGCTAGTGAGCCAGCTGTGGTCCTCCCTAGGCAGGAAAGATCTTGCCACTGGGGTACATGTCCTGGTAACTTATAGATTAAATTACTGCAATGTGGTCTGCCTTTGAGAACTGTTTAGAATCTGCAGTTGGTATGGAATGCAGCGGCTAAAATGTTGGCTAAAGTGGGTCATAGGGACCATATCACCCCAGTATCATTCCATTTACACAGGCTTCCAACTTGCTTCCAGGCTCAATTCAAGGTGCTGGGATTGACCTTTAAAGCCCTAAATGGCTTGGGGCCAGCATACCTGAAGGATCTTCTTCTTCCCCATCCACTCTGGTCCTCCTTGGAGGTCCTGCTTCGGTTGTCCCAACCTAAGTGGTTAGACAGATGGCAATCCAAGAAAGGGCCTCCTTGACTGTGGCACTGAAACTTTGGAACTCTCTTCCCATTGAAATTTATCTGTTTCCATCTATCGTTGTCTTCCACCAGTGGAAGACTGGTGTTGTACTTGATATACTACCAGTAACTTTTATTGCCCCTCCTCTCTTATCGTGAGTTGTGTATGTTTCTATGTCTATATGATTTTATTGAATTATTTAAAAATCTTATATATACACGTTATTTTAAGTTGGTATGGAATGCAGCGGCTAAAATGTTGGCTAAAGTGGGTCATAGGGACCATATCACCCCAGTATCATTCCATTTACACAGGCTTCCAACTTGCTTCTTTAATGGTTTGATGTTCACTGTCTTGAACAGACAGTGAACATCACCTTTGGGCAGAAAGGTGGCATAGAAATAAATAAATTTAAATAAACAGATAAATGCAGTAGGTTACAGAGATGGGTTGTTTGATGATGATACATTTTCAGAGCCTAGAAGCTATTTAGCTAAGCAACAGCAGCTTGAAATGGATCCAAAATCTGACAGCCAGTGCCCACCAGTGCAGCTCTGATTGAATATTAATTCCTGTATTAAATAAATATAGAGAATAAATAGATAAAATCAGACAGCAGCTCACTCCATGTTGCTAACCATTGTAGGAAATGGTAAAATGATTTTTTTATCTGGTTTTGGCCACTAGATGGCAAAGCTGACCACAGATCAATTGGTCACATCTTTAAACGATCAATGTTATCCAGCTACTGAAAGTTTCATATACACTCTCAATCATATATATTCCAAGGTTCACTCAATAACTGATATCCTCTTCTTCACTGAATAAATGCAGTAAACCATCTTCCAGATAAAAGTGCAGTCCTAAGAAGAGTTACCCCAGTTTAAGCCCATTGAAATCAATGGGCTTAGACTGGAGTAACTCTTTTTAGGATTGCACGGTAAATGTAGTAAAAAGTCACTGTAATAGCGTTTCTGATCAAGATTACTAAATTAACTTTAGATTCTTAATACTAATATTCAGTGATTCAGCAGAAACGTAAACCTTCCCTAGTTCCCATTATGAATTCCTTGTAATTTGAAAAAGACTGCGTATATAATTTCTTCAGGCTGGCTTTGGAAACCTGAACATTTCAATGTGTTGATGATACCCTATTCAGATTCACAGGTTCTATTACAATAATTATTCTTGATTTATTTAGAAAACAATCTACAATGGCTACTGTAATATTCAGCAGCTGCAAATGAATGAACATGTATTTTCTGGAGTAATCTGCCACTGCAGCTTCAGTGATGCATCATATTTAAACACTGTAAATCTGTGCACCATAGTGAAAAAAAGAGAAAGTAAAGAATAGAAACATACAATTCTTTACAAAAGGGCTAATATCTAAATAAAAGCATTTTTACTTAAGTATCTCTTGCCATGAGAGGGCAGCAAACTTTAAGAGTTATTCTTGCTTGCTGTTGACTTGAGAATAACCTATGGAGCTCTTTGTGGACATATAATGACTCATGCAAGGGCTGGGAAAACTTCCTTTTTAGGTCAGTAGCTTCCCCATACAATGTCTGTTCTTCAAACTAGAAAGAAGCTTTGGAGGCAGAAGGAAGCATTAGACTTTAAGAGAAATTGTGCCAGCATTAAGCTGAGGAAGAAGTACTTTTGCCAATTTAAAACTACTGCTGAGACAGAAAAATACCATCAACTTGTGAGAATCTGCTGGGCCCACAATGCTTAGTTCACTCAACTAATTTGGGTGTTGTTATATATTATGCTATTTTTGGTTATCTTTAAATCAATATTCTCTATTAAAGTGGCTGTCACGAAAAAAAAGTAAGTTGCACTTTACCCATAGCAGCCCTCAGCACACCATAGCAACAGAGAGAGATAGAAGTAAAATGGCCTGGTTTCTATAGTAACTATCACACAGACTGTCTGTAATCAAGTGGATCACACAAGCTACAGAACTAAAATAGGTCATCATAAACATAAGAAAACTGTATATGAAACTTGTTAGTGATATGTACATATATTAATTATTACTACTTATTTAAAATAAGCAACGTGTTTTGACATCTTAAGCAATAATGCAAAAAGCAATGCAAATAAACTCAGTCAGAGAGTGGCAAAATACTCCTCTCAAGCACAGTTCCAGTTTATAGTCAGAAGGCACCTGATGAAGCCGCCTTGCTGAAATTAAGCAGGTATGGGTCTGGTCAGTGCCAAGATAGGAGATTTGGGATTCCTAAGTAAGCAGCCTTAAGTAAAAGAGCACATGCATAGGGTGATCCAGTGCAGCTGAATTCTCTGCTACAGCTTGTATCTTTCCCTCCCCCACACCTACATTTACCTCCTATTTCCTAGAAATACAGGTTGTGAGCTCCTCAGAGCATGGAGTTTCTTTTTTGCTTGTGCAACATTTATAAATGATGCATTACAGTTAATGTGTAACATTAATTAATGATGTATTACAGGCAAGAAAAGCTAGGACTTGCATGGGGGCATCTCATTTCCCCCTGCATCCCTCTTCCGCACTATTTCATCTTCCCCTTCCCTGGTGGCCCCCATAGCTTCTCTCCTTTTCCTGCTTCCTTCTCTCTTCTCCCTCCTGCCAGCCAGCCAACCTACCTTTATCTGCCTCTCTGTCTCAGCTTTCCCTCTTTCTCTCTCCTTGGCAGCTTCTCCACAGAAAAAGTCAGACCCAGCTGCAATGTGGCCACTGCAGGGCCTGTCCTCACAAGTCATCCCCCATAAGGTGACATTGCAGGAGAGGGGGTCTAGACCTTTTCCCGGGCTGTTTTGGGCTTCAAGTCCATCCCTGCTCCCTCTCCCCTACCACAACTTTGCTTTACAGAAAGATCAGCAATATTGTTGTGGTTGTCTAGCAATCACCAAAATGGTAACTGAGAGCTCAGCGGGCATTCTTTTCTATACATATTTTTTTCTATTGTTTGGGGGACTTTTAATCCCCAGATGTTTGGGACATTCTTTAGATTTCAGAATTTTCCGGCAAACTTGTTGGGACTTCCTTCAGGTTTGTAGAGAATCCCTTCCATATCTGTCCCTAAATGTATTTTGTGGATTTGTTAACCCCCATTTTATGGTCTGATTGAGAATTAAATAAATGATAATATTTCCACCAGTTGTAGTTGAATTGGGGGGAACTCCTTGGTGACATTGTGGTTTATCCATACAGTTTTGGGTGAAAGCTATGAGTGTTGCCTAACATGATATCATCACTTTGGGTCACACCAAAAGTGATATAATGGCTTTGGAATAATTCCAGTTGCCCTCCACATTTTCACCAGCAGTCGCTCCCCCGACCGCCCCACTAAGCAGCAGTGGGAAGAGCTCTTCCTAGCAGGAGTAGAACTTGGGTTTGAACATAACCCACACAACTGTGTTCCGAACATGTACATCAACTGTCATCATAATATTTTAGGCCAAAAAGTGAATTAAGACCAAATTGTATAGGTATACCACATTTCCTTCCAATGTGTCAAAGTTCAATTATATAAACAAATTGACAAGATTATACATGCAATGCCAAACAGCTGAATTAAGCCAAAGGTCTCATTTCACTCAGCCAACAACCATTAAAGAATCGTCTGAGAGGCTTTACTTAGTCTTAGCTAAATTCTCAATTGCTTTCCCTTATCTCATCTCTATCCTATTTATTCTGTTATGATTGCTACTGCATGTAATATTATCTGCATTCATCATTACCCATATTTACACAAAAGGAAGATGACCCTGAATGTAAGATGACTTCTCTTTAAAAAGTTATAGATACAAAAAAATATATTGAACATATCTGCAACTTGTATGCCAATGCAAGATGACTCCCCTCTTTTGTGGCATACCAGGAAAACAACTAGTCTTGCATCTGAGTAAACACAGTACTTTGACCACGTCACTCTCCTTTTGTAAATTTCATTGTGCCCTGCTTATTTTTCACATTAATATTATAATTCTACTTTAACTCATTTCATTCACTTGCACTTCTTTATATTTAACCTCATCAGCTGTATATTTCATCCCATTTTCTTCATCCTTCTGTTACATTCCTGTTAAGTCACATTTCACTTTTGCTCTGACCTGTATTCTTTATGTATATTTAAATAAAAGCCACAAAATACCTTTTATTAGGGCAAACTGAGACAAAATTACAAAATATTGTGCAATCTATTAAGTTCTCCATAATTCTTCATCAGTCTGGATGTTTGTTACAGAGAAGGGGTGGTGAAGAAATGTAATGTATTCCAGGCCTGTATCTTGTTCAGGATGTGCTGCAAACTTTATAGGGCCTTTTATATTGGTCTGTATTTCCTGCATTTCTCCCCTAATGGGACCCAAAGCAGTGAACAGCACACACACACAGCAGAAACAAACAGGAAATGAGAGCAAGGGAACTGAGCGCCAAGCAGGCCTTCTCTCTCTCTCTCTCTCTCTCTCTCTCTGCTAGATCATCTTCTGTAGAACTCTAAGCTATGAACCTCAGACTAAAAGCATAAGAGCCCTTCAGCTAGCACCCAAAGTGTCGCACCCTAGATATGCCCAGACCTTTGCAACACATGACCAAAAGAGGAGAACAAATGAGATGCTACTCAGCTGCTGCTATCCTGCTAGCTAAAAGGATCTTTCCCAGTTCCATCCTGGCCAGCCTGCTGGTCTGTATTAGAGCAGTTCAATTGAGGTTGAGGGCATATGCATACTGATGGGGATAGTATTGGGGGGGGTCACCATTTGTACTACTGAAGGGAAAGAAAGGGTGTGGGACAGTAGAGACAGACTAAAGGGGCTTTTGTTGTTGTACCTCCCCACCCCTCTACCTAACAGTGTGATCCAGTACAGAATTACTCTATTCTAAACCTACTGATTTCACCTGGCACAGACTGAAGAAGATGCAGAGGAATGCAGAGTTAGTGTCTGAATTCACTGACACAGTCATAGACGTGGCATTGTAGAAAGGTGGGTTGATTAATTGTAACTATTCTGTAAGTGATCACACTGATAGGCTTGGTGCCCACACAAATTTGGAATTTGGAACATTCTGCAGTTGGCTTTTCTGCGTGAAATTCCTTTTTTCTTCAGTTTTTACCCCTTTTCTCATAAAACTCTGCACAGGTGCAAAGCCCATCAGTGTGATGGTTATTGATACTTGAGTTTTCATGTTCCTACCAGAGCTGCTTTTTTAGAAGCAGCTCAGAATTTTATGACTGTCATAACAACTCTGGGGCTCCGTAGGTGAATTCTGGGACCAAGACATTCATATATTTGCTTTGATTTCACATATTTCATACAGCAACCATACCATATCTAGACTACTTCTGGGGAGTCTAGTGGGGATTTGGACTTTTGTTTCCCAAACAGCAGTCCCTGCCAGCCATATCACATGAAACTCAGGGGATTCTAAATATTGGTTTGCAAAAGTGGCGTAAGAGCCTAGTGTTCAAAGGTCCCAACTGTAATGGAATAGATTAGCAAAAAGGTTGTATTGGTCAGTGTGTCTTTTTTTTCAGGGCAATTTGGTAACAGTATAACTGAGAACTGTAAGCAATTACCACTTGATAGAAATCTACACCACAGAGTGGAATAACATAAATGTTTCAGTACTTATTATGGAAACTGTATCTATTTAGTAATGTTTGGGACAGTTGTTATCTTAAGCAGACCATAAAGTCATTCTGCAGTTTGGTATTTTCTGACCATTCCAGAGTTTTTATACTAACAAATACCCAAGAAATCTGAATACAATATTCTTATCTTGAAGTACTATACACATGTGCCCAAATTTTCTACTTCTTAGATTGGTATCCCTATGTCAAAATATTTTGCAGCCTCAAACTTAGAATTTGCAGTTTCTTTCATAGTTTCTGACTCATATAATTAGATATGACTTCTAATTAATAGTTTTCCAGAACAGAAATATACAAGGCTACTGACTTAGCAACTGCTACAAAAATAAATGGTATTTTATGTTAAAAAAGTAAAGCCTGGGAATAAACCTCTCATCTATACAAATCTGAAGGAAATGGGCTGGTACTATTCTGAGGACCACAAAGAGATGAAGCAACAAAGGCAGACCAGTTCCAGTGTCCCTATCAGCCAGTGTTGCTGCTTACTGATGATAATATTGCCTCATAGATACCTGTACCCAGAGGTCAATCCGCCATTAAGGCTATCAGGGAAAGTCCTGGTGGGCCAATAGGTTTGGATACTCCCTGTATGAAGTAGGCAGGAGCCATCACAACCATACAAGTTGGAAGCCCTGAGAGTGGCTCCTGCACCAAGCAGCTTAACAGGAAGTTGTTTGAGAGGCATAGTTCTTCCTCTCATGGGCTGGCAGGGACTGACAAGGCCAACACTACCAGTAATCATGCGGTCTGTTAGTGCAGCCGGCAAAGGAGCCTTGATGAAGCAAGACAGCTGGAAACCCCATCCATCAGCCTTGCTTTCAGAACAGTATTCCTGATAGTGTTTGATAAATGTGTTGTTCCACAAGTGTGTTTGACTGGGTTTGATAGAGACAGATGAGTTCCCATGGCCTGCTCCTAACTGACCTTGGCTATCTTCAGTGACAGACAGTGCAGTGCAGTGGCCAGAGTTTCACATTAGGATCTGGGAATCCCATGTCCAAATACCCACCCTGGCATGGAAGCTTACTGGGTGGCCTTGGGCAGTCACATACTCCCACCCTAATTTACCTCACAAAATTATGAAGATAAAATGGAAAGAGAGGAAAATTATATCAGCCACTTTGGGTCCCCGTTGGGAAGAAAGACAGGGTATAAATGAAGAAAATAAATACATAATGAATATGGGATCAGCCCTGGGAAAACAACGAGGGCAGCTTGCTGCTACTGTCTGTATAGTTGTGCTTACCAAAGTGGAGAGAAAGGCTCCACAGGACGCAATCCTCCTGATGGCAGCTGACATCTTATAAGCCATGTTCTCTGCATGTACAGGGGTGTGACAGTGGAAAGTAGGGAGCACAAAAATAGTTGGGGTAAAAATAACCAGGTAAAGTTAATGAGCTCTTTGAATGCAGCATTTTACAGATGGGGAGTTGACAACAGAAATTATTGGTGTGCAGGGCAGCCAACCAGCATAAACAGTCCGTTTCAAACGACTGTGTAAGATTCCTTACTCACCCTGGCCTAAAGAGAGACTTGGATTTCCTTATATACTATAACTTCTAATAGCTCAACAGGATCTATTCTTTAGAGACAGTTATTGACTCTTCTTAACATGATGTATCATACTGTAACCCTTTACTGATGTTAATTGTTCTCATGCGCTGGGCTGCCTCTTCCTTCATTGGTTGTGCTTATCCTTTTTCATTCCACTTTTGTTTACCTGTATCTCATGAGAGGCTGGAACCTTTGGCCTCTCCATTAATCCTATGCATAACAACAAATCTGATCCAGTCCCTTATACAGGGAATCACACATGAAAGATTTGTGACAAGATGGACTCCAAGCCTCTCAATTCCAAACTCCGCCTCCCATTATTTTCTTGTAAATATTTCTGAAACGATTTCCTTTCGATAAGCATCTGAAGAGTGAGCTCAGACTCAGGAAAACTCATGCTGGAAAGAATGTTGTTAGTCTTTAAGGCACCACTGGACAAAGTCTCAGCATGGGGCTCCTTCCAGGGCTCTCTGAATTTGGGTGAGATGGATATTCTCCAGGTTATCAGGAAGGGTCAGATTACTTCTAAACATTAGATAATCATGTATGAAAAACAGTAGATAAGACAGAAACAGGAATATTTCAAATATTGTATAAATATCGCCAAGTTGTTAATGGGAAAACAATTAATAGAATTAATTATAGCAGTTTAATATGAGTCTACTAGCACAATGGAGCACCTGTTCGCTGTCAAATTCATAACCCAAACATTATCTTAAAAGTCCAGGAATTACCACACAAACACCTCATCCTATCAAGTATTTAAATTCCACACTACGTTGTATGTTTGTTTTTTGATAGTCCTACAAAGGCAGAAGTATTTTAAAAGGATGGCTTGAACTTTCTGCCCTATGAATGACAGCATTTTTCTAGGATTTAAGATTATTCTTAAATTTCTTTCTACTTAAACAAGAACACCACTTATACAAAATAAACTGTACAGACTAATTTTTTTAGAGCCACTGGAACTATGAATTCTAAGAACAGAAAATGTAGTCACTAGTGGTTTTTAGTTGATTACACTAAAAAAGCAGAATATTGATGGCATGTGCTTTTGCCAAGAAAAGTGTGGAAGTTTCAAACACTGATAAACTGTAAATAATTTATCATGCAATCAATAAAAAGTGTTTTTGGCATAAATATATATATGCTTCTTAACTGAACAAAAGCAGTATAAAGTCGAATAAATAAAAAATAAAATAATTTCCCGAACAGTTAGGATTTTGGAAAGAAATAATCTATTCTACTATGAAGATGTAAGGTCAAAGCCAAATGGTTTTGTAAACTGGAGACTGAAGTTGTTGAAAATGTTTGTTTATGCAGAATATTTACTGTGTCATTTACTCCCACATAACAGGCGAATACTTTAAAAGAATCCACACCTACTTATTAAGGCTGTTAAAAAGATGTTCTGAACTAAACCTACAAAAAGTTATACTTTCAGACTATTTGATATATTGTTTAGTATATTTGGGACATTATTATTAATTCATTGTGTCTTGAGCTTATTAGTACGCTTTTTGTGATTACCCAAAACAGGGAATTAACTTTTCTTCAAATAAACCTGAAAAACCACAACTATACAGAGATAAACTTTGGGAACAAAAACATTAATGCTGTGAAAGTGTATTTTGACAATAAAGGAAATGCTTATAGAAGCTATAGAGTTCACTAGTGACTGGCGGGGGTGAGGGTTACATTTTATTGTTGCACTAAACTTTAAGCAGAATCACTGGAGTTTTATTAAACACTTCTTGTTCTCAATATAGAAGAAGTTACATAAAGTTCTGATTTTCTGTTCATTTCAAAACAGGGTGATCTGAAACATAAATTAGGAAGATTTGAATCTTGTATCCTTCTGCTCTTGCTCAGTTTCAATGTCTGTATTACTTAAGGATGAGCTACATATTTCTGAATCAGACATTCTGATAGTATATCATTATACTGACTCTGAAAACATAACTTTATATTCAGGAAAGTGAGCTAAGAAACTTAAATGAGGCACCAACACAGAGAAACTTACAAAGTAGTAAGTCATAACTTTCTCTAGCCAACATATTTGCAGCACCTGTCATCTTTAAATAATACCAGCCATACCTAATAAACTTGAAGACTGATATTTTGTGAACTTTTAGTGAATGTCTACACCAACCCTGTCAAAACAAAACCAGAGAAATTTGTAAAGGTTGTGCTTTTTCTTACCTTCTTGGTCTCAGGTTTAGTATCTACAACTTTATTTGCATCCAGAGTTTCATTTGCATTTGAATTTTCCTCCTTGTTTTCTTTATCACCATTACTTTGTAATTCCTCTGCTTTGAGCACTGTATCCGAGATCTGCTTTTCAGCTGCATTTTGTATTTCTTCTGTATTTGGGATTTCTTCTGCAGAGACCTCTGCCATCCCTCACGCTAATTCATGCAGACCAGCTTTCCTGACAAACTGCTAGGTATAAGTATCCAAGTATTAAGTGTGTGTCAAGGTGTTAGTGACAGGATCAAAGCCAGATGGAAGACAGGCAGATATCTGAATGTAACCCTGACACCTAAGTTACAAAGAAACGTTTCTAGCACACCTCATTTGGTATCAAGTTCTAACTATCCAGTGTGGTCTACAAAAACAAGGAACGAATAGAAAATATTAAGAAAAAAATGGGGAAACGAATCAATTACTTCCACAAACTTAAAAGATTATAATATTATTTATATATCTGACTATTTGCATTACAATATTATTTAGTCCATCACTGAAAAGCTCGCAACAAACTGACATATCCCAACTAAATTAGCATATTCCAAGGTAAATTATTTTTATTTTAAATTATTTTATTTTAAAGTCATCTGTGATGACTTTTAGCAAGAAGTAGCTTGAGGAAGAGGTACATGTCATATGCAGACAAAAGTGAGCTAAAGCCAATACCAGTAAGTTCTGACAAATGCTAACCTAATAAAACACTCACACCCTTCTCTTAATATAAATATTAAATTCCCTTCACAGCCTTTTTCAACAAGCCTACTTGTTGAGCGGGGAGGGGGGGGGAGACAAAACAAACAATCAATGTTTGGAAAACAATCAGCAAGAATTAGATAGCAAATAGAAGGAAGAAGTTTCATAAATTCCAAATACAGAATGAAAAATGTTTCAAGCTGCTCCTATAATACTTTGATACTAAAGTGCAAGCAACTTGTATATATAAATTAAAATACTGGAGGCTCACTCCTGCATCTGACAGTTTCAGTCAGAACTTTCACCACTGCAGTTTGTGTCCTCAGAGCCAAGCTACAAGTGACGAATTACACTTGCCTGGCAAGTGAACAGACTCACGTGTATTCCTCCCTGTTCACTTGCCATTCACTTGCACGCCACTTGATCACTACATCAGGGAGGAATACACATGAGTCTGTTCACTTGACGTTCAAGTGTCATTCGTCACTTGTAGCTTGGCTCTCAGATGCACAGCAATCAGTTATAAGTAAAACTGATGTTGAGTCCAGCAGCCAATGAAAGCTCTTTGGAAGATACTGGTTAGATTCATACGTAACAATAAAACAGTTTGTCATTATCGAATGAAATGAAATGGGAAAATCCTCAGGCTCACGTAGGGTTGCCAGCTCCAACTTGGGAAATTCCTGGAGATCTGGGGGATAAAACATGGAGAAAGCTGGAGAAAGTGGGGTTTGGGGAGCGAAAGGACCTTGGCATAGCATAATTCCATAGATTCCACCCCCAAAGTAGCCATTTTCTCCAGGTGAACTGATCTCTGTGGTCTGGAGACCAGTTGTAATTCCGAGAGATCTCCAGCCACTACCTGGAGGCTGGCAACCCTAAGCTCATACATTCATTATCTTTTTCTTTCCCTGCGTATAATTAGGAAATTAAATATCCCTATAGAAATGTGGCATTTCATCCTAATCCCGAAATATGGGATTTGCTCTAAAATGCAGGATTTCAAATCACAGTTTAGCACAAATCCTCCAAGAGAGCAATGCTAAGCAGGTCTACTCAAAACCCTACTGAGGTCTGTTCAGCGGAGCTTATTCCCAGGAAAGTGTTCTTAGGATTGCAACGTTAATGTATTAAAATACCAATATTGCCAAAACAAGTTTGGAATAAGTATTGTTTGGGATAAAACATCTGAATGTAGCTATATGAAATTCTACTGCTCCGTGACAATACCTTTCTGAAAGCACATCTTGGTGTAATTCGGCAGTTACTCCAGTTCCTGAGAGTTTGGAGTTACTGCTTTAGAGCAAATTACTGGCTAGGACAATTGCCTGGGAATTTTTATATACCATAAAATCTACATGCAAAATTACATGTGTATGTTTTTATCATAAGAAACCTGAAAATACAAAATGTCCACCTGAATAATCCCCTTTCTACTAGAACAGGCTGGAATAAATTTTTTTAAAGGTAAAGGTAGTCTCCTGTGCAAGCGCCAAGTCATTACTGACCCATGGAGGACATCGCATCATGACGTTTTCTTGGCAGACGTTTTACAGGGTGGTTTGCCATTGCCTTCCCCAGTCATCTACACTTTACCCCCTGGATACTCATTTTATCGCCCTCGGAAGGAATTATCCATATAATATTACATAATCCAAATCACTAAGAAAGATATAAAATCTTTTTTTGTTTTTTAAAAGTTAGGGTAGCCAATTCTTTTGGCACTCTTTAGACAGAGTTTTATTAGACAATCAACTGTATCCCCTCTACATCCATGGTATCATTCAAACGTAACAACACATAATAGTTCGGTTCCATACTAAATTGCCAACTTCCACCAATTCCCCTTCCCCACTGCAGACCCTCTCAAGTTGTTCCTCCAGATCCCCATTATTTTGTCCCTCTGTGATAAAACTTGGTGGATCCTTGGGCACCTTTCCATTCTTTTCTCCTCACGTATGGCCATCTTAAAGACTTCCTCTTATGGGATTAAACTATGGTTTGGAATATGTTTTCTAGGGAAGACTACAAACCATAGTTTGTGGTTCACCTATAACAAAAACCTACGGTACTCTTCAAAAGTATTAGCTTTTCATTAGTGGCTTCTATACATGAGAGGAGGAAGGAATGGGAAGTAGGAAGGATCCCTGAGACTCAGCATCTCTTTACACATGTGCTAAACATGTGTCTCATTGGGGGAAACTCCAACTCAACTCATTTTTAACTTGTGACTTGAAGCTTACTTTTAAATTGAGAAAAGGGCACTAATCAGCTCCTATGCGTGTGTGGAGGCAGGAGGAGTGTCTTCATTCCCTTCTTTCCACCCCACATGCTTTAACTAGAAGTGAAGGGCTGTGGGGGGCAGGACTATTTGTATCACTGCAAAAGACTGGACATTCTACCCAAGGGACTTCGTGTGAGGAATCCATTGAAATCCACTTACTACACAGACTACAGTGAGAAACTATGCAACACCTTATCCAGGAAACTCTTAATTCACCTCATTGGACTGATGTACAGCAAGCAACAATGGATCAAGCAAGAGATCTCTGAACTAGACTCTTCCATGAAGTACACCCCTTCTGCACAGACCGGGAACTGGCAGATGTTTACCACAACCAGAGAAACTATTTATTGCAATCTATTCACTGAATTACAGAACAAGAAGGAGAAGAAATTCTCAAAACTCCTGCCTGCAACAGAGAGCAAAAACACTTTGGATCCACCAAGCAACATCATCAATCTTTCCAGTTACAAGCTGAGCCCAGCAGAGGAATCAGTCCTCTCACGTGGACTATCTTTTTGCCCAGCCAGACCCACACAAACCATACAACTTTGTGGAGACCTGGAGGCCTATTTTAGACGCCTAAGACTGAAAGAATTCTTCAACTACTCTGCTGAACAAAACGATGAACAAAGCACTGAACAGACACCATCACAGCAGCCTCAGCAGCCCCCACCCCCCCAACCCAGCAATACGCAACCATCGTTACAAAACTCCAGGAAAAAGAATTCCACATGGACACCCCCTGAGGGCCGTAACTCCTCATTGGACTTTTACATTGAATGCTTCCGTAGACATGCTCAGGCTGAGATAATTGACAAACAACAACACCTAAAGCAGAATCTCAGCCGTGGAGAAAGAGAGGCCATAAACAGCCTCCAAAATAATTCTGGCATCGTAATCAAGGAAGCTGACAAAGGCGGAGCAGTTGTCATCATGGACAAACAAAATTATATACAAGAAGCAGAAAGACAACTCTCCAACACAACATTCTATAAAATACTACCTTCTGACCCCACGGAGCAATACAAAAGGGAACTCAATAAAATATTAAAAACACTCCCCATGGACATACAAGAATGCATCCATATGGACACACCCCAGGAACCACGACCAGGAAGATTCTACCTACTACCCAAAATCCACAAACCAGGTAACCCAGGACGCCCAATTGTTTCAGGAAAATGCACCATCACAGTAGGAGTCTCGGGATACATGGACTCTATCCTCAGGCCCTATGCCACCAGCACACGCAGCTACTTACGGGACACCACTGACTTCCTCAGGAAAATACAGTCCATTGACAACCTACCAGATGACACCATCCTAGCAACCATGGATGTGGAGGCCCTGTACACCAATATCCCACATGCAGATGGACTGCAAGCCATACGGAATATTATCACGGACAAAACCACAGCACACCTCGCCACTGAACTTTGCCACTTCGTACTCACTCACAATTACTTCGAATTTGGTGACAACTTATATCTACAGGTTAATGGCACAGCCATGGGCACATGCATGGCACCACAATATGCTAACATATTCATGGCAGACTTGGAGCAACGCTTCCTCAGATCCCATCCACTGGAACCACTACTATACTTAAGATTCCTGGATGACATCTTCATCATTTGGACCCATGGGAAGGAAGCCCTTGAGAGATTTCATCAGGACTTCAATAACTTTCACCCTACTATCAACCTAAGCCTGGACCACTCTACACAACAGGTACACTTCCTGGACACCACTGTACAACTACATAATGGACGAATAAATACCACCTTATACCGGAAACCAACAGACCAATACTCATATCTACATGCCTCCAGCTTCCACCCTAAACATACCACTCGGTCTATTGTCTACAGACAAGCCTTACATTACAACCGTATCTGCTCCGATGCTCTCGACCGAGACTCACACTTAAGAGATTTACAACAAGCATTTTTGAGACTACAGTACCCACCAAATGAAGTGAAGAAACAAATCAACAGGGCCAGACTAGTACCCAGAAACAGTCTGCTCCAGGACATACCTAAAGGAACTAACAACAGAACACCACTGGTTGTCACCTATAGCTCCCAGCTCAACGTATCCATCAGGGATCCAACGTATCATCAGGGAGCTACAACCCATCCTGGAAAATGATACCTCTCTCTCAGAAGTCCTGGGTGGAAGACCTTTCCTTGCCTACAGACAGCCCCACAATCTTAAACGACTTCTCACTTACAATCATGAATCGGCCAGCAGGGTCACCAGCACAGGTACCAGGCCCTGCAACAGACCCAGATGCCAGCTCTGCCCCTATATCTACCCAGGGAATACAATTACAGGACCCAATGGCATCAACTACACTGTCTCTGGCTCTTACAGCTGCTCATCCTCCAATCTGATATATGCCCTCATGTGCCAACAATGTCCTTCTGCTCTGTACATTGGACAAACCAGCCAACCTCTACGCAAAAGAATAAATGGACACAAATCTGACATTAGAAATGGAAACGTCCAAAAACCAGTGGGAGAACACTTCAATCTACCAGGACATTCCACCAAAGACTTAAAAGTCGCTGTGGTTCAACAGAAACCCTTCAAAAACAAAATCCAACGGGAGGCTGCTGAATTGGAATTCATATGCAAATTTGACTCTGTCAAGCTGGGACTGAATAGAGACTATGAATGGTTATCACATTATCACAGGTAACAGATTTCCTTTACAGAGGCGTGGTCTGGGGGAGCCCAGAGACGCCCGGTGTGGGCTTTGTTTGTCAATTATCTCAGCCTGAGTGCGTGTGGGCTTTCGGGGACCACAGTTCTCTTTGTCAGATGCAGCTGGCAGGGAGAGCTGTGGTTATCGAGGGCTTATACTACATAGGAATTGTATACCTTCACTGCGGCAAACTGCCTCCACACCAAAAGGAGATGTTTACATTTACAAGCAAAGGAATGTTTTGATTGCCTTCACACTAATTGCATCCTGTCCTCTTGTGATACATGTCCCGTTCTTTCCCCTCCCCTCTTCTTCTGTATTTGACCAGTTCGGATCAGGCATCTGATGAAGAGAACTTGATTCTCGAAAGCTTATGCTACAATAAAATAAAATTGGTTAGTCTTAAAGGTGCTACTGGACTCTTTTTGATTTTGCTACTACAGACTAACACGGCTAACTCCTCTGGATCTACTGCCAGTTTCAAGACTCTTTTCTGGATCTGCTCGTATCAACAAAACATAAGGAGATGCAGTAAGACCCCCCCCCCCCAAAAAACCCTTTCACCATGGCCCTTCTCTCCCTTCATACAGTTAGGGAGAAAACACGATTTGTCATTATGTCAGAACCATGTCTATGCATCGCCAGTATTGCAATTAGTATATACATAAAACAAACTGGAAAGATGAGGGAAATCTGTTCTTTTACTGCCCTATCATGAATCATGTAACTATATGTACAAAAATTCTTAATTCACTTTAATAACTTATAAAAGATGACATTGATACTGCCTCTTCAGGCTTCTAGATAAGATTTAAAATGTTTTTATTCCAGAAGTCCTCTTGGTTCAAAGTGACTCATAAATTTAAAATGTCATACTCAATTAAACTATTTATAAAAATCACTAGAACATAACACCAATCA
Organism: Eublepharis macularius; assembly: GCF_028583425.1. Classification (NCBI taxonomy): domain Eukaryota; kingdom Metazoa; phylum Chordata; class Lepidosauria; order Squamata; family Eublepharidae; genus Eublepharis; species Eublepharis macularius. Next base: position 66,610,775 of record NC_072800.1, on the reverse strand, counting down.
CAGCCAATACACCAACGACGTATTTTCAATTTTTACAACAGCCAAGTTGGAAAAACACTACGTGCTAGAACAACCTGAATTTCAGAAGACCCTCTGAAAAAGAATACTGTTGCATAACTTCTGGAGACTAGTGAGGGAGGATACTCCATGTACCTTGTCCAGAATAGAGGCAATATTACTACGTGTTGGGGAAAGGAGAACCAAACAAGCCTGTATAAAGATACCAGAAGAAGGAGTAAATCCTCAGGTCCCAACTGATGAATGAGCTTATACAGGGAGAGGTAGGCATGTGAGCCCTAGGTCATGAAGGACTTTAAAGATAAGTACTAGCGCTCCCAATTGAGCCCAGAAGGCTGGATACTGGTTTATAATTTGCTAAATCCTTCTTTACTTCAAAAGATCTCTCAAAAGTGTGTCTCATTGGTCTCAATCACAACAGTTAACAAATAACCCTGTAACAAGTAACAAATCAATGAGTTACTAATTAGCATCAGTAGAGACATTTTCAACCTGACAAGATTTAACCAGACAAGAAGTACAAGGATCTGACTTACAAATAGTCTGCACAGCCCCAAGGATCCTATCCACATTAGTCAGGACAGCAATCAAAAAATTTCCAAACAACTGCAATAACCTGAATATGACTGCTCCCACTGTGGCAACCAAAGCTGTTAAGAGTCAAACAAGGTTGAGGTAACTCCACTTCCAGCTGTCACTCTGTCAGTGCTGATATAGCCACTGCCAACACTGAAAGCACAACAAAAAGCTCCCCCTTTTCCCCATCCCTGCAATTATACGAATTGATATTAAATAGATACATTAAAAAGTAGTACCATTCCCATTCCTACAGTTATACAATTATTTCCCCATCCCTTTATATTAAAAAGCAGTAGCATTCATAAGATATAACTAACAGACAATTCTACCACTCCTGAGAGGTTGCTTCACTACCTATAACCATTTTTACAATATGACACTTTCCCTGGATTAAACAGCAACCACAGGACAAATACTAACTCCGCTCCCCAAGTAATATGTGGAGCATGCAGGGCTTTTTTTCAGGGGGAATGCGGGGGAACGGAGTTCCAGAACCTCTTTAAAATGGTCACATGGCTGGTGACCCCGCTCCCTGATCTCCAGACAGAGGGGAGTTTAGATTGCCCTCCACGCTGCCGAGCGGCACGGAGGGCAATCTAAACTCCCCTCTGTCTGGAGATCAGGGGGTGGGGCCACCAGCCATGTGACCATTTTCTCTGAGGGCAACCCACTGAGTTCCACCACCTGTGGAAGAATGGTTGGAAATGATTTGGAATAACTGGCAATTTTCTTAGAATTTTGGCAACAGATTGTCTCCTCATATGATGTAAGTTTTTTTTTTAGAAATCATTTATTCACAGGTCATTTAACACATGCTTTACCAGACGATTTGAAACCCTGCTGACACTGGGCAATTTCCAAGTTTTGTAGTGGAAAAGCAAGGAATGTGAATAAGATCTAAGCTTCATTATAATGAAATATTTCTTACGTTGCAATTTATAGCCCTGTTTTTTCAAGACAGCAGTCTCTACTGAGTTCTAGGATGGGTCATAAAACTCCCAAGATTGTAATGTCACACAAGTGGAGACATTGCACCAGTAGGCAGACTCCTGCACCTGAGGCTAAATCAAGTCAGCAAACAGATAAATTCAGTATGTATATATCCAATGTAAACTGTGTCAATATTATTTCTTTGATGAAAAAACATTTGGGAAGAACCCAAGAATTGTTCAGTTTGCAATTCATTTTTAATATAAAGTGAGCTGACTTCTCTTAACAATTAGATACAATTAATATGTATTTTCTACAATATAAAGGTTTGATATGAAAAGGCTAAAACCTAAATCATGAACATATTCCCCTTGATGACAAGCTGAATATTTCTAAAAGATATATGCACTGCAAATATAATGCTATATCTAATTGGGCATTAAACTGTACTTGCACACTCTGTAATATTCCCACTGGTTTTGAACAGCCTTCCTGCATTTCAGCAGAAATCTTGCTATACAGTTTGGAAAAAATCCAGCATCTCCATTTGGCCTACAACAGATAATTTTCCTGGCTGTATCCCAAAGGAAGGGGTACAATCTGGACCAGCTTGTGCCATATCAAAACAACGGTACTCACAAAGACACACACAAAAAGATCTGGTCAAACTTGTTACTGAAATCCAGTGTGCATCTATCAAAGTCAACTCCCTTTGATAGAACATTTTTCCTGTGGTTCAAAACACTATTCACTGCATGCAAGGGGGTGGAAAATCATACATATAGGAGGAGAAACTAAAATTATAATGAAAGTTTGAAGTCTGACATACATTACTAGAGACTGAGAAGCAGAAGCAATAAAATGTTATGTATTTCAATGGAAATTTTGCATATGCCCCTAAACCATGTTTTAGAATTGCATGCCCTATATATTAGCAGTAGGATTGCCAGGACTGTTGATCATCGTAGTGGGAGAAAGTGAAAGGAGAGAGAGCGCCCAAACCCCAAAGTGACATTAATTCAGGGCAACTTTCTTGGAATCCTCTCCCCACCCCACCCCCAAATCTCTATGGCAAAGACCACAGACACCTGGGGGGATTGATAGAGCATTGTCCATCATTTCCAGATTCATACGCAGTCCACCCACCCACATACACACATTTTCTCCCACCATGAGGATCAGCATTGGTGGACGAGTGGATTAGCAAATGCCCATGGTGGACAGGCAGATGGCAACCCTAATAAGCAGGCATGCGCATAAGTGCCCATTTTGTTACCACTTCAGTGTCAACACTGAACACAATCACAATCAGCACAATCCTAGAATGGATTATGTTCTGTTTCAGCAATCCTTCAACCCTGTATTGGATCCTTGCTAATGCTATGTCTTTGTAAACTTGTATTATGACATTGTTTATGGAAATGTCCTTGACACTGTATGGAAATGCCTACCCTTGTCCTTGCTACTGATTGTATTGATCTCACACTATGTAATCTGCCTTGAGTCTCAGTGAGAAAGGTGGACTATAAACGACATACATAAACAAACAAACATGTGTAGCAAGGTCCACACAAGTACTTGCAGCAAAGCCCACAACATGTACGAATGCTTACAAGCACTTTAAAAAGTAGAATTCTACATTTCATGTACACCGTTACATGCCTAAGGCTGGCATCTGACAGTACAAGCAAATGTCTGGACAGCTGTCCCAGAGGCACAATGATGTCCCCCTCTATTAATGTACAGGGAACATCTGAACAGAGGTATAAGCTATTTTAGGAGCTTTGCTTTTCCCTCTTCAGCATGGGATTCACACTTGGAGGAAGCTGAGAGAGTCCTCCAATGTCAGCACAGTTGTGCTCTAGCAAGGGAAAGGGGCACGTTCCTCAAAATTACTCTGACTCCTCTAATTACAGCTGAAACATGATAAACCATGAAGGCTACATGTTGAGGGGGGCTGAAATGAACAAGAGTTACTGGTAAGAATAACTGCACCAGTTATAATCCAGCAAAGAGTTCACTGGCACTGCCTCCCCCTGTATCCTCCAGCCTATCATTTAAGATCCTCTTCTTAAGCCCTGCTCTGTGTCCTTGCCTGCCAAGATGGCATAGGTAGAGACCCAAGAGAAGGCTTTTTCAATGGTTTTGAAATGCCCCCCCCCCATTGAGGCTGACCTGGCACCAACTTTCCTTTCCTTTAGGCGCCAAGCTAAGACATTTCTCTTTACTCAGGCATTTAACTAAATGGTTCCATTTTCTTTTTTAGCTGTTATATGGCTCACACCTAGGCTGAGAATTGTTTTATCAATATCATTTTAGGATGCCCTGTTTATGTACTTGTATGTTCTAGCTTGTTTTTATTGGCATATTTTATTGATTTTTTGTTTAGATTTAACAATTTTGTTTACAGTGTATATACATTTCAAAGCATTATACACAATTACATTTTCTATATTTTCTGACCTGCAAAGAGATATCTCACCTGGATTTTTTTTTAAATGCAGTTTGGTAAATCCAAATGCAACAACTGCACATCTTGATATTTCACAAAGTGTAATTTACTAGGATGTATCCTAAGAATTTAAGAACAAGAAATCTGACAAATTATTTACACAACACAAAAACTCTCAAGGTAACCCCTCAGGAGAGAAGTCCCAGGAAACTCCCACCCCACCGTAAGAAGCTGTGATTCTTATGATAGCACTGCGAAGGCTGTACTCTGTTTTCAGAACCTAGGACTGTGCTGTAGTTCCCAAAGAGTAACACCCATCTTTCTTTTTATATTTTATTTATTTATTATTTATTTATTCAATTTATATACCGCCCATCCCAGGGGCTCTGGGCGGTGAACAGTTAAAATTGATAAAAACAAAAACTAAAATCAATATACAAATAATAAAACAAATTAACAAGGTGCAGTGGTGGGGAGAACCTTCCCCACCCCAAAGGTGGGAGGCTGACATGGCACCGCCCCCTTCAGTCACCAAACGCCTGGTGGAACAGCTCTGTCTTACAGGCCCGGCGGAACGATAATATGTATATTTATGTATAATATGTATTTATAGCTGTGGAAAAGATCTGTCCATTAACATTAGTCACAAAATCTAGTTCAAAGATGCATATTAACAACTGTCTCACATATGACAAGTGATTTACACAGATTGTTTTTTGTTTTCATTTTAGTATTCTCCTTGTTCATTTAATTGTTTAGGTTAGAGCCTATTTGGGCATAACTTGTCTTTCTATAGGTTTTGTACATTGCCTGACTTTTTTAAGCAATTAAATTTTGTGTAAGAAATTCCATGTATGCCACATAGATACACTCAACATCCTTGGAACCCACTGTCAGCTAGGGCTTTCTGCTGAGTGTACATCTGGCAATATAAATGTGTACACTTTTTGTAATACATAGTGTACATGCAAAGAACATGCAATTTCCAGTCCAGGAGTGATATCTATATAAGTCATTCATCATGTGTAAAGTGGCCTAAAGACATAAAGGCCTTTACTGAATGCCACAAGGTAATAAATTCACTTCACTAATATTTATAGTTCTGTTTGGGAATGAACACAGTGTAACAGGCACCAAGCCAGTTTTTAAAGGCTGAAGGGCAAGATTTATAATACCTTGAATATAACTGTCCAAAGCAGCCCTACAAACTGCAATCTTTATCAGTTTAATCTGCCCTTTAAAAAAGTATTTTAACTCCTATTTTTGTTGAGCATCAACATGTAAAATAAAATCTGAATGTTCATTGGTATAGCCTTAAATACATACCAACAACATACAGAATTGTTTCATAACCGCTCTGTGCTTTTCATCAAGCAATTCTGTTTATTCAACTTTGGCTGCTTGATCTGTACTTTGAAAACTCTTGGTAACAATCATGTTGCTTCACTGTATCTGAAACTGCAGCCTGAAACTACAGCCAGGCAAAGAAGTTCTTGCAAGACAACAGCTTTGTGAGACTGGTCACTAAACTTACAAAACCAGGATCTATTGTAAATCTTAGGACACTGAGACGATATAGTACACCTCTTGTTTTTCAAGAGAGATGGGGCGCTTTTTCAGTTTCAGAGATGGGGCGCTTTTTCAGTTTTCCAGTTTCAGTGTTTTCCTTCAGTCCTTAACTGTATCTGAAGATCTCCAGTCTTCAATCATGCCTGACCAGGAATCTTCCACTCTCAGAACAATCTCTCTGTTTAACTGGGAAGGGAATATCTCATCTCCTTAGAAGATCTACCCCTCTCTTTTGGCCCATTTGGGAGTCTGCACCTACTACCCAAACCTCCTGCCACCTTTCCCAGTTCTTCTGCCAGTGTTGAAACTACTTTCCCTGAGGAATCCATCTCTCAACACTTCACACTCGATTCCTCTCTCTGCTAGGATTGAAAAAAGACCCTTCTCTTTCCAGCCTAGTCTACATAATCCAAAGCCTTGAAGTAGCCTGCCACTCAAAGCTCTCTGATTCTGAGAGGGATTAACCCTTTCAGAAGTGCTGTGTGTGTACAGTACTTTCAGGATTTTTGAAACATCCAATCCATCACATCTGCATGACTGAATCAGTTCCCCTCCCTTCAATTCCTTCTGCATGTCATTTTTTTCTGCAGATCTTGTACAACCTGAACTCATAGCTGATGCTGTCCCTAGGATTACCAGATTGACAGCCATTGCCAGTTCCCACCCCTTACTCAACCCCTCCCCTACCATCACACTTCACTGTAGTGGGGGCTGGGAAAAAATGTTGTACATGACATGATATCATGGCACTCTAGGGATTCCCCAAATCTCTATGCTTTTTACAATAGAGGTCAGGGAATTCCTAGAACATTGCAACATCACCCCACCATTTTTCAGATATTAGATGTAGTGATATCATAAAGTAGACTACATGAGAGGCTGACAAGTACACAAAATGTAATTTTGGAGCTACATATATACATTGTACTATTTTATTGATGTTTACATCATGGGTCTCAGAAATCTGGTTTATAAATCTTTTAAATGAATAAACAATATATTGAGAAATAAATGGCATGTGTTTAAAATAACGAAGTGATTAATTTTAAATCCTGTTTAAAAAGAAATCCAGCTTTTAACAAAGGATGGCAAAATTTGACAAAACTAGTTCAATGCTAAACTCTAAATATCTCCAGGTATGTTCTCTTTTGAAACATGTCCACAACTTCTCATTTCCTGACAGTTTTACCCGTTCTTCTCAAACCAGGTCCACCATTTAATTTATCAAAAAGAAAGCATGTAGGGCTTAAGCTTGCTTGGAAGTAGAAGCACTGATTCTAAACCTAGATGCCTGCGGCCTGATTTAGCTCAGTAAGAGGCAGGAGGGCATTGTGTCCAAGCTCAATAACACTATCTACTTCAGTCAGGCTTACATGGGCTGAGAAAAACCAGTCTTCTAAATGCATGATATGGCAAATTCAGATACAAAGAGTCTCAGGATTCTGCAGTTCAGACATCAACAATATAATAGATAAATCTAAGTGGAGCTTGTTTTGCTCCCTAGAGTGGTAGAAGTGTGGTAGATTTTGTATTCTTTCATGAGCATTGTAAAATGAGTGTGATTGCATCGCAATCCTTATTTAAAAGAAAAGAAACCTGGATACACTTTACAGGCACACCTACAAATTAAAACATCCTGCGAAATCATTACAAATTTCTTAGTACAATTTCATGCATTTATTTCATGCAAATAGATTTAATTTAAAATATTCTAGGATGCTCAAGAATTCAAAAAGTCTTAATGACTGCACCATTTTGCTTGTATCTTTTTCAGCTACATTCTAATTCATTATTTGTGAAGGCATCATACTATGTAAGAATCAGCAAGAAACATATTCACTACTGCTATATTTTCAATTCATCACATTTGTATCTCACATCTTCCAACAAGCTCAAGGTGCCATAAATTGTCATGCTCCATTTAATCCTACAACAATCCTTTGAAATAAGCTCAACTGAAAGTAATTCTCCAAAGCCACTCTCACTATGTTCAGCAAATAAGAACATGCTGGTCATAATCAAGTACTACTCGATCTACAGTGCAATCCTAAACAGAGTTAATCCAGTCTAAACCTAGACTGGAGTAACTCTAGTTAGGATTGCACTGCTACCGTATTGTCCATGTTTTTTTTAAAACAGAAAATCTCTGTTGTGTTGATTGAAGCTGAATCTGTGCTCCAACTTTCCTTCCCGCAAAACCAGTCTCTTTAACTGACTTGCAGAAATTAAAATTGTAAAAATGTACCATTATTATACTAAACACATAATGTTTTGAAGACCAGTAGCCTTGTGTCCAATTTTAGTGCTTTGTCCTCTTAGTCCAAAACCACAGAACATTAGAATATATTTCTCATCACCAAACCAACAATAAAAAACAGCTTTCAACATTTTTCAGAAATAGAATGGATAGCACAGAAATTCAATTTTTGTTACACAACTTTCAAATTTAACAGGATCAGTCAATAGCCACTCTTCTCATAACAGTATCAAGAGCTCTCTCAGACTTTTCACAGTGTACATACATTTGCCAAGAGAAATCTGTGTGACTACATCCATACCATATTTGTCTGTTATGGATCAACAAAACACAAAAAAAGTAGCATACCTGTCGTACAAAACTGTTAGAGGTAGTGTCAGAAGATGTACTTCCGTCTGATCCTTTGAATCTGTTTTTTCTTCTTGCACCTTTGCCATAAGACTGTTAAAAAAGATAAAATAATGTTATTTTATTTCTCATATAGGGTTATATAAAGTACAAAAACTGAGAACATTATCATGATTTGTTAATACTTTTATAAATGTTTTGTTCATTTACATAAGTAGTACTATATAACAAAAATATTGCCCCCATAAAGGTAAAAACTTGTGCTCAGATTTGTATGGCAAAACATCCAATTTTTTTAAAAGGAGAAGGTCAAAGAAAAGCTACTCTAGCTTGGGGTTTTTTCCTGCTACAAAGAAAAAGTTTAAAACACACATCCATGGAGGGAAATGCACCAAATCTGCATTAATATATTAATATTATATTAATATGATGACTTTCACACTTTCTGTGAGGATGGCTCTTCACCCACTTTACTGTTAAGCTCAAACAGGTAGTCTGGTGAAAAGAAAGACTAGTTTCTAAGTGAACAAGTGGGCAATAAATCAGTATGGTAATGGAGGCAACCCAAGAAGACAAAGAGAAGATGCTGGCCTACGCACATAGGCGATGCTGGCCAAATGGTTTTAAACTTTCCTTTTCCTTTGACAAGGGGTTTGGTATGTAGAAAAGAGAAAGCCTTTAAGAGATAAGACGCCATTCTTTTGTCGGAAATTGCAATGTCTGGTGTACTGCAGCAGCAAAGGAAGATGGGCCTTCTATGCAAGGGGGCAGCAAGGATCACTTAGTTAGGACAGTGAGAGCAGCATCTCTCTTGTTTCCTGGGGGTCATTTCCTTGTCTTGCCTCCTATTGGGCTAAGGGCAATATCCTGCTTCTTCTCTCTCCTGCTTTATTCATTCTCTCTGCAAGATGTAGTCAGATAGCAAGGACTCTATCCCTATCTCTCCCTCTTCACTATCCAGTATGTATTTCCTCAAATAAACTTTTTGCCTCTTTAATCAGCACAGCATAACTTCTGCTCTGTTTACACTCAGCTAATATCTTTAAGTGTCAGGTACAGAGGGAGCCACATACTTCAAGGAGTCTCGAGAAGATATGCACTAGAGAGGGTACGTTCCATAGGGTGAAAAGGTTAAATCTGAGATGCACCAAACCGGAGCACCAAATCTGGAACAATTACTTGTCTCTCTCTTTCAAATCACAGAGATGTAGATTTAGAGAAAGAGGATTTATGTCTATATTTATTTGATTATTTGCCTTTGCTCAGATGTTGAGTCTTTTGCTGTTTAACTGCTCATATGTATTGTATCCATAAATTATGTACTTATAGAGAATTCCCCCCCCCCTTTTTAAATTTTATTTTTGGTCTCTGCAATCATGAAACAACAAAGCCTCTTCCTCTGAAATCATGCTTATCAGCATATACAGAAAGAGCAGGGAGAGCCTGCCTAGCTGAGGATACCGATTTTTTTTCTCCCATTCACAGAGTCTGACCGCCAGCTATGAGACTGCAGTTCTATTAATGGCCAGCTTGCAGCAGCAGAGAGTAAGCCCTATTTGTGAGGATTGAGTGAGTGGAATAAAAACTGGAGAGATCAGCACCTCATGGTGATCTAGCAGCTTAAAAACAGGATCAGCAGATTATCAATGCAATCCTAAAAAGAGTTACCTCAGTCTAAACCCATTGAAACTCTTGGTGTAGCCATTGGTGCATGTTGGCACCAATTACATTGGGAAATGGATGTGTGATTCTGGACGGGAAAATGCAAATTACTAGGCAGAAAACTAAAGGCTAGGGCCTCCAAAATAGTGTTTTCAGAATTTTTACCATTTTCACATGTAGGGCCAGCTAGACAGGTACAGATTAGAGGTCTCAATGTGTGTATGAGAAAGTGGTGTGGCACCTAGGAATTTTCTGGGACAAAGCAAACCTGTACAAAAGAGACAGGCTTACCTTGAATCAAAAGGGGACCATGCTGCTGGCACTTAATGTTATCATATCTCAAAAAGGATACTGAAGAGCCAGAAAAGGTACAGGAGAGGGCAACCAAGATGATCAACGGTTGGAGCATATTTCCTCTGAAGAAAGGCTGAAATGTCCAAGATTTTTTACTTTAGAAGTAAGTGGCTGAGACATAGAGGTTTACAAATTATGCATAGGGTGTAAAAAGTGGGTATAGATAGCCTTTTCTCCATCTCCCACAATATTAGAAACTATGAGGCACCCAGTGAAGTTGGCAGACAATAGGCACATGATAAACAGAAGGTAGGGTTGCCTGGTCCAGGTTGGGAAATTCCTGGAGATTTTGCGGGTGGAGCCTGGAGAGAGTGGCATTTGGGGAGCAGAGGGGCCTCAGAATGGTATAATGCCATACAGTCCACCTTCCACGGCTGCCATTTTCTCCAGGGGAACTGATCTCTGTCACCTGGAGTTGTAATTCCAGGATATCTCCAGCCACCACCTGGAGGCTCAACCAGAAGGCACCTCTAGTGTCAGAACCTAACAACTCAGTGGGAAATCCACAATTGGAGGGGAAAGGAAAAATCAACATCTATAGCAATAAATATAACATGTATTCATATGCAAAGTTCTTATAAATACTTATACTAATTCATGGAGTATTGATCCCTCAATGGCCACTAGAAATGGTGAAAAAAACCGACCTCTATGTTCAGGGGCAATAAACCTCTGAATACCACTGCTAGGAGGAAACATCGTGGGAGGGCCTTGGCCTCTATGTCCTGTTTGCCAACCCTCAAAGGCAACTGGTTGACCACTGTGTGAAACAAAATGCTAGACTAGATGGACCAATGGTCTGATCCAGCAGGGCACATCTTAAGTTCTTATCTAAGCTTGCATTCACCTTCTCCCCATCAATTTTTCTCCTCCATTTTTCATTGAGCCATTTTGGCTCCAGTTTTAAGACCCAGTCAAACCTCCAAGACAGATTAAGCAAGCCATTGAATTGGGAGCTGATAAGTGAACTGGGGACGTTTACAGCAAAGAGCTGACTCAGGGGAAGAAGCAAGTAAGGATCTGTCTGATCAGATAATAGGAGCTACAGGTAGGGATGCCAGTCCCCCACTGGCAGCATGGGATCCCCCGCTCCCACTCTCCACCTCCACTTACCTAGCCAGCAGGGGGAACGCACCTCCCTCGGCATGCTCCTAGGTGGCGCAGCAGCCCAATTCAACCGCTGCACCAGAGAAGTAAGTGCCAGGTCTCCGCAGCTCCAGAGAGGTGCCAGGTCTCCCACCTCCCACTCGGAGGATAAGGGGACCTGGCAACCCTAACTACAGGGCTAAACAAGACAGAGAAGCTACAGGGAAATATTGCAGCAGCATAGTCCAGAGAGCTACTGAAGTGTTTTATAGTTGTCCTCCCAGCTCCACTTTTTCCTTTGTATTAGAGAAACCAATTCAGGTGTTAATAAGTAAAGGCCTATGCCCTTCCTTCCAAGTAGGGAAAAAGAAGGTCTTGTGCTCCACCTTCTTGTCTGGGCATTAGCTTGGGCATACCACATTCTCTGCTCTCAGAGTTGACTGCAGGGGTGTCCTGCATGGGACTGTGAGCCACAGCAAGAAGAAACAAGGACACTTCTGGTTGTCAGGATGGAGAAGAGCCCAAAAGTGTCTGTCTGTCTAACATTTATTAGCCACCTTGCAGGAACTCACAGCATCTTACAATACAGGCAGATTGCTCCCCATCTATCTCACTGAACTTCTTCTAACCCAGTCACTATAAGTTTTAGCTTGGTTATCACTCGCGTGAATAGAAATTCTTGTTTCAAGGTCTTTTATTGTCCTTTGCTGCCATCTAGATGTGCTTTTGCATTCCAATTGTTGTTCAGCACCTAAACTTGGGCTTTCAAAAGCTTGACAACGCAAGCTTTTCACACAACACAGGTATTCTCACACAATCACTCCACATTGGTTCATATATATTTCCAACAGAATCTACTTTGTACCTTGAAAAGACCGTCTATCATATATATAGCAAGAGGTCTCCATAGATACACACCTCCACCTGGTGTTACTAGATTATCAGGACATACCCTACTTCAGGTGTGTTAACACTGTCTGTGGAAAGATTTACATTAAAACAGGAGTTTTTCACTCGTGATAGCAATATTATAGAGCTCCCCCCCCCAACAAGATTCATCATGCCCACACAACTGGAATTTTTAGAAAGATCTATATTTTGCATTTTTATACTGCCCTTCCTCTAATAGTTCACAACAATTGACATGGCCATCTTCTCATCCATTTTATCATCACAACAACCTTGTGAGATAGGCTAAACTAAGGCCTTCATTGCAGAGTGAGGATATGAATCTTAGTTTTCCCTGATGTAGCCCAGCTCTCTAACCTACGACTGCTAAAATTCTGACTGCTCATTTACTGACTTGCTTTAATTGTTGTACATTATTAATGGGACACACTGACTATTTTAACTGCTGTTTTATTATCTTTCTTGTAAAACGCTGTTTAAAACTGTGCATGCATGATACATATGGTCAACATGCATACAGAGGAGAGCAAAATCATATCCAAAAGATTTCTCCCCCCGCCAGCAACATATGTTCAGCAAATATTCAAATTTTGTCACGTTTTGTCCTTAAAGCATTATTGCAATTCAACACATTATTAAGTGGTTCATTTCTGGAGTTCAGCAGACCATTGTGTTTAGGAACATGTGCTTATTTATAAGACTTCATCAAACATCTGATGTGCACTAGAACTAAGTGTTAATTCCTCAGAATAGAGATTGCATTAATAAAATATGAAACGCTATTTGCAACACATGTATAGCAAGTTTGGTTAAAAAATAATTTCTTGATCACTCATCTTTTGCATTACTTATAGTACAATCTAACCATGTATACTCTGAAGTCTTAAAGGAGCTTACTCAATACAAAGTGTATTTAGGATTACAGCCGTAGACTTTAAATTCACTATAGTCAATATCCAGGCTTTTGCCAACTTCAGCAAGAGATGAAAAAAATCTTGTACCCATGGCAGAATTAACTGCTAGTATTTAATTCTGAAACAAGATGGCGCATTCCCCTGAATTTTTGAAATAGATAGGAATTTTTGAGATAGATAGCAGCATCTGTTCATTTTGTTCATTTGATAGCAGCATTTGTTCATTTGACAGCAGCATTTTGTTCTTTGTTCATTTTGGTGCCAGTTTGGTGTAGTAGTTAAGGGCAGCGGGACTCTAATCTAGAGAAACAAGTTTGATTCCCCACTCTTCCACCTGAAGCCAGCTGGGTGACCACTCAGACCCATCCACCTCACAGGGTGATTGTTGTTGGGATAATCATAGCACACTTTGTAAGCTGCTCTTAGTGGGCATTAAGTTATCCTGAAGAGTGGTATATAAATTGAATGTTATTATTATGTTATTATTATTCATAAAGTCCATAGATGGCTTTGGGCAATTTTTGTCTGTTCTCTGACTTAAGTATGCCTCTTTTTTCGTTTTTAAAATGTTGATACCTTTATACACTTGCTTTGATAATTCATTATTCCTGAAACAAACTGATTCTACACATAGTTTTCATTTTATACTCCCACTAGTTTGATACCCATGCTTTGCTACGGTATTTAACTACTTTAAAGTGAGCCTTGAATTTCCATCGAAGTGAGTGCCTCTCTACTTGTCTTCCAGGATTGCTTTGCTCATAGAGAGACTGTGCTGCTCTGAGCACCTCAGGGTGATCTTGCTAGTACTTGGCCACCGCTGCTCAGCGCACCACATGTGTATGATGTGCATATTTCTTTGCTGCATCTCTAAGTTACTTCCTTCTTTTAGCGTCGATGTATCTTGCTCGACGTCTGCCAGGAGGCTTCTTGGGAGCAGTAAGAGGTCATGGCTGCGAGAAGTGTGAGGTGGAGTTGGACTGAGGTGGGGGTGGTGTGGTGGGTACTTTGGCAAGTTCATGTGAGAGGTTTGCATCGAAATGGCCCCTAGAAAGGTCATGCACCTTCTCCCCATAAACATTTAAAAACTCAGTTGCCATTTTGACTTTTATATAAAAACCCTATTCAGGAGTCTTGTACCATCTTTCTTCAACTGTCTGCAGTTTCCTTTATCTGATTTTTACCTTAGAACACAAAGTTCCACAGCTGCTGACCAACCAGAGAGGGGAGATGCAAGCAGGCAGGAGCCTGCCAGCCACACAGGAAAGCCTGGCCCCACAGGGAGACTGGCGACCCTAGTGGGCTTCTAGGGGAAGACTGGGAGGTGCATTTTACCTCAGGACACATTCAATGACTCCCAGTAGCAACTGCATACTCTTTATAATGTGGTAGGTAAGGACCAATCTGGCCAAATGACCTCTGTGTTCCCACTGTCTCTGGGGGGGATGAGGTGTGGAATGTTGTGAGCCCTTATTAGCCTGCAAATGCAAATGACCTTGAAAGGCTGGCCCAATCAGAGGGGCCGAGCTGGCAGTGGGTGGGGGCCTGCCAGCCACACAGGGAAGCCATATCCCTTTGGGAAAACACATTTTACCCCTTTTTACCCCCTTAGGGGACACATTTCTTAAATTCCCTTCTTTGTGGGTGTTTACATCATGAAAGGAATGTTCTCCCCAAATTTCATGTTTCTAGGTCCAGGGGTTTGGGCAGGGTCTTGATGAGTCATTCAGAACACTTGTCTTTATACAGAGAGATTGAGATATATATTATTGTTCTGTAAAATAGGTAGAAGATACAAGCGGTAAGTTTGTTCTTCATATTCAACAACAAATGACAGTTGAGAAGTCATAGTCATTTGTTGCAGAAAAAAAGCAGACTTAAGTGGTCACCAATGGTAAGCCATAAGATCAAGCAATGCAAGAGGTATCAATAGGTGGCTCAATACCATGTCTGCATGTATGTATGTATGTATGCATACCCTACCTTTCTGTTCAAAGAGTGGTTAACAAATATAAACATATTATTATAATACAAACCTTAACTAACAAACAATGAATTAAAAAAGAAACCACATTAAAGTTTCTTTTACGCATGGCATCTAGAGGTAGAAATGTTTTGCTCCCCAGGAGAAAGACGGCAGCCAGTTGCAGTTCTGTTTCAAGGCTTGAGCAGACAGGAGTGGAGCTGGCAGGTGGAAACACTCAGCCTCAATGGCAAGTTCTCCCCTTATATAATCCAATAAATGAACACAACAACTCACTAGCAGCCATAGCAAGAGCAATAGTGACTTAGCGGAAAAAGTAGCATCAGATTACCAAAACTAAAAAAAAGCCCCTTATTTTTTTAAAAGTGGCATATAAATATATTAAATATCTGTTTTTAATTTTCTAAACACGTTTCAACTGCATACATGTAATATTTTGTTTGAATGAGATTCCACTCATTCATAACTAACCTAGAAGAAATACAAAATTTTCACCAAAGAGAACTAAACAAGATTGTAAAGGAATTACCCACACACATACAGGAACAAATCTATACGGACACATCACAGGAACCATAACCAGGTACTTTCTGTCTTCTGCCCAAAACACACAAGCCTGGCAATCCATGACATCCTATCGTTTCGGGCATACGGGCCATCACTGTTGGGCTGTCTGGGTACATGGACTCCATTCTCACACCATATGCCATCAATGCCTCAAATTATGTACAAGACTCCAGAGATGTCCTGAGAAAAGTGCAACCACTTTACAGCGTACAAGTAACGCTTCTTTGGCAACCATGGATGTTGAGTCTCTATACAACAACATCCTCCACAAAGATGGACTACAAGCCATTAGGAACACCATCACTGCTAACACTACATTCAACCTCGCTACCAAGCTCTGCCAGTTTGTCCTCACTCACAACTACTTCAGGTTTGGTGAAGATTTATTCTTTCAAATCAGTGGCACAGCCAGGGGCACTAGCATGGCACTACAACATACCAACATTTTCATGGCTGACTTTGAACAGCAATTTCTTAGCTTCCACTTGCTAACACTCTTTCTGTACTTGAGATTTACTGATGACATTTGCATCATCAGGACACATGGGGAAAAAGCACTGGAGGAATTTCACCAGGCCTTCAGCAACTTCCACCCCACCATCAACCTGACCATGAATCAATCCACTCATGAAGTACACCAATGTACAAATATATGACAGATGCTTAAGAATCACCTTATACCAGAAAACTACCAACTGGTTCGTGGTTAGCAATCTAGTGGTTCATGGAAGCTCGTTTCCGTGAACTTCCATGAACTGGTCTACTGGTTTGTTTGGGTCATAAAGGGGAAGTTTAAATGACCATTTACTCAGGGAACTGGCCATATAAACTTTTCCTGCAGCTTGCAAGCGGCAGGTCCCTTTAAACTATCAGCTGGCAGATGGCAGGGGGGATCCCTGCCCGTCCTCCCCCTCCATGGCAGCCATTTGAGGAGCGGGAAGGCCGTTTTTGGCCTCCTCCACCACTGTGCAGGCCCACGCAGTGGCGGAAGAGGCCAAAAACAGCCTCCCTGCCCCTCGTGGGAGGAGGGGGAGGATGCTGCGGGCCTGCAGGGCAAGGCAAGTGTGGGGCTGGGGGTGGGGCAGTTTAAAGAGCCCTCCCGCTTGCAAGCAGCAGGTCCCTTTAAACTATCAGCTGGCATGCGGTGAGGGGGGTATCCCCCCTGCCGCCTGCGAGCTGATAGTTTAAAGGGACCTGCCGCTGCCAAGGCAGGAAATGGCTAAGCAGCTGGAAAGGGGCATTTAAACCCCACGAACCACGAACCATAAACTGGTTCGTAAACTGGCCCCAGATCGTGGTTCCTGGTTTGTGAAAACCCACAAACCATGAAACTCATGGTTCAGGTTTTTTGTGGTTCGTGCCCATCTCTAGCCTCCAGTCACCATCCTAAACAGTAAAGATTCCAGTAGCACCTTCAAGACTAACCAACTTTATTGTAGCATAAGCTTTCAAGAACCACAGCTGCATCTGACAAAGAGAGCTGTGGTTCTCGAAAGTTTATGCTACAATAAAGTTGTTAATCTTAAAAGTGCTACAGGACTCTTTACTATCTTGGAACTACAGACTAACACGGCTAACTCCTCTGCATCCTAAACAGGTATCTGAAGACATGAGTTCTGACTCTCAAAAGCTCTATCTCTGAAAATATTGTTGGTATCTAAGTTGCCACTGGACTCAAATCCTGCTGTTCTACTGCTGTTTCATGTCTCTTGTATGAGTTTGGCTCCTAAATTTTTGTACCGGCTCCTAGATCCTGAGAAAATTTGTCAAGGCCTGTAATAGGAACAACTGCTTTCCTTGTGGAGAGATTCAAGGATCAGCCTACAGCAGGTTTTATGTGACTCATATGGATGTTTTATAATATACCTTACACTCTATACAAAAACATGTACACTGATTACCTATGTGATGATGTTCATTACAATAAATTGTAGGAGGAAAAGAAACAAATCACACAAGAATCTGCAGTAGAGCCATGGGATAATACAGGGATAATACCAGTTGTGGAATTGAACAAAATTAGAATCCATGACCAATGCAAGACATCAAAGAAAATCTAGTGATATAAACAAATCTCGATAAAACAATAAAATCATAAGCTACGCAAAGGAGTTTGGAAATAAAAATGCAAAGAACTTAACGGCTTTAGTTAAGGCATTGACAAGACTTCAGGAAAGAAAAAAAAAGAACATTCAGAAGGTATGCATATTTCCCAACAAGTAGAGATTAAAAAGCCATGACAATATGTAAACTTCCAAGAGGTTATTCAAACCAGAGACTGTCATATTTAGAAATCTATTTTTAGCAAGCCCAAGATGTACATATAAGGGGGAAATTAGAAAACCTAAGATTACTTAAGAAAGGAAAAGAAAATAATTCCAAATTAGAAACATAGAGGGCTAGCAGGAAGATGATAAAAAAATTAGAAAGACTAAGGCATCAGAGTGTGGAAAGAAATTAAGGAAGACTAGGAAATCGCTGATGGGACAGCAGTTATAGAAAGAATGAATGTCCACCCTGAAAAAATGTGCTTTACTATGATGAATTAAATACTGATTAACAGAGATTTGGGCCTGTAGAATCTTAAAGACCAACTAGATTTCCAGGCATTGAGATTTCGAGAGTCAAAGCTCTTCTACTGCAGACCAACATGGCTACCCACCAGAAACTATCTACATAAAAACCAGCGTGTTTCCAGGCATAGAAGCTAATAGTAGTGGGAGGAGGCTGTCAAAAGAGCAACAGCATAGACAGGCTACAGTACAAAGCCATGGTAACTATATAAGATCCATTATATAACAAGCCAATTAAAAAAGGCATTACTTCAGCCAAGTAAATTCATCCATTTACAAATAAAAAGACATTTGGTATTAGTTTATAAAAGCAGAAGAATAGCGACCGAAGATTTTCTTAGACTAGATACTTCAGGCTGACAATGTATGTTTGAACGTTCACCCATGATAAGAATCTCCCATTCTGTTTGATGTGAGGGCGGTTAATCCTTCACAATATTATGGGCCAGAAACAGAAATATTCATGGCCTGAACTGACACAATCTTTTGCAGCACAGGGAATCTTGCCTGACAGTCTTAACCTAACAGGCCCAAATCTCACATGAATCTTTGCACTTGTGTGGCATCCAAAGCCACACAAAGATACCTCTACCTGCTGCTCAGCTACACTAGATATGAGGCCTCTGCCAGACATATATAACTCTTAGTTACAGTCTTGCTGGTATTACAAATATCACATCAAATAAAATTAAATAATAAATAGATTGTAACACAATATTATTGTGTTAAAGCACCCTTCATCCAGGACTTAATACGAGTTAGAAGGTTGACCTAGTATAACTAACAGACACCTGGGTGGGTGAAGAGGAAGGAATTGTTTGCTCCGAGCTTCTCCCCCACGTCCAGGCTTCAGACTAGACTTGATAGGTGGAGAGGGAGGGTGCACGTTTTTAAAAGCCTAGAAGTGCTGTATCTGATAATGAAAAATGTAATTGATTGTCATTAATATGCTAGTGACAAATGCTTCAGATCTCCACACTACCTCTCTCAGTTGCTTCATATAGATGTAGAATCACACATGACAAAATCCAGGGGCATGAAGAATTCTAGACTAAAGCAGGCGACTGGCAACCCTGGATCCTACACAAACCATGTGACTGTTCCACAACATCTGCCCAAACATACTAAAAATCCAGTAAGAGTAATTTATGGCAATCCTCCTCTTCAGTGCAAATGAGACATGGAGTTTCTTGCTATTACTACAACTGGGACTGGGTAAGCATAACAAGGCAAGGCCTCCTTTGCACTAGTGTGTCAAGTAGCCCATGGGCCATTGTATGTAGGTTACTTCTGCTACTGTGCTGGGAAGTTGCATAGTTACAGCCCATAGTCCCAAAAATTGGGCTGCAAGTTGTAAGTAGACATGGGCACGAACAGAAAAGAAAACCCAAACAAGCTGTTTGTTGTTCATTGCCATCCACGAACAACAAACAACGAACAGCAATGAACATGATCCTGTCCACAAACATGTTTGTTGTTCGTGGCCCTTTAAAGATCCCTTTAAACTATCAGCTGGCAGGTGACAGGGGGGATTCCCCCCTGCTGCCTGCCAGCTGATAGTTTAAAGGACCCTTTCCTGCCACGTGCAAGGGGCAGGGCCCTTTAAACACCCCACAAACTGACCTTCCCAATGTCCAATATCCACCAAATTTGCAGGGGACATAGTCCTCAATGTCCTACGAAGACTCCCAAATTTCAGAGAGATTGCACCCCGGGAAAGGCATGATGCACCCCAGGAAAGGCATGATGCATAGGTCTCCCCCTTTGTTGTTATTTGCTTTTCACAGTGGCAAAAACGGGACTCTCTGGTGGACGCTACTTTGAGAGGTTACAAACTGACCTTCCCAATGTCCAGCACCCACCAAATTTGCAGGGGACATAGTCCTCACTGTCCTCCGAAGACACCCCAAGTTTCAGAGAGCTTGCACCCCAGGAAAGGCATGATGCACCCCAGGAAAGGCATGATGCATGGGTCTCCCCCTTTGCTGTCATTTTCTCTTCACAGTGGCAAAAATGGGACACTCTGCTGGAAGTACTTTGAAGGGTTAAAGCCAGAAGGAAAGCCAGAAGGAGTTCAGACAGAGTTCAGTCCCTGCCGTTGCCAGGGGAATTGACTGAAATGCCCCAGACTGTCTGGCTTGATGAATGGCTGACAAAGGCAATGAACGAGGCTCGCAAAGACCACTTGTTCGTTTAGAATGGAGCATCACGAACAGCTTGTTCGCAAACAGACAAACAGGCTGTTCGTGAGTTTTTTCTGTTCATAATGCTGTTCGTGACCATTTTCAGTTGTAAGTGCGTAGGTGGTTGGGGGTATGATGTCAGATCATCAAATGAACTTAAGTACCTGCTTAGCCACGCCAGGCTCTATGGAAGATCGTTAAATGTTTGAGGTAGGGAGGGCAAAAGAGACGGAAGAGATCCCTGGTCAGGTGTAGTTGGAAACTGCCTGCAGAGACGTTCAGATTCAGTTAATGACTGAAGGAAAGCACTGGTGTTTGGAGAGAAGGGGTTTGGGGTACTAGAAAGTGGGTACCAACATTCCTAATTCCAGAAGAGAAAGAGAATACTAAAAGAATACTAAAAGAAAGAAAGAATACTAGAGTGCTTGGGGGGGAAACAAGGGAACCAAAGCCTTAAAAGATAGGCCTTTAAGTATGTGTGAGCATAAAAACTGAAGTCTGTGAATGTTCTGATTTTACCTCATATATGTGTGTGTTTGTATACAAAATAATAATCACAACAACAATAATAACATTCAATTTATATACTGCCCTTCAGGATAACTTAACGCCCACTCAGAGCGGTTTACAAAGTACGCAATTATTATCCCCACAACAAAACATCCTGTGAGGTGGGTGGGGCTGAGAGAGCTTCTGAGAGCTGTGACTGACCCAAGGTCACCCAGCTGGCTTCAAATGGAGGAGAGGGGAATCAAACCTGGTTCTCCAGATTACAGTCCCATGCTCTTAACCACAACACCAAACTGGCCCTAAACCAAACATATACATATACATGTGTACGTGTACATATACGTGTACGTGTATGTGAGTGAGTGAGTGACTGAGTGAGTGAAGTTTTCAACCCTGGATTTCACCTGACCTTTTCCCTTAGTTAATAAATAAACTAGTTAGGTTTTTTTTGGAATTAAAAAAATGAAATAAAAACACCTCTGGTGCCATTTCTGCTGTTTAAGGACGACGGAACATCCTAGCATCTTTATAATTACACTGTGAAACTTTCTTTAGTTTCATCTTTCGTAACATCTAAATGTAGAATGAAAATGATTAAAGTACAATATTGTTAAAAAACAGGAAAAACACCCAATATACCATGTATTCATGGTTAATGCACTTACCCATCTGGAAAACATATGTTAGCTGGTTGCCCTTCTCCTTCCACCTTCCCATCTATATTTTCTTTTGATGAGACAGGGTTGTCAAAGATAAGGCCTCTGGTAGGACTAAATGTCCATAATGAAGAACACATAAATCCTCATATTAAGAACACTATCATCCTCAAAGTAATTTTTAAGCCCTATGAAGTTAATGAGGGGTATGATCTAAATCAGGAGTCTCCAACCTTTTTGGCACCTCTGGAATTCTGAGGTGGGCGCATCAGCAAAAATGGCCACACAGGGGCGGGGGGAGGAGCCAACACCTAAATGGCTGCTGCAGGGGGGTGGCACTAATTATTTTGCTGGGATTGTGCTTTATGTGCGCCAACATTACCCTTCTTGGATCATTTTAAAATGAATATTGTTTAATAATATTTTCTTCCATACACCCATACACAATTATTTTCTTCCATACAAATCATGGATATATTTAAAAAAACCCTAAATTTCTTACTAAGAAACCCTCATCTGGCAGTATCGGTCTTTATTTAACAGGTGTCTAACACACATAGAAAAGGAAAATATGCTTCATCTCCTTTACACGAGCTCTTCTCTCAAGAGCCTGGCCATTTTGTCCTGCACTACTACTTGTAGCAATGACAATTAGTGCTGAGGGAATGAGAGCCAGTTTGGTGTAGTGGTTAAGAGTGCGGGACTCTAATCTGGAGAACCGGGTTTGATTCCCCACTCCTTCACTTGAAGCCAGCTGGGTGACCTTGGGTCAGTCACAGCTCTTTCAAAGCTCTCTCAGTAACACCCACCTCATACGGTAATTGTTGTGGGGATAATAATGACTTTGTAAATCACTCTGAGTGGGCATTAAGTTGTCCTGAAGGGCGGTATATAAATCGAATGTTATTATTATTATTATTAATGGTGAGAGATTCTTGAAATAAGAAAGAGATCCTGGCCAGATTTTGATATGAACATAGGTGGGTTTTGTAAAGTGAACAAAATTTGATCATGTTATTGTCAACTTCTTTTTTAAAAAAAATTAATAGAAATAAAAGCCCATAGAAAGGGCAGAAAAGCAAGAATAAAGAAAAAGTAGACAGTTCCAGAACTTGGAACTTAGAAAGGAAAAAGAACAATAATACATATTTCATTTCCATTCTTCTCTGCAACAACTTATCTTTTTTTTTAGCAAAATTACAGTCTCTCAAAAATGTTCTTTTCCACTACTGCCTCCCTTCTACTTGTTTTATATTCCCCCATTATCTTCTTAATGATCAAAACCACAAATCATCAAGTCACTATTCCTCAATTCGTGCAGGAAGTCAATGAAGGGTTTCCAGTTAGCCAAAAAGATAGACAATGTTTTGTCTCTGATCAAAGCTGTAAGTTTCGCCATCTCCGCTAACTCTGTCATTTTCATAGTCCTCTATTGAAGGTAATTCCGTATTTTTCCATTTCTGTGCATACAACAGCCTAGCTGCAGTAATCATATATAGAAATAAAATCCCATGCTGATTTTCCAACTGTTTGTCCATTAATCACAACAAAAAGGCTTCTGGTTTAAACTGTACGGTAGTCTTTAATATTTTTTGTATGACTATATGAATCTGGGTCCAAAATTTTTTAGGTTTACAGCAAGTCCACCAGAGATGATAAAACGTTCCTTCTTGTTTCTCACATTTCCAACACTTATTTGACATGCCTTTACTCATTTTTGGCTAATCTATCAGGAGACATATACCACCGATACATCATTTTATAAACATTTTCTTTAAATCTAAAACTCAATGTAAATTTAAGCCCCTTTACTCACATATTTTCCCATTGGTCCATCTTTATATTATACCCCCCCAAAATTGCCCATTTTACCTTACAGTCTTTCACAGATTCTTCTTCCATTTCAAATTTCAGTAACAACTTATATATTTTGGAAATGACATGTTCATCATTTGAACAAAGCTCTTTTTCAAACTCTGTCTTTTCCTGCTCAAAGCCCCATAGTTTTTTATCTCATTTAAATCTTTCTAACAGCTGAGCATGTGCAAACTATTGACATTTATAACCCTTAGCTACTAACTCCTCCCTTGACTTCAATTTGCAATCTTCTTGTGAAAATCCTATTAAATCTCCGTAAGTCAACCATCCCTGTTTGAAAGTCATCTCCTTTCTGTAGAACACTTCCTGTGTTGAAATCCAACATGGTGTCTTCTGTGTTAGTCTCAATGTATATTTTTTCCAAATTCTCAAAACAGCTCTCCTAATATAATGATTTTTGAAGTCTGCATTGACCTTTACTTTGTCATACCACAAACAGACATGCCATCCAAATCTCAAGCCATATCCTTCCAACGTCAAGAGTCTCTCATCAACTTCTGATCAAATTATAAAAATACATTAAAACTGCGAGGATATGATGACTTCAAAAGAAGTCCAGTTCAGGTGCATACAGCATTGTAGCCATGCTGTCCAATCGTGCTTAGGCACAAGCAAGCCCAAGTGTGTATTCTTTACATTACTCCACCTTTTGTACAGGTGAGCTACTTTACATAAAACCACTGTTAGCATTATACTATGAACACCAGAAATTCAAGCCAAATCTGGATCATAACATGAGAGGGTATATTAATACCCAAAAAAGCCACTGAAAGTATCATATGGTACAGAATAGTGTATAATGGGGTGTGTGATAGGGGATTTTTTTAAAGAAAAGAAGAAATCCAAGTGGAAGGAGAAAAGTAAAACACACATACAGAGGAAACCAAAATGATGGGGAAAGAAGGGGGATTTTTAAAAAGGACGGAGGAATCTCTCACACACACAAAGTGCAGGGATAAGAGGTAGAATTTAAAAAATACACAGGAAAAGGGGAACAGAAAGAATAAAGCCAACACAAAATAGGAAGCCTGAGCAGGGAGGTGAAGAGAACGGTGATCCCAAGATGTGAAGAAAGGATGTAACGATGCAGACTGTACAGCTCCACCTCCAAATCTCCAGGGATTTCCCAACCCAGAGTTGGCAACCCTTCCAGTCAGCCTGCTTTCATCCCAGTTGGAAAACAGGCTGGCTGGCTTGAGAGGGGAGGGGAGAGAGCCAGCCTGATTTCATCCTGGGCACTGGTACTTAAGAGGAAAGCAGGCTGGCTGGCTTGGGGGGATGGGCTGACGAGGGTTTGATCCCTGCATGCAAGCCAACAGCCTGCTTTTGTCCCAGGTACTGGTACTCAGGAGGAAGCAGGCAAGCTGGCTTGGTGTGGGGGTGCGGTGGGGGAGCCTTCTCACTTGCATTCTAACCATCTTGTGTTGGTCCCCAGGCAGTGACAGCAGAACAGGATTAAGACACACATGCTGGTCTTCTTCCCTCAGGCTGCAGCAGCTCCTGGGGACAGCACATGGGGCGGGGCAGGGGGGGGAGTCCTCTCCTTTTTTCCTTCAGGCAAGTCAGTTTACTTCTGCCCCCCCCCCCGGCTTTTTTCTGTTTCTTCCCTACATCTCCAATGAAAGGGTGGGAAGAAGGATAAGGGATCTTACATTCAGTACTGGGGCCCCTAGTGTTCCGGCTGCTGCAGACGCTGAGGCAATAAACCCTGTTAGGCTCAAGCCTCACCTAGGGTTATCAACTCCTGACTGGGAAATTCCTGGAGATTTGGGGGATGGAGCCTAGAGAGGGCAGAGTTTGGGGAGGGGAGATACTTCAGCAGGGTTTAATGCCATATAGTCCCACTCCGAAGCCATTTGCTCCAGGGAAACGGATCTCTGTCACCTGGAGATCAGTTTCAGTTGGGTAGCCCTGTTTGGCCTGTAGCAGAAGAGCAAGATTCTGGTCCAGGGAGCTCTGCCTCTGGAAAGTTCATATCCTGGCAATCTAGTTTGTCTTTAAGGTGCCACTGGACCCGAATCTTGCTCTGGAGATCAGCTGCAATACCAGGAGATATCCAGTCCCCACCTGGAGGTTGGCAACCCTAGCCCACCTGACCCTGCCCATTTCCGAAAAGGCTCGGCAGGCGCCAGAGTAGATGCCCCGCCGGACTTCACCTTGCCCGGCTGCCTGGTCCAGCTGCGGGCCGGCCAAGCAGGCGCTCGCTCCCTCCCTCCTTTGGGGGTGCGGCCGGGGCGGAATGGGGGTGGGGCCCTTTTCCAGAGGCGCCCCCCCCTTCGGCTCCTGTTCCCAATTAATAAACAGGAGAGTCGGCACGGCAGAATTTCATCTCTCCCCCTCTGGGGCCGAGCAAGAGTGGAGCCGCTCCAGCATTTCCTGCTCTCCCTCTCGCGAAGCCAAGAAGATGGAAGCCATTAAACGCCGAAAGAGAATAAAACTTCTCCGAGCAGAAGGCGACAGCCGCCTCCGTTCCCCTTCTTCCCAGCCCGGCCGGTCCCTCCCGCCGTGCCCTACCTGCACCGCCGTGACCAGCGCTGGGGGGTTTTCCAGCAGCTCCATCTGCAGCTCCTGCGCCGCCGTGACCGCTGCCGAAGTGGGAGGCGATTTGGACATGTCACTTTGCACCATTGGAGAAAAAAGTCGCGGGCGTTTTCAGCAGCGAAGCACCTCGGCGGCCAAATTAGAAATAATAGTGCCACCCCACACGCGCGCGCGCACTTGCGGCGGGGGCAGCGGCCGTGATTGTTGCTGCGCGAAGGTGGGTCTCCTGCGCCCTCAGGCGCGAGCCATTCCGAGACGATGGAGCGCTCGCTGGAAGGAGCGGGGGGGGGGAGAGCGAAGAGCGGCTGCGAGTCCGAGCGCCCGCCTCGCCCTGCCTCCACCTCGGCGCTTTCTGCTTTGGAGAAGAGCACGGCAACCGCTACTACAGCTGAGGAAAGGGGAGGAGACGGGGAGGCGCCTGAGGGAAGCTGCGAGCGACAGCGACGACCCTCCCTTTTCCTTTTTGTCCCCACCCTCAAAACCTATGGAAGAGGGAAAGCGCGCGGCCATCTGAATGTGGGCAGGAGTTTCTTTGGGGGGAAGTGGCAAGCCGATGCGGTGGAGTATCATCTGAGGGGAATTTTATGATTGTGGAAAGTTTTAGGTGGGTAACGGTGTTGGTCTGCAGTAGGACAGCAAGATTTGACTCTAGTGGCAGCTTAGAGACCAACAGGTTTTTTCAGGGTGTAAGCTTTGGAGACAGAGCTTCCTCCTTCAGATACCTGAATACGCCATACCTATACAACTCTGCCACTGCTGTCTGAAGAAGGGCGCTCTGACTCACAAAAGATTACACCCTGAACATCTTGTTGGTCTCTAAGTATCTCTGGACTCAAATCTTTATATAGTTTCTCTTAGTGTTTTCCACTTTGCAATTTCACTGACAGTATTGCTGACTTTTCTTAGCATGGCAATATGTTGATTGCTTTTATGTCTTTTTGTTAGTGTACAGTTGTGACAGCAATAACAAAAAACTATTCTTTTGCTGACATGAACTAGAATTGCATAAATGTAAAACAAGAAGGTGTGAACTTTACCTAAAATATCTGCTCAAGTATTTTATTTGTTTAGATCTCATCTTTCTCACTGAGACTCAAAGTGGATTACATGGTGCAAGACAACAGGATAATCAGTTGTGATATTCAATAAAACAAGACAATAGAGTATGGAATTGCAGAAATTTCAAAGCAAGCAAAAATCTAGTCCTGAGCGAATGCTGCAGCAAAACGTATGCAATTGACCAGACATATTAAACAACATAGAGACTGCCCAACAGGAACATATCTACATCCACAGACATAGCCCATTAGTATAGTTCACATTATTTTATTCTAAGGCATTTTTCTTAAGCATTACCTCACAGTACATCTCCACTATTTATGTAAAAATGTCTGTGTGCTTCTTAGAACTTAGAGGAAAAATAGTGTTAACAGTCTTGATTATTTAAACATACCACTGTATGAAGCAACTGTATAAGGGAAGAGTCAGACTGGAGGAATGCAAAGCAGCCCTACAAAGATGGGTTATGTCATCACTCATCATTCACAAACCCCCTACGATGGTTTGTCTCCAAAGTCAACCAAGACATCTTACAAAATGCAGCCTCTCTCTAGCCATCTCCAAACAAGGGCCGTTTCCGCAAGTTAGGCACAATGAATTGCTTGCTTACAAGCAAGGATCTACAGATACCACCCATTTGGATGGTAAACCTGCTAGGCAGAAGTTGCACCAGCCAATTACACTGTTAGTAAGTTAAAGGAATCATGGTGAATTCTTAAAAAGTATGCAGTTATGCACTGGTTCTCTTTAAATTTCTATTTAATCTTAGCATAATCTGTCAGCATTACGTATGTAGATGAAGTAGATAAATACGTTGCTGTAAGTTAAGAATTACTATGGCATTGTTTTGTCAGAAATACATATTTTCTGTACTCCCTACATGTCCCTTTTTATTGTTGATTATCCCAGGTATACCTGCTTCTTTTATTAATAATTTGTTCACTGTTTAGCCAAGAAATCTGCTTTCAGTCTTTCTAGGATACCTATTTATGGCATCTATTAATGGAATACATTGTAGAGAGAAAGATTAGGACAGTCAGTGCTGTCTTCACTACTTCTTTATTATGTTCCTTGTCTACTTTAAATCTGCAGAACACTAGAGAGAGAGAGAGAGAGGGAGAGAGAGAGAGAACATTCCATTCTTGCCTGATATCCTTGAATGACTCTGTAAAGAGGAGAATGAGCAAAGTGCATACATGACCATCCTGCTCTTGGTGGTTCTCTGCTTCTGATGATCAAGTCTATTGTCTCGTAGTAATCTTGCCAAGCAATTTCACAGTGGGTAAGTAAATGCAAAAATGGCTTTGCCCTTGCCACCCGTTAATGAGCAAGGAGCTGCAGCTAACCTTCTTTCCCACCCTGTCACTTGTATGATATATATATTTGCAAACATTAACACTTTACATATTTGGGTATGCACTTAAAACCTCTTACTTTCATAGATAATGAGTGTAGCCATGCTTCTAAAAAGGGGAATGTTTATATGCCGTTAGAAAATCATTTATGTATTTATTTCAAATACCTATCTCCTGCCTATTTCCTTAGATTCAAGTCACTAGCAAAGCATGCACAAGTTGCCAACACATAAAAACAATGTAATAGCTAATCAACAAGATAAAAACACATTAGAATGATTCTGTACACTAAGACCCTCAGTCGATGAGATGGTGGAGAGAGCTGCGACTGAATTTTCCCAGCATTTTAAAAGTTAAAAAAGTTAAAAGATGCATCTGACAAAGAGAGCTGTGGCTCTCAAAAGCTTCTGCTACAATAAAATTGGTTAGTCTTAAAGGTGCTACTGAACTCTTTGCTATTTTAAAAGTCAAAATAGTATCCCAGTTTGGATTGTGATCATGGTTCTGATGAAGGACAGATTTAATTTTCCTCTACAGTTAGCCCATTTAATTACCTTCTTCTACCCACCTACCCACCCCTTTACTAGTCCAGGAAAGGAAATGAGGCAGGAGGGTTCTTTACAGGGGCAATTCTCCATTTTGGTCTTATTGCTGCCACAAATGCAAAGACATTTGCAGTGACTTAGAGCCTCCTCATGGGGCAATTCCCTGTTCTTTCCCCTCCCATTTGCTGTTCCCCCCACACATTTCCATTAAGCTTTTTGCTTTTCTTTCAATTAGTAGTTTGTATACCAATGTATAAAAGCTTGCCAGGAATGGCAAGAAGTGGGGGCTGACTGGCATGAGGGAAAATGGTGCCAAATATGGGCAGGGAGGTACAGAAATCTATGCCTTCCCTTCCACATTTTCTCCAAGTCTTCTTCGACTACAATTTTTTTGGAAAGACTATACCAAAGACTATACCAAAGGTTTAGGAAAAATTACAGTGGAGCCTGGGAAGATCTTGAAGGGACATGATGACCAGAGAACAATGTCATGTAGAAGCCCCCAGAAGAACCACTGCAGCTGGGGAGGCAAGCTAGAGCAAAAGTTCAATGTGGAAGCAGAAGATGTCCATTACGGTCCCTTCCAGGGCCAGTAACACCCAAGGTAGGGGAGTTTTGGTGAGATCATGCAGAATTGGATGAGTTAAACCTCCTCTCTCCTTGCACCATAATTCTAGTCCAAATCAGGGCAGTACACAGATGTTATTCAGCTTCTTTAAAAGCTGCAAAAATCTAACAATGGATTTCCCAGCATCTTATTTTATTAGGCCCTAAGTAGTGATGTGGAATTACAATCTTTACTCATGATGCACAAGGGCAAAATGTGTTTATATGAGGTCTTAGGGACCAAACAATCTCAACCTATTCTCAAACTTTAAATAGGTAAGAAGCTCGGCCCACTGGCATGGGACTGTGCAAAGACTGCAGTTTTATCTGGTAAAGGGAATGATTAGAGGTTATATGTGATTCTGTTATTCTCTGTCAGGATGATTTTTAAAAAAAATTGTAAATCTTAGCTGCTGCTTTCCTCCATGTTTCTGGTTATTTCAAGATTAGTGCTGGCGTTTTCTCCATTGAAATGAAAATGTTTCTTTCAGTTCTGCTTCTTGTGCCTGTACTCAGGATACCTCACCCCAGCCTCTGTTGGGCCTTCTTTGGTATACAGAGGTGGAAACTGTGATTCGATGGGGTTGCACAGGATTTCCATTTCAGGTTTCAGAGAGGGGCAAAGAAATTTCAGGGGGTCAGGGATTAGGGACACTATTGTGGAATAAACGTGTATAGCAAGAAGAACTGGTAAGTTGGCTGCCCTTCCCCAGAGGCACTGTTGGTAAAGCAATTACTCTTTATGGTTCCATCCTAATACTTAAAATTTATATAAAACTTTGAAGTGTTCAAAGCATTTCATATAATTATCTTAGTAACATTTTCAACAACTTGACGAGATAGGTCAGTATTAGATTGAGGAGATTAGACTGAGGTAATTATTAAGTATCCCTGACTATGACAATTTACATCGATTTGTGTAAAGCTGAACGATATGCATTCTAAAAATTAATCTTAGAGCAATGTGGACACAGTCCACATTGATTGGTTTATAGCAAATGTATACCGTTTTTTAAATAAAATACTTTTCTGTACTGTTTTACAGTATTCATTACAGAGTTATTCTCTTAGGGCTGCTGCCTCCCCTCTGATTGGCTGACTCTATTAGCTACCCCACCAATGATGCCTAATGTCACAAACTAGTCCTATGGCCCTTAAAGCCATGAACCTCACATCTAGATGTTGCAGGTGGCATGAGCCGTGTTGGAGCTCCCCAAACCCATCTCACAGTCATATATACTCCCTGGGACTGACCTTTAAAAACCATTGAGTACTGCAGGAAAGGAGGTGAGGCTTCTGTCTTTCTTCCTGCACTGTTTTCATTAGTGGTTACAGCTGCCCAGTAGCTGTTTGTCCCCTTCCTTGGATTCCATGTGCTATCAATCACATAATCCTTGGACACATGGAGCTTGAGGAGCATGGCCATACACACACACATACCCATGGTCATTTCCTCTAGGGAAAATGGCAGAGGAGGGAAGGTTGAAGCCCCTCCCCCCCCTTAGTGCTCAGAGCTGTGTCAACCAAATCAGCAGTTTTTAAATGTGTGTCCCAGAGAGTCTGTTTGATGGATTGGGAGACCCCTGACATGGCTTGTGTCACCTTTATCATTTAGATGCACCCTTATGCATCAACATAACCAATAAAAATAAAAAATGCCAGATTTCCCCACCCCAGCAAACTATTATCTTTTGCTGATTTCACCTATCTTGTTGATATATAAAAATATTCACATCATAGTAACATATTCAATTTGGAGTAGCATGTACACAACCAGAAAATTAAAGAATGCATTTTTTTTTCAAGCATCCATTTTTACTACTAACCTAAATAGTCAGGTACAAAGGATGAACTCTACTACCATATTCAGTCTCAAAATCTTATCACCATAGACTGAAGTTGTCTTTTAAATTTTGAAACTCTATCATCAAAAATAGTTTGCTTTTTAATTACACTCCATAATTTATTACCTGGAGACCTATATGTATGATCAGAAAAGAGAGAGATTCAGAAAATGATAAACTTCATTGTGAAATGTAAAGTTAAAGCTCTAAGCTTCATCTAAAGCTAACAGAGAGCAACAGCTCCATGGCAACAGGGACCAGAGCAACATTCAGTAAGAGCTTTTATTCCCCACAGGATGTAAGACATTGCTTTCCTAATCACAGCATGTAAGACAGGAAAAGTTCTTTGTTTTTTTTCTACTTTAGCAATGTGTACTGTGTTCTAAAATCACTGTCCTATTTTAAAAATATTGAAATGTTGGAAGAGTGAGCAAGAATTAAAAAGTGATCAAAATATAGAATCAAGTAAGTACTTATGCTAAGAAAAGTACCACTGCATGAGTCTATTTTATATATACTTTCAGTGAAGGAAGGAAGCAAACCTAAATTCTGTCTTCCTGATAAGAACACATATGACAAAAGATGCAGCAAGTTGGTAAGAAAAGTGCCAGGTAATTTTATGGAAAATACAGTGAGGCAACCAGTAGCATGCAGTATCTTCAGTTTATATACTAGTGCATGGGTTCTGAGAAACAAACAGAATTAACTCAAAGCATTTACACTGAGGGTATAATCTGATAGGTGTCACTGAGACTTGGTGGGATGAATTTGTGACTAAAGTACAAGAAATGAAGAGCATATTTTCTTCAAAAGAAATAGATACAAAAGAAAGGGGGTGGTCAGTACTATTGTAGTTCCGGAGCAAGGAGAGAGGCAGGAGGTGAAGGAGAACAAGATTGCCACCACGCAAAGCTGGAAAGATAAATGCCCACAACTTTGTTGATTACAACTATTGGAGCACTGGAGGGCATGGTCCCAGGGATTGGATGACCTGCCTGCTGTTTAACGACACCCCTCCCAACCTGCCTGCTGGGAGACCACTGTGGGATAGGAAGTGATGTGATTCCCTCTTAGGCTCAAGCCACTTTGTGGATTCCCTGCCACAATAAAGCCAGACGATGGCCCCCAAGCTGGGCCATCCCCAAATGACTCCACCCCAAGTTCCCTTAAGGGGATACTCAAAATGGAGGTGAGACAGCACACAGGCGCTGTTTCCCCCCAAATGAACCCAGCCCAGTGTCCCATACCACTCACTAAAAGCAATGATAAACAAGTAACAAGAGAACCAGGAGATTGCTCCATAACCATTACTACCATAGATAGAGAAGAGAAAGAGAAGGAAAGCCAGATGGACTGCCTTGTGCTCTGCAGTGGGCCCCAGCTATGAAGGTGCCAAGCAGACCAGAGGGAAAACTTCCTCCCTCTGGTCTGCCTGGGTATCCCCCCACCCCAACCAGCCCATGATTGGGTGCACAGCTGCAGCCACTGGAACCACCCCAGAAGTACTTGTCATGTCCCTGGAAACTAAAGACACAGACAGAGGAATCTGTCCCTGAGGCTTCCCACGTGCTACTACAGCACAGGGACACTGGGAGGGAAAGGGAGGGGAAGAAGGTGCTCATCCCCACTCCTTCCAACCTCCACCTGAGGCTGCAAATTGGACCCTGGGTAAGTCCAGAAGCCCAACTTATATGTAAAGAATGTATACACCTGAACAGAAACCCACAAATCTGAGAATGGAAGCCCTGTTTAAAAGCATCTAGGTAAGACTAGAAGAAGGAGGAAGGAAAAGCAAGATCACTAGGACAGTAAACTACAGATTGCACAACTCACTAGAAAATCTGAATACTTCCTTACAGCAAAAAAAATTCTCACAGAGGCAAGGCATCTTTGTGTGGAAGTTTTCCCACACTGTTCTCTCATCCTTCAATCCCTCTGATTTCCAGAAAGATTATTCCTGGGAGCAAGGGTAAAGCCCTGTTCATTGGTGAGCTAGATTGAGTAGGGACAAGAAGATAAAATTAATCAATTTCCTCAGTTGAGCTGTATTTGTGGAAGACGAAGGAGGAGCAATTTCACCTTCTTGCCCCAAGTCAAGTGGTTATTCCTCCCACAAGCCTGAGAATGATCTTTGGAAGGAGCTATCCAAACAGAGAGGAATGCAGAAAAACTCTTATGTTGCGTGTCTGGTGGTAAGATATTGCCCATTTGTGACAGGGGACTTCAACTATCCTGACCTCTGCTGGAAATCTAACTCATCTAGGATCAAGGGGTTTAATTAACTGACCTGCCTTTTGGACCCCTTCATCTCTCTAAAAGGGTATTAATCTTTACCAACAGGAAAGAACTGAATGGTGAAGTGAAAGTGACAGAAGCATTTCAGGAAAGTTACCATGTCATCTGGTAGTTTGTGATAGCAAGGAATGTGAAAAATGAGCAGTCATATGCATAGCTGCAAATTTAGTAAAACTGATTTCAAAGAACTCAAAATAAAAATGGATAGGATCAAATGGTTTGCAATCCTGAGGAAGAAAAGACCTCGGGAGGCATGGGAGATTATGAAAAGTGAAATAATGAAGGCAGCTACTAAAAGCTGTACTATCATAAGGAAATTGATTCGTTTAGTAATATGGCTCTTTCTGATTTAATCTGAACCATGGAAGAAGACTGATTCTGGGGTAACAGCACTGAGTGCTGATTTATACAGCATAGTTCCTAATAAGGTATGACTGACTCCTACAAATGAGTTCTGTTTCCAGCATTAAAGTCTAAAAAAGTGCAAACGGTGCAAACAGCCCACTGTGACACCTACAAGCTTTTGAATCAATTATACAATTTATTTGCATGAGCATCCAGATATAAGAATCACTCACAGCAGGAACCCTCAGTATAGAAAATGTCAGTTTTGTGCAGCTTGAAATACCTTTGTGTTTTTTACTTTAGAGAGTTTCATGTGTCTGTAAAACTCAGCTTTCAATAGTGAGTTCAAGGTTATTAAAGTTTCCAAGTACTGAAGCACTTACAGATTCAGATTTTGAAAGCCTTGTTGTTTGTGTCAGGTAAAATATGCCCAAAATTCACTATGTGGAACACTCACATCAGATCTTGTTTAAAGCATGCTAAATAGAGGAGTGCTTTCCACAGAATAAATTAATCTGGTTAGGTTTTTACTTTAGCTTAGAAGGTCATCCCACTATGAACACATTCTGACACATAGGCAGTCAGTGACAAATTGGGAAGCAAATCGTGTCATCTAGAACATTTTGTAACATCAGAATAGACCTTCTCTTAGGTCTGCTTCACATGTGATAAAATTGCAAGATTCAGGTCCGGTAGCACCTTAAAGGCCAACTAGATTTCCAGGGTATGAGTTTTCCAGAGTCAAAGCTCTCTTTGAAAGCTCACACCCTGGAAATCTAGTGAGTTTGCTGCCTTATGACTTTAAAAGGAGATGGGACAGATTCATGGAGGAGAGGGTTCATCAGTCTTACTGAAGATGCCTTGAGCCGAAATGTTTAGTGAAATAAATAAATGCTAGCCATGTGATTAAAAGAAACCTCCGTATACAGAGGCAGCAACTTTTTGACAGCCCACACTAGGAGGCAGCATCAGGGAGTGACCTTGGCTTCTACGCCCTGTTGTCTGGACCTCCGGGGCAATGTTGGCTGCCATGTGAAACCATATGCTGGACTACATGAGCCGCTGGTCTAATCCAGCCGGCTCCGTTTATGTAATTATGCTCTTATGCTCATCCTATATATGTATGCAGCTCTACATACACATGTATACTGGTATGCTTTCTATGTAGATTTTTAATAGGTGTAACTGACCTTACATGTAAGACAAATTCATACTAACCAAGCATACATAATTCTTGATTCATAGCTAAATACAGCATACCAGCTGTATATGGTGGCCCAACAGCAGCACTGCTTACCTGCATTAGTCTGCAAATATCTCAGATATGACAGCCCATGCTGAATCAATGAAATTCAATTAGTTACCCATAGGTCTTAATTTCACAATGTTTTCTATAAGTAGCTATGCAAATTACTTTATGGAGCCCATATATAGTTTTTAACATAATTAAGTCCAAATAGCTATTCACAGTCATCTCTTCAAAATATTTCCAAAATTATCTTCAAATCAAACATATCATATCTGGATTATTAGCATATCACAATGACCTATTTTTTGTTTTGGGTACCTCAATACAGACCAGGACACATTATTTTGAAGGTGGATGTAGAGCGTGGGATCCAAGATGCTATATGTATCCATACTATATCTTGGACACATATACATAACAGGAGCAAGATACTATATGTATCTTCCTGGCTGAACAGGAAGTTATTCATTTATCCTCAGGTTTCTTGTTCTATTCCAGTCTAGATAGAAAGTCTTCCAGTTGTTTACTCCTGTCTCCAACCTCCAAAGCAAAGTTTGTGAGGAAGGGGTAGGACTGAGCATACACTGTTCTCTTTATGCTTACTGGGAGACAAAGTTAACAAACAGAGGACCCACTAAACAGTATAGTAATAATTCATAATTTACCTTTGTGTTTGTTCACTTTATTAATAACCTTGAAAGTGATTGTTCATAATTTGAGCCAACCACTACTGGGAAACAAAGGCAACCCCAGAAAGAAACCATGCTCTCCCCCAGACCATTAATCAGGACCTCTCGGTGATTAATCAAGATACATTTCGAAACAAGGATCCTGTTATATTAACATTCTTGTCCAAAGACCTAGATTCACATTAGCATTTTTGTTTTATTTATTTTTTAAAAACTTATATGCCACCTTTCCATCTAAATAGGGACCCCAAGGCAATGAACAACAGAAACTAAAACATTTATGACATTAAAATAACATTTACAATCTATATATAAATTCAATAAAAACATGCAGACATATAAATAGACAAATACACATAACCAGGAGGGAGGTAAACTCTTAGTGAGTTTACTGAGGGTATGCCAAACAAAACAAAACAAAATTTACCCGCTGCTGAAAGACAATGACAGAGGGAGATAGGCAAATCCCACTGTAGAGGGAGTTCTGAAGTTTTGGCACCACAACCAAGAAGGCCCTTTCTCAGGTTGTCACACCCCTAGCTTCAGGTGGCAGGGGCAACTGAAGCAAGGCCTTCAACGATAACCAGAGTAGACAGGTAGGTTCATATAGGAGAAGGCAGCCCTTAAGGTATACTGATCCCAAGCTCTATAGGGCTGCAATACTACTAGCACCTTGAATTGGGTGCAGATTGGGAGCCAATGTAGATA
This sequence comes from Eublepharis macularius, assembly GCF_028583425.1. NCBI lineage: Eukaryota > Metazoa > Chordata > Lepidosauria > Squamata > Eublepharidae > Eublepharis > Eublepharis macularius. The sequence continues at coordinate 66,574,110 of NC_072800.1, read as the reverse complement.
GAACAAGACTGGAGTGCTATGGTTCCTATGACCCACTTCAGTCAACACTCTGGCTACTATATTCTGTACCAGTTGGAACTTCCAGGTGGTCTTCAAGGGCAGCCTCATGTGAGTGCATTGCAGTAATCTAACCTAAATGTTACCAGGGCATGCACCACAGTGGCAAGATCTTTTCCATCTAGGAAGGGCTACAACTGGCTCATCAGACGGAGCTGGTGAAAGGCACCCCTGGCCACTGCTGCCACCAGTTTATTCAACAGTAGGCCCACGTTTAGCAACCCCAAGCTACAAACCTGCTCCTTTAGGGAGAATACAACCCCATCCAGAACAGGAGATTACCCTCATTACTGTGCCAAACCTTCTCCCTATCAGTAGCAAATCCATTTTGTCAGGATTAAGTTTAATCTTGTTAATCCTCATCCACCCCGAAACTGTCTCCAGGCACGTTTTCACTGTTTCCAGAGCCTCCCTGGTATCTGTTGGAAGCATGAGATACAGTTGAATGTCATCTACATATTGGTGATAACTCAGTGATGCACCAATGCTCACTTCAAGGCAGAGGCAACTACTCCCTCTCTCAGAGAGGCATTTAATGTCTTCTGGCCCCAATCCACCAGCCCCCCCCCCTCCTGATTTAAGCAATCAGGAGAGGCAAGGGTCATACAAGTAGGGGGGGGGAGGTTTTTCATTTCATTTACTAACAACAGTCTGTTGGAATCACTTCTGAAGTGACCAATTCAATGAAGAAAATAGACTCAATGAAGAAAATAGATACTTCTTCATGTCCTTTCCTTCTTTGGAAATGTTTCCAGCTACTGAGAAGCTTTGCCTTCTTCCTTTTCTTCTTTTCTTCCTTTGCCACTCAGGAAGTTTAACTGCTGGCTCACCTGGATTGTTCTCTTCTTTTACCATGTCTTTTAAAATTAACCTTTTATTTTTCACTTAAGTCCTTAGTAAAGCTTTGATTTCACTATAGTCCCGGTCTCATTATTCCTTTCAAATGTGCACTAGGAACTTTGTGACTTTGTCAAATGATCCATTGGCTTCTGCTTCTGCTAGATCAGGCGTACAGCCAGCAACTTCTAGAAGAGAGAAATTATGAAAAAAAGGGTTTCTTCCTTACACTCAAACCACCTAGATGTTATGTTGAAATCAAACTGGAATGTGGGCCCATTCATATGGATATGTGTCTATGGCACATGTGCTCTGCCCACATTCAATAACAGTCTTTAGGGTGTCATAAGACTTTTTGTGAATAAACACCACATATACACCATACTAACTATGCAAATACAGATAAAAATTGTGTTAGGAGAGTCAAAAATCATGATGGTAGCCCATGCATAAATCACATCTCTCGTTTATGTTGAGAACACCCCTGTTGCTCCAGCTGTCCAATTCGCTTCATGATTTCAATAGATGTTTACATGCTTAAAAATTGCGTTGCTTTGACCACATCCATACAAACTGTGTGTTCCACTTTCTCCAAGATATTAACACAGCAGGAGACCCTATTCTAGCAGTGATGCTAACTAGAGGGGCTGTTCTCTTGAAGCAGAGAGGGAGTTACACATACAACTTCCATTACCACTAATCTCTATGCACTGAGAGCAAAGAGAGATTAGACCCCCATGGTAGTGTTTTCCAACTGAAATCCAGATTGTGAGGGAATCTGCAGTGTAATCAAGAAAAACCACATATTCTTGTTACTCTACAGCTGGAAAATGAATTACCAGCAGGGGGAGGGAGCTTGTATTAAAATAAAAAAATTAAGGAACCGCATGCTGCTCTCTGAAACTATCTAGGATATTGTGTGAAGTCTCAAAGAGCCAACTAAAGCAAGGACAATGGGCCTGAAAGGGGTGCTGATGATAAGCTTCCTGGAACATCTGGTAATTAATCTTAGTTTGGAAGATTTTAGAGTGTTGGCTAATGTAACTGCTATTCCTTTTCATGGCAGGAAAAATGTCAACAGTGCATTTGGCAAGATAATTGCCACTTGTTTCTTATAGTAGGAAGGAGGGAAAGAAGGAAGGATAGCTTAACTAAATTTAGCAAAAGGAATACTGCAAAAAGTACTGCAAATCTTGAAAAACAATAACATTTGGGGTAATATTGAATGTAAGAATTAACTGTACAATGTATTTTTCCTTATTTTCAGCTGTTTCATAAGATCACAAAATTATCTGATCCATGTTTGGCAGCACATGTATCCAAGTATTTGGGCACAAAGTCCTACCAATAATAAAATTCTCAAACTGGTTAAATGGAAATATCAGGCCAAGACAGTAGACTAACACCAACAGCCAGTAATATGGATACATTACCAACGAATCAGGAGCGTTCAGCAAAACATTGAAGCCATTAGCAATCCAGAGTTAAGTCTACTATATCATGCACTTGCCATTTCTGAATCCAACTTAAAAAGTGATAACCAAGAATCTAGAACCAAGGCAGAGACTTCCAGTGTTGTAAATTATTCCAGGTTATCAAGCAATTATCATTTTTCTTTTTTTACAGAGCCAATATTTACCATCCTCCTTCTCATTTGTCCAGTCTGGAAGACTCCATGCCTCATTCTCTGATTGGGTTTGAAAGGTTAATATCATGCGTGAGCTAAGTATGTTTTAAAATGTCTTTCCCCAAAACTATTGTATAAGCACTGACAAGAAGTATTTTTTACTTGGCAGCTCTCCCTGAACCCTAGAACTACTCAGCTGGAATAATGGAAAATGAAGTTTTAGAGTACCCTTCAAGCCATTCCCCCAAATTTGAGGGAGAAACATACGGATTTCATTCATTTAGGATTTTCTGGTTGCAAAGATGTTTTAGAGCACACATGCATACAAACTTACACATATCAATTCATCTGGAGTGTCATGGAATTACTTTGACCATTTGGGAATATGTTTTAAGATTCCTGTTTAGACTGGGGGATTACAAATGCTGCTTTTTCAGCTTTTCCTAGTAATAATTTGGCACTATATGGTTACTACTTTTCAAGTTTATGGTACTGGCCTGGGGTAGCTGAATATCACTTTAAGACACGTTGCCTTTTGAGATATCATCACAAATGAGTAGAAGGATGTTAAGCATATCACGAAAAGTGCTGGGAATCAGTTAAGGCACCATGAGCACCACCAGATCAATTGTTCAAGAGGGATAGATCAGATTATTCCAGTTTCATCGAAGTCTCTAGGCAGTTTTTGAGCAATCAGCCCAAAGAGCCTTTTTTAAAAACTGTAATGAAAATGGTCCTGGTTTATTACAGCCATCAGCCTTTCTTTGAATTGCTGTTCTTCATATGGTTCAGTATACACTTTAATATATACCCAACATTGTGAAATGTGTCCTTTCAACATAATAATCAGAAGTATTTTGGCATGAGATATGCATATGCAGTAGTCCACAAATTGCAGCTGGGCTTGATAGTAAAGTATAATATTCTAGCAATCAGCTGCAAAGTCCTGTCCCACCACTTTATTGCCTGTAAAAATAATTAATCAGACCTTATACTAGATGGGGATGAAGTACTCCATTCTTCTTGGAAGGTACATTAAAAGTCACATACAAGAGGGTCAACTCCTATTTTCCATTAATTTTTTCTCATCCACTTTTAAAGCCTGCTAAAGTTCCACAATTCACTCACTCTTTGTACAATCTAAGTTCTCTTTTGAACTTAGGTACATGTACTTAAATACTAAGTACTTTATACTTAGATGTCTCCTTTGGCTTAATAGAGCTTAACACAATCTTCATGAAGTTGGATTTCTTTTCATTTCTTTACAATATTAGAAGATAATGATTATTGACAAACTTGCTCACATCAGGTTCAGTTTGAATACAGAATCCAAAGTTGATGAGTCCTGTTCCATCTTATTGGTTCTGTTTCAAAATGGTTCTACCTACTGAAACATTGTCTTGAAAGGTGATGTCACTGTGATCTTCAGTGGCTAGAAAACTCTTCAGGAGACATTTGTCGTTTGTCTTATCATCATGTCTTAATCTGCTTGGCCGCATGGTATCATAGTTTCTTCACATTCACTCAATTATTCCTTCTTGGCTCAGTCATGGTGTGAAGAATGAAACCAGAGAAGAGGAAAGATATCAGGCTCAGAAGCCCTAAACAACTCCTGACAGGTTGTCCTCCAAACCGCTGATGAGCTCTTCTGTTTCTCTTTTCCAGTCTGAAATATCTTTTTGTAACCTTTTTTCTCATTTCTTTCATAAAATTTTGTTGACCTCGCGTAGTTATGAAGTGTGGTTTTATGTTGCTCCACAAATCTGTCAACAAAACTTTGTCTCTGGGACTTCTTTTCACTCCCCCATCTGTCCATGAAATTCTGAGTTCTCCACAATGACACATGACAACTTAACAGATATGGAAATGTTCTTCAGAAGATACTGGCTCATTTTCCTGAAAGTAGCCACAAAAGCTTAATGCCACGGGCTCTCCAAATAAGATGGGCAGGAGGAAGTTCCTTGCTGATGAAGCCTGGAAAGCGATCATCTCACAAAGCCTTTGCCGGCAAACTGCTGTTTCTTTGGCACATCCGCATGGTCCACTCACGAAGCTGGATTTCAGACACAGACACTGTTGGAGAACACAGAACAAATCCATTAGCTCCTGTGCTGAGCGGATAGCTAAAGGGACAACTAGCATCAGCAGAAACTCTAAGATGGACTGAGCCAGTTTCTCATTCCACAAGTTTCCATCTAGTCCCCTTGGGCTGCCTACCAGTGAAGGGTACCCCTCAACTCTTCAATTCCGGGCAAGTGCCACAGCTAGATTCCCCCTCCTCTTTTATGCTTTGTCCAGTTGTGCAGAAAAAAGTGAAAGAACAAGAAGCAAATTTCAGCAGGAAGGTGGTTAAATCCCATGCTTGTGTGTACCTGATGAGGGGCAGGATGAAGATCAAGGCCATTAAGTGGGTGAGGAGACCATGGGAGGATGTTGGGAAACGGGTGGATGGGCAGTAAATGCAGAACAGATGACAGGAAAGACAACTACTAAGATGGAGAGGCTGCAGCAGTACCAGGCAGAACCACACACAAATGATCAGAGGCCAGGCAGCATCCATTCATCTCAACTGCTGCTAAGGCATCCCCTGTGCAACACTCCTGCTATTTTAGCTGGTCTTGCTGACTTGTCTTCTCTAGCTCCCAGAACTGAACAATCATTTGAGAGGCCATCACTCAGCAGTAGACATGGGCACAGAGCAGGAAAAAGCCACAGACTGTTAGTCTATGGTCCATCACAGTTCATAGACCATGGACCATTCACAGACCCACCCTGGTTCGGGATCCAGTTCATCTGTCTGTGGTCTGTCACTTCTGGGGGCCCTAGCACCGCTCCCTTCACACTCATACTCCCTTCACACTCATTCTCAGTGTGTCTTCAGCAGGCTCTCCTCCAGCCACCCTCCAAGTTTGGCCAGGTTTGCATTTTGAATGTCCAAGTTACCGACCCCCAAAGTGGCCACCCCCAGGAAACTTCCAATACATAGAATAGGAGCCGCAAATGCCAATTGACTTGCTTTGGCTTGCAGCAATTGGCTAGCCGAACACCTCACAATCAAATAAGAACTGAAAGGGGGGGAATGAGACAGAAGAGTGAGCCCTCAAGGAGAACGATAAGCTTGCACCCAGAGCCTGACTGCAGCTCTGAGACAACCCTAGGCTATCTCACTGCCCCACAAGCAAATAAGAATTGAAAAGAAAAAAAGGAGAAATAAGAATGAGCCCTCAGCCAAGGAAACCCAATAATATTGCACCCAGAGCCTGACTGCAGCTCTGAGACTGGGTTGTGGCACTGCCCTAGGCTAGCCCACCACCCCACAAGCAAATAAGAATTGAAAGGGGGAAAAATGAGAAACGAGAATGAGCCCTCAGCCGAGGAAACCCAGTAAGCTTGCTCCCACCCAGAACATTGCTGCAACACAAGCCCCAAGCCTTCCTCTGGCGCAATCTGAAAAAAAAACTCCTGCAACAAGCAGCTCCTCCGAGCCGGTAATCAGTTGGAAAGTGAAACCGTGGCTCCGCGCTATGTCTTACGTACTAAACACTTATATAGAGAATAATGGGAGCTCTCTGGTTGGCAGCCAGAGCTACCTATCAAGGTTTTCAGGGTAAAACCGGTGTGTTTCAAGGGCAGCAGAAGGTCTGCAGGTAGCTCCTACATTGCCTAGGGAATTGATTGCTCGGCACCAGGATGTCTGGTTTCACAGACCAACAGACAGATGGACTGGACAAAGTTCATCGCATCCATGAAAAAAGGCATGTCCCACAACCCGCCAGTTTGCGAATACCGAACCGGCCTAGTCTCTGTAAAATTTTGGTCTGTTTTGGGGTCCTTGCCCACCTCTACTCACCAGGAATGCATCAGAGGCTCAGCAATAGAGCAACTCAGGATGGGGTTGCGAGGAGAAGACAAGAATGGGAAATCAAAAAGTCCTGGATTCCAAGTCAGAGCTGGAGTGTATATGAAGGAAAAAGTGATGGCTGCTATGGGAGGAGTTAACCGCAACCTAAGAGCTGTGAATGCAGATAGAAAGTGGGCTTCCCTGTCTCATTTAGACTTCAGTACAGCTCTCCACACTGAAGCTATAACCTCTCCTCTCCTTCATGACAGTTTTTAGCCTCCTCTGTTGCTCTTGTCTTCTTATGCTACAGGAAATCTGATGTGTCCTGCCATTTATATTATCATTGCGCTTTGCTGTCAGAAGGAGATGTGATTGGAACTTATTATTTGTGTTTGTAGTTTCAGATGACTGAACTGTTTATTTATTATGGTTTTAATGTAAAAATTTTAATGTTAATGTAATCCTAATGTTATCCACTCTGAGCCCGTCTGTGGGGAAAGCGGACTACAAATCTAATCAATCAATCAGTCAATCAATTAATCATTGTATCTCTACTGGAATGAAAGAGAGAGAAGTGGGAACTGGTATTTTAATGTTCTAGGAGGAATGGCAGGAAAGAAATATTTGAATAAATAAAATAAACAATACTATCCTCTGGCTGTGCTCTTTTCCTGCCATTTCTTCAGACTTTCTGGAGAGAAAAGCAAAGTTGCCACTACTTTATTGGTTATTGTGTACTTCAAATGCCACATACGTAAAATAGATTGATAATTTAACTGCACTGATAGATCCATATTGTCTTGTTAGTCATTCTGTTGGGAACCTTGTATTTATGTTAACCTAGGCCAAAGAAGGCAGTAATAATAATATTTCTTACCACTATACTCATTATACAATTTCTGTAAAGTAAATATTCCTGCAAGTAGGAAAATATGAGTTCCTGACTTTCATCAGAGTTAATCTACTTCTTTGGTAGAGAAAGCAAATACTTGCATGGCTTCCCTATAGAGCACAACTGATAAATATGCTTAGAAAAAATGTAATGTGAGAAGAATTGTAAGATATTTGATGAGGCTTTTGTGTCTAGAGAGTTATCTTAAAAGTGCATTCTTCTCTCTCCCTTTCTCAGACCTAGGTCAATAGTCACATGTATCACTTTTTGCCCTGATAAGCTATTTGACTTTGTCACTCAACACTCTATTCTGTTGACAAATTCCTATGTAGAAAGAGTGTCAGCAGAATAAATTCCATCCCTTTCAATACATAGGTAGCAGACGTTTAATTCATCATCTCAGAATTTGTACTGTGCAACTGAAAGATATTTGGGGGAATTATTTCCCCCTTTTGACAAAAAGTTGAATTCTCCTGGTATTTTAGTAAAGTGGGTTGCATAGTAGTTTTGTTGAAAATACAGGGTTAATTCACTAATTGTCTTTGTCTTTCCATATAAGGAATGTACCAGATGCATTTGGCACAATAGAATATCTACTCTCCACATGATGGGTTATGGAAAAGCCTTGCTGGAAGGGGTTAGCCATGCTGCTCTCTGTTGCCTCTTTTTAAATATGCACAGTACTATAGGAGAATAATTGTTTTTAACTGAAATATCTTTTAAAAGAAAAAATGTTAATAAATGGATATGTGTGAGAGAAACAGAGACAGCTTCTTTAAAACTTTATAATACATGGGGCTGGTTCTAGATGACTTACAAGCAGACACAAGAAATGCATGAAATGTGCAGCAGTTGCTTTATTGTTGGGAATAAGTGAAGTCAATCACATCACTCTATGTAATCTGAGTATAAGGAAACTGTCATTTCCTTATAATAAAAGCCCTTGAGAGGAAGGTGTGTGTACTATGTGCAACAAATGAATAGCCTTTTTTTTGCACCCCAACACTCTTTTTTTAATCATATGAAATCGTGTCATGGTTCTATAGGGTGGAGAGAACAGCACAACACAGACACTTAAATGCGTAACTGTAGCTTATTTAATAAACAAACAAACTACAAGATCCAGGAAAAACTTTAAACATGTAAAAAAAACGAACACTTAGCTATGTCTAGATTGATTAGTCTAACATGCTAAAGAATTATTTCAAGAAGGTAAAGCAGTCTGATTCTTCAGGCTCATAATGTTGCAAATTTCTTCAAAGCTGCTACATCCTAGCAGGGCACAACAACTTCTATCAAAGAATCCTGAGAATTGTCATTTTCTGAGAACCCTCAAGTAACTTAGAAGTCTAGCTCCCATCACAGAATTATAGTTTGCTAAGGAGAGGGAAAAGTTGCTAAATCTGTTTTATGTAATGCAGATATGCTCTTAGATTATGGAGAAGAGATAAAAAATAGATGTATGGTCTACATAAACAGAGACGTCAGTGCCTTGAAGTCAGTTTATATTCTGAGTAAAATGGAACAAAGCTTTTGTTAGCAGCTTCCCTATGCATTACAGAATTAATGTAGCAAAAAGGCATACATAAAGTGTATCCTTCCTCCTTTCTTGTCACAATGGGTAAGTAGATCTTGATTCATACATCTAAACAATGTAACAGTGGTTGTTATTTAAAGATCTAGTGGTACAAATGATGCTTCTTTGGCATTCAAATGACATTTATGAGTACGAGTAGACAAGAAAAATAGTTTAACTGGAAGTCCAGTGATAATGCTTTGTTTAAATATTTTCTAAGTTTTGCACTGATGCAGCTCATTTGCTCTTGATGCAGAGTTTTGCATAGAGCCATAAATGTCAGTTTAACCTGTAGATGTCTGACTAATCCCCCTTAACTTTAACCTTCAAAATCTTGGCTATATTAACAGAGTATTTGATGATGATATTTGTTAACCTGGCAAAAAATAATGATCACTCACTCGTTCATAATCAAAGCTAAAAGAATCTGAGGGGGAGGGGTAGATTAATAATAGTATTTCCTTCAATCTCGATCGACTGTGCCATCCCAAAGAATCAACTGTGAAGAATTCTTAAAGACTTCTGTTCTGAAACATGAGGTGAAATGAGAGTTGACATATGTGTTCTATGAAATGCCTTTTGTTACCCCAATTCCCCTTCCCATATACCACCAAGCAGAACCTAAACAGAGAGTCCAAATTTGTGAGTTTGGCTGGTACCAATGGCAAGCAGTATTAGAGCAGAACAAGCAATATTCTGCTCATTGAGCTGTTTGCCCAGCCCAGTCCAATATTTTGAACAGATAAAAGTATAGTTGTACAGTTGACCTGAGGGGAGGGAAGAGATTTGTGCTTCACTGTATGATATCCTATCTCAAGAACTACTAGTTCCAGAGTTACAGATACATAGGCAGGCAGGAAGGATACCTGGTAGGAAGTAGAGATGGGCACGAACCAAAATACGAACTAAAATTAAGCACAAACCAGGCTGGTTCGTGGTTCATGAACCAGTGGTTCATCAGATCCCATTTCTGATGAATCACCACAAACTTTAGGCTGGTTCAATTGGTTTGTCACTGCAGACAGCCTGGTGCCAATCAATCAGTTTCCTAGGCGACAGGGGATGGACTTCATGCAGACCTTCTGCTGGCCCGGAAGTGAACTTCTGCTGGTCCGAAAGTGATGATTTTCTGACCTGGATGTGCCATTTTCACGAACCAAATGAACTGGTTTGCTAACCAGGGGCAGGTTCATGAAAGTTCGTGGTTCGTGAAATTTGACAAACCACAAACCACGTGGTTCTGGTTTTTTCCGGTTTGTGCCCATCTCTAGTAGGAAGTACAGAGCACCATAATAATCAGGACATTGATCCAAAGGACAGTAGGAATGAGTGCTGGCTGCTGCTAAGATTTACCAGCCCAAAAATATGTTGGTAGTGCTTCACACGCATTCCACCAAACTTAATGCCTTTTCTGCCACATATACAAACAAAGCTGTCAAAAACACGAGTTTAAACAAATAGAACTAAAATAAGATAAATGACACCAACTAGTCCTTCAAATTTTCAAAACAGGCAAGGCCATTGTGTAATCAGTTCAGGCAATATGTTAAGGAAGCAGTTAAAAGTTGGAAATAATTTCAATATAGAGATCGTGTCTGCAGCAATTGATGATAGTCTCTCTACACAAGATGCCTCAACATGTATTCATCAAGTATATGGAGACGCAATGTTAGCCAGGAAGTGTAGTTTAAAAAGACAGGGCTGGCTGAGATTGCTCCTCAGAGGGTTTATTAATTTCATCTTTGCATCCCTGAAGGCTCTGTCAATTTCACCTCTTCTTTGCCCTGCTGCCAGCTCTGTCTTTTAAAACTACCCTAAGCAGCTAACATTGCATCTCCCAACATGTGTTCTTCATGTGTCAGATGTTTCATGTAGAGAGACTCAAAGAAAAGCAGTCATATGCATTATGCAAATCCCATCTAATGTTTCAAATGAATAGTAAAATTCTTGTTATCCGATACTCATGGGGAGTGAAGGTAACCAGTTAATAAAATGGGCCTGTTAATAGAACTTTACTCTGATGATTACTAAATTTTTCTCTGTATGCAGAAATAAAGTAGACAATTAAAACATTATTAAAGCGGTATGTCTGCCATTTATAAAAGCAAAGTAGATACTGTGACAGACAAGTTTTATCTTACTTGTCTCCCCAACATCACACAAGGAAAGCAGCCCTAGTGAGATGCAGGGGAGTGCTGGGCTATCTTGCACAGTGAGACATGCTTGTGGCTTATTTCAGGTCGACTCAGCTGCTACCTGGCTAGTCCCACCATGTTCTGAGGCATCCAGTCTCATTCCCCCTCCCCAGTTACTTGTAAGTTCAGGGACAATCCTTCAACCTCCAGACACTGGTAGCTGCAAGTTTACAAACTTGATTTCCACAAGCACCAGATACGGATGCTGGATGGCTAATAGAATTTTTCTGATCCACAGAAGGGGATTTGTATTGTCATCTATGACCAATGCTGTTTATCAGAGTTGTTCAGAGAACAAAGTAACACAGCATTCACTGTAGAATTACCGTTAACACAATCACATTCAGAAGAAAGTTTACAAAAACATTTTCAAAGTAGGAGTGCATTATCTAAGTCATGTTTTTTCAAAGATTCAGTCTTGTGGCCTGAAAAACATAACAAAGTCTATCTGGTATCCTGCCTTTGGAATATAACCAAAGCTGCACTATATAAATGATAACTTTCCTGTCTCCCATTGAAGTCTTCTGTACACCCTGAAATTGTTCCCCCATGGGTCAGTGGATTCCCCAGAACTATCATGAGGATTCAAGTGAGGGCAGCAGTGAGACATGGCTTCAGCAAAAATTGCTCCCCCCCCCACCTTCTGTGAGCAAAAGTACCTCTGCAAGCAGAATGGAATCTTAGAATCTAAGTCGAAATCTTTGCAGCCATCTTGGAATAAGAAAAAAAAATCAAAATATCAACCACATATCTTGAGACCAATCACAGCACTGCAAAATAGTTAGCAAGTTTTGTAGCACTTTTCATCAGGCTGGATGTTGTGTTTAACAAAAATAACAAAAACAAGAACAAAACAAGTGTGTTTATGCATGTTTAGTGTATGATGATAAAAATCTCCAAGCTGGGTCATTTTATAATTTCAGAAATGTAAAAAATGTAATTTCAGAATTAATATAGAATTTGTTCTGTCATGATTTATGAGATTGTATGTATGTATGTGAAGAGATCTCAGTATATGGGTAGAGGTCCATGTGACAAGTTTGTACAGGGACCAAAAATATTGTGCCAAGACCTTGAGCCCCAGTTAGTCTTCTTCTTCACTCAACTACTTGCTCCAGTTTCCTGATCTTGGAAAGCAGGGAAACTACAGGTGCAAGATACTGGTTTGGGACGTTTATTTTCCTGTAGCAGAATTTTTTTTAAAAAAAGAACTGAGCCTGCCCTCAAAACATTTGAATATCTGCCCAACAATTGAGCTTCTAGGGTGGCTTATCTGACAGGGTTCTGAAGAAGAAGTCTAAATGAAAGAAATCTAAATTAAATATGAATGCAGTAATTAAAGTAAAACTTTACTTATTCACCAAAGGTTGTTTGCGTTCCGGAACTTAATATTTTAATGCTTACTCTATAAATATATGCATTCATTAGCAGACAACAAATCCTGGGGGGAAATACTGTATTAAAATGCACTAAAGGACTCTAAACATTGTCACAAAAGGAAATATATATTTTATGGTTCTTAAGGAGGAAATGTTAAATGTGGAGAGTCCATATTAAACAATACTCTGAGAGGAGTCTTTGGGATTTGGGAGTTCCTGGAACACAACATGCTATCTTCTGAGAAGATTAGAAGTATGTATAGTTCAATGGCTGTTGATAATACTTGAAAAAGATCACACTTTATTTTTATGCTGTTATGCTGTACACATATGAAATGAAAAATGGAGAACAATTTGTACATGGATTGAAAAATGGATTGCCAAGTCTGAGTTATATACTCAGATGGTCGTCTTCCTTCCCTTTGCGTTTACCTGTCAAAATGGTGTTTGCAGTAGGGGATTTGAACTACCACCTGCAGAGATCCCAGGAGCGTATATTCACAAAAGACTTCTACTGAGCATGCCACAGGCTGGGAGTGCTGAGTTACCTTGTTCCTTCCTTGTTCTCTTCTATCAGTAAGTGGGCAGATTGATGTCAGAAAGGCTGGCATGGTCAGATACTGGCTGCTTCTTTATATGATTGACATGGGGGTATTATTGGAATGCTGCCGTGCAATTGGTGGGTGTTGGCAACGTTGCTATAAACTATATTCTATATAGTTTGCTATATTCTCAGCTCTTTGGGTTGGACCTGTTTTGGCATTTGCTACCCTAGTTGGAAGTAAGAGGCAGACACAGGCTTGGGTACTAAAGGGCCATTTTATTAGAGCAACAACATAACAGATAACTGTGGCAACAAGGGGAGCTAACTAGCGGTACAGGTCAAGCCAGTGGTCGACATAGGACCTCTTCCTTGAACCTGTCTGGGCGAGACCCGCTGCCCTGGGTGTGATTCATCCATGAGACATGGTTTGGGCCCAGCCAACTAGGCAAATGGTTCCCCCCATAAAGCTCTAAACATCCCAAGCCATGGAGTCTGAGGGAAGGACTTGTCTGGGAGGTCCCATCAGGCAGTCTGCCCTTGCAGCTGGGCCATAAAACCACAGCCGCTCCTGACAGACCCCAATACCCCACCAATGGGGCTATGCCTAGGGTGCTCACTGGGCCGCTGTCATTTCCCCAACTCTAACCTGCCACCGCCCAGGCCAAGTCTCTGCTTAGGCCTCGGTGCCCCACAGTTGGTGTAAAGACTCCAAGAGTCTAAGCCACAAATTGGTTAGAAAAATGTTGTTGCCCTTATAAGAGAGATGGACTCCATCGCCCCAGTAAAGGTCTACAAATTTGGCCCTTATGCCTGGATAGGGCAAATAAAGACCCAATCCAGCTCCCAAAGCCTTATGCAGAGCCTTATTGGCCTTATAGCATGCACCCTCTATCCCTTTAGGATCTAAGGCCTCCCGCCAAACCTACCTGGGAAGTATGTCCGACCACATAATTAGGACACCAGGCCAGCACTTGCCTATCAATTGCAAGTCTGCCTGTGCCTGTAGTGACAGGGGCTTGCCCTTCACCAAGCTCAAGTCATTACCTTCCAGGTGAATGATGAAGATATGAGGTGGAGGGCCACTCCTCCTCTCAAGCAGCAGTGGAAGCAGGCCTAGCCAGTGCAGGCTACAGTGGCCCTGCCACTCCACCGTAGCCCCCGACTCAGGCCAAGCTGTGACCCAATTGGCATCCTCTTGGCCTGATGGGCCGCCCAAAAGATAAAGCTGTGTGTGCAGATGCGGATATGACACCTCCCTTGACGGGCCACAGCACCGAAAAGAAATAACAGTTAGTGAGCTAGAAAGGCCCCAGCAGAGGACGCATATAGGATTTGTAAGCTGAGGACCTCAATCAGCTTACCTGTTGGATGGCCTGGCCAGGGTATCCCAAAGCTGCAGCTGTGGAGGCTGCCCCGATTCTAAATGAATGGGTGCCGTACTTAACCCCAACCAAATCAAGTTTGGCAAGGGCCTCTCTGTCACTGCTGAGAACTGATAGCGGGTAAGGGGTGCCGCATCTCAATGTCAGAATAGCACCCTTGACTCACTGTCGCAAAGCTCTAGGTATTATTTATTTATTTATTTTATTACACTTCTAGACCACCCTCCCCGTCAGACAGGCTCAGGGTGGTGTAACAACACACGATTTTTACATAAAGATTAAAAACAATAAAAACATTATAAAAACATTAAAACATTATTCCATATACAATTAAAATTGGCGGATATAAATATTAAAATACAGCATTTTAGACACAGGGCTTGGCTCTTGCATCATGCCCTGCATCACATTTATGAGCTCCTGCATGGGTGGTGGATGGTCTTCAGTGGTACGGCCAGCGAGAGGAAAGTCTAGCCCCCACCAAATGCCTGGTGGAACATCTCCATCTTGCAGGCCCAGCGGAAAGATAACAAATCCTGCTGGGCCCTAGTTTCCTCAGACAGAGAGTTCCACCAGATCGGAGCCAGGACCAAAAAGGCCCTGGCTCTGGTAGAGGCCAGGCGGACCTCCCTGGGGCCAGAGAATCAGCAAGTGCTTATTGGCTGATCGAAGCGACCTCCAGGGACCATATGGGGAGAGGCAGTCCCGAAGGTATGCTAGGTACCCTTTCAAAGCCAGCACTGGGCACAGCTCCCTGTCTGAACAGGGGCCAAGGTGCACCACAGTACCCTTCTGTAACTGATCCGTCTTGGATCGCCATATTGTAATAGCTATGCTGTCACCCACAAACTTAATATTGCTGACTAAGGGACCCCAGTTCAAATTATCCCCAGCAGAGCAAACCACCAGCTCGCTGACCCAAAGAACACCGAAGAAAGCTGTGACGGCAGCCATATGGAAGAGCTTGGCCTCGAAATCGGAATGACACACACTTGCCTAGGTTGCACCCAACCTCTTAAGAACTGTTGGGGAAATGGGCTCCTTGACATCACCCTGTGTGCCCAGTTCTCGAGCCCAACCCTCCAACATTTTGCAGACTTTAAAGTTGCCTGTGGTGTTGGGCAAGCTGCCGGTTCTGCTAACATAGGCTAAGGCCACCAACTGACCCCAAATGGTTTGGGGAGCACAGCTCATACCTCTACGGTCGATGCAAAATTGCATGATATGCTCAGCAGGAATTGGCCATACCTGCTACCGGCCACCTTCCTGCATGAAATCAGCAAACTGCCAAACCGCCCAGTCATAGGACCTCCGGGTGCTGGAGATGATGGCTAGCATAATCGCCCGTTGTGCCTCAACTTTCCAAGGTGCCACAGCTCTTTGGGCATCAGGGCAGGTTGCTGATCAGCCTCAGGGGCAAGCTAGTGAAACCATTCCATCTGTTGGCAAGACAAAGCATCTGCCACCCCCATTGTTAACCCCTGGAATGTGTTTTGCCAGGAACAAAATGTTCAGTCAGAGGCACCGGAGCGTGAAAGCTCTGACCACTCTCATAACTCTGGCTGATTTGGATGTGAGGGAGTTAAGCACATGTACAACCGCCAAATTGTCACACCAAAAGTGCACCGTGTGGTTGGCTAACTCATCTCCCTACAGTAAAACCGCTACCAGGATAGGAAAAAAATCCAAAAAGGTGAGATACCTATCCAGCACCCCATAATGCCAATCAGCTGGCCATTATTCAGCACACCAATGCCCCCAAAGATAGACCCCAAAGCCAGTAGTCCCAGATGCATCAGAAGTAATTTGGAGCTCAGCCACAATCAATAGGTCCTCCCTTCAAAAGGTGATCCCATTAAATGATGTGAGGAAAGCCTCCCAGACTACCAAATCCTCCCTGATACTATGACTAATACAAGCCTATGACGCAGCAACCTCAAGGATGCCATGGCATCACCTGGACGCCAACAAAAGGCCCGCCCAGGGACAACAGTTTTACAAGCAAAGTTCAAGTGCCCCATTAACTGCTGCAGATCGAGAAGAGAAACCTTACGTTTCTCCTTAAAGGAGGCTAACCGAGCCCAAAGGTCGTGGACCTTCACCTCAGGCAACTGGAAAGATTGATGGACCGTGTCCAGTTCAATCCCCAAGAAGATTAAGACCAATGCAGGGCCCTTGGTATTTTCATGAGCTAAAGGAACCCCCAACTGCTGTGCCAACTCGATGAAGCCCTTTAACAGATGGGTGCATTGCCCAGAGCCCATTTGGCCCACAAAAAGAAAGTCATCAAGGTAATGTGTGGTATCACAGCAGCCCAGATGACGCTGCAGGGCCTATTCGAGAAATGAGCTAAAGCATTCGAAGGCAGAGCAAGACGCCAAACATCCCATGGGCAGGGCCCGGTGCATGTAAAACTGACTCTCGAAGGTGAAACCTAGCAGGTCAAAATCGTCTGGGTGCACAGGGAGAAGGTGAAATGCAGACCTGATGTCACATTTAGTTATCTCAGCCCCCACGCCACATCTCCGGACCACGTGCATCGCCTGGTCAAAGGACATGTAGCGCACTGTGCACAGGTGATCAGGAATGTCATCATTAACTGATGCCCCCTGGGATAAGAAAGGTGGTGTATAAGGCAGTATTCACCTGCTGCTTTATTAGGCACAACAACCAGAGGAGAAACCAGCAAACAAGGCACCAGGGGAGCAGAAAACAGGCCAAGTAACCTTCCAGCTGCACATTCCTTAGCTATTTTGTCCCTAACCACCCCTTCCATGCCAACAATTGACTTAAGGTTCACTGACATGAAAGGGGCCCTAGGGCCCTGAAAAGGTATCTGGATCCCAAACTTGGTTCCCATCTGACAGATATTTGGCATCTTCCTCCTCCCCCGCATGGGGTAATCTCTCAACAACTGAGGATTGTCAGTCTTATTGGGCTGGGTCTCTTTTCCAGCCTGATGTTGATTTTCCCCCTTGGGCGCTTGCCTCCCCCCTTTTGCTTGGACATGGGGCAAGCTGTTAATACATGGAGGCTGGCGCACATTTTATTTATTATTTATTATATTAGATTTTTAGTCTGCCCTCCCCGCCAGGTGGGCTCAGGGCAGAGTACAACATTTCAATTTACATAAATAACAGTTAAAAACAGATAAAACATTATACAAATACCATTAAAACAACTTTATGCAATAAATACAGTACAGCTTCTCTGCAGATGGTGATGATAAAATACTGCTTTTCAAGCCCTGGCTCATATGTAGGGTGG
The DNA here is from genome assembly GCF_028583425.1 of Eublepharis macularius. Lineage (NCBI taxonomy): Eukaryota > Metazoa > Chordata > Lepidosauria > Squamata > Eublepharidae > Eublepharis > Eublepharis macularius. Next base: position 66,556,513 of record NC_072800.1, on the reverse strand, counting down.
TAGACAGATCTTTAGTGTGGTCAGTGGGGGGCCCAACCTAGCCTCCAGCATATGCCTGGTGGAACATCTCTGTCTTACAGGCTCAGCGGAAAGATAAAAAATCCCACCGGGCCCTGGTTTCCTCAGACAGAGAGTTCCACCAGGTCAGTGCCAGGACCAAAAAGGCCCTGGCTCTGGTTGAGGCCAGGCAGGCCTCCCTTGGGCCAGGGACCACCAACAGTTGTTTATTTGTTGAACAAAGCATCCTCTGGGGTACATATGGGGAGAGGCGGTCCTGCAGATATGCTAGGCTGAGTCCACATATAGGTCAACACCAAAATAGGCTTTATAGGTCAACACCAAAATCTTGAACCGGACTTGGTACTCAACTGGTAACCAGTGCAGCTGGCGTAGTATAGGTGTTATATGTTCCCTAATCAGGACCCTTGCAATTACTTGCACAGCTGCATTTTGGACCAGCTGTAGCCTCCAGATCAGGCCCAGGGGAAGCCCTGCGTAGAGTGATTTGCAGTAGTCTAGTCTAGAGGTAACCGTTGCTTGGATTACTGTAAAGTCATGGGTTGATAGGTAGGAGACAAGCTGCCAGGCCTGTCTTAGATAGAAAAATGAAGACCAGGCAACCGCTGCAAGTAGTGCTCCATCAAGAGTGGGGAGCTGGAGTCCTCTGCCCATGGCCCCCAGACCCACATGCAGGACCTCTGTCTTTGTGGGATTTAATTTCAACCGACTCTGCTTCAACCACCCAGTCACAGCTTTGAAGGCACACTCCAAGACATCTGGGACAGAGTCAGGCCATCATCAGATATAGTTGGGTGTCATCAGCATATTGATGACACCCAAGTCTGAAACTCTGCACTAGCTGGGCAAGGGGGCACATATAAACATTAAACAGTAATGGGGACAATATTGCCCTCTGAGGGACACCACACACCAACGGGTGGTGGGATGACAATTTCTCCCCAAGTGCCACCCTCTGTCCCCGACCATGGAGAAAAGAGACAAGCCACTGTAAGGCAGTCCCTCATATTCCCACATCGGCGAGGCGGTAGGTCAATAGATCATAATCAACCGTATTGAATGCTGCTGACAAATCCAGTAGTATCAGTAGCGCTGATCCGCCGTGATCCAGCTGCCTGTGGAGATCGTCCGTGAGGGCGACCAGCAATGTCTCCACCCTGTGACCCAGGTGAAAGCTGGACTGGAAGGGATCTAGAGATGAGCACTCGTTCAGGAAACCCTGTAGCTGTTCCACCACCGCCCGCTCAATCACCTTACCCAGAAACGGGAGGTTTGAAACTGGGTGGTAACTGACTGGGTAGGTGCAGTCCAAAGATGGCTTCTTCAAGAGAGGCCTAACCATGGCTTCCTTCAGGGCTTCGGGAAAAATCCCAGAGCTGAAGGATATGTTGACAGCGGCCTCCAGGGCAGTCCATAGCCCATCTACGCTGGCCTTCACCAGCCATGATGGGCATCGGTCCAAGAAGCATGTGGTAGGTCTCACTGCTTGCAGGGTCCTTTCAATGTCATCCCCAGAGAGCTGGTTGAAATGATCTAATATTATCCCAGTAGATGGCCAAGGGGCCTCTAGTTCATGTACTGTGTCAATTGTGACCGGCAAGTCACAGCAGAGAGACAAGATTTTATCAGCAAAAAAGCTCTCAAGAGCCTCACAGCTAATATCCAAATTCAAAATTTGACGGTCTCCCCCTGAAAGGGAGACCAGTGACCGCACTACATTAAACAATTTTGCTGGGCGTGAGCTAGCTGATGCAATGGAAGCTGCATAGAAATCTTTCTTTGCAGCCTTCACCGCCATCTCATAGGCTTTCATAAATGTCCTATAAGATGATCTTGCTTCATCGCGAGATTGCTGCCACCCTCATGCAAGCCATCTCAGCTCCTGCTTCATCCATTGTAGCTCCTCTGTACACCAGGGAGCCAATCTGGTGTGAGGGTGAAGAGGCTGTAACGGCCTTCAGCCAATGCCAGGATTCTTTTCTCTGTTGAGAAAGCATAGGATAGCAGCTAGCTATGGTCACTTCATGCTGGTAACTGTTACATCTAGTGTTTAGGATTGCCAGCCTCCAGGTTGGGCCTCAGGATCTCCTGGATTTTCAACTGATCTCCGAACAACAGAGATCAATTCATTTGGAGAAAGGGGCTGTTGAGAGTGGAGTCTGGAAATTATAGCCCAATGAGGTCTTGTCCTCAAACCCCATCTTCCCCAGGATCTATCCCTAAATCTCCAGGAATTTCCCAACACAGAATCTACTAGTTTTACAGGGATTTTTAATTAGATTGGTACTTTCTCAGTTTCAATTGTTCTCTATTTGCTTTAATGCAGTTTCTATTAAGTGGAGTAATGGAATAGGAATTCTCTGGAAATACTCTTATATGGTAAAAGTGACCCTTCAAATACCTACTGACCCTTCGTTTGTGAAAACAAGGGGTTGGATCTTGCCTAAACTTTCTGTGCACACAATGGGGCAATTTTGGCCAATTTTCCCCTCCATAGTCAATCTGGAGATTTTACCAAAGTATTCCTGGAGGCCCTCCATCTCCCAGAAGCAGTATTGGGTGGACTACAGTGTGAGGGGGAGGCAGGGGTTTTGCATTTCCACATACAGAAGTCCATACGTTCAAATTTTGGGCAGTGTCCAAGCCAAAGGTTTTCAGCTCTCTCAACTTTCTTTTTTCTTTTGTCTTTGACTGACCCTAAGGCTACAGAGGTTATCTTCTTTGAATCTTCTAATTATATACATTGTTCCATTGGATAATGTTTTTTATATCAAATTGTCTGATGCAATTCAAGATCTCTCCAAAATTATTAAAAACTATGTCCACATGGCACAGTGTGAAAGGTAGGTAAATATGAAAATATGTTCCCTATGATCATGTTTGCACTTAATGGTTCTAAAAATGCTAGACTGAAACACTACTTAAACTATGCTACTACTATGTAAGAATGAGATTTTGCTGTTTTTATTTCCCACACTGTCTGGTGAACTCGTGTCAGAAAAAAAACAGTTAAATGCTTTCACCATTCCGTGGAAAAATGATTTTGTCGGTCTTAGTTCATCTGTGCATATAGTTATTCTAGAGCAGACATACATTTTTGATTACAAATGTCTTGAATGTTAATCTGGCCTCTCTGATATAAGAACAGATTTGGCTTATTTCCAGTGTTGATCTTTGTTTAGTAGACCACGCTGCATATTGAAGGTCATGAAATGAAGAAACATTGGAATATCCTTATTTTATTCTTCCACTAGTTAACATTCTAACAATTTCATGTGGAGCAGAAAGGCACCAGTCATTTATTTAAAATGTCTTAAAGACAGTATAATGGGCATTTCAGTCATGCTAATGTACACAGATCAAGGAATCTATAAGAACATGTTCTTGAAAGCTTCATCTCCTTTCAGTCTGTACAGTGCTTTCTAATTATATGATTTATTGTGAACATTGTATTTGGGGGTGGTAGAATTATATTGCAGTATAGAAGTGAATACTTCTTGAGTATTTGTCCTGCTGCACCATTTTCTAATAGTTTTGGCCAGTTTCAGCATGTATTATCCTAATGCTTCCTCTTGCTTTCAAGAAAAATATTATGGGGGGAAATCCACTTTAATATGTAATTCAAACTGATTAAAATCAAAAGGGATTCTTTCATTGACTTGAATGGGAATAGGGATGGCAGTATCATATTTGTAGAAAGTACTAATAAAAACAGCAGCCACGTTGTGAAAGACAGCAGCTCTTTGTTTTGTGGACATAAACCTGGTTCCATCAGGTGAAGAAAGCCTGTCTCAGATGGCAGGCTTTACCAGTATAGAGCAGCAAATTGTCATTTATAATGCTTAATATTTATATAGCACTTTCAGTAATCAAATCACTTATCATATATCATTATACTAATAAAAGATTTGTAAAGTAGATCAATATTATTACCTCCAAATTGTGGATAAAAAAATGAGGCTGACACAGAGTTTTTTGCCGCATAATTGCTTTGTGGCTAATGTGAGATTAGAGCGCGAACTCTCAGATCACAGCTCATTGTCAAAGCCACTATACTCCACAGGCTCTCCTCATTACTTAGTTCACTATTCCTTTTTTATACCTCAGGGGGATAACCTTCAGATTTCCTTTCTCAAAATCAAACTATCTTGGAAAGACATAGCATGTATGAACAAAATTAGCAATAGCTAGCTCAGCAGAACTTGATCATGCCTAGCACTATATATATATGACAAGAAAATATTTCTTAGTAGATTCATTTATTTTATGCATTTCATACATTATTTCACATATTTCATATGTTATTTTAGCAGATCCATTTAGGTCAATATCAATTTGGAAATCACTTTGTAAGATGTATATATTTCCTACCACATAAAGTGGTGGCAGATTAGTAAACTCTGTTGCTCTACAGTTTAAATTTTCCATTTCAATCTTGTTATCAAAATTTTTATAAATATTTTTATTTATTAAAAAATTCATAGTAATTAATAAGATGGTTTGCAACAAATGAACAAGATTTTTGTTAAAATAACTTTGCAAATAAATGAAACTCAATAGGTTGGGGAAAGGTGTCATTTCACTGGTATAACAATTTCAGTCATTGGAATGGCATTTCAATTGGCAGCAGATGGAATGGTGATTATTGCCAATTTCCCACTCCCCCGAAGATCTCCACTTTGCCCCTACACTTTTCCTGAAGGTCCCTTGATCATCCAGGAAAAGCAAAGGGTTGCAGTGGAGGGTTGTAGCAGGGGTAGAGGTGGGGAAGTCATCCTTTGGTAGATTCCAGTGCTTTAGATCCAATCTTATACATTTAAACATTCCCTAGTTCTAAAAAGGAACAGATTTTTGCACCACAAGTTAATATATAATTAAATAATAACCTGCTTTGCTTCCAATACAAAAGTATCAGCCGTTTTGTAACAGGTTCACAGTTCACAGTGAAGTTCTGCAGCTGTGAATCCCATTGGCATGAATGGGAGTTGTCCAACAGTCTAGTCATTTACAGGCTATTTGTAGAAGATTTATATTTTAATCTTATGTTCATATATAGCTGGAAGCAAGAGACACAGCCAATCTAATAGTAATCCAAGGTTCTGTAGGAGAAACATCAGCCAGGGTCGCTGGGACTGAACGTGAGTCATTTCAGGAACCTAAAAAAAGAATAAGACACCAGAATGAGAACCAAATATATTAATCTCTGGAGGGGGAAGTCTGATGGGAAACATGACAAACTTAATTAGAAAAAAAGTCTAAATCTCTAGTTTCTTAATAGGAGATATAAATCTGTAGCATGCTTGAGACCTTATACTATTTTATGTCATCACATGATAAATTACAGGATTTCAGCTCTTTTATCATCACTGTAAATAACATTTTACATCCGTAGTATTTTTAAAGTAATCATGCATTGAAAAGAATGTCCTGTGAATAGTCATTCTTCCTCCTTAGAAGTTTTGTGGTTGTTATTATAGCTGTTTGAGGGTAGTGGTAGCCAGGAGGTTGTTCAAATGAGCTTATAAAGCTATTTTTAAAAATGCTGTGTCCTTACTTTCTTTATTGTTGCCCAAAATAGCCAATAGGGGGCTACAAATTAGCATCAACAGATTGACACAAATAAATACAGTATTTGACTGAATGATGGAAAGGGAAGGAGGATGACAGTGCTGCCATTTAATTCTTCCATTCTTTCCTTTCTCTTAGCGTTCACCGTAATTCTCTACTCTAGTAAAAGGGATATGCCATACACATTCTTTGGCTGCTAAACTTTTTGAAATTTAAAGATAGGAGTGGGACTCTGAATGTGGTCTACGGTTGCCAGTTGGCACCTGGCAGGAGACTGGGGGCAGGGACATGGGGGGGGATATTGTTGCATCAACAGTGTGATGGCATTTCTGGGATGAACCTGGAAGTGACATCAGGCCACTCTGGGATTTAGAAAAAACTCTATGCACATTACACCAATTCTGCAGTCATTCCATTGGCTTCCCATCATTTACCAAGCTCAATTCAAGGTATTGGCTATTACATACAAAGCCCTTCATGGCCTTGAACCCTCATATCTACAAGACCACCTCTGCATCCATTTCCTGGCACAACATCTTATCTGAGCAGGGCTTTGTTCAAGTGCCACCCTGCAGACAGGAAGAATTAACAACTGCCCATACTTGTGCCTTCTCTATAGTAGCCCCCACCCTGGGAATGGCCTGTCTGAGGAGGTCAAGAAGGCTCTTACAATCCTGGCATTTCACAAACTTTGTAAAATAAAATTGTTCAGAAAGGCATTTTTATAATAGAAATAGGGCTACATAACAAATTGACCCTGGAAAATGAACTGTATTTCTATTGATCTGAATCCATGCTCTGCATTGTTTAACTTATGTTTAATACTTATGATTTTTTCACACAACAGCTCCATTTCAAATCTCTAATTTCCAGTCCTATTACTGTGCTTTTTAGAAATACCTTCCTATTGATTACACAAATTTACATTGTACATGAGGACTATAAATAATATGAATAAATACATTCTAAAATAGTGTGATATAACTTTGGGGTTCACCCTGGAAATGATACCATGCTGTCAATGTGATGGCAATTGTTGCTTTATTTTACATGCATACTGTGAGGATTATAAAGAGCAAGAAATAGCTGTTCAGAGCAGTGTGTAGACTCAAGGAGAGAAAACATGCAAATGTGAGGATGGAGGTTGAACGAAGAGTGAGTACAGCATCTTTTACACTCAGTCAGGGTCTTAATGGCTAATTGCTTAAATCAATTAATTATCTAAAAGAAAAGAAAGAACCAAAAAATGTAATGAGAAAATGTCAAGTATGTGTGTCCATACTTTGAAATATGTGCAGAGTCATAAATGAAGTTAATGCTATTGGGAACTTTAAGGGAAATATATGGACCTATACAGAAAAAAAATGATGGTGGGAGACTGGGAAGGAATTTTAAAATATTCAGTTCAGGTTAGGTAGCAATTACTAACCATCCTAAAGATAATGAAATGAATCGGTGTACAGGGAAAAAATCTAATGGAAGAAAAAAATCCAAAAAAAAAATTCTGAAATTGACTGACGGTTTGAAAGAAAGGTAAGTTAAAAAATTAAATAGGACCCTGATCTTATGTACGGTACAACACTACCCTTTGAACTCCACTGAAATTGTAACTCTGAGATATAACTCTGAGGATATAACTCTGAGATTTCTCTGTGAAAGATATTTACTATGAAATTCTAAATACTATAGTACTATATTTACTAGGAAATTCTAAGTAAAGTTAACAACAAGCAACAATTAAAAAAAAACTTTAAACCACCCCCAGAAAATGTGAAGCAAGTATTTGAAGAGGCACAGAAGAGGTTAAACAAACAAAAAGTAAGAGCAGATAAGATAAAACATAAACATATGATCAAGTTGTTAATACTAAAATACTAAAGAATTAATAATATAATTTATTTGACATACACCAATTTGTACAGGTAAAGAAAAAATTAAGGAAATTGTAGTAGAAAAGGCAAAAGAAAGAAGGGGAAGTGTAATTTAAACAAGATTCCTCCCTCCTTAAAGCTCCAGGAAATGCTACTTAGAGTCTGTGAAAAGAGAGCCTCAATTTGAAGTAAGAATTTAAATATGCATGTGCTCACACAATGCTACCCACAAGAGAGATTTGAGAATTCTATGCATGTAACTTATCTTTTACCAATCTTTTTTTTTTCTTTCACGGCTAGTGGGAGCCTGTGGAGTGCAGTTTCAATAGCAAAATTGTGCAGAGGTAGAAGAATTAAACCTACTCTGCCAATCCAAATCGAAGTCAAATGGGACAGTAGTTTAGCTTTAGAAAATGCTGGAAGGATCCGTTTATGAAAGTCCCAGTGTTCCGTCTCATTTAATCCTGCACATTTATTTGTTTGTTTGTTTTCGTTTATTCATATTCAGCCTCTCCAGGAACCTGCTCAGAAAATGAAGCTTGACGACCTAGCACTTCCTTTGTCAGTGCTGCTGCCTAATTTGTGAATCTTCCCTAAATCAAGGGGGCTTTGGGAACTGCATGTGAACACAAGCAGACTACTGAAATTAGTTTAAGTTAAACAACTTTCAATGTTATAAACAGTGTACATAAAAAATAAAGGAAAATGGGGTCTAACAGTGCCATCTTTTCAGTTGACAGTTAACTCCTGCCCCTCAGTAGAATAGTATTTTAATTGGGACAATTTATAATCAATGTATTGTCGAAGGCTTTCACGGCCGGAGAACGATGGTTGTTGTGGGTTTTCCGGGCTGTATTGCTGTGGTCTTGGCATTGTAGTTCCTGACGTTTAGTTCCTGAGGTGTAGCACCTCTGAAGATGCCAGCCACAGCTGCTGGCGAAACGTCAGGAACTACAATGCCAAGACCACGGCAATACAGCCCGGAAAACCCACAACAACCAATTTATAATCAACTTTCATCTTTAAAAGATTAAAAAGTGGATGATGTTACAGCACTTACCATTTCTGCTAATGATAAATACAAAAACATCCCAGCAGTGACAGTAAATATCCAGCTCTGAATCCATGCATTTGTTGATATTGAAAGGCCAATGTTAAAGTCCTATGAAAGCAGTTAGGGCACTTAGAAAATTCATTAAAATAGCAATTTTTGAAGAAAGCCTTGTACTTAACAGTACTGCAAAATCTCCTGGGGAGAAAGGAGGAAAGAGAGACATAAAATATTAATTGGCTGATAAAAACCCCAGTAGTTTCAGACTAGTAGCAATAATTAAGATAGAGGCCTCAGTGCAAAATGTTACAGTGCTTTCATACTTGACTGAAATAGCCTTTCAGCCTCTTCTGCACAATTCATGTGAATTGTTAATGCAAAAGAGAAAGTACAAAAGATGCATTTGTTAGGCAAATGTATGTTCTGACTAATTTAGGTTTTACATTCACACTACCAATTGTTTTTAACCCTGACATACAAAAACACAGACAAAAGAAAGCTTTTAGAAGGCTTTAGTTTCATTTGTTCCTAAAACTAATTTAGAATATAATATAGGGTAATTTTATTTACCAGTGTTCTGGCTTGGCTCACATGTAAATATAAAGTCACATGCTTTTCCAGAATTAATAATACTCTGAGATGGGAAATCATGTGACTAGACCTCACCTGATCTACTATTTTTTGTTAATAGATTATTCATATTAAAGTCAGAAGCTTGGACTCCTATTAACTCTCTTCACCAGGGAGGGGGGCTTAGTTTCCACTGTTATACTCAGGGCTGGCGCGCCCATTGAGGCCAGGTAGGCGGTGGCCTCAGGCACGGGGTGCCGGAGGGAGTGTCGAAGGAGGTGCGGGGGGTGGAAGTGCACGCCACAAAGCAGCAGCCTCCTATCTCTCCCACCCCGTGCCACCGCCACACAAGACCCCAGCCGGGCGCAGCCGCCGTGGGCAGGCATATGCAGCGGCACAGGCAACCGAGCGGGAGAGCTCGGAGGCCGCCCGCCACAGCGATCAGGACAGCGGTGGCGCGCGCGCTCCTGTGATGACATCACGTGTGATGTCATCATGCAAGCTGGGGCACGTGCACACAAGCACGTGCGGGGGGGGCACCCGGCAGGCCGGCCGTGAGCGCTGCAAACCCTTGCACTGCCCCTGGTTATACTAACAACAACAACATTCGATTTATATACCGCCCTTCAGGATGACTTAACACCCACTCAGAGCGGTTTACAAAGTATGTTATTATTATCCCCACAACAAAACACTCTGTGAGGTGGGTGGGGCTAAGAGAGCTCCAGAGAACTTTGACTAACCCAAGGTCACTCAGGTGGCTTCAAGTGGAGGAGTGGGAAATCAAACCCGGTTTTCCAGATTAGAGTCCCACGCTCTTAACCACTACACCAAACTGGCTCTCAAACTGTTTTTTACAGGCAGCTATTTAAGGAGATGGAGATATTTTTTGTTCTATAAAATTGTCCAGAACTGAAACCTTCTAAATGGCTACAGAAGTAACATACTGCAATTAAAAAAGAAATTCTTAACAACTGTATTCAGAAAATTCTCCTTTGTTGCCTGGGAGCTTTATGAACAATAACATTGGCAAGCTAGCTAGATTTTCTTGCCAACATGCAAAATTAAATCTAGCTGTCCCCATCGTGAACAGTTGTTTCAAAAACATGAAAGGCATATTACAAAACACAACAAGAGTAGCACATGAATAAATAATAGTGTTGCTCCACCACATGAAATTTGTGAATAGTAATACATGCTCGATAGGCAAAATCCTAGCATGCCACATAATTCTATTTTTTTTATATTTATATATTTATGAAAAGATAGGCCTCAAATGATAGACCTCAAGCAGAAGTAACAGTAGAGATTATGAAAGTAAACAACAATGAGCACTGAAAAACCGAGCAAGGGAAAGCAGAGACATTGTCTCCTGTGATTATTCTAATGTACTGGCCAAAAATAGACCATGTGGAAGCAAAGAGAAATAACTGCAATCATTGGCCATTACTGCAATATTAATTAGAAGTGATTCAGCTTATACCCTCTATTCCGTAAATGCTTACTATGGACAGCAGTATACAATGGGAAAATATAGGTACATACTAGTAGCTACTGCTTGTAATCTGTTTCTTATGTTGGGGAGAAAATGAAAACTTAGCTGAAATGTAATCCTTTGCCAAGTTACTCCAGTCTATGCTCATTGAAGTCAATGGGTTCAGACTGGAGCAACTGTGCAAAGGCTTGCACTGTTAAGCACCCATTGAAAGAGAAGTGTGAAAGATGGAATGTAGAGGGAACCTGTGCTGTGTGATGGACTGAGTAGTTTGTTGTACAAATTCCCTGTCCAACTTACTGGTACCTTGGCCAATTTAGTATTAATCACTCTATGTTACCTCCAGGCTTCTGTGAAGATAAAATGCTCTAATAGAGTCGAATACCAGTCTGGTAACTACATACATTAAATGCAAATATGCTGACTTCTCTACACTTCTGTACATCCTCTTTGATGAGAATGGAAAATATATACATATGTGCAGGGCTTTTTTTCTGGGAAAAGAGGTGTTAGAACTCAGTGGGTTGCCCTTGGAGAAAATGGTCACATGGCTGGTGGCCCTGCCCCTGATCTCCAGACAGAGGGGAGTTTAGATTGCCCTCCGCGCCGCTGCAGTGCGGAGGGCAATCTAAACTCTCCTCTGTCTGGAGATCAGAGGGCAGGGCCACCAGCCATGTGACTATTTTCAAGAGGTTCCGGAACTCCGTTCCACCGTGTTCCAGCTGAAAAAAAGCCCTGCATATGTGTATAATGCAAGTATTTTCCTTTTATTGGAAAATCCCTGCATGCCCAAAGAATGGCTGCTGCCACACATAGATCAGCATCCTATGTATAGCAGCCTGTAATTTTTTCCTATTAATATTTTACTGAGTTTTAATTTTAAAAAATATATATCAGAATGCAAACTAATTAAGAATAAAAACACTTCAAAACACCTTTTTACCTGTCCCATTACAAAATAACTACCCCATCAAACATAAACTACATTTTTAGCATGCATATGTACAAATCATTCATTGTCTTTACACATCTTATTTTCTATTTTTTTGTACAAACGTACAGTTGACATTATTGATAAGATGGCATTATTTAAAGACAGAAGGAAGAAAAGGAAAATTCTGAGGGAGGGGTGTGTTTCCTGGTTAGTTAATGGTTTGGCATTTGCTATTTAGACCTTGGTTCTTTCTTCTGCATGGACATGTCACTGTGGATGTCAACGGAGTGGGCTCTGTGGCAGTTCTTGTATATGGCACACTGCTATAGAGCGGATGTGAAGCATAATATTGTCATTTTTATATTCCTTTTTTATTTCCCTTTCTTACTGTACCTGTTTGGCTCTAGCCTCCCTTTCTTGAGGGATACATGCAGTACAATCTGTGTGGACATTTTGAATACTTGCATCTTAACACAGGCATGCATTTGGCCATATATCTGTGTGCCAGGTATAATTGTGATAGCTTGAACATTATTATTCCCCCCAAAAAGCTATCTCTGATTTCATTGTATGTGAATCTCAGTGCTCTTTCTGAATTTGCCTGGGGGCTTTGTTCCTTCATCAAATGATCCTTTGATTATTGATTGTATGTGCCATCAGATCTAGGTGCAGGGCTTTTTTTCAGCTGGAACGCAGTGGAACGGAGTTCCAGAACCTCTTGAAAATGGTCACATGGCCGGTGGCCCAGCCCCCGGATCTCCAGACAGAGGGGAGTTTAGATTGCCCTCTGCACCGCTCCAGCGGCACGGAGGGCAATCTAAACTCCCCTCTGTCTGGAGATCAGGGGCCTGGGCCAATGGCCATGTGACCATTTTCTCCAAGGGCAACCCACTGAGTTCTGCCACCTCTTTTCCCAGAAAAAAAACCCTGTCTAGGTGGGTATGACAGAAAGTAACCAGAAGCTATTTTTAGCAAGAGTAAAATCCAGCAGAAGGAACTTCTCATTCTCATGCTAAGGTTACCTCAGAGTAAATTTGGACCACATTGGGCAGGATGACTCCCTGATATGAACACCTGTTTAGTGCATATATTTCTTCCTGATCACACACAGTAACAGCCAGACTTCATTTCTATGCACAGATTACTCATGCAAAGCATGAAAAGTAGTTATCCTGAAATTATATGATTCAGATAGACTGTGTGGGAAAATAATTACATTGTTGGACAAAGGCTGGTTGGCCCAGTCTTTAATCTACATGCAGACAAAGCTCACTGGGTGACCTTGGGTCAGATATGTTCTGTCAGCCTAACTTACCCCATAGGGATGTTGTGAGAATAAAACAGAAGAGGGCAGAATCATGTATATTGCCCTGAGCTTCTTATAGGAAGGAATAAAAATGTAATGGCTAGACTACTGCCATCCTATGAGCATAATGACTCTTATAAGTTGTACCTGAATCTATCTATATTTTGCCTCGTTTAACAGATCAGATGATCAGCCCATAAATATAGCATTGTTTTTCAGATAATTCTTGTCAGCACAATCCCCCACAAAGTTATGTAGCTATCTTTTTAATGCAGAAGGAGAAGCAGCCAACATGATGGTGAGAAAAGGAACAAGAAAAGATACTGAGAATTATCTCAAATACTGGCACAATTATATTGTAGCAAATGGCTGTACCATTATTTGAAATACATTTTATATTATTAGAGTGTGATGACTGAAGATGAAGACATCCAGAGATGGATTAAGATAATGGCATGGAAACTGGCACTGGAAAAAAAAGCAGTATTATGCCCCCACCCCGAATAGAAACAAGGTCTTTATATAAGGGGTTGAAACTAAAGAGTCTTCAGAAGATACTGATACTACGAAAGGATTTAGGGGTCATGTTCATAAGTTCTTTTAGATGAAGGGTAATTAAATTATGAGATGCAGTGTTAGCTCTTTGGGCTCAACTAAAAATGCATTCTCAGAGTAAGAAAATAATGGTTATATTGGAAACAAATTTGATCAAACCACATTATTATAAGAAAAAAGGAAATAAGTTGATTAAAACCTGTTATTATTTTTAAGATATGGTGGCTACATTGCATGCAAAAGTGATGACCCTGGATAAGTACAAAGAAATAGAAAGGATCTTTAATGAGAATTCTGTGTCTGCCCGACTGCTTGTAACTTTCTTTCAGCATTACAGAAAAGTAATAGGTGAAAAAAAATATTTTTCTAGCCTCCATTATTTCCATGGAGGTGTGATTTCTCTCACTCACAAAAACAGAAATAGTGGAAATAGTGTTTCAAAGATTTAAATTAATATAAATCAAAATGGCATCTTTGCTCCAAAGAGAGAATATAAGCAACTCTTAAGAGCACAGAAAATGTGTAAGGTTTGTCAACTGGTTTGGGGGGAAATGTCCTATCCTGTTGATAGAGGCTTAATTAGCGGAAATGTGCAGTTGAAACTTTCATTGGCATGGGAGCAAATAATATCACCTAGTTATTAACCAGGCAGGACATTTTTCTATAGGTCTCTCGAGTCTTGACAAACTTAAAAATGTGCCTGGAGGGCCAAAATCAGATATGATACTGTAGGAACTGTACCACATTTTTAGTGGCTGCAAAGGGCCCTTATTCAGATCAGGACCAAGGGTTGGGGGAAAGTTTAATTTTTCTCTCCTTAATGTAGTTTTCCCAGTTGAAACTCCCTCAGTGTTGTTAATGCTGGAAGGGAAACAGCGTTTCAGAGGCATAAATTGCATAGGAGGGGGAGAGTTGGTTTCAGTCAGCAAAAACACAAAGATGTTGAAAGGTCGAAGCCCATTTCTTCACTCCACCACACAGACCTGAGTGCATCAGGGCTTTATACAGCTGTCATTGTCCTTACCAACAACAACAACAAAAAAGCCAAGGAAGCTCACAGAGCCTCTCATCTGTTTTGGCCATCTATTAAAAGACATTATTATTTGTATCAAATCTATGTAATGAGCATTATGGAGTACAGCCCATTTAAGAAACATGTCCTGTCTGAATAATTCTCATGGGTTACTTTGAGACATTGTTTGCACTCGTTTGTAAGGATGCCAACAGGTGTGTGGAGGGGGGAGACCTGATCTGGCTGGGTTTTTTTGTTTTCTATTCAGTCCCTAGGAAGCAAAGAACAACGCTACTTTTGTCCCCAGCCATTTTTTTTTATTTTAGCTCTATTCCCTAGGAGAATAGATACATTTCTATAGCCACTGCAAAGTGCAGAGCTCTGACCCAGATCTCTAAAATCCACTGCTTCTGCCTGGGATCTATCAGAAACCATAGTTCGGTCTTCAGGCTTGCTTTGTACTCTTCCTCTAAAGCCCAGGGGAGCGTGTGTGGCACTGCCACTGGTGCTGAATGCGAGAGACAAGGTGTCTCTTTATTTAATTCTACTTTTACAACACTGTAAGTGGGAGGAGGTTCTGGACAGCACCTTCTCCCAAGATGTTAACCTTGTGTGAAAGCTGGAGACTTGGTCCTACCTATGCCAAAGTGATCTGGTCTCATGGGTTAAGTGAACAAGTGGCACGACTTGAAACCTCTGTATGAAGCTCACCATTCATATCCATTCAACCTCTTAGGAGTGGGTTGAAATTGTCATGGGTGATTTTTTATTCCCTGTGCACCAGCCCCTTCAGAGAAATATTTCTTCTACTGTTATCATTGACATAGGCTACCTGCCTGTTGTCTTTCAAAGAGAGATGGATGGAATCTCCCCATGAGTTTACTTTCTTTGCACCCCCTTGGGTTAAATGCATACAGATCTTTGCCTAGTTTTGCTCTGCACAATGCAAGGGGGCAGAAAAAATGCTCCCTCTCCTCTTTGTTAATTGTGCTGCAAAGCCATGTGCAGATACAATCATTATGTTGTCCAATAATGTGTCCACCTAATCCACCATGCAGTCTTCCTCTGACTCCTGTGTAACAGTCTGAGAGATGCAAAGATTTGGGGATAGAGTCAGTGCATCCACACCCTGCATTAACTCTTTCCTCCTATAATGCAGTACAGTCAGTTTGCACCTACAGTTGAAGGAGATAGTTGGCTGATCAACCAAACAGCATAAGAGCTATATATCCTTGTTGGGAAAGTTGTTTGTTTGAACAAAATATGGAGGGAGACCATGAGTAGAATGAGGAGGAGCAGGCGTCATTTTGTAGAAAAAGAACTGGAGGAACTCATTAGCATAACTCATTAGCACAACTAATTAGCATATGCCACGCCCCTTGACATCACTGGAAGTGTATCATTAGCATAACTGATTTGCATATGCCACACCCCCTGACATCACCTATCCTGGCTGTTTTGGACCCAATCTTGGCAATTCAGGGCCGAAATTGGGCCCAAAATGGCAAAAAAAGGGCCCACAATGGTCAGGATCAGGCCGCTGCTGAGCAGGAGAGTGATCCACCACCCATCAGAGGCCCGATCCGGGCCATTTCAGACCCAATCTAGGCTGAAACAGGCCCAAAATGGCTGAGAGGTGGGAGGGGCCACCTGTCATGTGACCTCTTTGGGGAACTACCAGAACTGCATTCCTGCACGTTCCCCCTCAAAATGAGCCCTGAGGAGGAGAAAGAAGTCAGTTTTAAAGCTCTTTTTTTCCCCCAAGAGTTGTTGTTGGAGGGGGGAGGGGAAGTGAAAGCTAGCCTCCCTGATTGACTATGTTAACCCTGTGTTGAACCACTGAAGAGTTTGCTGTTTATGCTATTGTACAAGGCCAAGGTCAACCAGATCGGTTCCCCACAAGGAACACTGATTTGCGTCAGTGGCATTTTTGTCTTCAATGGAGAATAAACAGTGACTAAGGAGCTGCTTTGCAGCAGCCATCATCTCAGGGTGATATCTCTACAGTGGCACTGATTAATTGTACCTGAAGGACATGTTGTATTGAATGGCTCACACAAACTCCTGGCTCCCCTGTGAGCCCTAAATGTTTTCTTTCTTTGATAAAAAACATTCTATTTTCATTGTCTCCACCAGCCTCGCCCTCATTTGCATGCAACCATGAGCCTTTGTGGTGGCAGCCCCATCCCACCATGAAGTCAAGACAACACAAGCACATATGACCACCAACTACATTTCCTCCCTACTCTCCTCTGTGTCTTACAGAAGGCATAAAATAAGGTATGTTGCTGGGATGTGTGAGTGAAAAAAAGAAAACTGCAAAAAATAAGAATTGCCTGCACACTGCTGTGAGGTTGCACAGTCAAAAGCATCCAAAATTGAAAAATATCATAGAAGAGAACTAGTGCTGGGTCTTTAAAACTGAAATGTCTAAATATTGGTGATAGATGAGCAGTAGAGACATAGGCATAAGAGGCCACTATATCTAGCTGCAGAAAGCTGAGTAGGAGCTTAGTTTTTATTAATAATGCTAATGAATTTTCTGAAATATGGCCTGATTCCTGCACAAAACAGCTATATTTGCTATCTGTGATTTCGCATGTGATTTTCTCAAATGGGTACTAGTCACATACCATACTGTTTTGCATACATCATAAAACACTCTCCATAAATAACTACATAACTTCATTGTCTGAGATTTTCTTTCACTCTTCTATAATATTTTAAGCATGGGGGAAATATTTAAATTTCTGCCTATGTATTAGCTGATACATTTTTATCTAATCCAGTTAAGTTCTGTGTTTTATATGTTTCATATCAATTGACTCCCAAAGATCAGAATTTTAGTTTCTGAGCTAATAATATGTCACAAATCTTTAATAATGATTTCAGTAGGTTATGAAAACTAATATGTTTTGCTGTAATTCCGTAGTAAATCCAATATAGAAACATAGCGCTACAGTGGCCACATCTCTTTAGATCAGTCTAGGAAAAAAAATTCCCAGAGAGATTAACAGTCTCAAGATTTTACCTAAACATATTCAGGTATGACCACATTTCAGAACAGATGAATAAAGTATATATCTTAGTGGCAAAAGGAATAGAGAGAGAAATTCAATGTGTTAGTATTTCTAATTTGCATAGCCTTTACAATTACTTCCAGCAAGTTTGAGATATGGCATCTTTTTAAAACAAGAGCAAGAAAGAAAAATGAATTTTGAATTTTTCGGTAAAGGTAAAGATTACTATGAGGTCATAATAGCAACCTACCAACTGTAGGGTTGAAGTAGATTTGCCTCTGCCTAAATGGTTGTTGGATTCAAATGTCATTGGAAGGTCAGGGGAATGTCCCAAGAGCCCATTATCTAATGAAGGACTCTGCTGGATGAAAATGCTTTGCAATTAGTTCTGAAGCCAGATGAATGGAAACAGGTGCCAGGTTGCCAGTTAGTTTCATGCAGAGATTTTACAATTAACATGACTGATGTACAGTACATGATGGTCTTTAAAAATGTTACATGAATGTTAGTTCTGATAAACAATTGCAGATGCTTTGAAAATGTACATCATAATCCTCCATGCTTTTGGTTTTAAAAATTAGACAACATTTAGATAGAAAGGTTTACAAATTCTTCTTAGTAAACCACGTAATGGCTAATGTCTTTTATTTAACATTGTGAAATTTGCATCATTTAAAAATATAACAGTTTAATTAATCATTAAATACAGTAAAATCTGATTCATCTAAGGTCATTAGGAGAAAACCAAAACAGTCAAGATGTTTAAAAGTCTAGATGAATAAAAATGACATTTCCAGAATGTTATGGAGATATATCAGGTAAAGCAATCTTGTTTGAACAAAAAATTATCTTTTCTTTAGGAAAAATTTCCTTTTGAGTCCAAGTTCAAATTTTCCTGATAGCCTGGTTATATAAAAGTAAAAGTTTGGATTGTGCTCTCCAGCAAGCCAGGATTAGCCTTCTATGTAAAATATTAGCAGCAAAAGCATAGCCAGTTGGCGTCCTCTTTTGGTGAGAGTTAATGAAATATTTCTCTTCTGTTGTACTCTTAAGATACAGAAGATAACACTTTCTGCTACAGTAGAAAAAAACAAAAAAAGCCGAACAAAAATCAGAGATGCTCCTAATGGTGGTGGGGGGGGACCTTTATTGTAGCCCAATACATTTCAACCCCAAAGAATATTTTGGGGTATAGACCAACCAATGTTTATAACTCAATCCTATGTAACTCTTGCATAGGTGTATATGCACACGCGCGCGCACACACACACACAGACTAAACTCAATGAGAGTTTTCCCCTGGCACGTACAGCTTAACAAACATATTGGCAGGCAAACTTCTAGGGGAGGGCATTCTAGATTAAAGGTACCACTACTGAAAATGCTCTTTCTCTGGTCACCTCCCTGCTTATTTCTGAGTGTGGGGTCATACAGAGCAGACCTTCTGATGCAGATCACTGATGGACATGTTTATATGAGGGTAACTATTTTTCAACTGTTCATGAACGCTGCAGATCATAGGATTGGGCACTGAGCTGCCAATGTTAGCACAAAGAGATTCTTTACTCTTACAGAGTTGATTCATTTAGCTGGAGCAGAATCAGCTATTTGCATTACTATTACACCTGAAGTGCTTTTTTACAGGATGAACCATGTAAAGAAATCAATGCAAAGAAATCAATGTTACACAAAAATTTAGGGAATGCAGAGGAGAGAATTCCCTAGAGCATTCCCTAGAGATGAATTTCCTAGTAGGAGAAGTTATAATGCACTGGATGTGTTCACCCATGGCTAGTCCAGGCAAAACCAAACTGTGGCCCCTGCAGCACTTCTAAATGGAATTGTCACTACAGTTATGGCTGCAACTGCCCATGGAAAACTTGTGTAAAAGGTAACTTATAGTTTGACTGTAAAGTACACACTTACATTGCAGAACTCTTTTACAGACATTCATAATTGCATAAAATGTATTAACATATTCTGATTCAAGAGAAATGTTTAAAACCCACTTAACAGAGTTGCAGAACAATACTTAAAAAATCCTGCGTGAGTTAATAAATACTTTATACTGGGATCCAAACACTTTGTCTTAATTTATTATAATCTTATACTGGTACTGGTATTTTACACTAACAATTTCAATGCAGTTAGATATGCCATTTTAAATGTTTAGCATCTGGCTGTCAGAGGACCATCTTATAACTGCATATTCTATAGGAGTCCCTTAACAGTCACATCAGAGGCATACCAACCATTTAAATTACAGAGAAATCTCCCAGTAGATCACTGATCTAAAGGATCGTGGGCTGCCAGAAGTAAGCCGAGCCAAGACGTAGCAATTCTGCCAGCACCTCAGAGGCCACTTGGCTTAGACCTTTTAACAGCAACAATGATTAGTGCTATCTCACGAATTTCATCCTCCTGCACTGATGCCAGTTTGCAAAAGAAGGCAGTGGATGAACCGATGCCCATTATTGGTGCTGCTGGGCTGGTCTGAGTTGAGACATCCTTGAAGCACTGGCTTATCGTGCCGCAGGGGCCATTCGGCTTGTCTTGCTCCCAGGCTATTTAAACTCTCCAGACTACCCTGGAAGTTCCATTGACTTGAGTGAGTTGGAAATGCAACCTGACTTGCTACATTGTTGTACTAAAAAATGTTTTCTTGAATTACAGCTATTGAAATTTTTGTTTATTTTGTGTAATAAAAACATACTACTGCACGAAAAGATTTCTGTGAAACGTGTGGAGGACAGCAAATAGAAGTTTGAATAGATAGGGTATTTTATTTTTGAACATGGTGACATAAACCGTACCTGTGGAAGAAGATGTAGCAGAGCATCTCCGAGGGTTCCTTCTGCTAAACCCACAAAAAGTTGTAAAACAAGAGTATCACTTTCCTGACAGGAATGGAATGGAATTAGAGCTGTGACAAACATTGATCCAGCTGTATTAAGTGAGACTGCTGCAGTGCTGTATCCATATTCTGCACAGAAAATAGACAAAAAACCAAGAGCACTTAAAAACATGGTTGTTCTCATGAAATGAACTCAAAAGGTCATTTTTTGAAAACCAAAGTATGAGTGAAAGAACTCATTCGATGAAAGCAAGTCCCACAGATTATCAAAGCACATGTAAATATGTTTCAGGCAAGGTTGTGATCCTGTGACAGATGAAGCAAAGAAAAAAAACGAGCAAAGCTGAGTAGGTGAACGTAGTCAGGCAAAATAAAGGCAAAGCTGAGAAAAGAGACTCCAATGAATCAGAAGGGTATTATAGTATTACCTGGCATAAGACAATGCATTGCACAGTTGCCTGGCATAAAACAATGCATTGCACAAATAAAATGTTTGACACTTATCAAGGGCAAACTAATGGATTGAAAATAATGAGTGATGCTCTTCAAATACTCTGATGTGACATCATTGCTATTAAGTGGATACTGAGGCATGAGAGAATACAGGGATTTGCATTAAAATAAGGTTGGATGAATGTCACTCAATCCATTCTATATTTGTTTTGAAATTTTGCTGCATCAAGAATTCCATTCTTAATTTTTTCCCCATATAATGTGTATTTTTGTCATCTTTGTTTTTTGACGTGCACATGATGCACATTCTAATATGTATTTTATACATATTAGTCATGTGTTACAATCTATAATTCCATGATCTTTCCATACAGATAATATGTAGCCAGGGCTCATTTAAAGGGGGAATGCACTGGAATGCTGTTCTGGTAGTTCCCCCAAGTCAGGTGATCCCGTTGTTGCCCATTTTGGGCCATTTTAGCCTAGGTTGTGGCTGAAATGGCCCAGATTGGGTCGGTGCCAGGCAGGGAAAGCCTCCACTACCTGGCACAGACAAGGTCCTGGCCGTTTTGGCCTTGATCCTGGCCGAAACAGGCCCAAAATGGCCATTTTGGACCTTTTTGGGCTTGTTTTGGCCCAGAACTGGGGCCAAAGGGGCCCAGATTGGGTTGGTGCTGGGCGGGGGAGGCCTCCCCCACTGAGCACCAACCCGGTTGCGGCCTTTTAGGCCCCAATTTGGGCTCAAATGGGCCCAAAATGGCCATTCTTGGCACTTTGGGGCCCTTTGGGGCCCAGATCTGGGCTAAAACAGCCTGGACTGGGTCACTGCTGGGTAGGGGAGGGTTTCTCCACTTGACTTTGACCAGATCCTGGCCCAAAAGGCCCAAAATGGCCACTTTTGGCCATTTGGGCCATTTTATGCCGGTATCGGGGCCAGAACTGCTGGGATCTGGTTGGTGCTAGGTGGGGGAACCCTCCCCTGCCCAACATCGATCTGGTTCAGGCTGTTTCAGCCATGATACGGGCCAAAACGGGGCCCAAATGGCCATTTTTGGCCATTTGGGCCCTTTTCAGCTGGGATCATGACCAAAACCACCAGGATTGGGTCAGTGCCTCATAGGGGACCCCTCCCCTGCCCAGCACTGACCCAATCTGGGCCATTTGGGGCCTGATCCAAGCTAAAACATGCCCAAAATGGCCATTTTGGGCCTGTTTTGGCATTGATTGGGGGCAAAACAGCCTTGATCTGGCCACTGCCAGGTGGGGGAACACTCCCTCGTCTGGCAGCAGCCGAATCCTGGCCATTTTGGCCCAATCAAGGGGTCTGGCATATGCTAATGAGTTATGCTAATGAGTTCCTGCAGTTCTTTTTCTGCGAAATGACCCCTGTTAACAGCTATATACGTTTGAATTTTTATAAAATATTTTAATACAAAAGCTTCATTAGCTCAGTAGTATGTACTCTACGTTTACAAGTGCTCAGTTATCACTCTCATCCATCTCACGTAATCAGTAGCTAATAAAATAATAACAAAAATCCAACCAGTTTTCCTACTGGTGAAAAAGAAGAAAAGGATTCTCGATGGTTGTTGTGGGTTTTCTGGGCTGTATTGCCATGGTCTTGGCATTGTAGTTCCTGACGTTTCGCCAGCAGCTGTGGCTGGCATCTTCAGAGGTGTAGCACCAAAAGACAGAGATCTCTCAGTGTCACAGTGTGGAAAAGATGTTGGCAGGTCATTTGTATCTACTCAGGAGGGGTGGGGTTGAGCTGAGTCATCCTGTAAGAGTTTCCCAGGGTGTGGAATGCTAATGGCGGGAGGCTTCACTGTATCCTGAGGAGGTTCTTTTGCATATGAATTGGTGCTTGATGTGCTAATCTTCTTTGCAGGGCTATTGTCGAGTATAGAGTGTTTTGTTAGCCTGGTGTTTTTCAGAACTGGAAACCATGCTCTGTTCATTCTTAAGGTTTCTTCTTTCCTGTTGAAGTTTTGCTTATGCTTGTGAATTTCAATGGCTTCCCTGTGCAGTCTGACAAAGTAGATGGAAGTGTTGTTCGGTATTTTGGTGTCCTGGAATAAGATACTGTGCCCTGTTTGAGTTAGGCTATGTTCAGCCACTGCTGATTTTTCAGGTTGTCCAAGTCTGCAGTGTCTTTCATGTTCTTTTATTCTTGTCTGGATGCTACGCTTTGTGGTCCCGATGTAAACTTGTCCACAGCTGCAGGGTATACAGTATACTCCTGCAGAGGTGAGGGGGTCTCTACTGTCTTTTGCTGATCGTAGCATCTGTTGTATTTTTCGGGTGGGTCTGAATACTACTTGAAGGTTATGCTTTTTCATAAGCTTTCCCATCTGATCAGTCATTCCTTTGATATATGGCAAAAACACTTTTCCTGTAGGAGACTGTTTTTCCTTGGCAGTTTGATTCATCCTGGGTTTGATTGCTCTTCGGATTTCATTTCTGGAGTAGCCATTTGCCTGAAGTGCGTGGTTTAGATGATTAATTTCCTCATTGAGAAAGTGCGGCTCACATATCCGTCTTGCGCGATCCACTAATGTTTTCATTATGCCTCTTTTCTGTCGAGGGTGGTGATTGGAGTTTTTGTGTAAGTACTGATCAGTGTGAGTTGGTTTCCTGTAGACCTTGTGACCTAACTGAAAGTTTGCTTTGCGGATGACCAAGGTAAAAGCCGCTAGTCCCCAAGGTGTGGGGACCCTCTTGTGAAGGTTTGATATTCCTCCTGACGTGAAATACTTTTCTCCTTATGTGCAATATATTTATGAACTATGCAATATATTTATGAACTGTATTTTAAATCCAGGATGTTATTTATTTACTTAATATATGAAATTATGTAATTGTGGTTGATTTATGACAAAATGGAACAATGGTATGGTTCCCTTTAATTAGCTTGGGACCGAATGAGAGGAGAAGTATATAAGCGGTTTGAACGGAAGGATCTCCACCCCATTGATATTGACTAATTTGTAGATGGAGGTTTAAATGCGTGTGAATACTTATGTATATTGCTGACTACAGAAGACTGTGAGTAATTTATTGGTTATTATTGAGTTCGTTTGGATGAGAAATGCCCAGGTGTAAAAACTGTGATCTATTGTAATTTATTGTAGAAATATTGGCCGGAAGAAGAATTCTCGAAACGAGCAGAATCATACGAGGCCGACGGAGCTCGTTGCCAGCTGTTTGAAATTAACACCGGAGTCTTGCAAGCTGTTTGAAATTAACACTGGAGTCTTCCCCCACACCTTGAGAGACTAGCGGCGTTTACAACCTGATAGTGAGCTATGAATGTATTAGCTCTAGCTGTTGGCATTCTCTATGTAATAACAATATTCGTTTTGTATATAAGCAACCTCATATGCATTGTGGTTGGGGACTTATGTATTGAATCATTCCTAATAAGGATTTATATAAAAAGAAAAATTTGAATTTGGACACATATGTAAGGTGTGTTATTGGTACACCCTTTATGTACTTCCTTGAGCTTGGTGCTCTTTTGTGTTTGCTGATTATTATCCCCATAACAATCACCCTGTGAGGTGGGTGGGGCTGAGAGAGCTCTGGAAAAGCTGTGACTGACCCAAGGTCACTCAGCTGGCTTCAAGTGGAGGAATGGGCTCATGTTTAGTCATTTGGCCCTTTTGGGAGGAAGTTATTAATCATATTAATTGTGTGTTAGAAAACTCATTTATTTTTGAAGAAGTTAATGCACTGCTAAACTATTTGCCTGTCTCTTGGAATCTAACTGATGATCAACAGAAATGGACCCTGCATTCCCTTATAGTTGCTAAAATACTTATACTTCAATACCAGAAAGACAAAAGCCCTTTTGTAAATCACTGGACTGAAAACCTTATAACCTTATCAACATTTGAACGTATAGTATATATACCTCTGTATAGATTTGCTAATAGTGTTTTGTAGCTAGCACTCTTTCCTTTTTTGTCTCCTGTTTATTTTTTGATTTTAAAAATGTTTTTGCACTAATAAAATAAAAACTTTTTTAAAAATAAAAAAATTCAGGGCAGGCTTGTTTGGGAGTAATTGGTAGGTGTTTCAAATACCCTAGATCCAAAGCACTAAACATAAGAAACAGAACTGTATTTATCTATTTTTGTGGATCTATCATTAGAGGACAAAGGGAACATAAACAGGCTTGGCTGACAGACTGAGTGAGTAACCTAAGGTCACCAAGTGAATTTCATTTCTGATCAGTAATTTGACCTCTTGGTCTGTTCTAGTCCAACACTCTAACCACCATACCTCACTGACTCATCTGTGAGAACAGCATGTTTGTGATACATCTGCTTCAAATGTAGAGGCTCTCATACACACTTGGAGAATGATTTGAAACTAGAAGAAGAAGCCAATTCTCTCCTATCTTCAAATGCACTTCCACATACTCTGAATCTTGATGAAACCAGAAACAGTATGATAGTGAATTGTTAGGCTATACAATGTCAGTTGCAAACCATGTGCTGCTTATAATCTCAGTCCTAAAGAAGAGGCACTGTTAGGGTTGCCAGATCTCCTTGGCAATCGGCAGGATATTGGGAGGGCAGGAGGGTGTGTGTACTAAAGTTGGTAATTCTTGTGCACATGTACCTGGGGGGGAATAGAAGAAGAATTAGCTCTGGAATGAAGCATGCAAATGCTCCTTCCTCCCACATGATGATATCACTTGTGGAAGTGACATCATTGCGGTGGGGTGCGGAAGCATGAGAGCCTATTTATTAGGGCTGCCTGCTGGTGGCAGGCGATCAACAGGGAGCTTGTCTCCTCCTCCTGATCGCTGCACAGAGGGGCAAACCACCAGGAGATTGGCCATCACTGGCAGGCACCTGGCATCTCTAGGCACTGTACTCACCAAGAAATACTATTGATCTGCCCTCATTAATTCTATTTTAGTTTCTGAAACAAAAAAAGATTTTTACAAGCAAATTAAGCCACCTACATTCCATATGCAACATGATTTATTATAGTGGCTCTGAAAAGTTTAAAGGAGAGAAGCACAATTTGTCATCTAGTTCTCTTTGAAAGGAGGCCACCTCAATAAATATTTCACAAAAGTGAGATAATTGTAGATCCTAGAGCAATGGTTCTGAAGTATAAGCTTCCTATCAACATACTACCTCCCAGCTTTAGCTGCTACTAACTTCATATAAACTACGGGAAGCATGGAGAGTTCTTGCATACAGTCATCTATATGTCACAGATCAGTCATCCTTGCTCAAAGACTTAACATTTGAAGCTGAGTTCCCCCCAGTTTGGCTTTCCTCCAAGCTACCACAAAACTTTTTCGTTTGAATTATCTGTATTTGCACTTATTTATGGTGTGGTTTTCATCATGAGCAACTGCCACGTTGATGCAATTTCATGTGATCTGTATGTTGCTTGTGCGTGGGTGGTCAGGAAGTGTGAAAAAATTTATTTTAAAAAAAACAGAGCCTTTGTAAAAGCACAACACTTTCATTCCAAAGTTCTGTATATACTCCAGTCCACATACAGAACTATCTGTCATTCTAGCTTTCCCACTTTCTGCAATTCCACAGAAGTCCTTGATGTGAAGTGGCTGGGAATGCTTCCAAGTTTATGGAGTTCATCAACTGGTCACGCAACTCCAGTTTTTAGCATTATTTGTTTTTTTAAATCATAAGGTGAAAATTTTGAAAAAATTATCTTGTGCAAAAATCAATAAAAGATGTTAAAAGGCAGCCCCTCCCCCGAAAAAGGTCCTGAGAATTAATTATCAAATAGGTTTTACTGTATTGAATAGGTTTTACTATATCTGTTTCATCCTGTATGCCAGAAAGGTAATTTCTCATGGCTTCCTAAGACAAAGACTTTTCTGCAGTCAAGCAAGTGGCAAACTAGGCTCAATCATATGGCTATTCTACATGGACATAAACAGATCTCTCAAGAGATGGATCCTAATACTATGAGTTGATCAAGAGAACACGAATTAGAATTATTCTGTACTGAATAATCCTAAAGATATATGTATTGACTGCATTTGTTGTAATTAATACTTTAGTGAGCTGCTGTTGTTTGTTAATTTATATAATTAACATCTATTTTGCATGATTTATTTTTGGATCTTGGTCTTTGACCACACCCTCTTTCCAGGTTTTCCCCTCCCCTCCTTGGAAATTAAGACATCTATGCCCTTGGAACAGCATAAATGCATTGTCTCTTATCAATAGGGGTGAAAAAGTATTGTATCAGTGAAGAATGTAAGTCAAGGTGTTCTGCAACTCTCCATAATTTTTTGCCCAATATGTGCCTTCCATTCCTAACCACTTTTAATACTACTTATGAATAGAGATGGGCACGAACTGAAATATGAACCAAAATTAAGCACGAACCAGGCTGGTTCATGCTTCACGAACCACGGTTCATCAGATCCCATTTCTGATGAACTGCCATGAACTTTTAGGATGGTTCGTTTGGTTCAGGTTTTGGTTCGTCACTGCAGACAACCTGGTGCCAATCAATCAGTTTCCTAGGCAACGGGGGATAGATTTCCTGCAGACCTTCTGCTGACCAGGAAGTGACGATTTTCTGACCCGGAAGTGACATTTTCACGAACCAAATGAACCAGTTCGCAAACCAGTGGCAGGTTTGTGAAAGTTCGTGGTTCATGAAATTTGACGAACCATGAACCACATGGTTCAGTTTTTTTCCGGTTTAAGCCCATCTCTACATACGAACCATATTACTTTTAGTATATGTAATGTCACTTCCTATGTTATTTTCATCACTGTGTATTGAATTATCACCACATCCTTTGAAACCATCAAGTTAGAACTGCATCAGGAAGTGCTGAATCATGTAGGAAAGACAATGTGAAGAATTAGTCCATGTTCATGTGTGTACATGTAAACATGACTCTACTTATACAACAGTGAATATAGACTGCTAATAGAATCAGATCATCCTTATCTAAACAGATACCTTGATTAATATTTTTGTTCATTTACTTTTACCTGATTTGAAGAGATTTTAAAATGGTTTCTTGTGGCATGTAGAACATCTTCTGTTTCATTTCTTGAAAAATAGTAGGCGTCCTCATTGCTTCTTAAACTGAGCATACTGTTAAGATAAAACTTATAATCCCAATTGCTGAGACTGAGGTTTGATGAGCAGGTGTCTTGGTGATAAGTAATATAATAAAAAAGAATAAGAGAAATTTTCTGGAACACTTCTTCACTAAGATTGTATTCTAAACCACCACCAGCAATTAATAGGAAAGCATCATATTCAAGGCATTATAAATAAGGAGGGAAAACTGAAATTAATTTCAAACAGGGTCCTACATCAAACTTCTACAAAACATACTTCCGGCTTGGGAATCATGGTGGTCTGACGCAGTTCGGGGAGCTGAGCTGTCCAAGTTGCTGTTTGTCAGGGCTGGTGGAGTGCTAGATTGCCCACGACCCTCTGCTCTCAGGTGGAGAGCAGGCAAGAACGCTTGAGACCCCGAGGACGTGTAGATCTCGGCTGAGGGGGGGGTTCTGCACAAAGGATTCCCTCCCAGCCTTGAGGTCCCGCTCTAAGAAGGGTGGCAGAAATCTCTGCAGCAGCTTTGGAGTCATTGAGTTGGCATAGGATCGCCGTACCCAAGCTTCAGTAACTAATTTGGACTAATCTGAACATCTGAAACAGTGATTACAACCCAGAAAAGACCTGGCAAGGTAAAGATCGCTATCTCTTCCATGAGTTTGAAATTGGACTAGAGGATTTAAATTCAAGCAGAAAGCTGAAGTAGAAAGTTTAAAAGGACTAATTAAGTTCACCCCAGTAAAAGAATTGTATGAAAGGAAGCTTTTAGAAAAGAATTAGAGGCGAAGAAAGGATTATTATTTACATACCTGTGGTTTAAAGAGATAGTGAACTGTGGGAACGGAGAAACATCGTGAGAGAAAGTA
Organism: Eublepharis macularius; assembly: GCF_028583425.1. Taxonomy (NCBI): domain Eukaryota; kingdom Metazoa; phylum Chordata; class Lepidosauria; order Squamata; family Eublepharidae; genus Eublepharis; species Eublepharis macularius. The sequence continues at coordinate 66,527,857 of NC_072800.1, read as the reverse complement.
GCGGTGCGACAACGGGGAAGGAACAGGAAGTGCATCATAAACATCAAGATGCGAGGCTAGAGCGGCTGTGAAGGAAAGAGGCGGAAGCGGAAGTGCGCCATTTTGAAAGAGGGCAAGGGCAAGCCCTCATTGCAACCGGAAGTGGGCCATCTTGGAGAAGGGTAAGGGCAAAGCTTAGATTTAAAACCATAGAGAAAAGACGCCCGCCATTTTGGACAGTTAAAGCGCTAACTTTTGGACAAAATACTAGTAAAACAAGAAATTTAATTTGGGTAGAAGACGCGATGGAGAATTTAGCAGACACGCAACAAACAGAGATGAGATTGGTGAAGGGGAGAATGTCAGTTGCAGAAACTAAACATATGGAGAAGCAGCTACGTTTTCGTGGCTTGCCAGAAGTGGAAGGAAAGTCAGCGCAAGAACAGATGACTGAGGTGTTGGCTGAGTACCTGGGGAAGGAGGAGGAGGAAGTTGTGGCTATCCTAGATGTGGCATACCGTGTGAATTCGAGAATAGCAACCCAGAGGAAACTACCAAGAGATGTGATTGTGCAGTTTACAACACGAAATATGAAAGAGAGGATTGTGACAAAACAGTTTCAAGATCCATTGGAGATTGATGGCAAGACGATTATTATAATGAAGGAACTGCCCAGATCAGTGTTACTGGACCGGAAAAAATATAAAGTGCTAATTCAGATTTTGAAGGACATGAAAATCAGGTACAGATGGGAGTTACCGGAAGGAGTGTCCTTTGAGTTTGGAGGGGCCAAAAAACGCATCAGATCTGAGCGAGAGATGGAGCGATTTATTAAGGACAATGAAAAAGACTTACCAACAAGATCATGAGTATGGAGTGTAAAGTATTATCTTGGAATGTAAATGGACTAAACTCACCGAATAAGAGGAAAAATACTTTTCACTGGCTACTAAAACAAAAATGTGACATTGTTTGTTTGCAAGAGACCCATATCAGAAAGCAGGATGTAAAATATTTAAAATCTGGAAAATTGGGCAAAGAATATGTAGCGGCCTCCAACAAGAAAAAAAGAGGAGTGGTGTTGTACATAAAAGAGGAGCTACAGCCAAAATTTGTTATGAGAGATGTGGAAGCTAGATTTGTAGCAGTGGAATGTATTTGGAATTTAAAGAGAGTGTTGGTAGTCGGACTTTATGCACCTAACGGTGCAAAAGAAAGCTTCTTTGAGGATTTAAGGAAGCATTTAGACGATCTTGCATACGACCAGATAATTCTTGCTGGAGACTTCAATGGAGTGACAGACTTGGAACTAGACAAAAAGACTACAACGGCACAAAAGAAAAGAGGACTATTACCAAAGCTTTTTTTTGAGTTGATTCAACAAGAGACTCTTGAAGATGTATGGAGGAGAGAATATCCTAAAAGCAGACAGTTTACTTTTTATTCTGCAAGGCATTCTACATTATCAAGAATTGATATGATCTGGGCCTCAAAAGACTTAGCATTATGGACTAAGGAGGTAGAAATAATGCCTATGGTAGGCTCAGATCACAACCCAATTATGTGGAAATTTGGAAAAAAGAGAAAAAGGAAAGCATGGAGAATAAATGAGGACTTGTTACAGGAAAGAGAGAATATGGAAATACTGAGAAGAGAGACAAAGTTTTTTATACAATACAACGTGAATAAAGAAGTACCAACCAATAAAGTTTGGGATGCTTACAAGGCGGTTGTAAGGGGCATACTAATGGACTTAAATGGTAGAGCAAGAAAGAAGAAAGAGGAGAAAAGACAAGAGATTGAGGAGAAAATAAAAGCCAAAGAAACACAGCTAAAAAAGAGACCAGGGAAAAAGAAGGTATACCAGGAAATTAAAATACTTCAAGAACAGCTAACAGCAATGAGCAATAAAGAATTGGAGTGGAATCTCAAAAGACTGAATCAAAAAGCGTTTGAGGGTGCTAATAAACCTGGGAAGTACCTGGCATGGCAATTGAAGAAGAAAAGGGAAAAGAAGATAATAAATAAAATTTGCGAAGATAACAAAACGTATTTGGAGCAGGCTACCATTAGTAGAGCCTTTTATAAATTTTACGCTAAGCTGTATAATAAAAAAGAAGTAAACAAAGAATCAATAGCGTCATATTTGGAGAAAACCAAACTTCCAGAAATCTCGGAAGCTTGGAGAAATAAGTTGAATAGTGAAGTAACTGACGAGGAAATAAGTAAGGCAATACAATCTGCAAATCTAGGAAAGGCGCCAGGGCCAGATGGACTTACGGCTAAATTCTATAAGACAATGGCTAATGAACTGGCACCATTCCTAAAAGAGGTGATGAATGGGGTTTTAAGGGATCAAAGGATTCCAGAAACTTGGAGTGAAGCGAATATATCATTGATCCCAAAAGAGGGCCAAGACCTGACTAATGTGAAAAATTATAGACCTATATCGCTACTCAACAATGACTACAAAATTTTTGCGAAGATATTGGCGGAGAGATTGAAGGGGTGGCTCTCGGAAGTCATAGAGGAGGAACAAGCAGGCTTTTTGCCAGACAGACAAATAAGAGACAACTTAAGGACAGTGATCAATGCTATTGAATATTATGACAAGCGTTGTGACAAAGAGGTTGGTTTCTTCTTTGTTGACGCTGAAAAAGCGTTTGACAATTTAAACTGGGACTTTATGTTTGCCACTATGGAAAAGCTACAATTGGGAGAAAGATTCATCAGAGCAATTAAGGAAATTTATAGAGACCAGACTGCAGCAATTGTGGTGAATGATGAATTGACCAAGAAATTGACGATAAGTAAAGGAACAAGACAAGGTTGCCCGTTATCTCCATTGTTGTTCATTTTAGTATTGGAGATTCTGATGATACAAATACGTCAAGATGATGAAATTCGTGGAATAAAAATAAAGGACTATTCATACAAGGTCAGAGCATTTGTGGATGACATAATGTTAATTGTAGAGGACCCATTGGAGAACATGCCAAGAGTGATAGATAAGATCAAGGAGTTTGGAGACTTGGCAGGTTTCTTCATTAATAAAAAGAAGTCAAAGATATTATGCAAAAATATGACTAAGCAGAAACAACAATTGTTAATGGAAACAACGGATTGTGAAGTAACAAGTAAAGTGAAATATTTGGGAGTCGAATTAACTGCAAAGAACATAGATCTATTCAAAAACAATTATGAAAAACTATGGACTCAGATAGAGAGAGACTTGATTAAATGGAATAGATTGAATTTGTCGTGGTTGGGTAGGATTGCAGCAGTTAAGATGAATGTGTTACCAAGAGTAATGTTTTTGCTACAGACAATACCAATCATCAGAGACTCCAAACAATTTGAAAAATGGCAGAGGAAAATATCAGATTTTGTTTGGGCAGGCAAGAAGCCTCGAGTGAAAGTGAAAGTTTTACAAGATGCAAAGGAAAGAGGCGGAATGCAACTGCCCAATCTGAGACTTTATCATGATGCAATCTGCCTAGTTTGGTTGAAAGAATGGATGACATTAAAGAATAAGAAACTATTAGCCCTAGAGGGATATAAAAAAATATTTGGATGGCACGCATATTTATGGCATGACAAAGTAAAGGTCAACTCGATGTTCCTGCATCACTTTGTTCGGAGAAGTCTATACATAATCTGGAAGAAGTACAGAATTTATCTACAAGAAGGAACCCCTTTGTGGGTGGTTCCATATGAGGTGATAGACCCGAGAGCTGTTGATAATGAACAACAATGTTTAACGTATAAAGAAATAACTAAAACTGAAGCATCCAAACTTAGAATAAAGACACAAGAGGAACTATCACCTAACTACGATTGGTTCCAGTATAGACAGATCAGAGACTTATATAATTCGGACTCTGTAAAGGGAGGTATACGAATAGAGAATTCGGAACTAGAGCAGACCCTTCTTAAAGAAGATAAGAAAAGAATATCCAAGGTATACCAAGTACTGTTGAAGTGGTATACCGAGGATGAGATAGTTAAAACACAAATGGTGAAATGGGCTATAAACTTTAATAAAGAAATAACAATGGAGGCATGGGAATACTTGTGGAAAACTACAATGAAGACAACGACATGTATTAATATCAAAGAGAACATTCATAAAATGATCTATCGTTGGTACATGACACCAAAGAAGATTGCGCTAGGGAATTTGAATACTTCTAATAAATGCTGGAAATGTAAGAAGCATGAGGGCTCCCTCTATCATATGTGGTGGTCGTGTGAGGTAGCCAGGCAGTACTGGGGGGAAATAATAAGAGAAATGAGTGAAATTTTACAATTTCAAATTAATAAGAACCCAGAACTCCTGCTACTGAACTTGGGAATGGAGGGAATTCCAGCCCAACACAGGACGTTGATATTTTATATGACAGCAGCAGCTAGACTTTTGTATGCGCAAAAATGGAAAGTACAAGAAGTGCCAACTATGGAAGATTGGACTTACAAATTGCTGTATATGGCTGAAATGGACAAGATGACAAGAAAATTGAGAGATCTGGACTCAGGGCAGTTCAACACAGACTGGGAGAAGCTGAAACAATACCTGGAGAAGAAATGGGAGGTGGGAGGAAAACTGTGGCAGTTTGAGAACTACTGAAGTATTGAAGTAGAGGGGGAAGACTTTACCGGGGGGAGAAGAGATAAATGTGAATTAATAAGCAGTCAGATTAATAGATTGACATATATATAGATATATGTAGGTTAACAAACAGAACATAGAGAAAATAATTAATTATAAGGACTAAATATAAGGAGCGATTAACTAACAATATTTTCTTTTTTTTCTGACAAGTTTTGTACCAAACTGAATGTCTGAAGATATAGATGGGTCAAATTGATTGACTACGTGAGGAGAGATATATAGAACTATTATAAAAAGATAGAATGAGTAATATATATAGAGAATAAGTCAAATTGTTTGATATAAACGAATGTATGATCTATATGGTTTATGATATATAGAAATACCTGAAATTGAAAAATTGGGATAAATTGTTTATCTAAGATAGAAACAAAGGCTTACAGTTTGGGCATATAATGTTAAAAATAGTTAAGGATGTACTGCTTAGAATAATGGAGAATATATATTTGTTTTAGATAGAGGAAGCTAATAAAAGTAAGGGAAAGGGGACAAAGGGTTGGAAAGCTGTTGGAAGTCAACAAAAAGGGGGGGGAAGGGAGGGGGTTAGAGATGAAAAAATTGGGGAAAATTGAATGTAAATGTGGAAATAATGGATTCTAACCCAATAAAAAATTTTCAAAAAAAAAAAAAAGAAATTTAATTTGGGAACTTAAATATTTAAGCCATGGAATTGTGAAAGAGAGCAGACTCATGGGAGCGGAGCAAATCGAGCCCCACAATGTCGAAAAAGGACTGGCAGTCGGCATTTGATAATTTGGATAAGGAAGTGGCTGAAGGCAACAAAGAACTAAAAGATGTAATACAAGAGATGATGAAGGATCTCAAGGAGACAATTAAATCTGAAGTGGCTGAGTTAACAAAGAGTATCGATGAGGTCAAGAAGGAACTACAGATGACGCAGCAAAAAGTTAATGAGGTGGAAGAAAAGATGGAGAAGCTAACCACTACATTTAAAGCAGAAACCACAGGCTTGAATGAAAGAGTGGCGGTGATGTAATGTAAATATATGGAGAGATAACTTAGATTTCGTGGCATTCTGGAGAAGGAGGGGAAGGTAGCCCAAGAACAGATATCGGAAATATTAGCAGAATTCTTGAATAAAACCATGGAAGAGATCGTAAGACATGTGGACGTGGCGTACAGAATTAATTCAAGATATGCAGCTCAAAAAAATCTGCCTAGAGATATGATTGGCAGTTTACTACCAAAAAAATGAAAGAAGACATTGTGAGCAAGCAATTTCAAAACCCACTGGTAATGGAAGGAAAAAAGGTGCGAATAATGAAGGAGTTACCTAAAAAAATCCTAATAGAAAGGAAAAAATATAGAGATCTGATTCAGATTTTGAAAGAGTTGAATATAAGATATAGATGGGAGATTCCAGAGGGTCTGAGTTTTGAATTTCAAGCAATTAGAACTATCAGATCGCGGCATGAGATGGAGATGTTCTTGTTGGACAATGATAAAGACTTACCTAAAAGACCCAGAATTTGATTATGGAGTGTAAAGTAATATCATGGAATGTAAACGGACTTAACTCAATGTATTGTCGGAGGCTTTCACGGCTGGAGAACGATGGCTGTTGTGGGTTTTCCGGGCTGTATTGCCGTGGTCTTGGCATTGTAGTTCTTGACGTTTCGCCAGCAGCTGTGGCTGGCATCTTCAGAGGTGTAGCACCAAAAGACAGAGATCTCTCAGTGTCACAGTGTGGAAAAGATCTTTCACATCTTTTCCACACTGTGACACTGAGAGATCTCTGTCTTTTGGTGCTACACCTCTGAAGATGCCAGCCACAGCTGCTGGCGAAACGTCAGGAACTACAATGCCAAGACCACGGCAATACAGTCCGGAAAACCCACAACAGCCATCGGACTTAACTCACCTTCCAAGCGTAAAATTATTTTTCCTTGGCTATCCAAGCAACGTAGTAATATAATTTGTTTACAAGAGACCCATGTTAAAAAACAAGATCAAAAGTACTTAAAAAATTACAAATTAGGAAAAGAATTTGTCGCCGCAGCAAAACAGAAAAAAAGGGGAGTTGTGTTATATATCAAGGAGGAGCTGCAACCTAAAATGATATTTAGTGACTCTGAAGCCAGATATCTTGCGGTGGAAATTATTTGGAACTCCCAAAAGACACTAATAGTAGGGATTTATGCACCAAATGGAGCTAAAGACAATTTTTTTAAAGAATTACAGAAGCAACTAGACGGAGTGACTTATTCACAAATAATCCTGGCAGGGGATTTTAATGGAGTGGTAAACTTACAGGAAGACAAGAAAACAAAGGGGACTCAAAAGAAACGGGGATTATTGCCAAAATCTTTTTTTGAAATACAAAAACAAGAAAATTTGGAGGATGTATGGAGAAGAAATAACTCCAAAGCCAAGCAATTTACCTATTATTCGGCAAGGCACTCGTCGCTATTGAGAATTGATATGATCTGGGCCTCTAAGGAATTGGCAATATGGACTAAAGAGGTTGAAATTATGCCCAAAGTAAGCTCAGATCACAATCCAGTTATGTGGAGATTTGGGAAATGTATTAAAAAATTTAGATGGAGAATTAACGAAGATTTACTGCAACAGGAGGGCAATCTAGATTTGTTACAGAAAGAAACCAGATTTTTTATACAATATAATTTAGATAAATCTGTACCAACGTATAAAGTATGGGATACGTACAAAGCTGTAATGAGAGGTGTCTTAATGGACACCTTAATGCAAGAGACAAAAAAAGAAAAGAAGAAAAAAGGAAAGAAATTCAGGAAAAGATAAAAATCAAAGAGACTCAATTAAAGAAAAGACCAGGGAGATACACCTGGAGATAAAGATTCGGCAAGAACAATTAAAAGCAATGGACAACAAAGAATTGGAATGAGAATTGAAGAAACTAAAACAAAAAACATTTGAGGGTGCCAACAAACCGGGGAAATATTTAGCTTGGCAATTAAAGAAGAGGAGGGAAAAAAGAGTGATAACTAAGATTATAGAAGAAGATAAGACGTTAATGGATCAATCAGCCATAAGTAGAGCATTTTATAAATTTTATGCCAAATTATATCAGAGTAAAGTGATAAAGGAGGATAGTATTGATCAATATTTGAGCAAAATTGACTTACCAAAGCTATCTGAGAAGTGGAAGCGAAAACTAAATGCTGAAATAACAGAAACAGAAATTATGGATGCAATACAGTCGACTAAATTGGGGAAGGCACCAGGACCTGATGGAATAACGGCTAAATTTTATAAAGTAATGGCAAAAGAGGTGGTGCCTTTCCTGAAAAAAGTGGCAGACACTGTGAAAAGGAAGTTGGTTTCTTTTTTGTGGATGCAGAGAAGGCTTTTGACAATTTAAATTGGAATTTTATGTTCGCCACAATGGAGAAGTTACAGATGGGAAAAGAGTTCATCCAAGCGGTAAGAACTATATATAAAGACCAGTGTGCAGCAATCGTAGTAGATGACGAATTAACTAAGAGACTGGAAATACGGAAGGGTACAAGGCAAGGTTGCCCATTGTCTCCACTGTTGTTTGTCTTGATATTGGAAATTTTACTGATGCAGATACGAGAAGATTGTTGGATAAGATAAAAGATTTTATGGATTTTATGTTAACAAAAGAAAATCCAAGATATTATGTAAGAATATGGTGAAACAAAGACAACAAGAATTAATGGAAATTACCAACTGTGAGGTAACACATAAAGTAAAATATTTAGGAATAGAGCTTACTGCTAAAAATATTGACTTATTCAAGAACAATTATGAAAAGCTGTGGCAACAAACTGATAGAGACTTAATCAAATGGAATAAGTTGAATTTGTCGTGGCTAGGAAGAATAGCAGTAATTAAAATGAATATACTTCCACGAATTATATTTTAACTGCAAACAATACCAATAATAAGAGACAACAAGCAATTTGACAAGTGACAAAGGAAAATATCGGACTTTGTATGGGCAGGGAAGAAGCCTCGAGTGAAGATGAAAGTCTTATGTGATGCCAAAGAAAGAGGGGGATTACAATTACCAAATATAAGACTATACCATGAAGCAATATGTTTGGTGTGGCTTAAAGAATGGATGTTGTTAGAGAATCTTAAACTCTTAATTCTCGAAGGATATAAAAAAATTTTTGGTTGGCATGCGTACTTACGGTACGATAAAATTAAAGTGGACTCTATGTTTCTGCATCATTATATTAGGCGAAGTCTCTTCACGGTCTGGCAAAAATATAAAAAATATTTGGATGAAGGTATCCCGACGTGGGTGGTGCCAATGGAAGCCATTGACCCGAGGATAATTTATAATAGGGAACAATGTGTGTCATATAAAGAGGCGTTGAAAATGGAGCAGAATATGACTAAGCTTAAAACAGAAGATGAAGTATCTTATTACAGATGGTTCCAATATAGGCAGATTAAAGACTTATATGATTCGGATCCTATAAAATCGGGATTTAAATGGAAAAATTCGGAATTGGAAGACTGTATACTACAAGAAGGCAAGAAAAAGATTTCTAAAGTTTATAAGATCTTGTTAAAATGGTATACAGAAGACGAAACTGTTAAAGTCCAGATGGTGAAGTGGGCTATAAACTGCAATACAGACATAACAATGGAGGCATGGGAATACTTATGGAAAAATACATTGAAGATATCGACTTGTACTAATATTAAAGAAAATGTTTACAAGATGATATACAGATGGTACTTAACGCCGAAGAAAATAGCATATGGGAATAACAAAATTTCAGATAAGTGCTGGAAATGTAAAAACCATGAAGGTTCATTATATCATATGTGGTGGACCTGTGAGGTAGCAAAGCAGTTCTGGGGAGATATTATAGAAGCTATGACTGCAATTTTACAAATTCAAATAAATAAGAACCCAGAACTGCTGTTGTTGAATTTGAATATGGAGGGGATTCCCAGACAATATAGAACATTACTATTTTACATGACAACAGCGGCAAGAATTTTATACGCCCAGAAGTGGAAGACAAAAGAAGTACCATCTACTGAAAATTGGATACAAAAATTGCTGTACATGGCAGAAATGGACAAAATGACAAGAAAGCTGAGAGAACAGAGCCAGAGGAATTCTTTAATGATTGGGGGAAACTAAAACAGTATTTGGAAAAGAAGTGGGACGTAAAGGGAGAATGTGGGTGCTAGATAACTATTAATTTGGCAGAAGGGAAGAGAAGGTGATCTTTACAAGAGGAGAAGGGATAAGTTAGAAACATGTTGTAATTGTTATTTTGATATTAGGTTTTTTATAGTTTAACATATAATATCTATTTTAGTAGTATATTAGAATGAATAAGAAAAGAAAAAGAGATATAAGCAGTAGATTTAGACAGCGGGTTGGAAAACTGTTGGAAGTCTGAGATAAAGGGGGAGGGGAAAGGGTGGGGGATATGGAAATGAGGGTATTAATTAAAAAAATTGTAATATTAAATTTTACTCACCCAATAAAAATCTTTTTTTTAAAAAAAAAACTTCTACAAAACATAGAACTGGAAGGGGTTCCAATGGTCATCTAGTCCAACCCTGAACAATGCAGGATACTCACAGCTACCCTCCCCCACTCCCATTGAACCACCCCCATGCCCACAGGAAAGCAAAACAAAATCTCCAGGATCTTTGGCCAAACTGGCCTGGAGGAAAATTCATTCCTGACCCTGAAGTGGCAATTGGCATTATCCTGGGCATGTAGGACCATGAGAGGCTAGCACCATCCCATCTCTTCTTGTCCTTCCTGTCATGATCTGCCTAAATTCAAACTGAGTCATAGAATCAGCATTGCTGTCAGATGGTCATCTAGCCTCTTAAAAATCTCCGAAGAAGGACAGCCCACCACCTCCTGAGGAAGCCTGTTCCACTGAGGAACCACATGAACAGCAAGGGGGTCAAAATTGGACTGGTTTATGTCTTATATCTAACCACTAATTCTGCTCAGACATCAAACCCAGATCTTGGAACTTGCTATAGTCATCATGCCATTTTTTGCTGCTACAATTTCCATTTCTTGGCTATTACTATTTTGGGAGTCACAGTAACATCTTGTTATGTTACAGAGGCTTGGAAGCTGCCTTTATAGTGAGAAGTGTGTTGGGAAATTTTGTGTTAATATTTGCATTTGTGGAGTAATTATCCTTTAAGTATCTAAAAGAAACTAAGTAGAAAAAGCAACTTGCTCAAAGCCAGCTGGTGAACTTCACAGCTGAGTAGAGATTCGAATCGTCTCTAAATTAAGCATTTTAGATGCTATACTATATGGGGCTTTTAAAAGTCCAGGAATATATAGTAAGCATCTTGAGAAACATGAGGCTTACAATATGCAATATGAAATAATCAAATTAATTTGTGTGACAGAAGGATAAGTAAATCCATAAAACTAGGTTTGTATTTCGAAGCTTTAATAAGCCCATGCTGTCTGGGCATACTTCCTCTATCCAGTTTAGAGCTTACCTTAGTGGGATCACTTCAGGTTGGTTTTTTAAAAATTCTTTGGCACAATTCAGAGTCCATGTCTACATCAATATCAGGCATGATTAGCTATATACCTGAACAGTATTAATAGACCAACACTTGCTACTGCTCTGAAGATTTGGTTATTACCTGTAAAGCCCAAAACATTTTGTAGCCAGTTACTTCTTAAACCTTATGAATAGAGGGTTGGTGCCCCCCTGGGTGTCATCCTATAACTCCTCCCTTAATGGATTTTGCCTCCTTCCAAAAAAATATAAAGAAATACATTAAAAATAGCACTCCAAACCAAACTGATGACCTCAGTCATTGCCCAGAATGTTTTAAATCGGTTCTTGGCTCACTCTAAATTTCCAATCCTGTTATTCTTTATTGTTGCTGCTGTATTTTACAATATTGTATTTGATGCTGGAAGTGAGCTTGTAAATGAAGCTGGGAGTGTGGTGTATAAAAGAGCCTGCTGAAAGCTGGTAATTCCCCCCCTTCCTCTCTCGCTGGTCAACCGAGTGGCAGCAAGGGCTATGGGCCAGTGGGATCCCCTGCCCTTGGCAGATATGAGACTTAGAAAAGAAGCCTCTAGGTCTGGTGAACTGATTCAGGTACCTCCTGCAAAGCTGCACTCTCAGAAAGTAACGCTAATTCTCTGAAATGAGAAAAAGTCTGTTCTGTACGTGTTCGCAATGGACTTCCTTTTTCATTATTATTTTTACATGTTCCAAGGCTGAATGATAGAAAAAGCTAGTTCTAGGTTTGAACATTTCTGACATTCAGAGCCTGATTAAAACATGCTGAGGCCCTCAGCTGTGCCAAATTTAAATAGTCCCATAGTACTACCAAAAATGGAAATTTAGCCAGTTTTAGGGGTTTTTTAATGGTATTTAGAGGCCTCTCATAATCTGAGGCCCAAAGCAGTAACTTATTTAGCTTGTGCATAAATCCAACCCAGCTGGCATTTACAATGGGTGCCGTCTTGCTCACTCCACATTGGAGGCAGGGGAGGGAAGCTTTTGTCATGTTTGGCACAGCAACACACCTGTCTGTGGATCTAAAACTACATGGCCAATATGGTTCCTTACCAACTCTCTAGGTATGACAAATACTTCCCTCACCTATGTGCTTCCAAGATCCATACCTAACTGGAATGGCAGTGGTAGAAGCCATGGGGAAATAGCTCCCACCTTGTTAATACTACAGTATGAACTGGTTCTCAGTCTTCCAAATCATTAGCCAGTTTGGATTCAGTCTTCATATTTGTGGGAAATAGCAAATTAACTTGAGATTACTACTCTTTCAACTATGCAACATAAAAGTAGCTTGAAAAGTTGCAGGGAACTTTCATCTTCCTATGCATTATCCAATCATGTCTCTCAACTTCTTCAGGAACATGCTTCTGTATTCTGATGCCAAATCATACTTACGGACAGCTCCTGGATAGAGGCGAATTCTCTTTGTTCCTCCTGGTGTTTGAGTATCTTTGTTCACTGTTTCTTCTATTGTCTGGTCTACAGGAATTAGTACAAATGGGTTGCTAGGTCCTAACTGCACTGGAATACTTATGTATGTCTGGATGTTCAAGGGGAATAGCGGTCATTCAGTCTGAAGAACCATGGGATCATTTCCAAGATGCGTGTCAAGTGAAGCATCAGATCATCTTCTTGTGATGTTCTAATTAAGCCCAGAAGAATTTCTACCATGTCTAGATAGGATACCCAGAATGCTGATAGACATTCATTTTAATATCTGAGGTAATTATGGTAATCTTCAAAAAGCTCCACAATCCTTGAACATGATGGATTAAAGATTTCCTTCAGTGAAGCTCTGCATTCATCTTGGTAAAGGTTGCTTACGCTGTTCACCATTGCATCCAAATATACATCTCCAATAATGTCCTTCAACTATGACTGGAAGCCTTGACATGCTAGCCACATGAGTACTTCATAAACTGTGAAGTCTAACTGCATGGTTATACTTGTGAACATCTATTATGCCAGCCACTGAACCTTCTGCAATTGTGCTTGTCTCATTGCACAAACCTTTCAGTCCAAGATTGTGAAACTGCATACTGATGATGGTCAAAAAAGTGCATGTAGTCTGCAATACACCGATTCTAATTACGATAGTACGCTTAATTTTTTTCTGAATGTTTCCATATATTTCTATGGCTTTTGCATAAACTGCCTGATCAAACACACACACAATCACAGACAATTGCAGAGACTACATCATGCTGATAGACTGGCTTAGGACTTTATAAAACAGTTGACATTTCAGTTGCAAAAGCATTTTTTGTGGGAAAATAGCCAATATTGTCTTGCTACAATTGTCTGCTATACAAAGTAGATAGGTGACTATCCGCATTAGGAAAACGATGTATGTCAATAAACCTTATAAAAACGTGGGGGAAATGGACTTTTTCTTTGATTTATGGTTTTTATCACAAAAATAGTAATGGATAGAGGCATCATTAGTATTAGTTATTTGTATGAGTATTTATTAGCTTTCCAACAGTGCTTTAAAATTTGAAATTGGTCCCTTGATTCATGTGTTACAGCTCAAATTAGAGAAGATAAGAAAAATTGGCTCCGGCCATCTTGATGACATCATAAAAAGCTTAAGCTACAAATCACAATGGGTTATCACATCAAAGCGGGATACATAGACATACACCTTTTTTTTGTCAATTTACCTGATACTGACCTCTGGTCTGGCCCACAGACTATATAGTCTTCATGTAACATTTACAATCTACTGTTTGTTCACTTCCTTAAAAAAACTTCTAAAATTATACAAGCTAACTAATAACATGTAAAATGTCTTTTGAAGGGCATGATGTCTTCTGAAATCAACTAACTTAATTAGGGTTGCCAGCTCCAGGTTGAGAAATCCCTGGAGATTTGGGGGGTGGAGCTTGGTGTGGGTGGGGTTTGGGAGGGGAGGGCCCTCAGCAGGGTACAATGCCACAGAATTCACCCTCCAAAGTGGCCATTTTCTTCAGGGGAACTGATCTCTGTCAGCTGGAGATCAGTTGTAATTCCAGGAGATCTCCAGCCACAACTTGGAGGCTGGCAACCCTAAACTTAACATATGAATAAATGAGACCTTAAAAAACCAGATTCATTTGTATTGAACTGTTTGAGAAAAGTTATTAAATTATATGTCTTGTTTTTCTTTTACTGCTTGGAGTACTGACCAGATTACTGTGTTCTTGCAACCCAGAACTATATAGACACAAGGTTCTTTCAAGCAGCCTCCTGATAATTTCTCTCGATTTGTTCTGGTGTTGTTCAGTGAAGTGATCAGCTGAAAAGATACGTAAAACATCTACCAAATAGTTTTGGTTGGAGACATCATTGTTTTTCTCCTTCTGTTCTTCCTCAGGTTGTGTTCCTGCACTGTTTGGGCCAAATATAAAAGTCAAGGATGCTATCCAAAGAACTAGATGTTTAGTCAGAAAACACATTTCCTCTTCTTCCTGCAGCATGTGTCTGTGCTGGATGTTGAATTGTGGTTTGCAGCTTGTAGCTTAAAACTTGAAACCTGAGAAATTTATATAATAAAGAGTGGGGTAAACCCCTTAATTAGAGTGGCTGCAATATGCTTACAAGGATTTATTAATTGGTTGGCTAAGCTGATTTGTGATGACAAGCTGTTTCTGAACAACAGGAGTGTAGGGAGTAAAGTCGCAGCAGGAAACTAAGTTGATTGTGGCTGTAACAGTTGCACAGAATTATACATAAAAGCTTACTGTAGATTGATCATTCCTTTCCCTGCCCCCAATGAAAAATAAGTAAATTACTCCTTTATTATTAACAAATTTGGTAATGATAGCCTTCTGCAGTAAATCTAAAGAAAAGTTACTGGTTTCTTTTTCACTGCAAGTACGCTGGAAATTCAACATAGACAGCATTTTAATAATAGCACTTCTCAAAAATACATACCAGGCTTCATTCCTCTGTACTCCTAATGGCAAAATCTATAATCAAGGAAAGGAAGATCTAACCAGTTTAGGTCTAATATGATAATTACAGAAGTCTCTTTAAAGATTATTGGTCTATTGGTCTATCTACTGCACATATTTGCTCCTATTTTACAAAAAAAAGGAAAGATGCTCATTTCAGTTCTGGGGAGAATGAATGCACTGCTTACAAAGAACACATACTGAACCATATCTATATCACAAACGTATACCTGTGCACTGAGAACTGTTGTGGCATGAGCAAGAAAGAGAAATCAACAGTACACTGTGTTCAAGGCATTCTGGCCACCGTATAAAAACGTTAAATTTATGTGAGACTTGCCCTTCGTATTTCCTGTTTAAGAGACTGCAATAAACTTATTTTCATTGTGTCAACCCCCTGCAGGGGCCATAACATCTGAAACCTTCTCCCAACATGGAGGGTATGGGGAGAATTTCTAGGAGCTTCAGGATCCACCAAGAACATAATTGCTTAATTTAAAAGTGGGGGTGCAAAGGCTTGCACCACTGAACCTGGGCAAGTCAGGCAAGTCATGCAGTAGTAAATCATCTGCCTTTATTATTTGGGGGTGTTTTAACCCCAGAGAGAGAGAGAGAGGTTTCATTTTTTGTTGTTGTTGCAAATCTGGGACTTTTCTCAAGTTTGTAAAAAGTCTGTTTTGACTGTTCATGGCTCCAGTCTCCTGATAGAAATATCCACAGGTAGGGCCATGATGGAATTAGATATACAGATTATTTGCTTTTCTACTTCATAAAAATATTCAAGAAGGTCAACAATTGCTAAAACCATAAAACACAAATCAAGAAAATACTAGAAGATCATAAGAACAACATCTACTAAAATCTTAAGAAAAAGCAATATCATTAGTTTCCATCAACCCATTTCATTCAAAGGCTTCCAAAATAAAAATGACTTTCACCTATCCCAGAAGGTAACGACACTAATCCCACCACTTGGGGAAAGAGTTCAGCAATTTGGAGCAACAGCTGAAAAGACCATCCCATGAGTTTCTGCCAAAAAAAATTCAAATTATTTAGACTGCCACAGAAAGACCTCATGTTCTAAATTTAAAATTGAAGTAGATAAATACAGGTGATGCCAGTCCTTCAAGTATTTTGGACCTCAGCCATTTAGTATTTTAAAAGGTCAACCGAGTTTTTTCCCCACAATAAATAACTTTTCAAACAGATTTATTATATAGTCAAGAAAACCCATTATGAACACACAAAGTAAAACTGCAGCAGCCCAAACCAGGAAGAACTATTCAGAAACCATGACCAAATTTCAGTTACTTGATGACTGAATATAGTTCAGTAAACTGTGACTTGTTAATTGTTATCAAATAAGGATTTCAAACTAGGTTTGTAAACCACAGTTTGTTAACTAGCACTACCCTAGTGGCCATATGGCCATAGAGAGACAGTATAGGGAAACAGCCCTTCCATGATACAGCCAATTTGTATATAGTGTTTTTATATGTAAAAAAAAACCACTCCCAAGTTTCTCGAGTTGATACTGGAACAGTTTTTAAAGTCACACACTTACATTTTCTACTGTCTTTACAACATCTTCTACACATTTTCAGGCTAAGTTTCATGATAATCGTTGGTTGCCACTTAATTCACAATGGAATCCTAAGCAAAGTTACACCTTCACTCAAGTTAAAGGACTCAAAAGGGTATAACTCTGCTTAGAATTTCAGTATGTGTGTGTTTAAAATTGTCTAAATGAAAATTAATATTGAAATTACTCTGCGTGTATTATTTGTTTATTTAAAAATATATATTGCCCATCTTTTTCATAACAATAGAAATCAAGGTTGTTTACAAAAGAAAGTTAAAACAACTAAGCACAACAATAAGAACAAAATGAATACCAATAAAAGCTCATGCAAAGAATCCAACAACCACCAGCTACAGCATTTTGGTTACTTTGGTTCACATGCAATATTCATGTAGAACATAATCATAGCTATGACTGTGCTGAGCAAAGTTGGCTCCTCATGGTCTTGCCAGGTCATGGACTCTGTGGTGCCTTGTGATCCCCCAGATCAACCTGCAAGTGAGAAATTTTATTGCCTCTAGAATGGGGAGATGTCCTTCCCAAGTTGTGAAGGAGAATCCTTTGGGTAAGGGTACAGCTCTGAGAATTTCTTTTTAATTCTTTGAGAGACAAACAAGTGGAATGTGTTTCCTGTTGAAACTAAGGAAATGTTGTGCTACACTCAATACTATCTTCAAACATGTGCCATAAAAATATTAAAGAACCAAACAAAATTATTAACCACCACTAGAGATGGGCACAACCAGGAAAATTCTAACCCATGTGGTTCGTGGTTCATCACGTTTCACGAACCACTAACCAAACTTGCCTTGGTTAGCGAACTGTTTTTTTGGTTTGTGAAAACGTCACTTCTGGGTCAGCAGAAGGTCTGCAGAGAGCCCATTCTCCCCCCCACCCCATTGCCTAGGAAACTTATTGATCAGTGCCAGGGTGTCTGCAGTGATGAACCGAAATGTGAACCAAATGAACTCGGCTAAAATTCATCACCGTTTGTGAGAAATGAGCTCCTACGAACCGCTGGTTCACAACCTGTTCATGATGAACTTTGGTACATATTTCGGTTCGTGCCCACTTCTAGCCACCACCTTTAGTCAAATCCCAACCAAATTTCTGTTCATATTGTTATTATTTATTATATGTATATCCTATCTTTTCCCCTGGAACTCAATGGAACTCAATGGAAATTTATAAAGTGCCATTCAGGCACTGACCCAATTTAGACATGCTTAAGTGAAGCAAGGTTGCTATGTCATGTGCCTTCACATTACATCCTGGGCCTTGTTGCATAGGTTATTGTCACTCTCATTGTGGACCTTCAGGATCAGCAGTCCAGGTTGTTTTTCGTGTTTTATTTTACATGAAAAAGTACTTAGCTCTCTTTGTGCACTTGATATGTCCAGGTGCCTATCAAAATAAAACCTCGAATTAGTTAAAATATAAACACCAGTCATACAGATACTAATTTCCTGCATTTCCTTCCCTGCTCTAATTAAGCCAATTGCATTTCACTTTGTGCCTCCACATCCTATCTCACTTCTTTGCAACACCCCTCTCACCTTCTGACTGGGATAAAAGGACTCAGATCACCATTTCTACTTGTATCTGACAAAGGGAGCTTGACTCTTGAAAGCTTATACCCTGGAAACTCTTTGTTGGTCTTTTAGGTGCTACTGGACTTGAACATTGCTTATCAATTAATGGTAACTTTGGATCAAATCTTAAATTATTTTCTTAATATGCTGAAAAAACCATGATGAAAGATGTACTTCTGTCAGTCTGTTAGAGAAATATTATAAATGTACTAAGACTCCATCATTTTGATCCAAAGAAATACTACACCAACTTATCCTTTCCTTTCCTGTTCCTTAGATCCAATGATCTTAAGCAGCAGATAAAGAGTCTTTATTTCTTTAAGGAAAATACTTGGCTGCAGCCAGTGTAGTCCTTGGGTCTCTATTCACTAGCAGATAAGGAATGATATTATTTTTTAACTGAGCCAACTTATCCTAAATGTAAAAGAACAACTTATCCTAAAAATATTTTCAGGTACTATATTTGTCAATGCACTTCATCCTAAGGCAGCATCATTGCATGATCAAAAATAACCCTTTGCTTTTAATGGAAAGGTTTAAGTTAATTTAGCATTTCTGATCAAGGTACACAGCACCAAATTTGGTAAAATAAAGTAGGTTTGTTTGGAAAATAGAAGCAGAAACTGCTAATAATGCCTGGCAACACAGTGCCTGGCAGATAGCCAGACAGAAAGTTAACGCTGTGTGGATGTTGAGAAAGCTTGCAATGGTTAAAAATAATAATAGCTTTAGGATGAAAAAAGTTAGCTCAGAAAAAGAACATCAGATGGAAATCTCTGTTTGACTTTTTCTCCTCTTACCTTTGGTCAAGAGGGGAAAGGGAGGGTTGTATTTCTTTGGATTTGTGGCCTTTAGAATCCTGAAAAACATTTAACTGCTGGGAAGTCCAAAGTTTTTAACATTCCTTGATGGTGCTCTGGAAGCTGTAGAAGATTAGTTTATTTCTGCCTTGAAAAGTTTTTAGTTGCTATGGAGACAACTGCTGTTAAAGTAACAATGAAAGTGGATAGACGTTTTGTATAAGTTCTTCTTAGCATGGTTCAGGAATCACATTGTAAAATAAGTGTATATAATAATTGTAAGCGTATTTGTCATGAAAACATCTTTAGATTAATATCAATGGATAGCAAGATCCAGCAAACTTTTGAATCCCTAAGATCTGATAAAGTTATCCATCCGCCTTTGTTTCTTTACTGTGAAGGATTTTAGCCACAAACTCTTTTATTTTAAATAACATTCTACTCCAAAGTACAAAAAGGGGAAGGGGATTAAAAATGTCTTTATTTCATTTGCAGAATGTTTGAGGTTTTTTTTTTCTTAAAGGGACAGAAAGAATCTCCAGGCTGTGGAACAATAAAAGGAGAACCATGTATCCATGCAAACATATGTTGCTAAATGCACCCTATTTTGTACTGTCATGCTTGAATGCATGGCTTTGCAAAGACAGCTAGGGCTGCGTCATATAAAACAGTTTCCTAAATAAAATATATTCTTGTCAGGGAAATTGTACCTGCCCACAATTTGGGAATCCTCTCAAATATTTACAGCTGTGCCATTCAGCCCTAAGTCCCACCTGTCCTCCGGAACTCTGAACCAATCCTGGTGATTAGGTCTCTAGAAACTTAACTGACTGGGAAGGGGTGAGTCAGCCTCAGCTTCAGAAGGGAAAAGAAATACCTTTTCCTTCAGACAGGGAAATTGCAGCCCTGGATAAGGGTATCAGTTTAGTCCTGCTTTTCGTTTGGTATTTTAATTAATATTTGGGGGTCATGTTAATGAAGTAAAGAAGCACTCTGCGAAGGGCAAATCAAATCTAGCTTTCTATGTACAGTAGGGTTGCCAGCCTCCAGGTAGTGGCTGGAGATCTCCTGGAATTACAACTGGTCTCCAGGCCGCAGAGATCAGTTCACCTGGAGAAAATGGCTACTTTGGGGGGTGGACTCTATGGAATTATGCCATGCCAAGGTCCTTTCCCTCCCCAAACCCCACTTTCTCCGGGTTTCTCCAGGTTTCACCCTCAAAGATCTCCAGGAATTTCCCAACTTGGAGCTGGCAACCCTAATGTACAGGTCCTTTGAACAGAATGCCTGGGAGTTAAAGGAGCAGCATAGAACCTGAGTAGTAAGCCTGTAAGCTGGAGAAGAAGAATAAAATCTTCCCTCAGTGTTTGTGTTTGGTTAACTTAAGACTCAGTTCAATACAATCACTCACAGTGGCGAAAAGGCGTAACTTCTGGGGAGTACAAATGAGAGCCAATGTACACTCCATGCTTATTATCCCACACTAAACCTTTACTGTGTTATAGTAAATAAATGTTCGTTGTTCAGTTCCATCTGCATCTTGTGTGTCAAGTCAAAACAGATGTGTGAAAGAGGTTATACTTACCTCACAATTAAATTCTATATTATTATTTGTAAGGTCACAAACAAGAACCCTTTAGGAAACACAAACCTTACATGCTTCTAACCAGTTAGATAAAGCTTGTGCCTCCCTTTTTACAGATTGTGGGCAGCTGAGTGGGGCTTGAGCAAATAAAAGGAGATGCCAGAGTGTGAGATTTGGACAGCCACAAGTTCATAAAGCAGTTATCTCAAAAGTCTTCTAGCCTTTCTTTCTTCTCCTCCCCTCATTGCTGCCACGACAGCCTTCCACACAACATGCATATTTTCCAGCTTTGTTACATGTGAATATGTTTGCATAAAAATCTGGGTTCATATGTACCAGTTCTAGAAAACAAAATATGTATATTGCTCACTTCACAAGAAATGGCAACTGTGTGAAAAAATATCCAGCCGGTACCTTTGTGCATGTAATTTAAGCCCATTGTTTTGGAGCCTACCCTCTGCTGTCAACTGGAACAGCTCCCTGCCCTCCTCCAAATGACAGCCTTTCAAATACTTAAAGAGAGCAATCATGTCTCCCCTCAATTTCCTCTTCTCCAAACTAAACATTCCCAAGGCCCTCAGACTTTCCTCGTAGGGCTCAGTCTCCAGACCCCTGATCATCCTTGTCACTCTCTTCTGCACCCTCTCGATTATGTCCACATCCTTTTTGAAGTGAGGCCTCCAGAACTGCACACAAAACTCCAGGTGCAGCCTGACCAAGGCAGTATAGAGAGGGGCTATGACTAGAGATGGGCATGAACCGAAATACGAACCAAAATCAAGCATGAACCAGGCCGGTTCATGGTTCGCGAACCATGGTTCATCAGATCCCATTTCTGATGAACCGCCACGAACCGTAGGCTGGTTCATTTGGTTCGTTTTTTGGTTCATGACTGCAGACAGCCCAGAGCCAATCAATCAGTTTCCTAGGCAACAGGGGATGGGCTTCCTGCAGACCTTCTTCTGGCCCAGTAGTGACCTTCTGCTGGTCCAGAAGTGGCCTTCTGCTGACACGGAAGTGATGATTTTCTGACCCAGATGTGGCATTTTCATGAACCAAACAAACCGGTTCGCGAACCAGGGGCAGGTTCATGGAAGTTTGTGGTTTGTGGTTCGTGAAATTAAACGAACCATGAACCACATGGTTCAGGTTTTTTATGGTTCGTGCCTATCTCTAGCTATGACCCCTCTCTATGTATATCAGTAGGATCACATGTAGCATTCTCTCCCAGTTCATAGGGTAGGAAGGCCAAAATTATAATGATTGAAAGGACTGTGGATTTTTAACCTAATTCAGCAAGGCAATGCTTGTGCTCTTTGTATGATAACTACTTGTTTTTGGTAGATGTTCTTTAGAGTAAGTAATAGAGAACTACTAATATACTATAAGTGGAAAAGCTAGTTGAATATATGAAGGATTTCACTGGCATTTTATCTCCAGGCTTCTTCCACCGTCCCACACACCAATTGGTAGAACAATATCATGTAGCTAACTATTAAGGACCTTGAACTTCTTCCGTGTGCATTTTACTGCTTCCATAACTTTAATAATTTTAGCAGCATGGAAATATTAACAAGCATTATGAATCTTTGCCCTTGGATAACAGCAGAAAACATTCTCTGTGTGATGCCAGCTAAGCTAAGAGCTTAATTTTATTTACATGGCAGCGTGGGAGATGATATTTTAATGACGCCTCCTTGGTAATGTGCAGCTTTCTGATCAAGGCCTGCACTTGCTATGAAGCTTCTATTACCTAACTGGTGAATAAGTTATTTTGACAAACTTAGCAAACGAGCTTTGAGCATTCTTACTAAGTGCAGCAATTATGAGGAACAAAGGAAGGACTCTGCATCCTTCACATTTCCTCTATGCTATCAGTGTGCCGTGCGCACATCTCCTGTAATTAGATTCATGGGGGTGTATTTTTTTATGAAAGGACTTTATTTAATGCACAAAGCAAAGTGGTGGTGGAGTACATGTGGCAACTCTGTCAGCCCAGAAGTGATGCTGTAGTATTCAGACTTTGGAGCAACACAAGAAGCACCATGTGTCAGTTTGCAAATAAACCCATGTTTTAAATATTGCATCAGCACTTACTGACTCCTTGATGCTCATACTGGGCAACTATTAGCAACAACAGGACTAAGGTTGCCAGTGGGTCAGGAAAAAATGTCCTGTCCCTTTAATCAAGATTGAATAAGTTGAAATGAACAGTTGAAGCTTCTCAATGCATGTAATTAAATAACATCACCTAATATTGTTTGAATATCAAACTGATGTTAAAGGGACAGCTAGAATGACCACTTTAAAAGCTGGCAACCCTAGACAGAAGGTTAACTGAAGGTTTGAGGCATAAGTCTCAAACTGGTGTTTGTAGCATTTACCACAGAACTGATTGAGCTAACCAGGGCACAAACTGTTAAAAAAGAGCCCTCCATAGGCCATTTTTTCCAGAGAACAGTATCCTAGGCCCTTTTCACACTGCTTACCTTCACTCGCAATGATGTGGAACATCACGCTAAATATGCAGAAAATCGCGCAAATCTTGCGCGAGAAAACGCAATCTTCCATGTTTTTAGCACAATCTTCTGCGTCGTTGCAAGTGAAGGTAAGCAGTGTGAAAAGGGCCCTATTGTACAATCTTTACTATGATTTAATTGACCCCCAGCTAACCAAGGTAGGATTGGTTGCCAATTACTGCTTCTCCAGCATTTTGCGGAGGATAACACTTAGACAAGATTAGACATTGGAGATGTTCATCCATACAGAATTCCTTCACTGCATGTTACTAAGGTAATAATGCTTGCAGAGGTGTATGATGCTAGGACTGAATACCTCAAAACTGTTAGCAATCTGCATGTCCACATGGGTCCTGTTCATACACTCAGGATCCAGGAGAAATTATTCCAGGATTATTGTCCCAAGATAACCCTTGGCTACCCAAACAAGGTTATTACAGACCTTGCATCATCACAGCTCTCTGTGTTTCTCTTCAGAACTTTAAACATCAGTGATTGCAGTGATTGCAACAGCCTGGCTGTTGTCAACCCTGGGACAAAGGAAAAGTGAAGCATGACTCTCTTGTCTCAGACAAGTGGCTGGCAATTGTATTTTCAGTTAAACGATTCCAGTTTTTGGGTCCAGTATCACTTTAGAGACCAACTAGATTTCCAAGGTGTGAGCTCTTGAGAGTCAAAGCTCCCTTCCAAGGGAATCTTGCTCTTCTACGACAAACACGGTTTCCTACCTGAAACTAACTCCAATTTTTGTTTCCTAACATTCATTCTTCTCATCATTCCAGAGCACAATTTGATACCAGCTAGTTACACCCTCTGGCCTTTGAAGTCAGTAAGCATCCCACAGACATCCTATGGGATGCATAGACAAAGAAATCTTCATGTCATGGGCAGAAAGATGTTCCACCCCTTTTGTTTTTTACATCCAGCATGGAAAAAGTTCTGAAGAACTTGAAAGCTGCTTTTCCCCCCTTGGTAGTATGCGCTGGTACTAGTCTGTGCTGGCACTTTGTGTGGTAGTGGTATTTCTTCCTGCCAGCCAGCCAGCATCCCCAAGGCAGTGAACATCTGGCACCCCTTTTTTAAGACCCCCCCAACCTGGTCTTAGTACAAGATATTCTGTGTCTTTTGTTTTCAAATGTTGCCCATCTTCATATAGAGGCACCTTGAACAGATAGGAAAATAATCACAGATGACTGAATCTCAGACCAGTAAATTATCAGAACAGTTATTAAGAAAACAGACCTCCAATGTTGCACTTTGAATGTTTAGCCTATTTGAGGAAACGTGAGATGGAAAGTGAAATTCCAGTTAGTTGAGAAGATTAGAGCATTAGCAGCAACAAGCAGTACAAGAAAGTGAGTCCTTCACATAAAAAAAAAGAATTACAAAGAAAACAAAAAAGGGGACTTACTGAGAATGCTAGAGCAGTGCCTTTCGAGTAAACCAGGATTTGCAAAAATGCTGTTCTTGCTAACGATACAGCAGATCTACGATCAGGATCAGGATCAGGATCTCTCTCTCTCTCTCTCTCTCTCTCTCTGTTAAGATAAAAATGACTATGGTTGGGGAGAGGAAACTTGGTCAGGTTATGGTAAAGTGAGGTTAGTGCCTTTCTCCCTGCAATTATCCCAATTTAAATCACCTGCCCAAGTGGAGAAGATGCAGCTCCTTCCTTTGTTTAGGCTATAATGAGCACTGAATGCTTTGGTGATAGCAATGTGCCTAGGGTTACAGTGAGTTTGTAGCTGTGCTAGATTTGAACTGGAAACTTCTCTATTTACACTATGATAAACCAGTTTCCATGAAGCATTTGGAAGCCTATGAAAAGTATGTTGATTTCTGTCACCACAATCCCCAACATCTCTGAGACAACACTCCATCACTGTGATGGAGTAATGTTTAATGGCATCACCAGCCATAGCACAACACACAATGGGAAATGTCCCCCATTATTTGCAAATTGAACCCTACTTGGCTGATGCTTAAATTTCCTGTGCAGCCATTATTTGTGTATACTCACCAGTACAACAACATTATATATAATAACAAAGGTATACCTTCTTTTATATACACATATAGTGAAATGTTATGTATTCAAGTGCAGCATTATTAAAGCCAGATCATTTTCAGTTTCTTTCCAAAACCCAGCACCAACTTTGCCCATTTTTGTTAATTTTTAAAGAAAATCTTTATGCTGCCTCTCCAGGAAACCTGCCTGATATGGCTTACAGGGTAAAGTACACACCCTCTTTCTGACATCAGTCACAACTGTCAGCAATGTCTACAATTGTAGGATGAGTACAGGGCATGGCTCTAACTCTATAATACACATTGATCCAGTTGGACGATGTGCACCTGTCTAGGCATGGCATAACATTGACTCCCATACTTGATCTTTTCCCCTTAAGGATGGCATCTGAGTGTGTGAAATGACCTCATTGAATATTATTGTACTTGAGATGACATTGAGTGATTTGTAGGGTTAAATCTGTAATAGTCACACATGCAAACCATGTTGCATTCATGATATAGTGAAAATGTACATTCCAATTAGTACTATGGACATGCAAAGCTTACTTACATACTATGTCTGTATCAGAAACTGTAGCCCCATGTAGTCTGAACATGGAAGTGTGAGAGCAAAAGTGTTATCTGGGATGCTTCTATAATGTATTTCTCTTTGGGATGTTAAAAATTAATTACGTCAGTGCATGTGATGATGCTGCCATCTTCTGGACTGGACTGCCTCTGTCATGTTCCAATTTATGATTTCTTAATGAACAAGACAGAAACCCACTATTTGTAAAATAGCATAAATTATAAAATAGAAGACAAAGAAGGGGAAAGAGGGTAATATATTATTTTTATTACAGCCTGTAACTTATATGGCAGACAGAATGTTACCTAATTTATGAATAGCCTTGTCACGCTGGAAGAAATATTCGCAAAAACTATGAAATTGTATGATTTAAACAATATTGCATACAATAAATTAAGTACTTGTAGGCTTAATGAAATTGCAAGAAATAAAATTTCGCCTAATGCCTGTATTAAGTGTGGTAAAAAGGTAAAGGTAGCCCCCTGTGCAAGCACCGAGTCATTGCTGACCCATGGGGGGACGTCGCATCACAACATTTTCTTGGCAGACTTTTTGTTACGGGGTGGTTTGCCATTTCCCCAGTCATCTACACTTTACCAACCTCAGAAGGATGGAAGTCTGAGTCAACCTTGAGCCAGCTACCTGAACCTGGCTTCTGCCAGGATCAAACTCAGGTCATGAGCAGAGCTTGGACTGCAATACTGCAGCTTACCACTCACAGGGCTCTTATAAGTGTGGTAAATTCACTAAATATGCAATTCTACTCCAACTTGGAACATGGCTCCTGGCTGTACTAAATATCAGATGCATCTTTTATACCTTGTGATAACACACCCATAAGCTCTGTGTCTCTCTACACATTACTAAGTACCTAGGGATGCTCAAATGAAACTCATTTCACGTGTCCCCCCTCCAACTTTCCATGCACTCGATCGCACAGTCAGACTTCAATTTGCTCTACGTCACATGTTTGATATCAGTTCCTCCTCAATTGCTAAAAGTATCCCAGTTTTCCCCACATCCATTCATTGAAATGCAGATCTTGACACTTTCTAACACCTTAAAGAAATGCAAATTGGCAATTCAAAGGAGTCTACTCTACAGTACTTGTTCTCGCAGCAAAACCAGAACGGAATTAGCACTTTGCCCTCCGGAATCACTTGCATATATAATTACACAAAGGGAACTCCCGTGAAATGGGCATTACGTGCATTGAGCAAGAACAGCCTGCACGAGTTGAGGACTAGACATACAATCCTGCACTTGCAAGTGCTCCGTAGTCTGCAAAAGACTGTTTTTGACTTCATAGCATTGGATTTATTGATTATGCTGTTTCTGAATCAAATCTGGTAGTTTGAAAAATCATTTTGGGGTGAATCCATCCTCAGAACGGACTCGCGAAACTTGAGTGTCCCCTAGGTACTTAGTAACATATAGAGAGACTCTCTGTTGCCTTACATCATCCCACCATAAAAGAAGAGGCAATGAGAGGGACAGGAAGCAGAAACAGCATCTTCTTTTAGCACCTTTTACTTTAAGATGCAGTTACCACAGCCAGCTGACAACTACACCCATTAATATTTTGCACAGACTAGGGTGACCTGAAGTCTGTTATTTAACTCACTTTCTTGAATTACAATTTATCCTCACAACAAATCTAGGAGATAGGACTGGTTGAATCACTGTAATTCCCTCCATGTCATGGCTGAGCAGAGACCATAAGGTCTGCTTCCCATGTCTGAACCCAACAATCTAAGCCAGTTGTCTTCAAGATTTTCAGACCAGGGACACACCTTTAACCTCCAGAAAGCTGTTGGGATCCACAGAGCTCCAGGCATGTGACAGGAGGCCTCATCAAGACATAGTTACATGACAGAGAGAGGAGGAGCCAGTATAGAGGCAAGGACTATGGGCAGCAAACCACAAGAGTAGGGAATAGGAAATAAAAGCCAAGTACCAAGCGACAAGAGCTAAAAGGGAATCCTCTCCATCTCTGAATCAGCTGGTTTCACTATCTTCCTGCTACTCTCTGTATGTGTGCAAAGGGAAGGCAGGGCACGCATGCCCACTAGCAGCAGGTCGTTCCTATGAAGACCATGGGTCGAATCCACATTCACCCATTACCCGCATGTTTATCGGATATCTTCCGTTTGCCTCCAATCCGTGATTTTTTCCTCTTCGTTCACATTCCTGCTTCCAATCCGTCTTTCTTGCGCGTCCCTCTGGTCACACGGCCGCTCGAAAACCGCTTTTTGGGGCGGGACCTTTTTTTCCCGCCCAGTTTTTAAAAAATTTTTGAGCGCGCTTTTCCGTTATTTCGATCTTGCCTTATAAAGAAACATCATTGAAGATAATGATGCCTCCCTTTCCCCCACTGACAGCACTGATGGCTCTCTCCCGTTTCTTTTTTGGAAATTTGGAAGCATGTGGGAAGCTTTTGTGGGCATTTCCTATGCAGGACAGTTCAGTGCTTGAATTTTACTGAAGTTTCTCTTCCTTGGAGTGTCATTATGTTCCCAATAGTAACTGGCCGAATCCGCATTCACCCCACACACACATTTTCCGCTTTTGCGGGCGGGAACAAATCTTCCTGACCTTTTAATTTTTTTTTTATTGTTTTAAAATTACTTTTTCGTTATTTCGATCTTGCCTTATAAAGAAACATCTTTGAAGATGTTTGTGTGCCTGCATGTCTCGCGCCCCATTTTCCTTGTGTGAGGTTATAGAACATCATCCCTGACAGTTTTCGAGGAAATGTAAAATGTCATTGAGGACCGATTATAACTTGGGGGAAACATGGAGGAGTGATGGAGGTCCTGCTCTGTGTTTTCTTTATTTCAAATGATTGATTCACCGTAATTTCGATATTACAGTAATATAAAATAAAAAAAATAAAAAACAGTTAAAAAGGAAGTTTCGCGAGTCCGTTCTGAGGATGGATTCACCCCAAAATGATTTTTCAAACTACCAGATTTGATTCAGAAACAGCATAATCAATAAATCCAATGCTATGAAGTCAAAAACAGTCTTTTGCAGACTACGGAGCACTTGCGTTGAATCAGCCAATAGGAACTCTCGGAACGGCCGGAGAGACAGGAAGGGGGTGGTTTTTAAAAAAACCGCGTAAATTGCGCATTGGCCCGTTCACGGCCACCGTGAAGCTCCCATTGAAAACCTGTGACCACATATTCAGGAGAAATGCGAATGAAATGCGTCTGTTTAATGAGGTAATGTGACCGGCACTCGGGATTGCGTGGGGAATGTGGGGAACATGCGACTTAGAATGAGTAATGTGGATTCGACCCATTTGGACAAGAGGAGGAAGCAGACTTTCATTTTCCACAAAAAAGCAGAATTACATTTTCATTGTGGAAGTTATTCAAAGGTGAATATGCAAAATAAAATTATCACATGGACTGGTGGCAGATACATGTATTTATCTCTTACAAAAATAGTTTTTTAAAAAAGCCCATATGGCTTTATTATTTATTTATTTATGTATGTATTTATTTATGTATTTATTATTTCATATTTATATCCCACCTTCCCCGCAAGCAGGCTCAGGGCGGCTAACATTTAAAAACAATTTTAAACATTTTGTATTGTGTGGCGGCAGCATGAGAGCTCACAGAAATGAGTCTCTCAATCAGCCGCCATCTCGGATCCAAGCGCTGGAGTAACTCTCTTGTACACTCATTGACCAAGACTGGAAACAGCCATCTCCACCACAAGTACTAAACTAAGTGGATCAGTTACAAATTCTAAATGATCATGTGTATGAAAGAAGTAAATTATAGATGAATGAATGGGTAGTTTTGCTGTTTGATGGTAGTTGCTTAAATATAATAGAGGTTGTGGCTGCTGGACTCAACTTACTTTACGCTTCCTGATCTGCAAATTATGTTTCTGTGTTGCCTCCTGGTATTACATTTTTGGAATTTTGAAAGTGCTGATTCTTTACTATTTTCCCCATGCCATGACACACCTTTCAATAAAATGCCTCTGGGATGCTATAGTGACTGGTATGTCTTCAGGTTACAACGAGATTCTTTGTTGCTAAAATAGGCAATTCTTAAGTTTTTTCTAGCAGATAAAATTAGGCAGGTATCATGATAAATTATGCCAATTCAGTCTTGCCCCAAAGAACTGAAAGAGTGGCTATGTATTTTTTTTATGTAGCTGTGAACGAGATCCAGGATGTGGAAACACTGGTTAATCAAACATGTACAAACAGTAGGATTTGTTTAAATGACTGCATTAAGCATTCGGTTTCCAGGACAAGAGTTTACCACCTTCTAATATCTACCTACCAATTACTTTTAAATTTAAGGGTAGAATGGAAATATCCTTCTGATATGAGGTTAGTGCAAAATAAGAAAATTATTCTGGCCCTTTCATTAATCAATTGAAATTCTAGCAGTTCTTTATAAATGTGTTAGAGTATATAAAAAGCAGTAAACATTCCCAACACAATTTGCTTTTCCTGCATTGCAAAAAAAGAAAAAAGACACCCAGTCCGATTACAATTATCTCACACACAACCACACACATCATACTACTTGTTACCTGTACTGTAGCCAAGTCTACATTGCAATAGTTTTTCAAGATCTGCATTTTCCCCATTTCATGATAAGATTCTTGATTTTTTAAAAAAAGTACAACGTATAGTTTACAATTAGTAGTTATTGCATATAGTCAAAAACCATTACAATCAATCACAATGAACAAAGTGGGGGGGACAGGAGACCCATGCAGAAGGCCCAATCAGGTTGGGACCTCAGAGCTTTTTAAAATCACTTTAAAATGGCAGTGGTGTCTTTGTGGCACCTACAAAGGCATGTCTAGTTTAGTCCTTCTGCAGTCCCTAAGGAGGAAAGCCCTGGAAGAAGTTGCATGAATAGGGTTGCCAGGAAGGGGGGGGGATGCTCCTGGCAGTGATGAGATGACATCACTTCTGGGAGTGATGTCATTGCAACAGGCACAGGAGAGTTCCCATTTGGGGCCCAAATTGGCCTGGCCTGAAGTGCAGGAGCACTCCTGTGGTCTACATGATGACATCACTCCCTGGAAGTGATGTCATTGTATAGCACCAGGAGTGTGCCCTGGGAGGCCTGTTCCCATGCCTTTCCTCCCTACTAGCCAGGTGAGTGGTGGCTCCTTTGGGGGACTGGCAACCGTATGAATCAAATTTTCAGAAAACATATTCTAAAGGTGAAAGTAGAGCCAAGATAGGGGCAGTGGTTCAGCCTACTCCTGATAATTCTGTGCCAAATCCAGTGGCTCGTGGAGTTTTCATCTATATTGAAGAGGTTTGATTTTTCTTACCACTTCAGCTGCTGATGACTATTGGTGAGGAAACTTTGAGAATCTGCAGTTTACAGAGACTGAAGTGGTGGCACGAAAGGCAGGGTCACTTCAATATTACAAGGAAAAGATTGCCCATTAGTTGAGCCCAGCGTGTGGATACTCAATTTTTCTCTGGCTATTTCTGGGCTATTTTGGCATCTGTATTTTACTGTGGCATCCAAGGAAATTTGATTTCAATATATGATATCTGATAGTTAATGGTTTGCAGTATTTGATCATTAGCATGTAAATTATATCTAGCATAAGACAGTATTTACTTACTTGTGGCTGTAGCAGTGAATGGTGGCTGAGGGTGGGGTGTGATAGAAAGACACACATAAAACATTTGCTGGAGTATAAAAGGCCACAACTTTATTGATTACAGCTGTAGAGGTTTGGCTTGGCATAGAGTAGTGGCTGAAAGTTGAATGGTCCCATTGTGCTGGGGGAACTGTTTTATACTCGGCAGCCAGACCAGAGGAAACTACCCCACCACAGTCTGGCTCCAGGCCTGCCCCCAAGCCAGCCAGGCAAGTCATCTGATTGGCTAGCTGGCAAGCAAGGATGCAAGGGCCCACGAAGACCATGTGGGGTTCTGACAAAGAGACACCGGGCAGCAGAAGATGGCTTCCAGCCCCAGTTCATTGCACCACCTTTGCACGGCACAAAAGGTGAGTAGCAATGAGGAAGCTATCCTCTATTGCGTCTTTTTATCTCAGAGACCCTTTGCATGGAAACTCAAAAATCAATACTAATCTGATCTCTACCCTTCCCATTATAATCTTGCTTAATACTTACTGCCTTTAAAATGTTGGGAAGTGAAATGTCCTGGTATGTGTGTGTGTGTGTGTGTTCAATGTTTGTGGAGAGACTAGCCCCTTTAAGCCTTAAATAAAAAAGCTCTGGTCCAACTAGGACCATACGTATGCAAAAACAGTCTCTGTAGACAGCTCTCTATTTATACAAGGTGTGCTTGAAAGTCATATCATGGAAAGGAATGAGATACTAAACTCAGAAGGATGCAGTTTTATTGGCTACAAAGGGATAGATAAAAGGTAGGAAAATGTAATATAGGCAATAAATCAATTGCAATATATATACAGCAAAAATACTCAAACTGAATTCAGCCCCAAATAGACACAGGGTGTTGTGAGGATTTTGATAATACCCTCTCAGTAAGTGTGGTTGCATGAAAAATAAAGAAGCAAATAGATTAAAGGAAGATGGAGAGAAGCAGAGGCATTAAATGGCATCCTTAATGGGAGAGACTGTAGAAGTGTGGTTGGCAGAGACAGTGGCATGGCTAAGACTTGGGGGGAGGGTGTGTTAGAGCAAAGGGGAGAAGAAAGTCTACAAGGGGGAAGACACTGAACTGGGAGGAAATCCAAAAAGCCAAAAGGTTCAAGTTTGAGATGGGCAGGAGTAGCCAGAGTTGGGCCTCAGCTCCAGGAAGGGTGAGACTTGGTATAGAAAACTTGAGACACTGTTGGAAATCAACCTGGGAACAAGAAGAAACCTTTGGATTACCTGGGAGCAGAGGGCCTGGTAAGAGGCAGAACAAATGTTGTAGGAATAAGAGAAGCTGGGCGAGGTTGTCCTACTTTTCCTGATGTTCGGTGCTAGTGCATGGTCCTGTTGCACACATTTTTCAGTATAGTCAGGGAAGTCAGTTCTTGGAGAGAGAAGCTGATTGTCTCACCGTAGCCAACAGTTATTCCAGAGGGCCAATGAATGGGGCACAGAGGCTGAAGCCTTCCCCTGATGGCACTGGGCTTCAGAGGTTTACTGCCTCTGAATGTGGAGGTTCCCGAAATGACAATCTTATCTTTGCTAATTAATCCAAGAGTTTCCAAGCTGATCTTCATTACCCACCAGTGGCAGTCATTCTGACCATTCTTAATTCTGGGGAATCTCAGACAGTCATCAGCCCCTAGGCTGTAGGAGGTTTGCAGCTAGCTTGTCAAGACTGAGAGTCATGCTAGGGAAGAGAAAAATCCATCTATTTCTTTAAGGCCCATTCAAGTTCCCTTGGTCTGACCAAGGGGCTCTATGGTGCTCTGACATCCTCGTGTCATCACCCACACTGAGTGCTGTTATACCAAATCTCTATCAGTGGTGCCTTGCCATTTTTCCAATCCCACCCCCACCCAGCAGGTTTATTTGACTGTTGAGGTGGGAGAATGTGGTTACATATTCAGTCTCTCTTCACTCCTTCCCTCATTAAACAGACATGATGGAATCTTAGCTTGGATCTTCGATTTGAAACTATGCTTTATAGAATACATTTTCACTGAATCACCAGCATTTACCAAAAACATTCCATATCATGAGTCAGAATGTAGAAAGAACCTCCAGATATTTCTGATTATAACAATTGGTATTCAGTTACTTCTATTAATCTGTTTATTAAGGGTAGCTAGCTACTGTCCATCCTCATTGTCAAAATGTTCCACAAGACATTAGGAGTCATTATTTTGAAGCATGACTGTATTGTCATGATACAGAGAGTTGTCAAAGCCAGCTATAGTCAGTTGCCGTCTGTATCTTCTTTTGTAAAAAATATAGCCTGCGATACCAGCACCAGCAAGGATGAGGAGAACAAGCATAACCACCGTCGCAAGGATGCCATGTGCCAGTGGAGGAGCCCCTTCTTTCTTTGCTGAAGGAAAAAAATATATACATCGTCACACAGGTAAGCATACAAAACCCGTGTCTACTCTTTACAATAGGCCAAGTAATGTTTAATGCACCTGAAAACAGTATGCAAGGAACTTACAAATCAGGGAAATGGTCACCTGGTTGAGAGAAAGGATGAAGGATGCAGAAACAGAGCACCTGTGGAGCCAGAACTGGGTTTTTATAGGAGCTAACACATGAAGTGGAAAGTGGCTGAGAAGAACATTTGGCTGTGAAGGTATCCTCTCCTCACTATTGCAGCAAAACAATCCCCAAGCACCAAAAAGGTTAAAAAAAGGAACTGGGCACCCTTTAGTTGGTTCTGCTTCACTATAAATAAGACAAGGTATTCTTATTCTGCCTGTGTATATTGTGTGAGTGTGTGTGTAGGAGAGTCACTTTAATACTGGACTTTGCAGTGCAATATTCCCCAAATGTCAAATAAGTATGTAGACATTCCTTAATTGTTTTTACTTCACTAGAATGAAAACAAGGTAACCTTATTCTCTCTCTGTGTGTGACACACACACACACACACACACACACACACACACACACACACACACACACACACACACACAGAGTGTAAAATCACCCTGCTGTCATTTTTTGTCAAATTATCAAGCAATGCTAAGGATATGGGAGACTGGGGGGATGGAGTGGCAGAAGCTCTACATGAGCAAATCTGGTGCAAGTCATTTAGGAATACCGGTGTGAAGAGGCAAAACAGAAGCACTGTAGATCTACAACAGAGCCCGAGTGGGCTGACAAGTAGTAATTGGGATGTGAAGCTGCTAACACACTCTTGTCATGAGGGTCAGTGAAGGATGGATAATATACAGTGGGAGGGAGTATAACTGTGACAATTTCAAGGCATGACTGGGGCCAGTGGCTGGGGACCCATAGTTGCTAGTTCATGCCTTTTCTTTTGCTTCTATAGAGTTATGCCCTTTACTTATTTATTCTGGGATGTTGTAATTGTTGCTTAGAGTTCAACGACAAGGATATCAGCATGGCTTTTCATCTGAAATACAATCATAGTGATAGATAACATGTGTGCCTACCATATGAGATGCTTTTTCATACGTCTGTCTTACCTTTTTCATGGTTTGAAGATCCTTCAGTTGGTTTAGCTTCAATAACTATCAAAAATTTTAAAAGTGAAAACAGTTAATTCTCCATATCATAGTGAACATGAATGGATTTTAAATCAGTTACATTTAGCATTGAATACAAGGAAGGGATAGCTGAGGGGGCAGGATGCTGGTTATCGACAAGTGTTGCAAGTGAACCACATTGATTTTGCAGGTGACTGAGTGGCTGCCTTTGCTCCAGTGTGACAATTCAGTAGGGCCAGCTTCTATTTCCTGCCCTTGATATAAACTATATGGGATCAGCTTGTAGTAACAAAATGGCCAAAATTGTTTGGAATCTCAAGGGGAAGAATGTCGTTGACCACTCCCAAGAAAATATATGCAGCTCTTGGACTACAATTTTGTTTGTTTGGTATGCTTTGTCCTGTGGTTTCTCCAAATAGTACACAGCAGCTCATAATATGCTACCCAGCTCAGACTTGAGTTTTAGCAGAAAAAATTGCACCATGGTTCAAGGTTCCCCTAGAATCTATTTTTTTTTTAAAAAAGTAGCGCTCCAACCTAAAGTTATTTACATAGCAGCAAGTTCTACTCATTTGAATGAAGTGTGTTTTTCGGTAAACGTGCTTCGATTTACAGAATTCAGGCCCCTGTCATGCTCACTTAGAGCATGTAGCCTTGCACGGTGGTAGAAATGCACTGAGAGAGCATTTAGCACAAACAACTGAGGGGGAAAGCAAGCATTTTTCTAACACTTCTCTCAGGGGGAGGCACGCTTAGATTCCAGGGGGTTGGCTTCAAGACCACCTCTCTGGAATTCATGCTGTATTCATTCCTGCCTGCTGAGTTCAAAAGTTAGGATCTGGTGAATGTTGGTTGACATACCAGAAACCTACTAATAAATGGGTTTCCCTGCACTTGCTAAAATGGCCGAACCAACTGTTCTGTAGCTCTGGGAAGATTCAAGGTTTCCATTAGAGTATCACAAGTTTGATTATAGATGCATGCAGGGCCGGCGCCAGGGTTTCTGGTGCCTGAGGCCGGGGGCAGCTTCAGGTCTGCTCCTGCCCCCTTGCACGTGCACATGCACCCAGACTGCGGGGCAGCTGGGCGGGAGGGCTGCCCGCTCAGACTGCCCTGCCCTGCTGCCGCTGGCGTATGCTCCCAGCCAGGCAGGGCGGGTGGCTAGGGAGGCACATGTGAGTCCTCCCAGCCCTCCTGCTCCGTTGCTCCATGTGCCACCCCCAGACACCTGCCGTGCCTGGCCCACGGCTGCTGCTCCTGGCTGGGGGCGTGTGCTGGTGGCGGTGGCAGCGCGGGAGGGCTGGGAGGCTGCAGTAGCTGTGGGCTAGGCATGGCAGGTGGCTGGGGCGGTGCGTGGGTGGCTTCCCATCCCTCCTGTGCTGCTGCCACGGCTGCCAACTCTGCAGCATGCGCGCTCACCCCTGGCACTCCCTCCGACGCCTCAGACTGAACTCTAGCAGTCACTTGCACTTCAGTGTCAGACTGGGGCATTACTCATTACTGGTCTCTGTGCAGCCAGCCATCTAACAGGGTGGAGATGATGTCAGTCCCTGTCCTATGTAAACAATATGCCAAACCTATGGCAGGACCCCCATGGATCTCACCTCCCTGGAATGGGTTGCCAAATCACTCACTGCAGTCTAGCCCCTATGCAGTCTTGAGCTGCTGAGATGGCATTCATTCAGTAAAGCCATCTGTGTCACAGGTAGTTGGTGATTGGGTCAGAGGTACCTGTATCTCTAAAGTCCGTGCAACTTGCAAATTCACAGGAACCTTACTGGAACGAGGGGGCTGGCAACCCCATTCGCAGGTGTGTCATAGTATCCCTAATGCTGTCCAGTAAAAATCTGAATTGCTCTGCAGCTCTCTCTCTGCATTATTGAGGTTTGACAGATGAGGCTTGGCCCCACCCCCTGCCCATTCCTAACATAAAGTGTCTTCAGCATTAAGGTCCCACAAAGAGGGGGCTGTGGGGCAATCGAGTGAGGGGCACTAGTGCACTCTTTTAGGGGGGAAGGACTCCAGGTTGCCCACTTTCCCACATCACTGCTGTGATGCATGTAGCTTGCCTGGGGAGTGAGGATGACTGGAATGTAAGGGTTACTGTGGCAAATGGTAGCTGATAGCAGTGATAGGCCTCTTGAGTGCAGCATGTGGGCATGAAGGCAAAAATGATGGGCATGGAGGGCAGCCAAACAGCATGGCCAGCCCATCCCCCATGATACGGTTGAGAGGGCAAGACTTCAGCTGTGTAGCATGGACTGCCTCTAAGTGGGCATCTAACCAGAGGCCTGAGCCATGCTGTCCCAGTGCATGCCTGTCTTTGCAGTCTTTCCTGCTAAGAGCCATATGGCCAGTGGTATCATCATTACTGCTAGGAATGCCTGTAGTCCTGTGTGGTATCTCATTTGTCTGCAGCCAGCTGGCAGAGTAGTAAGGATGTTGTTCATGAGAGTGGGAGGAGTGGGTTTGAGCTTGGCCTGTGCCTTGCACTATTCTGCTGCTCATCCCATTGCTGGGCAGCAGGTAGACTTGGCATTCGGCCAACATTTCCCTTCCTGAGAACAGAACCCATGCCTCCCATTTGCCACATGGGTGCCCTTCCCCAGTGTGCTATGGGGTGGGGGACAAATGGCCTTTGTTGAGGGTGCAGTTGAGTGTTGCCCTATTGCTGCTCCAGTGTGGAGATGGGGAACCCATGTCTGCACAGCTCCCTACAATGAGTTAACATCAGAACAAATGTCACACAGACCACCTGCTTCCTTGGGAGTTGTGGGGTGGGCCGTTCTTTTGTCCTGTGCTACTGGCAGATGGAGGCAGCATGGGTGGAGGCAGCATGACATCACGGGGCTGTGCCCATGTGTGCCACTCATGAGACATCAGCAGTGTACTGATTTTGGTTGGTGGGTGCTGCCAGAGTTACTGGGGGCTCTGGTGTGCTCACTATGCAGTTTGGCACTTGCACAGGGATGTTTATTATTTCTGTGGTTGTCAGATGTTGATTAGTGGTGCCTGCTGTGACAGATGGCCTTTAGTTCTGCCCTCCAGGCATCACAGCAAAA
Organism: Eublepharis macularius; assembly: GCF_028583425.1. Taxonomy (NCBI): domain Eukaryota; kingdom Metazoa; phylum Chordata; class Lepidosauria; order Squamata; family Eublepharidae; genus Eublepharis; species Eublepharis macularius. The sequence continues at coordinate 66,489,871 of NC_072800.1, read as the reverse complement.
TCCTGCCTACAGGGGGAGTGTGTTAATTTCCAGTGCCATCAATCCGTGGGAGTCTGTGGGATATCTGAGAGAGGGTGGAGGAGAAGAGTTTTGGAGGCAGGGAAAGGCTAGCAGTGCCTCTGGGCCTGATCACATGTGCACTAAACTTGTGTGTGATTGGGGGAAGCTCCAACTCTTCTTGAGTTTAATGTGTGACTGTGCTGATCATCAGAATGTTTTGAGGGAAAGGACAAGGGCTCCCATGTGTGCATGTGGAGGCAGGAGCAGCTTCCTTTGTCCCTGCTTTCCACACAGCATGTTTTCGTGGATAGAAAAGATTAATTGGGGGGTGGGCTCTTTCTCTTACTGCATGTTTCATGCATTTCTGGACAAACAGGAGGAAAAGAGAGAAAGGGCTCACCCCCTCCCCCTGCTCTTTTCAGTCTGAAACCACGCTGGGTGGAAAGCATAGACAGATGAAGCCGCTATTGCCTTCGTGCGCACACATGGGAGCCCTTTTCTTTTCTCCCAAACCATTTTGAAGGAACCTGCGGTGGCACGTTAAACTCAAGCAGAGTTTCCCCCAGTCACATACGAGTTTCATGCATGTGAGACCAGGCCCTCAAATAGGGCTTGGCACATGAAAAGATGAAAAGATGGAGAAAGAGGGCCTAACAGAGAAATGGCATGTTAAGATATCCTGGGTTATGCAAAGTAGATTATTTTAGGGAGATAGGAGGTTGGGATTTAGGTATTCGATCTGGGTAGGATCCAGAAGTAAGCTAACCTGGTCTTCAGGGTTGAGTCCTAAGGTAAATGGGACTGGGGAAGTGTTGGGACTAAAGACATTCTGGCATCCCTCTCTTGGGTTAAAGGCAGAAGTAAAAGGAATAAATCTTATTAATCCTTTTAAAACAAACTCCTTTCTTAACAAAACAAAGTAAAAGAAACTATCACCCAGCTCAGCTGTAAATATTAGGGGCGCATTCAACAGTATAGTATCTGACAGCTAAAGTAAACTTTAACCCCTCTTCAGAAATGACAATAAACTTGTCCGTTTTTGTTAAATTAGAGGCATCTGCATGAGTCCCAGTGGGGCGGGGGTGGGGGAGGAGATAATTTATCTCATGAACCAGAAGTTTCTCTTCCTGATCTACATTTTTTCATCAGCACAAGACATAACCATCAATATATATAACTGACCACTCGCATTTTAATCACATTACAAACTACTATTCTTTAATAATTTAAGAGAGGGAAAAAGCCACATTAAGAGGCCAGTGCATCATGTCCGTGCTTCAGTAGCACCTCAGTGGTGTTGGTGAGCCCTGGCCAGAGGGGTCTTAGGATGGGACTGTAAATTCACTATAACAAGTGGGGGGCCTGCAACAACGTGTGGTGGGCATCTCATTTTCCTCTCCCCTCCCCCATTTCCTCTTTCCTTTCCCAGAACCTCCCAGAACCTCTTTACTTTTCCTGCTTCCTTCTTTCCTTCTTACCAGCAAGTCTACCTTTATCAACCCCCTCAGCTTTCCTTCCCCTGGCAGACTCTACCTGGGAAAACTATTGCCCAGTTGTATGAAGGCTGCCATTGTGACCAGTTGTGCAGTGGAGGACTTCCAGGGGGCACCTCATTTTCTCCTGTATCCCCCTTCCTACACACAAACAGTTTCCTGTTTCCCTTCTCCTGCAGCCCTCAAGTCATCACCTTTACCTGCCTCCTTTTCTCCTTCTTACCAACTAACAAACCTACCTATCGACCATCTTCAGCTGTATTTATTTCATTTATACCGGGCCCTTCTCCACAATGGGGACCCAGAGCAGCTTATATCATTATTTTCTCTGTTTTATCTTCACAACACTGTGAGGTAGATGAGGCTACCCAGGCAATACTGTTGTGGTAGCCTGCCAATTGCCACTGAGGGCCATGTTGAGAATAAGACACATTGATGTTAAATATTTAAGACTTACTTTTGGGTGCTTTACAAATATATCCATCGGAAGGAATATGGCAGTTTCTAGCAAACCACTTCCAATTTTCAGGGCCCACTGCAACACACAACGTATCCGCTGAATTGAAATAATAGAAATAGTTTGCTTCACTATAATTTCGGGGCTCTCCAGTATTCCAGTTGACAAAATCTACTGCGGTGTTGTCTTGCCATATCCATTCTCCTAATGATAAAAAGAAACGTACTTCATAATGACTGAAAAGGGAAACAGCACATTTCTGTACAGAAAAATATTTTAAAGCTGCATTGGCTTCTTTGCATATTGAACTTTCTCCCTTTGGATAAAATGAACAGTTATTGAATCTAAACATATAAGATATTAACAATATTGTCTGGAAAATTGTCATTTCACTTGTTAAATGTACATATTTTCTAACATATATTTCCCATACCTGAAAACTCTTTCACAAGACTTCAGTGATAAATAATTTTGAAAAATGACTGTGACTTTTCGTTATTAGAGTGAAGTTTATTTAACAGATGGAGTCTTATCATTTCAATCACACATGAAACAGACTTATATTGGATCAGACCATTGTTCCATCAAGGTCAGTTTTATTTATTCAGACTGGCAGCAACTCTCCACGGTGTTAGGTAGCCACATCCCCTCCCCAGTCTAAGGCCAAAAATTTGCTTCCTTGTGTGTAAAGTTCACTAAAAATGGAACTTGTTGTTTTCTGCACTTGTGCAGAAGTTTTATACCTCACTCATCTAATTAGTGTCATGAGAGGAGGAAACAATTTGATTTGAATTTTTTAAGATTAAAAATAAACTCAACAAAAAAAAATTCAAGGAGTCCATTGTTATGTATATTTACTCAGAGGTAGTCTCAGACCCTTTAATATATTGTTGAATATATTATTCATTTATTTCTAATTCCTTTATTTCTAATGACAGAGCTTTAAAATGTAAATTACATCCTTTTGCAGGATGGTTTGACTAGGAGTGCAGAGTAGGTAGGAGGGAGCTTGTCCACTGCACGCCACACGTAAAAATTCCCTTGCTTGTTGGGCTCCAATTTTGGCAATGCTGTTTTTACTCAGAGGTATGTCCATTTATGTTCAATGAGACTTACTCATAACTAAATGCATTACCAAAAAGGCTGTTTTCTGGTTATAATCTGATATATAGGATCTGAATTGTTTGTGGGACTCTATAAACTATTCTAGAGCTTTTAATTAAATTTCTAGTTGATGGTAAAAAATTAGAGGCATTTTAAAGCTGTGTTGACTAGAAAATGTTGCCAAAATGTGTAATTATTTGATTCAGTACAAAAATTCATCCAGTTTTAAATATTCAGCAGTATTTCGAACTGGGTACCAACTCCTTGAGAAGCTCTTCTCCAGCTCAGAATGTTAAAAGAGAGACCATGATTCATCCATGTTCAGCAGACCCAAATCAGCTTTGTAGGCACATGTCAATAAGCTCTTTAATGTTGACTCTCATTCATTTTTGTTAAACTATGTGATCTACTAAGTAGGTGCAAGTGCAAAAATTCTTTCATGCTAACCACTCATTCTTAATTACATCCAGACAACTTGACCAAAGCAGTCTTTTGGTTCATTGAGTACTCTCTGCATTTGATTCAGTCTCTCAAAACTCTTCTCTTGTTTCTTGCAAATGGTTTATGGGGCTGTCCCCCTCGCCCCATGTTAAACCCTGCGTTGTTCCTGGACATCTTTGGTCTTTTCCACACAGTCAATTTCTTGCGATTCCAATTCCATTCTGCTTCTCTCAATCTCCAGATTTCCACATGAGAGGCAGACTCTGATTCTGTTTTGCTTCTCTCAATCTCCAGATTTCCATATGAGGAAAGGTGTGAGATGTAGAACTGACCTTTCCCTGGCTTTTTTTCCATGCATACATATGGTCAGGGCTTTTTTTTTCTGGGAAGAGGTGGTGGAACTCAGTGGCGTAGCATGACATGCCAACACTTGGGGCAACTCCTAGCAGGAGGTGGTGCCCCTGGCACCACACACACATGTGCTTTGCATGCACATGCTCCCAGGACCATGCAATGATGTTACTTCTGGGAAGTGACATCATTGCACAGGGTGTGGCTGCCCCCAGCAGCACTTCTGCAATTTGGGCCCGCTCGGTTCCCTGCCCCTTACTTGACAGCCCTCTGGCACAACTGTCCATGCTGCCGCCACCAGCTTAGCATGCTCCTTGGCCAGCAGCTGCTGCAAGAGGGCCAGCTCAGCATCCAGTGAGCCAGCCACCCCATCAGCGCAGCAGGTGGTGTGGCCGGCCTCCCATGGATGCTGCACAGGCCCGCTTTGTAGGATTGCCAGCCTCCAGGTGGTGGCTGGAGATCTCCGGGAATTACAGTTGCTCTCCAGGCCATAAAGATAAGTTCCCCTGGAGAAAATGGCTGCTTTGGAGAGTGGACTCCATGGCATTATACCCTGCTGTGGTCCCTCCCTTTCCCAAATCCTGTCCTCTCCAGGCTCCCCTGGCCACATCTCCAGGATTTTCTAAGCTGGAGCTGGAAACCTTAACTCTATGGCATGATACCTTGTTGTGGGGATAATAATAATGTACTTTGTAAACCGCTCTGAATGGGTGTTAAGTCATCCTGAAGGGCAGTATATAAATCGAATGTTATTATTAATATATTATTATTATTATTCCCAGACTTTTTACATTCTGCATGGAGAAAGCTGCAACTGCCAGAGAATCACTCTTTCCCTGGGTTTTCTGCAGTTTTTCTCTCTGCACACATACCCCAATGTTTTTTCCCAGCACTTCACAAAATAGGGCTTTTGTGAAGTGCATTCTCCAGGCTCCCCCCCCCCCCGCACATCTCCAGGTGATTTGGTGTCTGATTTCTTATTTTGAGACCAGTTGAGATGTGTGGGGGCTGGAGATGTGTGCGCACAGCCAGGGATGGAGCAGTTTACAACAACCATTTTAGAGTGTGGCATTACGAACCTTCCTTAGCTTAAAGGGGGGGGAAAAGGAAGTGTGTGTGGAGCTGGGGAGGGAGTGCTTTCCACTAACTAATCAGCACCCAGGGGAAGGAAAAGCGGAGGAAGAGATGCAGTGAGGGACTCAGAATTCCACACACACAGGACGCATCAGTGGCAACTCAACTGTGACTTTCAAAAAGGTCACTGTATGCAGGCCTTTTTTTCTGCTGGGATGCAGTGGAATGCCATTCTGGGACTTCTTGAAAGTGATCACATGGTGTCTGGTGTCCCCGCCCCCTGAGCCTGTTTCCTCCCCGTGTCCAACCCAAGTAGGGAATCAAACCCGGTTCTCTAGATTAGAGTCCCATGCTCTTAACCATGACACCAAACTGGCTCTCCAAACTGGAAGCAGTTTGGAGACTAAATTGGGGTATTTTGACCATGCGAGCAAAAGTCTGGAGAGAAATCGATGCAGTATGGGGCCGAAAACAATGAAAAATCCAATGTGGAAAAGTCATTAGTATGCAGCAGCTTGGATCCTGACTAGCACTTCTGCTGGAGCAGGGACTTCTGCTTGTGGAGTGTGATTTTCCCCCTCCGCCCCTCCCATGGGAGCCTGAATTGACCTCCCTGCCAAATCCTCTTCCAGAGGGGGCATTTCAGGCTTCCACAGGAGGGAAGCAGGAAAGTTGCACCCTGCAAACAGAAGTCTTTGCTCCTGTGGAAGCATTGGTTGCTATACAGCCCTGCATGTTTATCGATAAATACTGAAGATTAAGCTATTACCTTACCATCCACATTTTTTAAAAACCCTATCCAAAAGTTCACTTGATCAAGGTGTTCAATGTGCTCCGTCAGAAACTTTTGTTCAGCCAAATCTTCTATTGAAGTCAAAAAGCCACCTGGAAAAATCAAGTAAAAAAATCATTTAAAAGTTTTTTTTATTATTGGAAAAAACTATGGTAGCATCACATGAGCCTGTTCTGGATTCTTTAGAGAAAATGACTCCAACATCTGGTGCTCCCTGGCCATGGTAACATTATTCAAAGCAGCCACTGCCTTGCAATCCAGAACCTACGTTGAATATATGTTGGAACAAGAGGGCTGTGGAGAGGAGATAAGATATCCTTAGTTCCTCCATTGCTTTTTTAAAAGGCCTATTGGATTTATTGTATCTCAAGTATTTTTAAAACTGTAAATTAGCCTATTGTTAGGCAGAAAGGCAAAATGTAAATATTTCAAATAAATGTGTGGAATAAAATAACTAAGTAATAACTACTTATTGCTTCATATTACAGCAACAACGTGCTTAGCCATTTTTATTGCACTTTTGAGCTGATTCACTAACTGTACTGATACACATTGTGGATCAGTACAGTCAATTTCAAAGACATTTCAATACACATGCAATAGTGTATATACATGCAAATACGCAAATATTTAAAACTGGCTGAAATCCAATTCAGAGTTGAAGAAATCCTGAAACAAAACATGTAATTCTAAGACTGACATATCAAATAACATAGGATGTATCCAGTAGGATCATACAGCAATAGCAGTAAAATCTAGCGTCTGTCATACTTATAACAATAGTAATAAAGTCTATAATCATCCCCTATCCCTTTACTGATGCATCTCTTTGAGACTGCTTCCTTATATTACAGACCTCCTGTCTGAGCAAAACAGCCCTCTTGAATAGTTCATTTTTCCCTAGTTTGGAAAAAAGCCAGGAGACTGGGAGCTTTCCTAACCTCTTCAGGTAGGTCATTCCATAAAGTGGGGGGCAAATGTATAGGCAGCTGTGATTTTGCCTGTGTGCAAGGTGGCGCCTGCAGAAGGCTCTGTTCAGATGATCGAAGTTGCCATGGTGGAACAAAGGGGGAGAGGCAGTCCTGTAGATATGCCAGACTAAAGGCCAAGGTACAAGTGACGAATGACACAGGTTGGACACTTGTCAGCTTCCCTCAAGTTTTGATGGGAAATGTAGGTGTCCTGGTCTTGCAGCTTGGCTCTCCGACTGCTGTCCAACAGACTTTTCAACTGTCACTTGTCCAACATTCCACCAAGCTGCCTACATTTCCCATCAAAACTTAAGGGAAGCTGACAAGTGTCCAACCTGTGTCATTCGTCACTTGTAGTTTGGCCCTTAGACTGTGAACAGCTTTGTAAGTGATAGTCAATATCTTGAATTGAGCCTTTACTCTTACATTTTGGGAGTAGGAAAATCATGTATGAGGTGAAGGTACTAAATTTTTTCTTCTATTTGTTGTCATTTACTGAACCAGAACTCTTCAGTGAAAGAGTCTGGTGGATTAAACCAAATTCATTTTTCACTTGGAAAAAGTTTCCTCACCTGATAACAAAAGAGTGCAAGCTGTCACTCAACACACTAATTGGAGCTCACATTGTTATGTTCTAATTCAAAATGACACTCACCTAACTGAGAACATTTCATGGATGCCAAAGGCCAATTAATCTGATCAGATATGATTATATAGCAATGAGCACGGAAAGGAATCCAAGCTGCGTGGCTTTTTTGTTGTGGCTCAGGGCATCTTCCAGGGACTTGAGGAAGATCAGTTGGAAGTACACCTGTTTCAGAACAAACACATTTTAAAGAACTGGTAGTTTAAAAATCTTTTATGAACACATATCTAGATAATAAGCCACCATAATAAACCACAATCTGGATGGAAATGTTTTTGTTTGCACTCAGAATCTCAAACTGATAATTTATAATACAAAAAATGTATAAACCTACATATAATCTTCATTAGATTTATGCGTTTGAATTATCTTAAGTTTGGGTTCCCCCCGCTTCCCTGAAGTTTATTTCATAACCATGTGATTAGATGTTTTTGAGAAGCTTTAGAAACCTAGTTTGTTGGAACCACAACTGAAATACTGTCTGTCTTATTAGAACCACCGTGACCCAGAACCATCCTTTCCCTACTGAGCTGCACTGTAACACTATAGTATGGCATGGTTGAGAAATTGAAATAGCCAAAGAGCTAAAAAAGGGAGAAACAGTGCATGGACGTGAGCTGCCTCGAGCCATTTTTAAAGGAGCATAGCTCCCCCTCATAGTGATGAAAAATGTAATATTCGGACAGATGCTGTACTTACAGCCACCCCACAGTTTCCTTTTTAAACAAGAGAAAATAGATTTTGTTTTTCTTCAAATTAAAGTGGAAAGCCCTAGGACCTCCATAAGTCATGCTCAAAATGATTATGACATCATGTGAATGCTCTCCTTTAATCTGGGAGCTTCCACCATTCCATGCAGGGGGAAAAGTCTCTGTTGTTGAATGTATTCACAGGCTGGATACATGCAAACAAATTAATTCTATTTGCTTCATACACTAGATACTGAAAAAATCATTGCTCACTAAGTAAAAAAAAATAGTTTCCTAAATCCATTTGCAAAAATTTCTTCCCAACCAAAGGTAAAAATACTCCTAAATCCCATTGATTTTAAATGGGCATCAAGATTATGTTTAATTTTTGCCACTTCAATCAAAGTGCTTGCATTGGGCTGGATTCTATTCTCTATAAGCAGCATTTAGGAAGTCATTTTGGGCTCCATCAATGGTAATTTTTGGTGGGATACAAACTATTGTTTATGATGTAACTTCCATTGTATTTGCTCCAGCAAGCTGACTTAAATGAAGTCTTTCCAAAACACTGTGAAAAAGGAAGAAATGCCAATAGCAAGTTTTCAAACTGCATCTTTTTATTACTCTGTCTGGTAAAACTATAATTTGGATCTGATAGCAATTAAATGGTAATATCTCAAATTAAAGTGATACTTTCCTTTACTTACCATTATATTGCTCACAGACGGATAAGAACTTTTTATTGCATGCTCCTGTTTTCCAGTGTCCATCAAGGTCTAAATAGACACAAGCTAGGTTCTCTTTTGGTTCGCCAGGAGCCCAGTTAGCATATACCAGTTTCCAGCCAGATACCCACTTATAACTCTCATTGGTCTAAAATAAAAATCATAGAAAGACAGTGGCTTAGAACTGCTTCCAGTTTATTGGAGAAATGTGAAAAGCAGTGGACATGTGCTCAGAACAAAAGCTTTGTGCTCTTTTAGAGAGTTTCTCTTTACATGATGCACCTTAAAGAATAACATATTAATTAAGTCATAGCTTTTCATTTCATTAGATGTGTCTTCAATTTGTAGACATTGATAGAAGGAGGCAAACAAATTTCCCCGGGGAGGGAATTCCATAATTTTGATGTCACAACTGAAAAGGTTAATATGGGAGTAGGCAGTCCTTAGGGCATGTCGGTCCTAAGCAATATAGAGCTTTAAAGGTCAATACCAGCATTTTGAACTAAGCCTGAAAACAAATTGGGAGTCAGTGCAGGTGGAACAAGACTGGAGTGATACAGTGCCTACAATTCTGTGAGAATTCTCGTTGAAGTATTTTGCACAAGTTATAGCTTCTGGACACTCTTCAATGGCAGCCCCGCATAGACACTGAAGCAAGTCTAATCTACGTTACCAATTTGTTCCATAGAACCCGAAGCTGCGATCTGAAAAATCAGAGAGAGACCTAAGCCCCCCACACAACCCCTCAGTGTGCACAGAGGTGGTGTGAGCATGAGCATGCTGGCCTCACTGCCAAGAAATTGATAGTTCATGAACAATGTTTACTTGCATTCCATCCCTGTCATTGGAAATGTTTGAAAAGCTTCACTGCTGAAAGATGGGTGAGATGGGTGTTTTGTTTACATGGTGAATTGCCTGCCTACTTTAAAGACTGTGGACCTCATACTCCAGCTGCTTTCACACATGCTGAATAATACACTTTCAATCTGCTTTCAATGCACTTTGCAACTGGATTTTACAGTGTGAAATGGGAAAATCCACTTGGCCAGCAAATAGGAACTAGGGAGCATCCATTTTAAGATGACTCATCCTGAAGAGATTGTGAGGTAACATATTACAACAAAGAATTAAGAACTAGGAAACCTGCTAGAGAGATGGTTGAGCTCGTTAGTAGACATGGGCATGAACCAGAAAAAACCCGAACCATGGGATTCGTGGTTGGTGGGGTTTCCATGAACCATGAACTGGCACGGAACTGGCCCAGTTATGAATGAGTTTGTGGCAAGGAAAGGGGCATTTTATCGTTTAAAGGGCCCTTTCCTGCTGCTTGCAAGGGGCAGGACCCTTTAAACTATCAGCTTGCAGTCGGCGAGGGGGGGATCCCCCCTGCCGCCTGATAATTTAAAGGGACCTGCCCCTTGCAAGTGGCAGTAAAAGTTTGAATGGCCATTTCCCCCAGGGAAATGGTCATTTAAACTGGCCCTTTAATATGAACCAAATGAACCAGCAGTCCAGTTTGTGGAAGTTCGTGGAAACTAGCTTCCACGAACCGTGGTTCGCAAACCCCGAACCGAGCTGGTTTGTGAGGTTTTTTGGTTTGTATTTATGTTTATGCCCATCTCTACTCACGGGATGACAAAGAATTCCTAAAGGAAGATATGGCGATTGAAGGAACATTGAAATATATGAGGATACTTAGCCTGGAACCTCCCAATCTTTTGTAATCTCTCCATGGCAGCCTTTCTTAAAACTCCCAAAGTGCCACAGGACCATCAAATTAGGAAGTCTTTGGAAATTTTGTTGTTTCTATCAAGTGTTCTCTGGACTAGTATACTAAGAAGTAGATGTCATATGCCTGCTATAAATTGTTCACTAATGTTATGTAAAGCTGATTGTATAATATACTTATATAAGGCATTTTCAACAATGTCAACTAATAGAAATACTGTACTGCTGAACTGTAACTATAAAAGATGCAGCATGTAAATACAAATGATCAAACTGAGTAAATTATGAGCATTATATTCATGTACACCTTGTTCTTACCACATTGCTGTTTAGACCAATCCACATAGGTTCCCCATATTTTAACACCTGAAGCCACAGGAATGATTGGCTGTAGGGATTCAGAATGCTGGTAAGTTCTAAGTGTTTTAAATGACATTCTTTTCTTGCTTCTTCCCATGTTGCTTCTTCAGTGAAAACATAGCTGCTGTTTCCATAAGAAATATGGTCAGATGTTGATGTTGTTTCAGAGCTAGAAGATGCAGGGTCTATGCCAAAGTCATAAAGAGAAAAGGGTGACACTCATTTTAGGTTGTACATATGGACCAGTTGACTGGATCAAGTGACTTCTCCCCAGATATCAGAAAGAAGCTTGGGACACAACACAACTCAGAATAAAATGTATTTGTACGAGTGCTTCCAATGGGAATTACATGTTAGTGTACAAAAAAATTCACTCTGACTCCCTTACCCTGCCCTCCACCTTTACTTCTCTCGCTCAGATTTTCAACTAGACTGGGTCAACCATACTCATATGAGGACAGGCCACAGGCTGGGCACCACCCACAAGTGCACCATGTAACAGGTAAGATCTGTTAAAAACTGTACTTGATCTATTTAAAAAAAAAAAATTAGTTACGGTATAACCCAGTCTTGGGGAAAGAAAAACAACAATATATGTAAAGATTTCATTTGATCCTGAAATTCTGAATGCTATTATTCTCAAAATTGTCCTTATCTCAAAATATTAAAAATATGAAATAAAATATACAAAAATCTTTAAACTGGAGGACTATTTTTAAAATATCAGTATGAGGTACAACATCAACAGATTTCCAAGTAAAAATGAACCCAGATCATGCCACTGAATATTGCTTCCTTGATTGTCCCCAAAATGGCAGACCAACCACCTACACTGACAATTTTCACTCTTTAGAGATAGCAAAACTATTCTTCCGTTAACTTCATATCCATTGCCATTCTTCCATAACAAGGACGCTGTGAAGTTGTAATGGAACTAAGCATATCCCAGAACTTCCTTCTGGACTATTTTGGGGGGATTTGTGGAAACATAGATACCACCACTATGCCTCCCAGAATCAAGTATGTGTAAAATCACCTTGTTGCAGCTGCTGGATTCATTTTTAAAAAATATGATGATGACAACTAGGTATTAAATAATTAAGATATTTAAAACTAATAATCTCATTACCTTTGATGAACATGTTATATTGCAGAAAGTGGCTTTGGAGTCTACAAAACACCTTAAAATTAAAACTTACCAGTGTTTTTTTGACAGATGTATCCATATTTTATTGAACACAGTCTGTCCTTCCAATTTCCTGCCCACTTCTCAGGCTTCTTTATCATAGCAACGCAGTCGCCAGTGGGATGGCCAATATGAAAATGATAATGGTTGTAGCGCCTCAAACGGTAGCCCTTCAGATAAATTAAAAGAAAGTCGCTGATCTTCCCATAACTAACAAAAAACTTCAGTGTACTCTGTTATTAAGCCCATCTGTGTACATATATATCGGTGCTTATTAACTGGAGAAAAATCTTTTAACAGAAGCTTAATGTGTGGAAATGACAAGCTGAAGCTTTTTATGATATGGAGGTGAATAACATCACCTGGTAAATATCATCCCAGTTGGCCTCACTTAAAGAGACTGGACATTTTTCTCCAGGACTGTTGGCAGCCCTAGCTCAGACTGAATGGTAGAGCATATGTGTGGCATGCAGAAGGCCCAGGTTCAATGCCTTCACTTCTCGTTATAAGGATTTGGTATTAGCTGATGTGAAAGACTTCTCCCTGAGAAAGGATTGCCAGGTCCCTTGAGTCCCCTGGTGGGTGTCTGGGAACATGGCACTCTCCCTCTGTGCTCTTCAGTGTGTCTTCTTGCATGCATGCATAGTGCGCGTGTGCACGCTCCCAGCGTGCATGATCAAAGGGTGGGTCAAAGGATGGCCTGGCATGTGCTCCCATGCTCACCAAAGGGCTGTATCCCATCCCCGCCCCTCCCTGCTGCTTATTGGCTTATTTGTACTCTATTTTGAGAGGAAGTAATTCTTTTGGCTCTCTATAATCTATTCACAACCGGGTTTCCTGTCCTGGTTGTTTTTCCATATATGTAGTTTTGTGACAAAAAATGGAAAAAATTATAATGCCAATGGATCTCTTCAGAAGACGAAAGCCTTTGCAAGCAGGACTTACAGAATAGCCAGGAGCACCATTGACCCAGTTTGTATAGCTCATACTGCTTCCATCTGTCCATAGGAACTTCCCCTCTTCAATTCTATCATGCAGTCCAATCCAAGCATCAACCGGCATATTTTGTAAATGCATAGTAAGGAAAGCTGAGTGAAAAGAGATAATATTTCACTATAAAGGAAATAGAGTTCCTGGTTTAATGCAGCATCCTCTCCATTGTTCTAATTATGTTATGTTCATTTGGTAGTATTTTAAAATAAGTCCTTTAATGTTCCAAATGTACATATACACATGTACACACACGTAGAGCTGCCTTACAGACCAGAGGAAGTCTAATGCATAAAAATACCTTTTTTGTGGACTAGTCAAACCCAATCAAATCATAGTGATAGCAAGTGGCAGGACTTATGAAAAAGAAAGCGAGAGAACAACAACTACAACAACATCATTCGATTTATATACCGTCCTTCAGGACAATTTAATGCCCACTCAGAGCGGTTTACAAAGTATGTTATTATTATTATCCTCACAACAATCACCCTGTGATGTGGGTGGGGCTGAGAGAACTCTGAGAGAGCTGTGACTGACCCAAGATCACCCAGCTGGCTTCAAGTGGAGGAGTGGGGAATCAAACTCGGCTCTCCAGATTAGAGTCCTGCCACTCTTAACCACTACACCAAACTGAAACTACACCAAACTGAAAGCTATCGAATCCTAGCTTTAGAAGAACTTTCCAATATTCCATGCAAATAAAAGTTAACTCAAATGAGCATTCACAATGCTGTCCTGACCACTCAAAGTATCTCCTGTTGCAGGTATTTGAAGTCTGGATGGGGCCACAGGCACGAGTTGAAGGGTAAGAGCCAAAGGACTTTCAGCCCTTAGTTCATGGCTTGCAGCCTGTGGCCTGATGGTAGATAACAGCTCAGCCCAGGATGCTTTGTGTACCTTTTGTTTCTTACATTTCTTTACACTGTTTTCTGTATATTTAAATTTATTTAAATCATAGTAGGGATTTTTTTGTAAATTACCTTGGGTCACCATTGGGCAGAAAATTGGTATAAAATATGCTAAATAATAAACAAACTAACTAACTAATAAATAAATAAATAAACGTTCAAGACTGTTGACAGCCGCCAAGGCCTCCAGAGAAAGCTTCCTTTTGGGTCACACCACACACAACTCAGATCCAACCCAAATACATTACAGACCAAATGGATAGACTGCCCCCCCTGAGTGATCCGGGCCCTGAAATCTCTCCCTTCCCCTTGTGTTAACACACACATTGGCAAAGTGATCACACCTTGAACAGCTTTGCTTGGTATAGTTGCTAGGTTTCCACCTTGACTTTTGCAATCAGTTCGTGAAGCAGTCCAGTTTTTTCTTTCTTCTTCATTAAATCCAAATATTTGGAAGCACTGGGGGGAGGGAAAAAACCTCAAAAGTTTCATCAATCATGAAATGGCTGAGCAAGATACAAAGGGTCAGGTAGTAAGATTTTGGCTCAATTCAGACATAATGCAAAAACATTTAGTTGTTGACAGCAGCATAGCGTGCCTTAGTGCTGCCCAGGGCAGGAGGTGATGCCTTTGCCCCTGTGCGTGCATGCAAAGTGCATGCATGTTCCAGGCCTTGCGCAATGACATCACTTCTGTGACGTCATCATGAAACGGCGCGCCCCCACCCACCCAAGAGTGCTCCGTGGTTCAGATGGCTTGCCTCACTGCCCCTTATCTCTTCACTGCAACTGCGGGTGGCTGCAGTTGCCACCCGCCTGCCATGCTGCCTGCCACACCACCAGGGTGCCCGGCTCACTGGGGGCCGAGCTGGTGGTGGCAGCGTGGGCGGCTGCAGTGAAGGATCGGGGAGGTGGGCTGCAGGGGTGCACCCCCACCCGCCCCAGAGCACTCCCACAGGTCAGGCTGCTCAACTCACCACCCCTTACCACTTCACCACAGCTACCTGCACCGCTGCTGGGCGCTGAGCTGATGGCAGCGGTGTGGGTGGCTACAGCAAAAAGGTAAGGGGCGGGGGATGTGAGCAGCTCAAACCGCAGGAGTGGGGAGGGTCAGGAGACAAGCAGGGAGGCAAGGCTACCTGCCGTGCCCCCGGGGTGCCCAGTTTACTGGCCACTGTGTTGGCGATGGCAGCTAAGGGGCAGGGAGGCGAGCAGGGGTGCTCCTGGGGGATGCCGTGGATGTGGCACCCTCTCAAAATTTTGTGCCCAGGGCGGCCGCCCCCCTGGCCTTCTCCACGCTATGCCTCTGGTTGTTGAACCAGGATTTGGCTCAATAATGATCACACAAAACTGGTTTTGCCTCAACAGACACTCTCCTTCACTTACCTTCACTCTCCCCCCCCACACACACACACACTCTACAACCCTGGCCTGCACCGCAACCTTGGAGCAGGTGCCAGGATGCCAGAATTCATACACTTTGTGAAACCTTAATTAATACCCTTAATTAATACCCAGCTTCAACTCATGGTTTCAGATCCTGGGCTTGATGTCCCATAGCTATCCATAGTTAGTGGAGTAGCCCATGTTCAGAGGATAACAATAACCACAGTTAATTTTACTGACTTTGCAATGATCTCTGTTCCTTTTTGGAATAAATATGTTAGCCAAAGTGTGATTGAAGAACACTTGCTTGCTGCTGTTCGGGGCAGAAAACGTTCTAGCTGGGGATGAGGAGGGCTAGTTGTTCAGCCCAGTGAGATCTCCCCCTGTACCTGTAGCACTGAAAGGACCCCACCTAGTGAAAAGGACCATAACCCCTCCTGCCTGAAACACATTATGTGAGAGAGTGTACATCCTCATCTGTTTAGCATAACTTTTATTATAAGCTGCCTTGGATCTTGCTTGGTAGGACAAAAGCATTTAAAAAATTTTTATACTAGCAAGCAAGGTATAATTTGTGTTTCATAATTGCCTGTTTAATGTGTTTATATATTATGATCATTTCATAGCCTGTTTATTTTGAAAATTATAAAATAATAAATATTTTAAAAGGAAAAATGCTACAAATTTCTATTAAGGATCATTTAAAAACACTTTTGTGCTAGAAACGTATAAATTAAACTGAAAATACCCATTTTTATTTTAAAAACTGCAGATATTATGGTTTTTTGGACAATGAGAATATTGATCACTTCCCACTTTATAATTGTTTTGTTTTTCAACACAATCTGGTCAGATCTTTAGGCAGACCCTGTTAGTTACCTTGTTATTAAACAAAAGCCAGCCTTCAGAGCAGCCGCCTTCAGGTGGGTGCGATGTGGGAGCAGAGGTTGTACGGATAGAACTGTTGTGCCTTTCGCAGATGAAGCTCTTCTCTGCATTACAGTATATATCATTCCACAACCCTGAACAGAGAAGATGTGAGATTAACTGGGAAAGTGATATTGCTTTCAAAATACATGCAAACCTTCAATGTACAGTTTACAAAAAAAAAAAAAAACTTACCGCTACTGTGCAACATTACTCATTACTGTCCTTGTGTCTCTTCTGGCTCTTTGCATGAGGCCTTCCTTCCCAAAAGAATAATGATGACCAGGATGGATCCCAGTTACAAAGCCACCCACCTGCTGAGGCTGCTACTGAATCAACATCTGACACGCCACCATGCAGCTACATGTTTTGTTCCTGTACCAGTACAGTTTAAGAGACAATTGTTTGACCAGCCCAGTTGTCCTTCTTACAAGCATACAGACACAGGGCATCTATACCTGTGATTCTGCAGTCTGTCACTGCAGTGTTTAAATGCACAAAATCCACCCAAGGTCAAGAGAATTAGCAACCCCATTCATCCAATTGGCATTCAGATTTCCATTCTTGATGCCATTCAATAAATGTCTGTGTTTGATTATTACAACTCTATTTGAATGGGATGTGATACATTGCCACTTGCTTGTGCCTGACTCACTTCAGCTGTGTTCAGTGTGGGAGTCACTCTGGCAGTAGCCTGAGCGTATTGTTGTCCACTGTGGGTCCAGTTCTGCTCTAGTAAGGGATCCTTGGGATCAGTCCACTGCTGGTGTTTTGTAACCCATGTAGCCGGCAAGAATGGAGAGGGGTGGAGGGTTGCTGGGAGGAATGGATAGCTGCAAGTGGTGGTATTATTGAGTCTCCTGATTGCAGCAAAGGGATGGCTGCGTGGAAACATGGAGAGCAAAAAGGTGAGCATGTGAAGCAGGCTGTCAGGATAGGTGGCCCATTCCAAGTGACTGAATCTGACTTTGCAAAATCCCAACTGGGTCTGGCAGGCCTCCTCCTTACACATTACAGATGACATAGATTGGATCTGTGTCTTGTGTAAGAGGGTGGGAACTAGAGATGGGCATGAACAGCAATACGAACGAAAAGAAGCCACGAACAGCCCAATCTGCTGTTCGCAAACAAGCTATTTGTGAGGCCCCATTCTAAATGAACAGGAGGTCATTGCAGGCATTGTTCATTGCTGTTCGTTGCTGTTCGTCAAGCCAGACAGTCTGGCTCCTGCAATCAATTCCCTTGGCAACTTAGGCAGGGATTGTCTGAACTCTGTCTGAACTCCTGCTGTTGCCCTGGAAACCCCAATCTAAGCCCAATTTAACTTGATAGGCAGGTCTTCCTTTCAAGTGTGGAGCTCCAAATTTGTTACAAGGGAGCAAAGACCAGGGGGGAGGGGGGCTCCCAGCTCTGACTTTGCAGACAGTGGAGAGACAGTTGCTGTTGGCATTTTGATAGAGTGCATTGGAGCTTGAGTTTTCTTTGTATGTAGTGGGATAGGGATCTACCCCTTCAAGTTCCAGGGCTGCTGCCAGGCTCTGGGGTCAAGCTGTTATTTATTATTGGTACCTTTCCTGCTGCCTGCTCAGGTAAGGTTTCTGAGAGTGGTGCGGTAGGGATCTACCCCCAAGTTCCAGGGCTGCTGCCAAGCTCCGGGGCCAAGCTATTATTTATTATTAGTACCTTTCCTGGTGCCTGCTCAGGTCAGGTTTCTGGGAGTGGTGCAGTAGGGATCTTGACTTGGATGATGGCTGGAGGAGAGCCTGCTGGCCCCCACAAACAGCCAACTACAAACATGTTTGTGAACAGGGCCATGTTCGTGGTTGTTCGTGAGTCCCTGTTCGTGGATGGCAATGAACAATGAAGATCATGCTCGGGTTTTTTTCTGTTCATGCCCATCTCTAGTGGGAACCCCCCCAACCAAACCTGTGTATTCTATCATGTGTAAAAAGGGCCCTGGATTTCTTCCATGGCTGTCTTGTGGAGTCTGAATTGAGGGATACTAGGCCTGTACATTTCCTCAGCACCATACTCATCTCCCTTGCCCTGTTTATTTGGCTGCTCAACACCCAGAGTACGTCTTACAATGTATCTTTCCCCTCGGTGTCTACTTGGGTGTGTAGCTAGCACATTCCTCCTCTGTGTGGAAAATCTGGGTTCTAGTCCTGGCTTCTCTTTCTAATTTCCTTCTGATCTTTTTGTAACTGGCCCAAAGGGGAGCTTTTCTTCCTTGCTAGCTTCCTCCATGGACTGAGTGACTTGGCACCCTGTTCCCCACAAGGCTGCTTTTCACTGGGAGCTACTGGGTAGATGATGGGAATATATTCTGAGAAGGAGCAGTTATTTGTTCTCTTGTTGTTGTCCCAGTGTCTGCAACCCATTTTCTGCTTCTCTTTATCCCTGCCTGCCCTCAGACATGAACTTGTGTGGGAGAGATCCTGGACTGTCTTTCAGAGTTGTCTCTGCCTAGAGGTCTGTGGATTAATCTGGGTCACGATTCCTTCTCTGTGTGTCCACCTGTGAAAAGGTGGACCTATATGAGGAGAATATGAGAGGAGAATTGAACTCCACCTATATGGAGGAGAATTGAACTCCAGGGATTATTCCAAGGCTCTCACTAGTCATGCTCAGTCCTTCCAACTGTAGTGAGTGCTATGTATTCCTTTGTTCTTTGTGGATATGAACAGAATGATGTCATGGTGGTGAGCTCTCAGCTCTTTGGAGTTGCGTCTGTTTTTTGTAAATAATTTTCTGCTAGTGAGGATGTATATAATACCCATTCGCGATCCCAACAATGCAATTGCATTTGAGGGTAGTATTGCTCTATCGGGATTTTTTTTTCTTGGCTCAGGTAGTCATTCTACATGAAAAGCTATAATATCCTGGCCTTCATATCCCCTGGTGTTCTAGAAGGAGGCCTGTACAGAGGATATTTCTTCAGCATAAGTCGCTTTGCGGTTTAGAGTGCTGCAAGCTATTTCGTTCTTTAGTTCCTTTGGAGGATTCCTGCCTGCCATCTCACACCGATGTTTTCCCACTTACTTTGTGAGTTGTACTTTTGTATGTTCCAGTTCTATGGAGTAGTACTGAAGATGACTTAAACAACATGGTTTTAGCAGAGTGATTCCTCATTGGATTTCCTAGGATGCCATTCCAAACCCACCCATCTGAATCAAAGAATGCCAGTGCATACACACAAGAGAGAAAGAGAGAGAGAAGAGAAAAAGAACAGAAGAAAACCTGAGGGGGGAAAGAAGATAGTGTTTCATTGAGTTTTAGATACCTGGCTCACTGGGTATACATAAATGTTTTTTCTCTTCCCCTTTTCCCTGAATCTGTAGTTTTATTTATCAGATTACACGGATAATTGCATTTCTGCTATTAAAAGTTTTGTTTTCAGTGTCCACTGCCTTGAATGGAAATAATTTTAGAGGGATAGCCATATTAGTCTGTTATAGAAAAAATAAGTATGAATCTTATGGTACCTTAACAACTCTCAGGTGACACTGAGACATCTCTGTCTTTTGGTGCTACACCTCTGAAGATGCCAGCCACAGCTGCTGGCGAAACGTCAGGAACTACAATGCCAAGACCACGGCAATACAGCCCGGAAAACCCACAACAACCATCGGTCTCCGGCCGTGAAAGCCTTCGACAATACATCTAACTACATTTTATTCCAGCATAAACTTCCACATATGGGAACTCACCTTCTTCAAATAGTTTCAGATGAGTAGCCTTGTGGGTCTGTGGAAGAATGGCAAGATTTGCATCTAATAGCATCTTAAAAACTAACTCAGTTTCCAGAGTTTAGGCTTTCAAGAGTCAAAGCTCCCTAATTGGTCTTTAAGGTGCTATTGGACCCAAATCTTGCACTGGAAGAAGTGGGCATATACTATAATAAAATGTTGCAGGTCTTTAAAGTGGCACAAGACACTCCAGTTTATTTTTGTTGCTTTGAAAGTTCTGAAAGGTAAGGGTGGGGAGAGAGATAGAATGACCTAAAGAACCATTTTTTTTAAAAAAAAAAATACAAATCTGCCCATCATGCTGAACAGGAAAACATGATCCACCCAATTTTTGAAGTGGCACTAATTTAGAGAAGAATAGGTTTATCCACATTTTCATATTGAGTTATGGGTGCAATAGGGGTCCTAATTTGTTAGCAATTGCAGCTACCAATTCAGTAGGTGGCAGTTATCTGTAGTTGAACAGCTTGCACCCTTTCTCTCATTTTAGCCCTCCTAACACATTTCAAAGAGCTGAAAACAATGAGATATGTTATTCTACTTGCCTGTGCTCCTATACATCTCCACACAGAGTTCTTCTTCATTTGCATTGTTTGGTTCATTGGGGGCCCACGCTGCATAGGTCACTAGAGTTCCGTCCAACCACCTAAAGAAAATTATATGACAGTACTTAGAGATGGAATCACATAGTTGGGCCTTTTTCACAATTGATGGCATTATATAGGTTTTTGCTTTGTGGCTCTGTTACATTTTTAATAACATGTTTCAGACGATAGAGAGTTGGATTTGAAGTAGGGTTGCCAAGTCTTCCTCTGTGGTGGGAGACCTCTTGCTGGCAGCACAGTAAGGGGAAATGGGGGGGAAGGTGTTAGTAGGATGCCACAGCATCACTTCTTGTACCTCAGAAGTGACATCATTGCACTGGGTGACACTCTAGGACTCTCCTCAAACTCTATGGTAAAATTATACAATTTGGGGGAATCCTAGAGCCTCGCGCCGATGCTTTGACATCACTTCCAGGGTCACACCAAAAGGAGCACTGCAGCGTCGAAATGATGCCTTTTTGCACAACCCTGCTTCTGAACCTTACCATTTTGCCAACAGTGGGCTGGCAAACCTAGTCTGAGGATTAGAACAACATTAAAATCCTTGTTTTATATGGAACATTTGTCAAATTTCTGAGCTGAATTTATCTCAGGGGATTCTTGTGAAGATATCCACAAAAGTAAGAGCTATCATGCCTTCTCTTAATATAAATATAATATAAAAATAATGTTGAGTCCTAATAGGTTGAACCTCCTATGTACTTTGCGTGCCCTGATTGATTCGCAGCCAGATCTGGTACAAGCATAATCTGAGGATGGTCAGCTGCCAGACCCAAGGCTTCTGGGAGGGGCCACTGCTGCTGCCCTTGCATCATGCCCCCACCTCTTCCCCTTCCCACACACTTGCTCACAAGCCTTCCCACTACCTGCATTCATTGTCACATATACCACACCATGCTATTGGGGAAAGTACATGTATAAGCTGCTGGGAGGCCAGGTGGTAGGACGACTTGTAAGCAAATAAGCTAGAAGAGAAGAATGCAGTGTGGGAGGGTCATGTGAGAAGATAGGCAGGAAGGGGGACACAAACAGGTGGCATGGTGGTAGGTAGTGAAGGAGGCCCACATACTCTCTGCTTAGGTTACTGAAAACTCTCTGCCTCCCTCCTCTCCCTAACATTTGGAACTGTTTCCGTTTCTACCCTGGAAGTTTTGTACCAGTGTTTTACTAAAGAGGCTGCATAGCTTAGTCACATGTTTCCTAAAATGTCTTAACGTTGGCTTGGGCAGATCAGGGATCCTGGACCTTAAAAGATTTCTTCCTCATAGTTTGTCTTTATTTCAGGATAATCAAGGTCCATTTATGAAAATATAGCAGACTAAAATACTGCAGTCTTGGACTAAATGGTTTCCCAATAATCAAATGCACCAAAGGAGTCAAACAATGTAGTTCGAAACAGACTTTTAGAGTTTTCTAGGTCCATAGACCAGTTCACTTAGAAAAGTGTAACACTGCTTTCATTGTATGTAACTGTAAACTGTAAAAAAAATAACCGTAAACTCATTTATAACCTCTGAGAATCGCCACTGAATTTTGCCCTCTTCAAAATTTTGAGATGTACAAGGACATACCTCTCTTGCAGAAATATCTGAAGAACAATCAGTGAATCAAGGGCAATTTTAATAAAATTTTTCTGAGTAGTGTTAAATCTGAATGCTTTTAAATTAGTACTCTGCGTGTTGTGTATTGCTCGAGCTTGAGTCTGAAGGAAAGCTCCTGAGGCCTACATGGCTATTGGATGTTTTTGCACTGATAACAGCCAATCATAACTGTTGCCTTATAATTCAATCACCGTGCTGTAAATAGTTACTTTGTATATAGTTCATGCAAACGAAGGTTTCTAATTACTTGCATTGTATTGGTTGTTGCTAAAAAGGGGTGTGATTTTCTTAAGTATAAATTGGCTCCTCTTGAGCCTGGTTTCAGTCTGTCTGCTTCCAGTCTTCAATAAAGTTGTTTTTATGAGCAGTTAATCACAATAATACTGTGCATTTTTATTTGTTTTAGTTTTGTTAATTGAAGTATTATTTATGTCCTCAAAACTTGGTTGATGCATTGTTTGCTTCTTTAAGCCCAATGAGATAAGACACTGTAAGTAAAGGTTTTAAATAAATGAATAAATAAAATACTTTTAGTCTGTTATGGTGTACCCCAAAAGGAGCAGCAAGTACCATCCAAGAGCCCCAGGAACTCAATCTTTCAGGCAAAACAATCTTGTTACAAACTAGCTCACAAACTAAGTTTCACAGAGGACTCCACAAGGGTTACCTCTGCCAAAACGGTACAGCAGTTACTTGGGCTCAGCCAATTTCAAACATTGTGTCTTAGATGTGCAGATAACTCTCAGACAAGCAGGGCTCCATTAAGCTTTTAACTGATGCACACATATGCACCTCCTGGTAGCTCAATTTGCTGGTTTACATGCAGCAGTGCAATGCACAGAAACCACAAACAAGTAAAAACAAGTTGCTTACCTGCAACTATCGTTCTTTGAGGACTCATATGTGGATTCAGACAAACTGCAACAGGTACCTTTAACTTGCTGTGATGTACTCAATCATTTTGGAAGGAGCTGAGCAGGCAAGCACAATTCGTTCCCTATAGGTATGTGCAGTGCAAAGCTGCATTTCTGAATGGAGAAGACTCCATGCCTAAATGCCAGCTCTAGAAATGTACAGACCTGTGCTCTGCACAGGTGCAATTTCCCATCAGTAGGAAGGCACAGAAGATTTCTTGAAGAATGATACTAACAGGAAAGCAAGATTTTTAAAAATCCTACAGGAGCTTAAAGCAGCACAAAGCATTTTCTGTAAGGGAAACAGTGTGGGAGGTAGGGGGAAGTGTTCCCTAATACTGTGGCCTGGTCCGTATCAATGTACCTGTGGCTGTATCTTGCAGATAAATTACATGTTAAGGGTTCCAGCTTTAGAACCCCAATGTTACATCAGGCTTTCAATGTTCCTTTCCAGCCTTCCTTCAGCAAAGCCACAGCCTGCGAAAGATTTTGTAGTATTTCTCAGGCTGCTGTTACCATGATGTAAATAAGGATAGGCATTCTAAGCCTCACTATGCATGGACCAGTGAACTACAGATACAAAAATATACCATGGAGATGAAATCATACTGCATTTCTAGAGCCAGAGATGTTGGTGGAAATCTAGTTACTTTCAAAGCATTCAGAAGTGGCTTTTTATCCAGGAGAGCAACATGACTTTTAAGACTTATTCAATTTTATAATAAGCTTTTGTTTATTACTAAATTATATTATACTTACAGAACTAGTGTAACAAGAAATTTGTGCTGTACTTTTTATTCACTTACCGAAACTTTTCATCAAGACCCACAATTAAGCCAATGTAAACATCAGACTTAAATGCATGGAGGAAGTTCTGAAATATGTAAAGAAAGAACTTCAGGCTCAAAAGAGTAGACATCTTTAATGCAAAGTAAACATGTTCTCAATTACAATTTGGAGCTTCAAGGGACCAACAAAAGAAGATTTCCCTTTTGGAGATGGAAAGAGAATGGAGGTCTGCAGGAGAAGGGCTGAAGACACAATTATAAAACCCCTGGAGACAACAAAGATGTTCTCTTAAGCTCATGAGCCTTCATGCCATTTGCCATGAAGGGCTAAGCCGCTTTCCTTTCTATACCTGAACTCTATCTTGAAAACATGTTGCTGAGACAAAAACCTCAAACCACTGGAAGCAAGGCAATGGCTACTTTCTAAATGCTGGCAACTCCAAGAATCAGCAGCATATCTAATTTTCCATCATTTAGGGTATGTAAGAGTTAGGGTCAGAGAATTGCAGTTTTATTGCCTTTGTGTCCTTTCTCAGTCTCTTGTGACCACAAATATGGTGTGCACTTTTATTTCTTTATTAAAATCTTTTACACTCTTTGAATGCTGTAGGTGTGCTCCATATTAAACCCTACCCAGTCACACTTTTCAAGGAGTAGCTGGTAGAGGGGAAGCAGTTGATCTCTTCATCCCTAGAGAGCGCAAATGCATGCACTAGTCCCTCACAGTACCTAGTGCGAGTGAAGGTTCCAATTCAAGGCACTGGTTTTAACCTTTAAAGCTCTACATGGTCTGGGACCATCATACCTGAAGGACTGCATCTCCCAGTATGATCCCCCATGAAGCCTGTGTTCTTCATCTAGCAGCTTACTGGTGGTGCCCAGCCCCCAAGGGCTCATCATCACTCTTCCACCAGGTTGAGAGCTTTCTCTGTGGTGTCCCCATAGTGGAGGAATGCTCTTTCCTACAATACATGTTCCCTAAGGGAGCTATCAAGTTTTCACAAGGCATGCAAGGTGGAACTATTTCAGCAGGCCTTTAACCAGCCATGATGTCCTTTGTCCTTGGTACCACTGGATCTTGGGAACACCAGTGGAACTCCTGGTACAACAACTGGTACATTCTTCTGAAAACCTAAGTTCCAAACTTCTGTCCAAGACTCCTTGATTACCCAATTATTCAGATTGCAACTCTCTCTATATTAGTGTTGCACATTTTGCCTGGCTGACTCCAGGAGCAAGTCTAAGCAGGTCTACTCAGACGTAAGTCACAATTTATTCAATGGGACTTACTCTCATGAAAGTGTCCTTGGGATTGCAGCCTCAGTGTGTTACTTCATAGGAGCATTCAGGTCTGATCACACATACTTTG
Source organism: Eublepharis macularius (assembly GCF_028583425.1). Classification (NCBI taxonomy): domain Eukaryota; kingdom Metazoa; phylum Chordata; class Lepidosauria; order Squamata; family Eublepharidae; genus Eublepharis; species Eublepharis macularius. The sequence goes on along the minus strand of NC_072800.1, from coordinate 66,464,614 downwards.
CACATGCAGTTTCCCTTACTACTTTCTTGTTTCCCCACCCAGCTGCCTAATGCATGCTCAGAATTTATTAGGTGCTGAGATTGATGGGAATTTTAGTTTTCTTTGTCTTCTGATGCAAATATAGAGAAATTGTCATTCTCATCAACCTCACCAGGGGAAGACTAGGAAGAATAATCTGACAAGAAAGATAGAGACTGGTCAAGGTTTGTCCTATGTTCCATCAATGCATGCATGCACCCACCCACTTGTGCACTCTAGGGATGAAGGGATCAACTGCCTCCTCTTCTCCTACACTCCTTGACTGAGTGGGGTTTAATGTGGATCACTGAGGCAACACTGCTTGCGAGTTACTCTCCCACTTCGGAAAGGTAGGGTTTGTGCTTTGAGAAGAGCAAGCAAGGGGGCAGAACAGCATGCACATGCACTCATGTATGGATTTTGTGAGTATCCCACTGAACACACAAATCCCACAAAAGCCCATTGAGTATTTTTGAGTGTTTTATCAAAATACTTGCAAAAATGTGAACTGTTTCAGGTTGAGCATGGATGTTCTTCATTAACAATTATTTGATTAGTAACTCATACATCCCATATATTACTTACATATTTCCACAAAAATATTCGTTCCTTTTCACTAGTAATGACAGCAAGATCTCCACCCTGCCGTTTGCAAAATCTTCGGGCTCCTTCCATAGGCAGAGTTGCATTATGAAAGTAGTACTCATTGTCCTCATATTTAACCCAGCCATCTTCAATCAATTTGTACGACTCAGCTATACAAAAAATAAACACAGACAATGTTTCTAACACAAGTTGCATATTGCATCACAGTATGTTTTGATGTTAAATGGTTCAACCTACCAAAAGTATCATTTGGCTCTGCTTTTAAGGCCACACCTGAAAACAAACAAGCAAACAAACATTGTTTATAACACGTGTCAGTGTGATTTGTTTGCAGTTCATACTGCAATCAGTAATTCATGAAAAAAAATTCTTTCAAGCTTATTACACTTCTGAATTCCTTCTAAGCAAATAATACTAGAATGCAAAAGAATGATTAGAAGTGATCTGTAATTCACAAGGCCTTGAGAATACTAGAGTTCTTGCTTTCATGTAAATGTACACAATTGTGTGTATGAGTCAGAATGTAATCAATTAATTAATTTTTGTCATGTTCCTAATGAAGGTTAAATGGAATGATTGTTTTTGACATTTCAGTACCTTTCCACAGAAAAATTCTATTATTTTATTTGCTTATGAATTTCTACTATGTATTGTCGAAGGCTTTCACGGCCGGAGAACGATGGTTGTTGTGGGTTTTCCGGGCTGTATTGCCGTGTGTCACACACAGTCTGTGTGACACAGACTGTGACACTGAGAGATCTCTGTCTTTTGGTGCTACACCTCTGAAGATACCAGCCACAGCTGCTGGCGAAACGTCAGGAACTACAATGCAAAGACCACGGCAATACAGCCCGGAAAACCCACAACAACCATCAATTTCTACTATCCTTGAAAACAGAAGGGCAGCTTTCATTTTTTAAAAAATGTCCTTCTCTGGGACCCTGTAATCTGGCCAAAACCAGCTTTGGGGAAGGAATGGCTGTGCCATTGGGTCTCCCATAAAGATTCTGCAGCCAAATAATGGAACATAGTGTGGGAAAACAGAAAGAGATAAAGAAAGGGGAAGAGGAGAGAAAGAATAAAAATGTGAAGGTGATCCTCCCATCCTCCAGACTTCTAGGCTCACAGCCAGGAGCCTACACAGGGAATTCTATCAATGAGGGATGGATTGGGCATTTAAAAGGGCCCAGACGCAAGCCCAACTGAGAGTCTCTCTATGCCTGGGCATGTGTTTTTCAAATGCTGGAAGATGCAATGTTAGCTGGGAAGAGTAGTTTTAAAAGACAGTGGAGATTGCTCTGGAGGTGACAGATTCTCTCACAGCCCTCCACCACCTCCGGTGTGTTGGACTGTCTCCCGTTCTGGAGCCCTTTCCCTGCTGCCCTCACTGCTTAAAACTTTGAATTAACCGAACCTCGGCAAGGCAAAGGCTCCATAAGGGGAGACAGTCCAGCACGCCAGAGGTGGTAGAGGGCTGTGAGATAATCCGTCTCCTCCGGAGTGATCTCCAGCTCTGTCATTTAAAGCAACACTTCTTGGCTAACATTGCATCTCCTGACTTGTGAAGAACACGTGTCAGAAGTCTTGTGTAGAGAGACTCTGAGTGAACCTGTAACACTGGCAGAGCTTGGGTTTGGTTTGGTTTCCTCCTGCTTGTCCTCTAGGGCAGCCCTCCAGGGCAGCACTGGCCCACAGGGAGCTTTCCCAGTAAGTTAAATCGCCATTCTGCCCTTGCTGTCAATCTATGCTTCCTTGTATGTGTGTGTCTGCTGGAGGGATTTGCATCTTTTTTAGACTCTGTTCTGGTTGTGTGCTAGTTCTTTTCCCCATTACCCCTTTTGAAGTTTGCAACACTTCTGTTCTGCCTTTGTTCTTCAGGGCTGAATAGACATTTTAGTTCTGCAAGTCTCTCAGGGTTGGAGGGAAAGCAGACTTAACAGTGCCTAGAGCAGACTTTTTTGACATTCGTTTTTGCAAGAAAGTAAAAAACTAAGATCAGAATTTCATGTTATCCTCTTACTGAAGATTGAGGAGTAACCAGCATGGAAATGTGGATAAGCATGTTTGGGAACAAAGCAGCACATGAAGTGAAGCAAATGAGGGTCCCCCCCTACTTAATAAACTGAAAATGAGAAGAAATTGTACCTCTCTTCACTTGGCAAGCCCAGAAATTTAAATTTAAACATGATGACATTCTCCAATCACTTGTTGCGCATTGTTGAACATCATTGGAGTGTGAATACCAGTATCTCCTGTACTCATAGTCAATCTGCAGTGGAAAGAATGCTTCATTGGTTCTTAAACAGTATCAATATAATACAATATTCAGGAAAGAGGATAGACTGCAGAATTTGAAATTCATTATATGGACCGAAGCATATGTAGAGGAACTGGGACTGGCATTTCCTGACTAAAATCGAGGGCTATAAAGTAATAGTTCTTGCCATTGCAAGCTACCTGAATGATTATTTGCTATGTCCACCACATGCTCCTTCTCAAAGATACATATGAGGAGCAAACTGGAAAATTACCTATATTAGGTGGTCTTGAATTTATGGAATAAAACATGATCTTCAACATTATTTAAAAAGTGGATGATGACTGTGTAGTTTGGGAGAGATTATATGAACATATCCCAATTCATGTTTTTAAGATCTTGTAATTCTCCATTCGAATATATACAGCTTATTTTAACCTTTTCTTCCTTTAGCTTGTGCAGTCATTGTGCTTTGCATTTAATTTAAAATAGAACAAAACTCTCCCGCCTCTTCCCACTCTGCCCTGAAACAGCTCCTTTGTTGCACCTTAAGGTTCACCTGAAACACTGTCAATGACCACAGATCATCACTGAAAATCCTTTTTGAGATTTCTCTGCTGACCATGTCAGATGCTCAGGAGGAGTCAGGATCACCTGTCATATTCAATACCACCACCCCCTGCAGCTGAAGCTGATGCTGTTGGGGTGATTCTGTTATTTGAACCCAGGGTGAGAAACTGAGAATGAAAGGTGTTTGTCCTGTTATAATCTCTCCCGAGCCTGTATTCTCCCGAGCCTGGGAGCTTGGGAGCCTACATGACCTTGAGCAGTCCGTGAATCACACAGCCTGTGTTTCTGAATGCAAAGTTAGAGAACAGTTAGGAGAAAGGGGGGGATTAGGAGTAGCCTTGGGGGACCTATAGCTGCGTGATACTTGTCTGTAGTCGCCAGGTCTAGCAAAGATGACATACGTGTATGATACTGGCATCTTATCAATAAAGAACTTTTACTCATGGAAGTCTCCTGAGAGTTGCCTGGCAGCCTTACTGTCCAAAACATTTAATAATAACTCTAATCCTTTACATGGTTCCTTCTTCTTCTGCCTTCCTCAAAGAGAAGAAAAACATTGATGGAAATGGGTCCCTGAAACATAATAACTTATAGCCAAGTGGCCCTAATGTGTGGATACTTAAATCTGGAGATCACAGCCATGAATGAACAAGACAGATCTTCCTACACACCTGAAAAATTTCCCAAGTTTGCAAAAAAATCTGAAATCTAAATAAATAAACCATTTTTTTAAAAAAGCCAGAATGATAAAAGGAGCGCCTATAGCTTTAACAAGATACCCTCAGTGGCTGTTGCTAGGCAACCATAACACTTCTACCAGTATTCCATGCCTGGTTTCTGTCAGCAAATGGCAGGGGGAGGGGGGAGGGCTCTTTTGTGTCAGCATTGTTTTTGACTTTGTATCAGATTTCTGCTGGGTTTCAAAACGACCCCTTCTGCCGCCAGCCTGGCTGTTGGGCAGGGGGGTCGCCATTTGCCTCCTCGGACGGAGGAGGAGAAGGCGCGCTTTCCCTGGACATCCGGGGATTGCGAGGGGGCGGAGCTTGTTGGCCGTTAGGCTGCTCCGCTCCCCTGTAGGCGTCAGTCGCCCGGGAAAGAGCTCGGCAAGCAGGTTGCTGCATCGAGCTCTGCCTTGGCGGCTGCGTCTTCTCAGTGGTGGCGGCGGCGGCAGGAGCCTCGGCGGTGGCGCGGCGGCCTCGGCGGCGGTGCGGCTGTGGGGCGGCAGCTTCGGCAGCGGGCGGCGGCGGCTGAGGAGGCGTTTCGGCGGCGGCCTCGTCGGAGGTCCCCGCGGCGCAGCGGTTGACGCAGCAGCGGCCTGGGCGGTGGTTCCGGCGGCTGTTTCCACGGCGGCTGGGGCCTTTCTGAAGGCGGATTGCAGCGGTGCAGGACTGCCCGCTGTGGAGGCCGTGTGGGGCTGCGTTGGCCGGTGGCCCTTTCGGGGGCAGGGCCCATAGCGGGGTTGACTGTTTGCAAGTGGGGGGTGGAGTGGTGGCCAGTCTCGGGCCTACCTGGTCTTTCTTGCTCCATCGCCACCCCCCCTTTTTTTCCACTTCACGACGTGGTCTGTAGGGGGGTTTGGGGTGTTCAGCATTACCCCCCTTTTCTTTTCTTACTGGTGCCTAGGCTGAGCAAGGGAGGCCCAGGCTGGGGAGGGCTTTCTTCCCTTGGGCTCCCTGGTGGTTTGGTTGAGGGGCGGCCATTTTGTGAGGCCTTCCCCATTCAACTGAATTGGACGGCCATTTTGAAGTGGTGATCCAGGGTGGCTCACTCTATCTAGGCTTCCTTGGTACCCCTTGGCTATCTGATTCAGAGTTCCTTTGGGTGTGTTGGGTGACCTAGGATAATTGTATAGGAATTTGCTTGGTACATCAGGCTGGCCATGCCTCCTAAGAAAGGTAGTGGCCCTTCTAAGGGGAAACAGCGGGCTAAACACCCACCCCCCAAAAGGCCCCCTCCAGTAATTTCCTCATCTGAGGATGAGGCTGAAGTTCCGGGTCAGGAGGACATTCTGCGTCGGTTGCAGGCCCTTGAGTCAGCCAAGGGAGTTTCTGCTCCTTCGGGGGAATCTGGGGGTAGGAAACGGGCTAGGCGTATGGCCTCCAGGGATGCTGTGAACAGAGAAATTCTGATGCGATTATCTGCTTTGGAAGGTTCAGCGAAAGGTGAGGCCGGCTCTGCTCAGATGTCTTCAACACAGGAAGTTGGTTCAGCGGCTGATGAAGCGGGTCAGGGAGCTGAAGTGGCTGCTGCACCTGTGGCCTTGGCTGTGGAGCCAGACGAGGAACCTGGTAAGGCTGCACCTACACAATCAGGGTACCCCTGGCCTTGGGGGTCCTGTGGGCAAGGGCCTCTTAGTGGAGCTCAGGGCGCTAGCTCGGGGGTTCCCCCCCAGTTTTCTCCTGCTTGGCCTCCTCTAGCGCAGCCATCATGGGCAGGTCAGGGTTTTGGAGCGGCTTCGTTGCCCTCCTCGGTACCTTCTGCAAATCTGGCAGGTGCTGGGCAGCCTTTTGGCTGGCCTGGGATGATGGCTGGCCTGGGATGACGGGGGTATTGGCTGGCCTGGGATGACGGGATGATGGCTGGCCTGGGATGACGGGGGTATTACCCGTTTCCAGCTTTGGCGTATGGCAACGTTCCTTTTAGTGCCTTGCCGTTTGGTGATGTAGCCCTTCCCTTAGGTGATCACCTGACACAAGCTACACGTGATAAGATATTGAAAGGTGAATATGTGGACGTCTTTTCCCTTCTCTTCAGAGAGCTGGAGAAGAAGGACAAAGACGATCTGGATGACCATGATAAAGAACGGCTGAAGCGTAGGAAGGTTGATAGAACCTGGGGCAATTGGCTCCCCGGGTTCTTGATTTATGTGGGGCTGTTAGCAAGGGCACAGCCACATAAGGCGGCGCCTTTGTTTCAGTATTTGGATATTATTTACAAGGGATATACGGGATTCCTCGGAGGGGCATGGATGCAGTACGATGAGGAGTTCCGTATGCGTGCTGCTATGAATCCGGCCCTCCCCTGGGATCGCATTCATCAGCAACTGTGGCTTTCGGTGATGTCCCCTGCCAGGCCCAGTGTGGGTGACCGGTCAGATAGCGGTCATATAGTTCAGCACTCTTTCTCAACTCCCAGCACCCGCGCTAACGCGGGGCAGCAGGTTCAACCCCGGCTGTTGTGCTGGGAGTTCGCCTTTAAAGGAGGCTGCAGCCGTAAGCCTTGTAGGTTTAGGCATGAGTGCCCGTCATGTTCGGGCCCCCACTCCTACACGGCCTGTCCCAAGTCCCGGCAGGGCGCTGGGGGTAGGAAGTTCGGGGGATCAGGAGGTGGTAGCCAGCAGTCTGCTAGTAAAGGGCCCCAGTCCAATAAGACTGAGGGTCCTTGAGGGATTGTTACGGTCTTATCCTAAGGCTCGTGAGGCCCAGTATCTGTTAAATGGGTTTACTTATGGTTTTCGGATCCCAGTTGTGGGACCTCGTTCCTCGTTTCATTCAGATAATTTGCGTTCAGTAGTAGGTAAGGAAGACATTGTTAGAGCTAAGATTAGGAAGGAGTGTGAGGAGGGGAGAGTTTTGGGCCCTTTCGATTCTCCGCCAGTTTCTAGTTTGAGGGTTTCCCCATTGGGGGTGGTTCCCAAAAAAGCGGCAGGGGAATTTCGTTTGATTCATCACCTGTCGTTCCCTAGGGGGAACTCAGTGAATGATGCGATCCCAGAGCATCTGTGTTCTGTAAAATATACTTCGTTTGACCAGGCGGTTAATATGGTGCGCAAGTGTGGTGTAGGAGCGGAGCTGGCTAAATGCGACATTAAGTCTGCCTTTAGATTTCTCCCAGTGCACCCGGAGGACTTTGAGCTCCTCGGGTTTGCTTTTGAAGGAAAATATTTCATGGATCGTGCTCTACCGATGGGCTGCTCCATCTCGTGTGCTGCCTTTGAGACTTTCAGCTCTTTCTTGAATGGGAGGTGCGGCGCCGGGCGCATTGTCGTGACACGGCGCACTATTTAGATGATTTTTTGTTTTGTGGGCCAGCGGGGTCTGGACAGTGCGCCCATCTCCTGGACACTTTTATTAAAATGGCGGAGGAGCTGGGGGTGCCATTGGCACATGAGAAGACGGAAGGGCCGTCACAGGTTCTCACGTTCCTGGGAATAGAAATTGATACGGTTAGGCAGTGTTTTAGGCTTCCCCTGGTAAAGGTTCAGGACCTTCAGGCCAGGCTTCACGAGTTTAGAGGGAAGCATAAAGTTACGCTTCTTGAACTTCAGCAGATAGTGGGACATTTGAATTTTGCCTGTAAGGCTGTTGCCCCGGGCAGGCCCTTTTTAAGGCGACTTTGCGATGCAATGTCATCCTTGAAGGCCCCACACCATCGCTTGCGGCTTAGTAAAGGCATGCAGGAGGACTTGCAGGTTTGGTCGGACTTCCTGGCTGGCTTTAACGGGGTTACTTTCTGGCGGGACGATTTATTACTTGAAGCCGAGCTTCAGGTTATGTCTGACGCCTCCGGTTCCTTAGGCTTTGGGATTTATTTTAGGAAACATTGGTGTGCGGGTCAGTGGCCTAGGGACTGGCACAGGTGGGGTCTCGTTAGGGACCTTACATTCTTGGAATTTTTTCCAATTTTGGTAGCTGTGTTTTTGTGGGGACGTGAGTTTTCGAACCAAACTGTACATTTCTGGTGCGATAACCAGGCTGTGGTACAAGTGGTTAACTCGTTGACTTCTCGGTCCCTCAGGGTCATGAAGCTGGTTCGAGTCTTCACCCTCCTTTGCCTCCGATGGAACATATTATTTAAGGCCAGACATGTTCCAGGGGTTGATAATGAGGTGGCGGACGCTTTCTCTCGCCTACAGATGGAGCGTTTCAGGCAGCTTGCCCCGGAGGCGGATCCCCACCCAGTGCAGATGCCACAGACTCTTTGGCAGCTTGGGAGTCCGAGGCGTCCAGGGCCATTTGGCTTGCAGTTGCCCCAAGTACTAGGAGAGCCTACAACAGAGCGGTAGGACAGTTTACGGGGTTTAGAGACAAGCTTAGCTTGCAGCAGCGCTGGCCCATACCGGTTTCGCACTTGATGCGCTTTTGTGTGCATCAGAAGTTACGGGGTCTTGCAGTTAAGTCGATTCAGGGTCAGCTTGCGGCATTAGCGTATGTAAGCAAAGCACGGGGGTTCCCTGAGGCCACGGGGGACTTCCGTGTGAGGAAGATGTTGGAAGGTTGGTCCAGGGAAGCAGGGGCTCGAGTTGACACCAGGGAGCCTATTTCTCCCTCGGTGCTCAAGGGGCTTTTTGCGGTGTGGGCCGAGGTTTGCGATTCTAGGTATGAGGCTCAGCTGTTTCACGCAGCGGCATTGACTGCGTTCTTTGGGGCTTTTCGTATTAGTGAACTAGTGGCCCGGTCCAGTTCGGACCGGTCTGAACGCGCTCTTTTAGTAAGTGATTTGCAGTGGGATGGGGATGTAGTCGTTATCAACTTACGTCAATCCAAGACGGATCAGTGGCGTAAAGGGGCTGTTATTCGGCTGGGGCCTTGTGCAGATGGAGAGTTGTGCCCTGTGAGGGCTCTCCGGCGCTTCCTTCGGGTGTGGGGCTCGGAACTTGGGCTTTTGTTTAGGCATGACGATGGTCGGCCTTTAATGCGCTATCAGTTTTGGGCAGTTACCCAAAGAGCTCTGGATCGGCTGGGTTTGAGCGGCGTTAAATTCGCCACACATTCTTTCAGGATTGGGGCTGCTTCTACGGCAGCCGCAATGGGTTACTCGGCTGTGGCCATCCAGAGAGTGGGCAGGTGGCGTTCTTCAGCTTACCGGGCTTATGTTAGGCCCTTAGCTAAATTTTAAGCTATTACTAATTGAATTTTCTTTAGGTGATGTGTCCTGCCGAGAGAAGCAAAGAATTCTGATCTGCGGGCACAGTATGGTTTTCTGGGCGGCCCATCAAGCACGGAGGACACGGATTGGGTCACAGTTGGGTCTGAGTGAATGGGCCCGGGTTGAGTGGCAGGGTCGTCGGGGCCTACGGTGGCCCGGCCTGCTGCCTCTGTTATTTAGCCAGAGGAGTGGCCTCCCGCCCCACATGTTAGTCATTCACCTCGGTGGGAATGATTTGGGGCTGATGCAAGGTAAGGCCTTGTCTTTGCAAGTTAAACAAGACCTGCAGTTCATTCTTCAGCGGTGGCCTGGTGTTCTCATTATCTGGTCTGCCATGTTGCCTCGGTGGGTTTGGCGGGAGGCCTTGAACCATCAGGCCATTGAAAGAGCTCGAATGAAGGCCAATAGGGCTATTCAAAAAGCTTTGGGTGAGGGGTTGGGTATTTACTTACCTCACCCTAGGATTAGGGCCACTTTCGCCAACCTCTACCGAGGTGACAGGGTACACCTGTCTGTGTCCGGCAATGAGATATTTTTAGATGACTTGCGGCAAGGGCTTCGGCTGGCCCTAAGCCACCTGTGGGGTGCCAGAGGCTAAGCAGAGGCTTGGCCTGGCGTTGGCAGGATAGAATTGGGAAATAGGGAGCGGGCCGGTGAGCACCCTTGGCGATTCTCCATTCTGGGGAAGAGGGGTCTGCCAGAAGCGGATGGTACTGCTTGACGGCTGCCATGCTGCATGGGCAGACTGCCTTGGGGAACCCTGTGTGCAAGTCCTACCTCACTGCTGTACGGCTGAGGTGTGGGAGCTTGATTGGGGGAACTAACTTTGCCTGGCTGTCCAGGTAGCTGCCATCCAGTGGATGGCTTAAGCCTGGGGCTTCGGGGCTCGCCCAGACAGGTCGAGGCGGAGGTCCAAGGTGCGACCACGTGGCTCGACCTGTACCGCTAGTTTCCCCTTGCCGCAGTTGATAGTTATGGTTATTAAAATCGTTAACTTAATAAAAGTGGCCCTTAGTACCAAATACTGGCGTCTGTCTCTTCATTCCGACTGGGGTGGCAAATTTCTCCAATCCTTACCCTATTATGTTGTTTATTGAATATCCCAGCCATTGTGCATATTGACTTACACTGTAAAATACTCCTTGAGTCTCAGTGAGAAAGGTAGACTATAAATAACATAAATAAAAATAAAATAAGATGCTTGCTGGATCATACTAGAGGTCTTTCTAGTACAATGTTGTATTTTCCATGCTGGCCAGCCAGGTGTTTCTGTGTATCCTACCAGCAGAGAATAAAAATTGGCATTGAAGAGTATACTGCTTCTAAACATGAAGGTTCTATTTGGTAATCATAGCTAATGGCCACTCATGGACGTGTTCACCTCCATGAATCCATCTAATCACCTTTAAAGTCTTCTAAACCAATGGGTGTCACCTCTTAAAGTAGTTATTCAATGAACTGATTATGCAGCTATCCTTAGCCTCAAGTTAACTATGGGTTAATTCGGCAGTGGGGCAGAAAAAAATGCTTGCTCTTCATTTTCTTCACATCATTCAGTGGTTTATAAGCCTCTATATTTACATAGCTTATCTATCTATGTAAGGAATATAGGCAGCTTTCCTCACTTCTTTCTAGCCAAGCTTTTCTTTTCAACAATGCCTTCCTCTTCTATTTAGTAAAGATTCTCAAATCTCTCTTGCTATCTTTGATATCAGCCCCTGAGGATTCCATATATCCACTACTCAGTTTGCACAGCCCTTTTTCTCTATATAGCTATGTGTCTAATTTTGTAATTTTAAATTTACACCCACCTCTAAGGCTGGCCCTGACTTTGGGCACCTCCACAAGAAATTGTTGTAACTGCTGAGCTGAAGTTGGAGCAAATGAAAATATATTTTGAAACCCAGAGGAAGACATTTCCACAGGTTCAAGGACTTCTGCCTGTCGATCACAACTTTTACAGTTCACCTGTCCTGAATTTCATACATTTGGCAGTTGCTTGACTTTGGGGTGTGTGGTCATTACAGCTGCAATTAGTTTTCTCTTTTTGTTCTTTTCTTCACTCATGCCCTATAGCACTATACTAGTTATATTTACATTTGAACTAGAAATAGATAAGTGGTGATAGAGTGCACTATAGTACTATAGCAACTACTATCAAAAAACTTCTCCCCACCCTCAAAACACCGTGCGATGGTATGGCAGAAAAAATGCTGGGGAAATGGTGCCTGTAAAGGAATATGGAAATAATGACAAGAAAATGGCCCCAACGTGGAACAGATTTTTGTAGGGCAGGAAAATGCATACCATTTCTCCCAGATGCTACTCTGATGTGCTTGGACTGTGTCCTTTAAAAAAAAATAAAGTAAAGCAGGTTTTGGAACAAGTATATTAAAAACAGGGTAAAGCTGGAAATAGGATGATTACAGAATGACCTCATGTGAAACTTCCAAACAAGTGCTCCCGTCTAGAAGCCAAGGTAGAAAAAAACCTCCATGGGGAAACAGTCAGGTTTAACACAAAGGTAAATCATAGCAATTGCTAACTAAATGGAAAGTGTGGAATAAACTGTATAATAACATCATTAGGACCATGAATGATAATAATTTACTTACAGGAGATCCATCACTCCAAGTACGCCCTACATCAGAGTCTAAGATGGTTAAACCGATCCAGATCTCATCATTTCTCCTAAAATGTAACAAAATGTTATGCAAAAGCTAATAAATGTGGAAACATTTTATGACGCTCAGAATTTTGGAAATTTACAACATGGGGATTAGCTTGAGTTTCTCTAAAAAATATTATACATCCACATATTATCAGCAGAGTCTCTTAAATGTTCTTGCATTCATTTTTATTTGATTTACTTCACTCATACTCTGTCTTCCTTCCCTATGGGGGCCTAAAGTTAGGTGTGTATCATGAGTACATCACCAAGAGCTGGATGGGGGCTCCAACAAAGTCCCACAATTATCACAAATGTAGGGTAGGAGGGTGGGACTGCAGCCTCTTGGTGGGGATCAGAAGGCAACACAGGGCTTACTCCAGAGGCATCATTGGTGGTTGGTGCAGCTGCAAGGTCAGGTACCTTAGGGCAGCAGAAGAAAATGGCAATCTGACAACACCATGGCTTCATGCCCTGGCAGGCCAGAAAACAAAGCCATGCCTCTGCAGCCCAATTGTGGCCTGAAGAGGTCAGGCCCTGGAAGAGGCAAGAGCAAAGTTGGGCACAAGATAGCACAGATCATACTCTAGCCTTTCCCAGGGATGGGAGGCCAGATGTGGGGTTGGCAGGTTCCTCACAAACTAGAGGAGGGGGGAGGGACTTAAGAGGGACTGTGGGGAAGCATTGATTCTCCTTCAGCCCAGATCCAAGGAGGACAAAGTCAGGGCTACTCTTCTCTCCATGGAGCTAGCTCAGAGAAAAGGGCAGGAGAATGAAGGGAGAGCCCTAACGGTAGAAGTTGGATCCAAGTGAAGATTCAACCCTTCCCCTCCCAGTCTGAGGACTCTGCAGAGGTGGAGGGTAAACTCAGTATGCCCTCTGGTAGCTTCTTCTCCAAGGAGGCAGACATGCTACACCTTTGCTCAACAACCTGCTAGCTATCGATAGTTGGATGGCCTTCCCTTTACATTGCTATCATTGGTCCATGTCCTCGCAGTTTCTAAGTATCTATACTATATCTCTTGGAAACTGAGGAGCTAAATTGTGCATGCATAGACCACATGCTTTTGTTTCGGGGAGGTTTAAACCCTTAATGCATTTTTTCTCAGTTTTTAGATTTTTATGCAAATCTGAGGGGTTTGTAGAACTATTTGTTTTATCTCCAAATGGTCCCAATCTGCAGATTTAAGTATCTGCATGTTGGTGTCACTTGAGAATTAGATATATGATGGGAAAGAGAGGCAGGGAGTAGATCATTCCCTCTCAATTCTTTGGGCCCACTCTGTTGAAATTCATGAAATTTTGCATGCCTAAGAGTGGAGAACAATTTAACATTACATGGATAGAACTGCAATAATCTAGTATTGACTACTAATTCTTGTCCACTCATATTTTTATTGCTTCAGGCATAGAAATGAAAAAGTGGGATGTTGCCCATAGTGACTCGTGTTTTCCTCCCACAGGCCAAAGAGTACCTCCACAAAACTAGGTCAGAAAAATTGTGCAGGAGGAAAGGGGCCGTTTTCACACTGCTTACCGGCCATGGAACATTGCGTCGAGCTCCCAAACGACAGCATCTTCCTGGCACTATTTCGCACGAGGGCGAAATCGCACCAGGAAGACGCTGCCATTCCGTAAGCTCAGCGCGATGTTCTAGGGCCGGTAAGCCATGCAAAAACGGCTGGGTTAAATGCCCCTTTCTCTTGCCCCATGGCCCTAATGTGCATTAGACCTATCCATTGTCGCTGTTTACTCTTAAAGGACATGTGGGAGAGCCATTCATAATGTCCTGGTGTTACGTCTAGTCAAACTCTCAACACCCAACTGGAGATTCTATTGTAATGTAAGAGGCACATGTTTCAAATTATGAACTCACTAAAGATAAAAAATCTGATGCCTTCCTAAAACTTCTGATGAAATGGTTTTAGATGCTGAGATGTAAAAGGGCAAGAAACTTACGATATTTTGTTTTGATCTTCCTCACTATGGATGGAAGCCAGGTCTCCTCCAATTTCTCTGCAGAAATCTCGAGCTTCAAACCAGGTTCTTGGGATGCTTTTTTTCGTTGTAAATTCCTAAGTAGACATTAATACAACAGCAAGGTCTATCGTCAACATCGGCTCTCTACTTCTCACATTTTGATCATTTCTGTCTACGCCTCTGTCAGATCTTGGCTCATATCTTGAGTTTTTTGCTTGGGTGTCCATCATCATCCACAGTAGATTCTATCACTTTACCTTGAACCAGTGCCCCCTTCCCTCTCAAAGTCTAGCTTATTATAATCAAACAATTTTTCAGCATTTTTGATATTTGAAAAGTCCTACTAGTTTATCACATACTTTTGTTTCCTAATGGCAGAACTCTTGAGATACAAGCTACATTCTGAAAGTTGGTGCTGGAATAGAACTTTAGAGCAGGCCTAATGTTCAGGAAAGGAAGAAAGTAGAGCTGTAAGCCTAAGGAAGAACTGGTAAGCATAAGGATAGTAAGAGAACTCCTAGCCTGGTCTCTGATCCTACCACCACTCAACAGAGCAGTGGTGGAAAAATAGGCAAGGACAACTCAACACCACATCAATGTGTGTATCACTTCCATGTATCACTTCCATGACATCAGCACAATGTATGTATTACTTCCATGACATTGGCATAATGTTCTAGGTACCTCCCCCCCAGCTACAGTTGCCAGGTTCTGAGGGTATGAAAGCGCAGTGGAGTGGGGGTCCAATCCAGCCCCTTACCTCACAAAATTGAGAGGTTGCATGCAGAGCTGATTTAGTAAAAATCAGCCCCTGTGCCACTCCTCTCTTCCGCATTGTGATGGGAATGACATCGTTCCTGGCATGACAAAGAAGTGCTCTGGGGCACACAGGAGCACGCTGTGGGGTACCCTGGGCTCATTCTCAGGGGGCGAAGGCTGTGAATGGTGGAACCCCTACCAGGGAATTGAAATCCTACCCCTGGCAACCAGTGGGGGGTGAGGGAGACTTACCAGGTTGAGGGGCTCAACTGGCCAGCAGGGAGAAAAAAATGTCAGGAAAGGGGGAGGGAAGAACATCATTGTCCCAATCCTATAACATCATTCCCCATTTGCCCAGAAGTAACATCACTTCTAGCACACAGAGAGTAATATCAGTGTGTTTAGATACTGCTGACAATCCTCCCAATGTCTGTCATTTTTCCAGGGTTGCCTGTTCATGCCTGGCAACCAGCAGGGGGTCAGGTGAGATGGTAAGCAGTGGGGGGAAATGACTAGTGCATGTGCCTGTGTACACATGCTCACCAGTGATGTAATTATACCAATTCCAGAAACAATGGCATCATGTTGGCACCATGCCAGAATTTCTTTGGTTTGGGATAAAAAAATTCAATGATTTTTGCCCCCAAACCATGCCTTCACCTCCATAATGATATCTTTTCTGGGAGCAAAGGAAATGATATTGTCACATCTCCAGTGACTTGACTGTAGAAACCAGTAAATTCCTCTGGTTTCGCTATCTATTGTAACTCCACCTGCCAAGTGAGTAAGGAGACAAACAGACTTTCAGACCATTAAGATTAACATGCTACTTGGGGGCTGCTCAGACAATGATGGCAAACTGAATGCTGGAGGGAAAATCTGCCTCACAGTGGGGGAGTGATCTAGCATAGAACTCCACACAAGAAAGATAGAAAAACAGCTAGAACAAACTTGCCCATGCAGGTTCAGAGTTGGTTGTAAATAGGGATGTGCAACAACAAAAGAAATTGGGTTGCCTGCTTCAGAATTTCCAAAGCAGGAAAAAGAGGCAGAAATAAGCGATTTTGAAAGAGGAAAGCCACTTCGAAAATTGCTTATTGACCCGCTTCGGTATGCTCCGTGAAGATTTGGAGTACACCAGCAAACTTCTCACCCCGCCACTTATTTCGCCCAACGGGAGGGGGACAAGGAGTCCCTGCAGATCAGCTGAAGCAAGCCCCAAGGTTGCAAAGTGCCCCTTTCCATGCGGCTTGCAAGCTGCGCGGAAAGATGTGCTTTAACTTTTAAACCCCAATGGCTTGCTGTAGCTGACCCATGGGGACTCCCCTGCCAGTCAGCTGAAGCAAGCCGTGGGGAAAGGGGCACTTTCAAACTTCCCACCCCACTGCATACAGCTATAAAAGTGCTGCAGAGATGCTGCTGCCACTTTTTCCAAAGCTTCCCAAAGCAATACAAATCGCTTTGGAAAGTTTTGCTTTGGGATTCCCGACTTGGCTTAGCAATGCTGAGGCCAATTCGGAAATCCTGAATCTTAACAACAAATCGGGCCCAATTCAGGTTAAAAACCTGAATCAGAAACCCGAAGCCCACATTCCTGGTTGTAAAAGTGAACTGCAAGACTAATTATGGAACAATGATTGATGACATTATAGAGGGTATCAATGCAGAGACCTCTTTTGGGGACTGGTTTTAGATATGGTCCTGATTCCAAATTATAAGATTGGATCCAAAAGTGCCATTCCAAAAATGAAGGATCCCCTTCATGGGCAGATCGGCAACCTTGGTTGCAATGTCACAACTTGGAACATCTTTAAGATGTGGTTCAGTATGATGTAGACAAACTACAGAAGGGGGAGATGAGTGGTACAGCAAAATGTAACAGAGACAATGGCCAAAAAAGTACTATAATGTTAAAAAAAGAAATTGCCAAACCCTCACTAAATAGTAGCACTGCTGTAAAAGTGAATGATCACTTAAAGAGACATCTGTGAGACATGAATATAAAAAGCAAGTAATATCTAAGAACTGAATGCAGTATCGGAGAAGAGGAACAACAGAATCAAGAGCAGAGTTCTTACTGGAACTATTTAGTACACCTACATCTGGTCATTGTTAGTGCAGTTAACAAAAGATGAAGAGAATAAAATAGGGTGAATCTTTATAAATGAATTACAAAACAGCAGAGAGAAATCATCCACTGATGAAAGGGCCCAGGGCAGTAGGATATGAGGCAAGAGTGATGGCTTGCAAGAAAAGAAGTTTAGCTGTCAAGAAACATTCCCCAAATATTAGGGCAATAGCGTGACTCTAATGAGCAGTGGGACATGCAGAGAAGCTTAAATGACTTGTATTTACTACGCTGTCCCGCAAAGTTTGAAGCCCTTCTCCAGTGTAAGGAACCTTCCTCTGACAGAAGAGATTCCTGAAGAGCTTCTTTCAATGGCGGAAAGATCCTTAGGCTAGAGGAAAGCTTCAAATTTTGCTAGGTGGAGACTGTGTGTCGAAATACTGTATTGAAATATTAATATGCTTTATTCTTTTTCTTCTTGAAAACTTGTTGGATGTGTATATTTCTCTATGCCCATCAAAACACTAATCATGTGATTCTGTCTTCTTCTGCTGATCTTTGTGGAGCAATATCTCAAAGGAGGGATGAAGATTCACGTGAAGGCCTTTCTGCCTTTCCAGCAGTCGCTTGCAGGCACAGAGGAATCAAGGAAAAACCTCCAGTGCCCAAATAAATCATGGTACCATCCCTGAGCAGTCACTGGTCAAGAAAAGAGGGTTGCACAGTGTGATGCAACATTAGCTGGGGTGTGTGTGTGTGTGTGTGATTTTTTAAAAAATGTATGTTGGAATGTTCATGGAAAAGTCTCCAATTTTTAGTCTAGAAAAAAATCTGTACCATAGGAACAAAACTCAACAGAACATCAGGATCTGAGTCTAGTGGCACTTTAGAAAGCAACACAATTTTCAGAGCATAAGCTTTCAAGGATCAGAGCTCCCTTCTGAAGAAGAGAACGCTTACATTCTGAAAATCTTGTTGGTTTCTAAGGTGCCAGTAGAATCAAAGCCTGCTGTTTTTACTGTAGTCCAACATGGATCTCCACCTGCACTATCTACAAAACATGGTATTAAATAAACGTGGCATTAAATCAATGTTATACTGTACAGGACATGTAGAATTCCATTCAAAAAGATTACTTATGGCCCTTTCCTATTTTTGTTTTAACATGATTTTATCCAATGTGGCCCTGACAACATGTCAAGCGAGGTGGGGATTTTCCTCTCAAACTGCACCACTTTTTCTGGCATCACACATTTTTAAAAAATGGTTCCAACTTAAGCGATATCTATATCACTTTTTTAAAAAACTTGGAAAAGAACATGCTAGAAATGAGCAGGAAAATAAAAGCATGATACTTTCAGAAGTGCCACAGATTTTTCCAACAGTATTTGGAAGCAAATCAGAAATGCACTGAGCATTTGAAGAATGGGCGAAAGGGGATTTTAAAAACCTGCCTCAACCCTGTATTGCAAATGGACACAAACGGCTTTGTATGAAAAGGTTCTTTTAAAAAATCCATTAGCAACCAGCAGCCAAAACCAGCAACAGGCACACTAAGGCAGTGTGGAAGGGCCCTTAAGAGAGGCATCCAGTAGACATGATTTAGGCACTGAGGTGCTCTGTTAAGTTTAGATTAAGTGATCCTTGAGTTTGCTTCTAGGATTAATTTGTATGACATTATGTTTCTTGCTTATGCTATTTTGCTGAGTGAGACTTTATCATAATGTATTCATTTTTTTATATTAACTTACAGTGCTTTAAAATATAAAACATTGACATATCTAGAAAAGTTATAGACCCTGTATAAAGAAAACATTGATTGTACTTTAATAAAATTCCATTCTTCAATAAGAATGATGGTAAAACCAGTATTTAATTTTTAAAGTAAGATTAACACCCACAACATCAGCAGCCTCAAAGTTCCTACAAGTTTACTGACAGCCCTTTCCCTGTTTTCTTTGTATGTAGGTTGACTCAAGAAGTTGTATACCTACTTTGAAGCATGAACTTGACGTTTCAGTTCCAGACCATCCAACTGGGCAGGGAGGCAGTGATGCTGTTGTTGGGGCATGAGTTGTCGTCACACCTTCTGCCCATTGTTTACAGAGAAATGTCACCTTCTCATCACAGCTCACAACATCCCACAATCCAGCTGCAGTTCCAGTTCTCATAGCAACACAGCCATGTTTTTGTCCTTGGGAAGATCCAGTTAAATTATTTTTTCTTTATACATATACCGCCCCCCCCCCTCAACAGAAAAGCTTTTTCTGAGAAAGTAGCTCTTTCCTGGTAGTCCTCTGAAGTTTATTGATATAATGGGATTTAATTCCTACTGGCTTTAGATTATCATCTCTGCTGTATTAAACTCAGGAACCTTTCTTCACACCTGAATTTCTTCACAATCTGTCTTTCCATTCAAGTGAAGCTTTCTCTTCTTCAGCTTTCTTTCCTCTATCTAGTTTCATTTCCTCTCAAAAAATTGTAATTAAAAAAAATCTTCAGCAACTGTCAATTTTCTCTCCCACATTCTCTCATCTCCATCCTAACCATGGCCGTTTCCACATGGCTTACCTGAAGCCGCTCCATGCTGCAATGTTGTGGATCGTGCCGGGGAAAATGAGAAATATCGAGTTTTTTCGCGTGAGTTTTGCGCGACATTGCACAAAACTCGCACGAGAAAATGTGATATTTCGCGTTTTCCCCAACACGATCCACAACATTGCGGCATGGAGCGGCTTCAGGTAAGCCATGTGGAAACGGCCCATCTCAGCAACCTGACATTCACTTGGTTTCACCTCTCCCAAAGAACTCTCCACCTCGAGGCTTATATGTCACTCCATGTAAGCCCACATCAGGTTTGCTACAAAAGTACCTACCAGGCATTCCTGAGTTCCAGTGGTTAAACAGAACTGAGTCTCCATTAGTCCAGTTGAGTGTCCATCCTTCCTTTATCTCTGATATGCCAATCCAGAAATATTTTTCAGAACGTAGCCCAACTAGACTAGTTAGGTAGGCTTGTTCATATCTGTAGAGAAGAACAGGTTATTATTGTGGATAAGGTGATACTTTTGCTGATTCTATTGAACTTTTAGACTCAAATGATAATCAGTTCACATATGACCTAGTTATGTATGGCAGGGAACAATCTGTGCTACAAACTTTATATGAACACAAAATTCCTCAGATAAATATGTACACAATGGATCCTATTTGCCTGATTTATCCAGTTTACTTTAAATGTTCAGTGCGTGGTGGTGGTGGGATGTGCAAACAGAAGGGTCAGTGCCTCAGATTACGCATGCAGTCTTTGTGTACCAGTCCTTCCCACCACACTCTTGAAAAAAAAGGAGAGATTCTGAATATGAAGGTATCACAGCTGTGGCCAGGCATCCCTAAATATAGGATGACCATTTCCTGTAGTTTGGCAACTTGCACTAATGGATGCATGTGCCTCTCAGCCCAATCTCCAGCCCTGGGGTCATTAGGAAGGCGCTCCAGAATTGTTCTTTCCACAGCCTTACATCACAAACTCCAACCAGTCTCTGGTCCTGCAACTCCAGTGCCTCACAGGACTTCTCACCGACAGCCCAGGTGTTCCTGCATAATATTGTAGCCATATGAGACAGGAGCAGCTGCTAATCTCTCTTCCCCTCAGTGCCAGGGCAGTATTTCTCTTTATATCTGTTGCTGGTGGTCACGGGCAGGAGGATGCAGTCATCCTGCTCTTGGGCTTCTTAGAGGTATCTGGTTGGTCAAGTGTATGAATGGAGTGCTGGACTAGATGGGCCTTTGGTCTGAGCTATCAAAGCTCTTATTATTTTGTTATGAATAAAAACTATGTTAGTAGCTCCTTCTGACTCCAGAACAGGCTTGCATCACTCTTTAGGGTACAACCCAAACTTTGGATGGCAAGCACTCCTGTGTGCTCTTCAGCCATCTCTTTGCCATCTCCTCCCACTGCTCACAAGCATGCAGCAGCTGTACCAGCAACTCCAGGTGAGCATCCCTCTTGCTTGCAACTTCCAAAAACAGATGCCAGGCAAGAACAACAGCCTCTAGCAACTCTGCAAATACAGTTTTGCCTATCTCTTCTGCGGAGGTAAAGGAGGTGGAATTCACCCATATTTTAGTCTTGAGAAAACTCTTTTTGGTACCTGTCATTTATAAACACCAGAGAACCCTTGTTTCCTTCACAGGATTTCTTTGCTTCTGAAAACGTCTGCAGTGTTTGTCCAATTAAGTAACAATAGAAGCCGTGCCTTTTCCAACCCTGTCAATAAAAAAGAATCTGTGACCTCAGGTTTTTACAATAATCAGCTGGAAATACTGACAGCCACACACATGCTCATGCCCTAAGTATACAATTGTATGGTGAAGGAATCCCCATACAAGTTCTTTTACCAGTCTACAACCTGGCAGGAATCAAAAGATTTTCTTGAGCTGCAATCAACAAACTCATGGAACCAGAATTCCTGGTTTCTTTTAAGACAATTTGAGCCTTGTCTTTGAGATGACCAGGGCTTTTTTTCTGGGAAAAGAGGTGGTGGAACTCAGTGGGTTGCCCTCGGAGAAAATGGTTACATGGCTGGTGGCCCCACCCCCTGATCTCCAGACAGAGGGGAGTTTAGATTGCCCTCCGCGCCGCAGAGCAGCGCGGAGGGCAATCTCAACTCCCCTCTGTCTGGAGATCAGGGGGCGGGGCCACCAGCCATGTGACCATTTTCAAGAGGTTCTGGAAATCCATTCCACTGCATTCCTGCTGAAAAAAAGCCCTGGAGATGACAGAATCAAAAGAATATGATGGAGAGGAGGTAGACTAAAAAGATAAATGTGGCAGCCCTGCTTTTGTATTTGAAAGTCTGACACAGCTTGTGCACATATACTTGTATGCTTAAATCCTTAAAAATAGACTGTCTACATACATTCGAATCAAAGTGTGTGTTCAGTCAGGATGGAATCTGAAAAGGGCTTTTGTACCTTTGATTTAAATAATACCATTTCACTTTAAATTAACACAATCTAGTTAGACTTCTTTGGTACCACAGTCCATCTATATGTTATGCTTAGGTATCATATTGGGAAGAAAATTCTACCACTGATTAAAATATATATATGGACATAGGAAAACAGATTGATCAAAGTCTACCAAAGCCATCAGACTATGTGAAACTAGGAGGCCAGATGCAGCTAGGCAGGCTGTTTGGGGTAAAGCAAAGAGGATGAGTCCTCCTAAGAAGGGAGAGTAAAGGCCTTGAAAAGTCCCTGCACAGTTAGCATCTAGGCAGCTGTTAGAGCTGGCACTGTGGTGAGCCGCTTTTCTATATAAATAATAGTTATTGTGTGTAAATTGCAAATATGACTGTAAATTAGCATGAAAAAAATTATTCTTTTAATCTTTTTTTCCATCTTTTGCGGTCACTTTTTTTTTTACCACACTACATAAAACCTGTGGGTTTGCCAGTGGCAAGATTTTGCTGTTTACCTTGAGCAGAAATTTAAAAACTCCTACCTGGTTTAAAAAAAACAGCCTGAGTGGTACCTTTATAAAAACAGAACATAATTTGAAGACACAGAATTAATTTTGGGATGCTAAACAGTTTTAGTAAACAGTTGACTTTTGGCTTACTTTCTGGCAGCCTGGCTCAACATCTTCTGCTTTAGAGAGAATTTCCAAAGGTTTCCTTTTACAGATGTAACCAAATTCCTCTTGACAGAAAGCATCCATCCAATATCCATTCTGAAAATGGAAAGGTGAAACATGATTCTCAGTGAAGAAGGATCCAGCTATAAGTTACACCTTGAAATTTGTTTCAGTTTTCCAGTGCTTTATTTTTCTTCTGCCCATACAAATCTTTCTGTCTGTATGTTAGCTCAAGAACTGTACAAAGTGCCCAATATATTTACATGAAATCTACAAAGTAAACCAAAGAACGTCAGGGGAAAAACTGAAATGTTCATCCAAAATCTGTAATAATGAAAGTTTTTTTCCAGCTTGTAGAAAAAACTAGCATTTCCAAATATATCCCAGTATGAGAATTTAAGGCTGTCATGGCCAAAACTTTACATTTTAGTATGTGGGAATATATATATATATATATATATATATATATATATATATATATATATATGACGATAACAGTAAAAATTAAATTATTTGCCCAGGCAATCTAAATTGTGTGCAAAGTTGAGCTGGACCTTGGAATGTACATGCTTTCATTTTGTTAAATTGCAGTGTTTATTATCACTTATTCAGGTTTTTCAAGGAAAAACAAGAACAAGAAAAGGGCTATACAAGCCACAGAAACCTGTCCCCAAAACACTGGCAATCTCAATCAGTTACCTTCCTTGACTTCTGAGATTTCAACATACATTCAATACATACTTTAAAGCTTATATTTGCAGCAAAAAGGCTTAGAAACTTTTTTTCAAAGCAAGAGGCAGAGGAGAAGCACCCCTCCCCAGCCGATGTTGGGTGACCCAGCAAAGATACCTCCATAGGGGAGGTTTCATGAAATGGGCTAGCCTTGCAGGACCAGTAACTGGAAGGGGCATGACAGAGAGGTATTTAAGCTCTCTCAGCCCCAACCCAAAGGTCCCCAGCCCCAGCATCTCCTCTCCCTGATGCCATTACCTAGAAAGACAAAGGAGTTAAGGGAGATATCCAGTGTGAGGAGGAGTAACTGAGAGAGCTTGAAGCTGGTTCCCTCCTAACCTCCTCTGCAACAGGAGAGCAAAGGCTCAGCAGTAGAGATGGGCACAAACTGGGAAAAAAATGAACCATGCAGTTCGTGGTTCGTCAAATTTCATGAACCTGCCCCTGGTTTGCGAACCGGTTCGTTTGGTTCATGAAAACGTCACAGCCAGGTCAGAATATCATCACTTCCTGGCCAGCAGAAGTTCACTTATGGGGCAGCAGAAGGTCTGCAGGAAGTCCATCCCCTGTTGCCTAGGAAACTGATTGATTGGCACCAGGCTGTCTGCACTGACGAACCAATAAACAAACCAAATGAACCAGCCTAAAGTTTGTGGCGGTTCGTCAGAAATGGGATCTGACAAACCGCTGCTGTGCGAACCACGAATCAGCCTGGTTTGTGCTTAATTTTGGTTCGCATTTCGGTTTGTGCCCATCTCTACTCAGCAGCCTTTCCAGTAGTGGGGCAGGAGCCAGCAAAATTGCCACTATGGAAATGCATCTTTTGTAATCAAATAGAGAGGCAGATAGCCTTTTTTTTTACTTCTCCTCTCATGACGACACAGTTGCTTAGGGATTCTTGAATGTAGGTAGGTTCTCCAGGCTGCCACTTGGTGAATGTCACACGAGTCCCATCACTCCATTCAAAATAATGCTCAATCTTCTGGGCATTCAGTCCTATCCACAGCACATCTGTTGGTTCTAAGAAGATAGATGCATGTTTGCTCCCCAGTGCAAGTCCAAAAGGTCCATATGTTAAACAAGATACCTCAAAGTATCTATAGATACAGAAGAAAAGAACAAGAGTCTAGGAGCACCTATAAGACTAACAAAATTTGTGGTAGGGTATGAGCTTCCGTTAGTCACAGCTCACTTCTTCGCAAGCTGTGACTCACAAAATCTCATACCCTACCACAAATTTTGTTAGTCTTATAGGTGTTGGAAATAGCTATGTCTGGTGTACAATAAGGAAGAAGACCCTTTCCATACAGGGGGCAGCAAGGATCAGTTAGTTAGGATAGTGAGGGCAACAACTCTCTTATTTCCTAAAGATCATATCCTTGTCTTATCTCCTATTGGGCTAAACAGGGCAATATCCTCCTCCTCCTTCGCTCTCCTTCGCCCACTTTCTCTACAATGTAGTTCGATAGACAGTATCTATCTCTATCTCTCCTCTTTACTATCAGATATGTAGTTCCTAAGTAAACTCTTTTAACTTTTAATCAGCACTGCGTAACTACGGCTGTGTTATTGAGCACTCCTGCTAACAATAGGTGCTACTGGACTCTTGTTCTTTTCCACTACTTCTGACAGACTAACATGGCTTCCTATTTGATCTATAGATACAGAAGGTCATGACAGTACAATACATATTGTACAGACCAGAAAATGGGCACTCAATGTCATAGTTCTCATCAGCTAATTATTGTTTGGCTTCTGCAGTTGGGGGGAAGACTGGTGTGGCAGTGTGAGGACAGCCGCTGCTGCTGAGTGTCCTAGGCAAGAAACGGCATATCATTTGATGCTAGTTGGCTGTGGGGCAGTGGTGCAGCCCTGTGGGATTTGGGAGAACATGCAAGGAATGGGGAGCATGTTAGCACTGTACAGTGGTCAGAATTGAGTCCTTCCCAGCCTCTTCTCATGCTATTGTTGCCTCTGGAGTCATGGTGGCAGTGACAAGACTATCTTGTTGTGCAGCAGTTGGGAGGACCCAATGGGGAAGGGGCACAGTGCAAGGTGTGGGGCAGCTACTCCATCTGCCCCATACCTAAGTCCATTCCTGACTGTCTCTCAACCTAATTACCTCACTATTGTGGTGAGAATAAAATGAAGAAAGGGAAAACATGTACACCATTCTGAGCTCCTTGGAGGAAAGACTGGATAAAAAGGTGACAATAACAGACAGAAGTACTTACTGTAGCCAAGCTGAGAAATGACAAAACTATGTTCTTCAATATTGTGGATACTTGCTAAATCTCCATCTTCCTTTCGACAAGCTGACAGTGCACGATTCCACAACTTGAGCTCTTTGTGAAGGAGGTAACAGTGACCTGAGTATGGAACCCAGCCATCTGGACATTTCACAGGCTTCAAATCATCTAAAAAGAGAACATGCATGTTCACTGGCAACAGAGAAAGGCTTGGATCCCCTCTAGAGATTTCACAGGTAGGATGGGACACTTGTCACTGATTCTCCCCTCTCAGAGGCCAAAATGCGCCTTCAAATGCTTTTCCTGGGAGAAGGGGAAGACCCTGTGAATAGCTTGCGTGGAGGAGAACGAATTCTCCTGCAATGGGAGAGAATCAACAAAAATCCTACCTCTCCTTTCATCAATGGAAATTCCAGGCAGAATCCAATCCCAAACCTTTGATCTGATATTATATGATTGATTCAGTAATTTAATCAGTACATGGTATGTAAGGAGATTTTAAATGTATTTTTTCAGGGCAATATTCCATTCCATGAGGAGATCATTGCTAATAAAGCTACTAACTATCATTATAAAGCAAATATCTCTTTTCTAATAACTTGGTTTTTTTAAAAAAAGTCCATTATATGACATCAAATTATTAATGCTTCATATGATGCTTGGCATGAGCCTTGGCTATCTAGCTGCTGCCGCCCTACAAATAGGTAAGAATGATAACTGTCCCTACACAAGTTCTCTGTTATGGCCCCCACCTTGTGGAATGGCAACCTTGAGGAGGCCAGGAAAGTTCTCACACTTCTGATCTTCTGCAAATGATATCATTGTTTGGAGGGGGGGATTTTTTCAAAAGGAATAGGGCTATAGTATAGCAGAATGGCTCAGCAAGATGCTTCTAAAAGGAAAAAGGACTGTGGTTTATGCTACTCTTTATGTTATTATCTGTTTATTGTATGTATTATACTGTTTTTACTGCATTGCGTTCTCATTTCTTTAATTCCATTTTCTGCATTGTTTGACATATCACATCCAATCCTTTTTTGCATTGTTTCTAATTGATTAAAAAAAAACCTTATACATGGTTAGATCCTGCAGATCTGTTCTCTTTTCCTCAGGCATAAGAGTCCTTGCATTAGTGGATGTCTCCCTGAATCTGAGGAAAGCGCACTACTATTAGACATCTGTGGGACCCAACCCATCATTCTGATCGAACTAAAGCTCATATTCAGTTGATCAGTCCTACCGGAAGAGACAACTGGGGTATTTAATGAAGAGTTTTCTTTTCTGCAAATGTATCCAAGTTTATGATCACACTCCTTATTCACCCATTTGCCGCTCCGAGACTGCATTGTTGCACAGATTTTCTCTGATTCTGGAGATGGACTCCCTTATAGAAACAACAAAACAAATATTCATTGTCCTTGCCCTTTGTTAACATTGCATCCATTTTTGTAATCATAACAAACAATGATTTATCTCATCCTTCAGTGTTACTTCAAGTATGCACATTGTATGAACTACAGAATGATGTGTGTGTGTATGTGTACACATGCACGTGCAAAAACTCACAATAGTTAAACCCAGTTTTGATAATGATAGTCTTTCACTGGGTTGTGCCTACTG
The DNA here is from genome assembly GCF_028583425.1 of Eublepharis macularius. NCBI lineage: Eukaryota > Metazoa > Chordata > Lepidosauria > Squamata > Eublepharidae > Eublepharis > Eublepharis macularius. The sequence goes on along the minus strand of NC_072800.1, from coordinate 66,437,578 downwards.
ATCATGATCAACCTGTTAGCCATATTCTATGGAGCATTGTATGGAGCGTACCACTGGGATATGGTACAGACTGACTGACTTTCAGGAAATTTTCTCCCATCACTGCACTCAAGAGAAGAGATGCACTGTGGAATCTTTGTCTCTCTCGTAGCTCTTAAAAGAAGGTGCTGAACAGGTAGAAACGTTTTTCTCAATATTAAAAGGATTGCGTAGTAATATATTTGGTACAAGCAGCTTCTAGGGAATACATTATTTATTGCTTGATCCTTCCAAGAAGACTACGAAGAGTTATTTTGAAAACATCATCTACGCTTTCAATGGGAAGTTTTCATATATTTCAGCCCCATAATACATTCATTACAATATCTTGGATTTCTGACTCAGTATTAAACAGTCCTAGCTTTCAGTACTGCTTGTCTATGAATGATCACTCACCTGGAGCCCAATTTAAATATCTAAAAGGATGGTTGCCAACCCACTGCCATCCACTGTCCATATCCAAACTGTTAAGCCCAATCCAGTATTCAGTGTTCACAGGACCTGTTGTTGCTGTTGAAAGGGAAGAGAAGGAGTAATACTGTATGGCAATATTATAGGAGTTTTATAGTTATGAAACTAAAAGGGGGAGGGGGAAGCCTGACCTGGTACAATTAAGGTTGCCAACTTTTCTTGTGGCATGGCTTCTGTGCCTTTCCCATCTGACTATCAAGTAGAAATTATTCCAATCATGAAGCTCTTCCTTTGCATTGCAACTGCACAAGGCAAGCTAATCAGTTTCTGCCTTCCCACAGTGGATCTTCTGGAAGATTCAACAACCCTAAATGACACGGGCCATTCATGTGTAGAGAATAAATTTTCTCAAAGTGTTTGATCCCAGACTGACATCTCTTTTTAAAAGAAGAGGACCCTTATGTCATAGAGAACACTCAAGACAGCATTAAAAGGAACTGTTCTTCTAAAAACATGCCACACATCAGGATAGAGCAAATCTGGGGGTAAATAAAAATAGGTTGGATACTATGACTTCCTTCTACCAAGTTTTCCTTCATTGGAAGTAGAAGGAATCCTTAGCAGAAGAGAGTCAATCGTCTGCAATTATTCTAGTAACTGCATTCAAAGCATTGTTTGTTAGTAGTTCCTGTCATGAATTTGGATTGCAAGATTACCAGAGCCTCTACATTAAAATAAAACATTATTCCTTACGTGTCATAAGGTAGACTTTTCCTCTACTTATCGAAAACTACACCGTGCACTGGATCTCTTGTATTATTTGAATCTATAAAGATAGACCCAATTCATACTGAAGCCATGGTATTTTCTCCTCCTAACCATTTTCCTGATCAAATATCACTGATCCTTTGGGTGGCAGCAAGCTCCAGTAAGCCAAGAAAGTAGATATCACTTCTTTGCCTCTCTTTTCCAGAGCTCATTGCAGCCAGGAGGAAGCATTTTTTGTTCAGAAAAACAGGCTGGGGAGAAAGTCATATTCGACTTGTCTACTAAGATCCAACTTAGGCACCCAAAGGCTGCTTTTTATGGTTAACATGCAGGGTTTTTGGGGGGGGGAAGAGGTGGTGGAACTCAGTGGGTTGCCCTCGGAGAAAATGGTCACATGGCTGGTGGCCCCGCCCCCTGATCTCCAGACAGAGCAGGGTTTAGATTGCCCTCCGTGCCGCTCAGTGGCATGGAGGGCAATCTAAACTCCCTTCTGTCTGGAAATCAGGGGGCGGGGCCACCAGCCATGTGACTGTTTTCAAGAGGTTCCGGAACTCCGTTCCACCGCATTCCAGCTGAAAAAAAAGCCCTGTTAACATGACATATTGGCTGTCTAATATTAACATAAAGTTTTCCCCTTTTTACTTATCTTTTAGCAATATAGTTAAATATCTTTTCCACTCATTCCCATCCCCGAAGAAAAATGATCATACTGTAATTTTGAAATATATTCTACAGAAAAACAGATTTTTTTAAGAGACTAATCACTTATGTGTGCTTCATTTTTTGAAAAAGAAGTTATACCTGCTAGGTATGTTTGTTCATGTAGTTCTGTGATGCTTAATAATTCTGCATTCTGTTGCTGGCAGCTTTTTCTTGCTTGGAGCCATGTTAGAGCTGACTCGGAATTTATCTGGTATTGAATTCCCGTCAAATGATTTCTGATCCAAAGATCATCATTGGAATCTGTAAGTGTTGTTTAACAATATTATTGTCAAGTTATCTCAGAATCCTGAAGTAAATCTTTCAACTTGGTCTGAAAGTCAGTGATCCTGAAGCAGAGCTTTCTGTCTGAGAGGACGCTGAAGTTGGGGAATTGGCACATGAACTGAACGTGTTCATGAGGGAAAAGTTGAGCTGTGGGGACTGGAACACTGAAGTAAAACAGACCTGTTAAAAAAGGGACCCCGAGGAATGGCTACCAGTTCAAGCAGGCAGTAACTCTGGGAAGAAATTCACCTAGGTCGAATCCACATTAACCCATTACCCGCATGTTTATCAGATATCTTCCGTTTGCCTCCAATTCACGATTTTTCCTCTTCGTTCACATTCCTGCTTCCAATCTGTCTTTCTCGCGCGTCCCTCCGGTCACACGGCCGCTCGAAAACCGCTTTTTTGGGTGGGATCTTTTTTTCCCGCCCATTTTTTAAAAATTTTTTGAGCGCACTTTTCCGTTATTTCGATCTTGCCTTATAAAGAAACGTCATTGAAGATAATGATGCCTCTCTTTCCCCCACTGACAGCACTGATGGCTCTCTCCCATTTCTTTTTTGGAAATTTGGAAGCATGTGGGAAGCTTTCGTGGGCATTTCCTATGCAGGACAGTTCAGTGCCTGAATTTTACTGAAGTTTCACTTCCTTGGAGTGTCATTATTTCGATATTTCGTAATTTCGATATTACAGTAATATAAAATTTAAAAAAAAAACAGTTAAAAAGAAAGTTTTGCGAGTCCGTTCTGAGGATGGATTCACCCCAAAATGATTTTTCAAACTACCAGATTTGATTCAGAAACAGCATAATCAATAAATCCAATGCTATGAAGTCAAAAACAGTCTTTTGCAGACTACGGAGCACTTGCAAGTTGAATCAGCCAATAGGAACTCTCGGAACGGCCGGAGAGACAGGAAGGGGGGTGGTTTTTTAAAAAAACCGCGTAAATTGCGCATTGGCCCATTCACGGCCACCGTGAAACTCCCGTTGAAAACCTGTGACCACATATTCGGGAGAAATGCGAATGAAATGCATCTGTTTAATGAGGTAATGTGACCGGCACTTGGGATTGCATGGGGAATGCGGGAAACATGCGACTTAGAATGAGTAATGTGGATTTGACCCTGGTCTCTGTAACAGCAGTGCCCCATGATGACTCCAGTTGCATAAGGATTTATCTATAGTGATCAAATTGATAATTTATATACAACTTTTATAAGTAATATTCCAAGCATGTGTCCATTGGGCAAAGAAGAATTTTAATCAACAGTAAAACTGGGGTCATTTTCCTATATGTCCAAAATTTGATAGGTAGAATTCCATATAAGAGCAGGACAATCCCTGAAATATTATCCAAACTCAGTGGGAAAGTTTTAGCCAATGGGAGTTTTTAATTAAAGTTGCTTACTGAAACCTATGCGGGGAAAACAAAGAAAGTAAAAATAAAGTCCTGTTTTGACAACAAAATAACAAATACTTTTAACTGGAAAAAAATTGTGCATCCCTTGTTTCTAGATGCAACTACAGTTGCCTGGGTTTCCCTTCACCTTTGCAACAGAGGGTCATCATTACACTGTACCTCGTACGAGGCTCTTGCATCTTCCCTCTCTGTCTTTCCGTAGTGAGAAAATCTGGAGTCCTGAGGGAAACAGCGTAAGGAAAGCACAGCCTGCCAATGGACCAGCACAACTGCCCCCAGTTCCAAGAGAGCCATGGTATGAAAGGAATACACAGAATGAATGTGGGTTTGAGTGGGATCTCCCCCAGGGGAATACTGTGCATCAGAGTGGATGGAGTCGCCCCTAATGTAATAGTATTTTGTTGTCTTATGTAAGTTATTTATTTATCTAGTTAGGGTATTTTTACTGCCGCTTCAGAGTTCTTTTCAGGGTGGCTTACAATTAAAATAAGAACACAATGAGACCATTTAAAAGCTAGTAAGATAAAACTCCTGATTAAAAGCCTGGGTAGTAGAAGTAGTAAAGTTTGTGTGGATGAGGGTCATTACAATCAATATAACTAATGCTCCACATTCCCCCATCTGTGGATACTTAAATCCAGAAACTGCAGCATGAACAGACCAGATAGATTTTTCTACAAATCTGAGAAAAGCCCCAGATTTGAACCCTGAAATCTTAAAAAAAAATAGAAGGGTATTTAAACCCCTCAAAATGATAGAAGCAGCACCTGTAGCTGTAAGAAAAGAATGTTCTTAGTAGACGTAACTAGACAACCACAACTCTACTGCCAGAGTTCAAGCCTTGGTTTCTGTCAGTAAAAGGCAGGGGGAGGGTGCAGGACTCTTTCCAGGGCTGTTTTGTCCTCATCAAGGCCAGGCTCAGCAGCAACCACCGGGATGCTTACTACCACCCAACTTGCATGACTCACCAAGGCTGTGGGCCAAACTACAAGTGACAAATGATACTTGAACGGCAAGTGTATTCCTCCCTGTTCACTTGCCCTCCTCTTGCTCTCCACTCGATCCACTTGCTGTTCAAGTGTTGTCACTTGTAGCTTGGCCCTGAGCTGCTTGCTACTGTTCAACTGCAGCCACCTCTCGAAAGCCAGTGTGGTGTAGCAGTCAGTTTCAGACTAGAATCTGGTGGACCAAGGTTCAAATCTAGGGCTGCTAGTACCCTTGTGTAGTGTGGGATTCCCAGCTCCTAGCTTCTGCCCTCCACCATCACTCACCAGGCCAGCAGGAGGGGAAAGCCCCACAGAATGGGCATAGGAGGCAAGAAACCTTGCTCCCCACAGGCGCAATACTGAGCTGGTCACTGGAAGTGGTATCATCATCATATCTAGCGGCGGGCATGCTCTTACCCTTCATGGGGGGGGGCACAGGGGAGCATGACCATCACTGGGTGTGATGACATCACTTCTGGAAGTGACATCATTGTGCCTGCTGGGAGAGTGTGTGCTTTGTGCATGTGCAAGTATATAGCCCAGGTAAGCAACAGGTTTCCCTCCCCACCAGGAGGTTAAAGGGACCTGGTAACCCTATTGAAATTCCTACTCTGTAATGAATGCTTACTGCATGACTTTGAGCTTTGGATCCCCATTGTGGAGAAAAGTAGGGTATAAAACGAAGTAATCAAATCTAGTTGAAGATGGGGGGGGCAGATAAAAGTTAAATTGGTTGGTGTTTGGAAGTGAGGAAAATTGAGGGCATGAGGGCTGCTAAGAGGAGGGGAAAATAGTGTTGGGAAGGGGATACAGGGGAAAGTGAAGTACCCTCACAGGCCTTGCAGGTTCCACATTGTGCAACTGGTCCCAGCCTGGCTGGCACCACTCAACTGGTCCCAGCTCAGCCAGCATCTCACAAATGGATCCATTTGTGCAATTTGGATAGAAGTTTCCTGGGGAGAGGCTGCCAGGGGGAGAGAATGAGGGAAAGCTGAAGACAGGGATGGATAGTAGATAGAGGGAAGTTGGCTGGTGGGTGGAAATGAGAGAGAGAAGCAGGGGAATGGGAGGGAGTATGGGGGCTTTCAGGGAAGAGAAAGAGGAAATAGTGGGGAAGGAGGAGTGAGATGCCCTCTCAAGTCCTTGGTCCCCCATTTTCTTATACTAAAAATTAGGGCTGTTGGGGGGGGGGTGGATTTCCTTTTCCTGAAATTTGCTGTTTCTCAAGGGGTTTCTTCTGAGTTTTCTGCCTGCATTTTTTCTTCCAGGGAAGAAAACTCAGAAAAGAACCTTTGAAATGCTGTATTGAAATCTGAAGGGGGAGCTAATTGTCCAGAATTCGGAAGAAAATCAAAAGAGGCATGGGGCCAAACTAGGGTTGCCAGCTCCAAGTTGGGAAATTCCTGGAGATCTGGGGGGTGAAACCTGGAGAAACCTGGAGAAAGTGGGGTTTGGGGAGGGAAAGGACCTTGGCATGGCATAATTCCATAGAGTCCACCCCCCCCAAGTAGCCATTTTCTCCAGGTGAACTGATCTCTGTGGCCTGGAGACCAGTTGTAATTTCGGGAGATCTCCAGCTACTACCTGGAGGCTGGCAACCCTAGGCCAAACGCAGCAAAAATCACCAGTGCAAAAAGGGCCTGAGTTTTTTAAACCATGTAATAGTGTAGATTTCCTCACTTGTGGATTTCTGCCCGCTGTTGTGCCACTGTAACATGATTCCAAGGGCATAAAGCAGTCTGATCCAACAAGGATATGTTCAGAAGCCCCCGCTTGAGTTTAATAGTTTCTTTAATGGCTCTCCTTGTTCTTAATTTTTCATCTATGTTCATAATATATAAATAAATCAAAACTTCCTCTTCGTGAAAGAGGAATTGCTTTGAAACTGTTTCTAATTTCTAAAAAGAGGAATAGAAACAGTTTGCTGGATTTCAAGGAGAAATTTGGCAAAGAGGAATTAAGAGAATTCTACTTAACTTTACTAAAAAGTAATATATAAAATATTAAATATTTACAAAAGCAATAGAAAAAATAACAATAAACACTCATTTTAAAAACTGAGGTTAAAATTTCTAAGCCCTATAAGCTCACCAAATAAACACTGAGAAAAGATTTGGCATGGATTGTCCTAGCAGCCAGTGTATGTGGTGGTATCATGTATGTGACAGACTGGTCAGCATCAGATAAAAGATAAATTATTCTGTTCTCCACTTCACATGGATTTAGGCAAGCCAAGACATCTGTGAGGAATTTGGCTCTAGGTTCCTGATAAAGGGGACAGAATAAGATGTAATGAGGAAGGTCCTCCAATGCTGAGGCATAATACATAAATGCTGAGCAACAGGGGTTTGCGTGTATCAACCTGATAACACGACAGTTGGCAATGTTTAAAAACAGATGCCTCTAAAAGCAATTCAGAGTTTTTAAAAGGTGACACTAGACAGATAGGAAGTTCTGATGTGATCCTTCTTAATTGATCTAAACTAGAGATGGGCACGAACCACAAGACGAACTAAAGTTCATCACGAACTGGGTCAGTTCATGGTTCACGAACCAGTGGTTCATGGAAGCCCTTTTTCCATGAACATCCATGAACTGATCTGCCAGTTTGTTTGGTTCATGTTAAACTCCAATACCCCCTTCCATGCCACTGCAAAGTGGCAGGGAAAGAGGCATTTACATTCCCAGATCAGCTGCTTGGCGAGGATCTCCCCGACAAGCAGCTGATCCAAGCCTGTGGGGGTGAAATGCTTCCCTTTGCAGCAGCATGGAAAAGGGTATTTAAACCCTGTGAACCATGAACCACAAACTGGTTCACGAACTGGGGCAAGTTTGTGAAAGTTCGTGGTTTGTGGTTTGTGAAACGGGACAAACCATGAACCACAAGGTTAGTTTTTTTTCCTGGTTTGTGCCCACCTCTAATCTAAACCATGGGGAGAATAAGGAGCTAGATAGGATATGCCTGTTAAAAACCTGGATACAAAGATCTGTTTTGGCCCAGTACCTAAAAGAAAGTAAAGTATACATTTATGTTTTTATTAGATTAGATATGCCAGATAAGCCTTATATGGGAGAGCATTCCAAAGGTGAGGTGCCACCATATGTTCTAGTGACCACCAGCCTCACCAATGAAGATGGGAGCAAAGAGAACAGGGCTTGATAGGCAGATATTAATGGGCATGATGGATAGTATAGGAGGAGATGATCATATTAGATATCCTACTGTATGAGATAATCAATTGAATGACTGGATCCAGGACCTACTGAGTCTGTGTTTTTGATAAGCCAGTACGGGAAAATGTATTAACATAAAGGTTGCTGAACATTTTTTGTAGAACTTGGAGTCCAATCCATCACCTCTGATTTGGTTTTAAACTGTTAAACCTCACTCATCCAACAATAATTGTCAAGTATTAAGTTAGAACTGAAATAATTTTAGGAGTACGAACACAGAGCTGTGAAATCAAGCAAGGGCTGTTTTTGTTGTGTGAGGTATTTCCATATGTTGCAAGCCATACCTGATTCATGTAAAATGCTCATTATATAAATGACGCAAATAAATGAAATAAATGATGCAAATGAAAATACTGAATAAAACAAAACAGGGACATATCAGCTATAAACTGTAGAGTTACTGTTACTAGAGTTATTTCATAGCCTGGAGAATATATACAACCTTGCTTTCTTTCTCATTTCTCAATCCATTACTATGCAGAGATAATCCAGTCTAAGGCCTAATGAAACCAATGGGAAGACTGGAGCAACTCTGCATAGAATGGCAATCTTAGAAAAGAGCAAATAAATTTGATTTCTATTCATACCATTCTTATCACCAACATTTAGTGGAACTGCCCTCTCCATGCATGGAATCAGATGGAAACTTCATCTGATCCGTTATTGAAAAAGAGGAAGAAGGCCTGTGTGCTTATGGAATGCTTGCACAACACAACTGCTTATGTACAAAGGAAGTTTATTGTTATTTTTATATTGAAACACTTTGTCCGGAACTAGCAATTTGTCTTCCATATGCAACCACTAAAGACTATCCAAGAAAGACACTTTGTTTAACTAGCTAGCATCTAGATCCTATTAATGGGGGTAGCATAGTGTTTTCATTGCATATGTTTTTTCCTTATCTGTGAACTAACATAGGCTGTCATGTCTGAAAAAGGAAAGCTCATTTTGAAATAAATGTTGTTAGTCCAGTGTTTCCCAACCAGGGTTCTGTGGAATCCTGGGATTCCACAGGACATTATCAGGGGTTCCACAAGAAATCATGGAATAAATAAATAATTTTGAAATAATGCAAAAGATTCCATATATCCAAATTCAGCCAATAATTCAGCATTTGTTCAAAATGAAACAAAACCAAATATCACACTGAAAGCAAGCCTTTATTGACTTAGAATGTAAACTTTATTTTGATGTTTAAGTTTAATTTTTGATTTGATGTTTTGACACTTGGAAAAAAAGATTAGATAATACAAAAAAGACAGGAAAATATTTCTTTTTCTTAGAATGTAAACTCAGACAGACAGATAAATTTGAAAAATTAATTTAGGGGTTTCTCCATAGGAAAAAGGGTTGGGAAACACTCTTTTAGTCTTTAAAGTGCCACTATACTTTTGTTTTATTTTAATATATTTAACAACACTAATCTTACTATTTATGTTATTGTATACATCTAGGCAGTGCTTTTTCTATTTAAAAAAACTGGGCTGGTTCATGGTTCACGAACCGGCAGTTTGTGGGATCTCATTTCTCATGAACTGTGAAGAATTTTAGCCTGGTTTGTTTGGTTCGTATTTTGGTTCATCACTGCAGACAGTCTGGCACCAATCAATCAGTTTCCTAGACAATGGGGGATGGGCTCTCTGCGGACTTCTGCTGACCTGGAAGTGACGTTTTCACAAACAAAACTAACCTGTTAGTGATCTGGGGCAAGTTCGTGGTTCGTGAAATGCAACGAACCATGAACCGCACAGTTGGGAATTTTCCCAGTTCGTGCCCATCTATAGTGCTGGTATGTGTGAAGTTCTCCTCTCTCAGCCCATATCCCAAATACCCAAGAGGTGTACAAGGTGCCAGGACTCTGTACCAGCACATATCCCCAGAAAAATAATCTTGACTCTAGGACATCTACTCCAATTACTGATTATTACTACAACAAACAGAAAAGTTAAAAATAACCCAACATTTGCCATACTTAAAATCCTTTACATTTAATTACATATGAAAAAAATTAGCATTGGCCAGTGTAACTCTTAAATCTACAACTTCCAACCGGTTTTTTAAACCTTTTTTAAATCTTATCTGATACTGGTACTGACAACCTGTAAAAAATGGGAGTAATCCACAAGTCCCTAATACCATAATAAACAATGCTCCAAAGTTTCCATCTGTCCAGTACCACAGTCAGAAAGTCTATCAGGATATGAAATCTTTTGCATTCCACCTTGCATTACTTGGGAAGAAATAGAGTTTAATCTTGCGAGCACAAATTGTGGAATGGTTAAAAAATCTAAATATAGTAAGGGTACCTTTGGATAGGACAATCCCAAATACAAAGGAGAGCATACCCTACGGACTGTCTGCATAGTACTCAAGAAATCCAAAGAGTGATGTTCTTATATCACCAGCAAGTGCCCCTACTGCCTTGGTGAGTCTGCTGCCAGTTGCCACCCTGGTAACTGTAGGCAAGCCCCCATATAGTGCCCATCCTTTCTCATCCATTCAGTAAAGTTCTAAACAGGGCAGGTGAATGAGAATAAGGGGTACATGCAGTCTCCTACCTACCACAGTGGTCTCATGTGGAGCCTACATGCTTATCTATACAATACAATAAGATCTTATCTATGCATTACAACAGGCACAAGTAACAATGACATGTATCTAGAGGAACTCACCTTTACAAAGAGTTCCATCACTTTGTGCAGCTCTGCATGTTGTGAGGGATCCCTTCTGTGCTGTTTTTGCAAGCAGAAAAAGCCAAGGAGTGGGGCCCTGTCTGCCCCTTTCTTAGGCTCTGTGGGTTCCACAGTCATGAGTAGACATGGGCATGAATGGGAAAAAAATTCCGAACAACCTGTTCATTGTTTGTTGTCATCAACTAACATTGTTTGTTGCCAACAACAAACAATGAACATAACAGAACATGTCCCCTTAACGAACATGCATAGGAAGCTCACCTTTACAAAGTGCCCCAGCACTCAGTGAGGCTTCAAGTGCTATGAGGAGGGAGCAGGGGCTGCAGGCTTCCTTCTTGTGTTGGAGAACCTCAGGTACACAGGCATACTTGGGCTCCACATGTCCACAGTCTCATGACTAGACATGGGCACGAACAGCAATACGAATGAAAAAAACCCATGAACAGTCCATTCACTAACAGAAGCCAGACACTCAGGCGCCTTCAATCAATTCCCCTGGCAACGACAAGGACTGAACTCTGTCTGAACTCCTTCTGGCTTTCCTTCTGGATTTAACCAGTTATGTTCATTGTTTGTTGGCAACAAACAATGTTAGTTGATGGCAACAACAAACCCTTCAGCTTCCAGCAGACAGTCCAGTTTTTGCCACTCAGAAGAGAAATAGACAGCAAAGGGGGGGCATGGATCATACTTTTCCTGGGCTGCAATCTCTCTGAAACTTGGGGGGTCTTCAGAGGACAGTGAAGACTCTGTGCCCTGCCAATTTGGTGGGTATTGGACACTGGGAAGGGCCCTTTAAACATGTCCCCTTAACGAACATGTTTGGTGTTCGTGTTCATGGCCCTTTAAAGATCCCTTTAAACTATCAGCTGGCAGGTGGCAGGGGGGCTGTTTCCCCCTCAAAGTAGCTTCCAACAGGCAGTACAGTTTTTGCACCTGTGAAGAGAAAATGACAGCAAAGGGGGTGGTGCTAGCTTTCCCAGTGCAAGAGGGATGGAGAGAATCTCTCTGTCCTGCTGGCACTGAGAAGGAGCAGCTCCAAGGCACCAGCTCTGCCCGCTGTCAGAGGGACGAGGAGATTCTCCTCGTCTCTCTGACAGCAGGTAGAAGCTGCCCCATGGCAGCACCGGCTCTGCCCACTGTCAGAGGGACCAGGGGAGTCTCTCCTTGTCCCTCTGACAGCAGACAGAAGTGGCCCCATGGCGGCCCCAGCTCTGCCCGCTGTCAGAGGGACGAGGTGAGCCTCCTTGTCCCTCTGACAGCGAGCAGAAGCAGTCTGTGGCACCAGCTCTGCCCACTGTCCGAGGGACGGAGAGAATTTCTCAGTCCCTCTTGCACCCAGCAGCAACAGCCCAGCTGTGCTGGGGTGGGGCAGGGGGGTGGAGGCTGGGGGTTGTGGGGTGTTTAAAGGGCCCTGCCCCTTGCACGTGGTAGGAAAGGGCCATGGGGAAATCCTTGGGCAAACGGATTTCCTATGCATGTGGAGTAGTATGTTATGTAAAAGAATGGGTGTTTTACCAAAGGCATAGCCAGTCATCAATGTAGAAATAGCTATATTGTTGCCAGTGTGTATATCTAGATATTGATGCAGTTCAACATGGACATTGATCAGTGTCACTACAGTGCAATGGATCATACAGCATCTTTATACTAATTGTATGGTTTAATATAAAGGCTTTCCCAACAATGAAGCAATCTAAAACCTTTCACAAAGCTTGGGAGGGACTATGATTCAGTGGGAGAGCACCTGCTTTGCATGCAGAAGGTCCCAGGTTTGATCTCTGTTGTCTCCAGTTTTAAAACATCAGATAGTGAGTGGTGTGTTTTACCAAAGGCATAGCAGAGACTCTGGCAGAGGTAGGGTTCCCAGGTGCCTGCCAGGCATTCCTGGGCACCTAGGCACTCCCGGGGATTTGCCTCCTCATCAAGCTCCCAGAAGTGGTGGGCAAGCTCCCAGAGGTTGCCTGCCACTGGCATGCACCTCAGGAATGCATGCTGCGTGTGTGCTCCCAACTGACAGAGTGATGTCACTTGCAGAAGTGATGTTGTCTTGTCGGCTGCGGGAGCATTCCTGCACTTTGTTTGGGGCCTTGTGTGGAGCACAGGAGCACTTGTGCAGCCAGTGCAATGACATCACTACTGGAGGTGACATCATTGCATCAGCCCCGGGGCACATGAAGAGGATCCTTGTGAGTGGCAAAAGGTAAGTGCCAGCTCTCCCTACCTCCTGGTGGGGGGGTGAGAGGGACCTGGCAACCGTAAGCAGAGGGTCAGTATTGACAAGACTGACTGTGATAAATGTTTTATCTGAGTATAAGGCAGCTTTATGTGTTTACAACCAGGCTGCAAATGAATATTTCATTCACATAGTGAAATGAGGCTAGAGGAAAGAGTAAATCTCATGAATCTTAATTAATGCTGATTTAGATACATTATTGGTAAGTTTTAAAATAGTGCACATTGTGAAATTCAAAATTCCACTATGTGCTGGATTAACTTCTATTTTATGTCAGCTCAAATTAGAAAAAGAATACATACAAGATAATGCCAGATCACTTTAAAATTGCTCACTATGTTTTAACATATTTTCATTATTCAAAACTACTATTGGCACATCATCAATTTAATAAATACTGGGAAGAAGTCTTGGAGATAGCAAGTTTCTTTGGCCACTGACTGTGCATGTGCAGCCTCCTGATGGGGTGACTAATACCCCTAGCATAGTGTGGGGTCAGGAAAATGGCATGGGGGGCAGGAGCCTGTTCAGTTGTAAACTGGTTAAAGAACTGGGAGCAGAATTGGAGTAAACAGTTTTCCCTATACCAGGAATAAGCAGTGGGGTCTCCCAGTGATATGTGGACCAGTGCTATTTAATTTGACCAAAGGGGAATGACCAAATTGTGGATGTTGCCAAAATATTCAGTACAGTGAAAAGCCAAATGGACTATGAAGTGTTTCACAAGGATCCTTTCAAACAGGGCAACAAGAGAGTCAGTATTGTGTCAAAAAATCTCAGCTTCACGTATCTGCTGATGGGGTCTGATTTGGTGGCAAGAATACAGGAAAAATTATTTGAGCTCTGCAGATACACTATGTTACTGGCAGAAAATACTGAAGAAGGTTAAAGTAGAAAGTGCCAAAGCAGGATTACAGCTGAACATCAAGAAGACAAAAATAATGACTGCTCAAGAATTGCACCATTTTAAAGCTGACAATGAAGAAACTGAAATTGTTAAAGATTTTCTATTCCTTGGCTCAATTATCAACCAAAAGGGAGATGGCAACTAAGAAATCAGAAGAAAGTTTAGACGTGAAAGAGCAGCCATGTGGTGCTGGAAGAGCATTTAGTGGATGCCACAGATTGCCAAAAAGGCAAATAAGTGGGCTTAGATCAAATCAAGCCAGAATTCTCTCTAGAAGATAAAATGACAAAACTGAGGCTATCATACTTTGGTTACATCTTGAGAATACAAGACTCACTGGGAAAGACAATAATGCTAGGAAAAGATAAAGGCAAGCAGGAAAAGAGGGAAACCCAAAATGAGATGGCCTGACTCAATAAAGGATGCTCTGGCATTCAGTTTGCAAGATCTGATAATGGTAGGATGTTCTGGATGTCTTTCGTTGATAGGTTTGCCATAAGTCAAAAGCAACTTGATGGCACATAACAAATACACAACCAGAAAAGGAGGGTTTTAAAGTCTTATTTTGAATGATGTGGGCAGGAAATTCATTCTAAAGAAGCTCTCCTTGAACCCTAATGATGTGAATTGTTATCAGCCAGTAACAAATATTAGGGGCCTGCATAATGAAATACCCAAGCTGAAGATATATACAGAAATTGTAGTTTCAAATAATTGCCTTGATTTCCCAGAATGGTAACACAAATCCAAAATGCTTGGGAATTGCAAAACACTGTCCTCAAAAAAATCCAGATTTTTTCCTGATTTCTGGTGGTTATCAGCCATACAGCATAAACATGTGTTTATCTTTTATTCTATTGATTTCCTGGACAATGGCATTTCTTCTTTCTAATCAGATCCTTGTAAAGAAGAAGCACAGAGCAATCCCAGCCAATTCCAAGCTGCAGAGAGCTGCCTTGTCCTTCCTACTTCTCTCTGAAAGTAGAAAGCCTGCAGGAACCAGTGGCTGTAGAATAATAATGCTTGGTCCAATTTGATTGAATCTTGGGTGGTCTGTAGTAGACAGGCAGTAGCTGCTCCTCTGCAATTTTGGTGTCCTTTGGTTGAAAAACAGCCTCCCCAGCCCCAGCCCCTGATGTCCCCATAGGGAAAAGTGGAAACGTTGCTGATCTCATTCCTTACTTTATTAAACAAACAGGCCACAACAAGGAAGCATGCCAAATGGAGAGTTTCCAGTTGAAAGGTAAAACTTTTTTATTGTCAGTTAGTCTCTGTAAGAGTAGAAAAATGAAATGAATGCAGGCAGAGGTGTTTTTTTATGACATTGCCTGTCTGGTGCTCTCCTTCTAGGCCATTTTAGGAATCTGTAGAAAGAGACGTACAGCTATAAAGAGAG